>NC_088899.1:1870581-2493275 GCF_037157495.1 Lathamus discolor | reverse complement strand
TGCTAAAAATACCTCCCAGACCCAATTTTCCCCTTATTAAGGATGCTTGGGGTTGATCCCTGTGCCCCCTGGGGGGTGTTTTGGGGGTTGTTCAAGCTTAGCTTGGATTCTCTGATGTCTAATACAGGGTTGAACCTGCACATCCTTAGTGAAAGGAAAAAACGTGGGGTTTTCTCCATCTTTCCCTTTTCCCTGCTCTTTGCAGGCTGATGGAGGAGGGGGGGGGGAATCGCTGAAAAAAAAACCCCTTCATTTCCTCAGGAAACAGAGTGAAAGCTTTGGCCAAAAAGCTGGGACTCCAGGAATTTGGTGCTATTGGAGCTGGGGGGACTTCCTGGACCCCCCCCCCCCAAATGAGCAGGGATTTGTGCCCAGGGCTGCAAGTTCCAGCCATGTGCAAAGTGTGAAAATAAGGGGAAAAAGTGAAAGGGGATGGAAAAAATACATCATTGAAGCCCCGGGTTCAGCAGCGATAACATCTTGCAGTGAAAGGGTTTTCGTTCTCCTGGTTCCAGGGCACCGGGGGGGGGGGGGGGGGGGGGATTTTGGGGCTGGAAACAGAGCTTTTTGGTCAAGCAAGGAGGGAAACTGCCTTTTTCTTTTAACCCTTTCCGTTCCCCAGGTGGGTTTTGTGCCTGCTGAAACCCCAGGCTGTGATTTGGGATCCAGGGGTGAGGATGGGATTCGGTGTTAACTGCATGAGAGGAGGTTTGGGAAGGCCGGTATTGGAAACAGGGCTGAGAACTGGTGCTTTCATTGCACGCTGAGGCATGCAGTGCTGGGTTCAGCTCACCTCAGTGTGCCTTTGGGGACGATGGCAGCAGGATGGGGGCATCCAGATGGGTGCAGACCCCAACCAGGCGTTGCACTGGGGGTGAAGGGATGTGACCAGTGCCGCTCAGCCCAGCAGCAGCAGGGGTTGGGGTGGGTTTTGGGGTGCTTCCCCCCTCGGTGGCAGGCAGAAGGTTGTTTTCCCTGCTGGGTGACAGGGCTGTGCCAGGGGGGAAGGAAACGGTGGCATGATAAGGGCTGGCTGCCAACCCCTGAGGTTTCCCCTTGTTTTTCTGCTTGGAGATGAGATAAGAGCCAGGCACCAGCACAAGATAATGCCCTGGGGACAAGGAGCAGGGAGGGAGCCCGTCGGCAGCCTCAATTCAAGGTGCTGTCGCCTCTGGGTTCTCAGAGGAACCTGATGGGGTGTTTCGGGGTGCGCACAGTCCACAGGGTGTGGAGCGTGAGCGAGATGGTAGTTTTGGGGTGAAAAGCCATTTTCCCCGCTCCCAGCCCTTCCCAGGTCCTGGGGTTCCCTGGCCCTGGGGTCCCTCACCCTGCTGCGGGGCTGGTGGAGGAGGAACCGGCTTTATTCCAGGCTGAACGGGAGGTTGCACAACCCGGCCCCGGGGGAACGTGAGGCGGGTTTGGGCTTTGCTCAGCCTTTGGCTCCAGCCCTCACTGCTTCCATAACCTTCCTCCAGCGTTTGTTGAGTGCTTCGCTAGCCCGGAGCCGGTCGGGATTTAGCTCCCTCAAGGAGAAGGCGGCTTTAGAGGGTGCATATTCTTCCTTACCCTCCTTCCTCTTCCTCAACCCCGAGCCACTGAGCACCTCTGTTTGCCAATCCCCTGTGCAGATGTCGACCTACAAGCGGCAACGCTGGACGATGAAGACCCCCTGGACTCCACTGGTGACGGTGATGGGTACCCCAACGGCTTCCAGGTAGGGCTCTATGTGTGTTTTAGGGTTAAAAAGGAGGATTTTAGGTCCCGGTAAGCAGCAGAGGGGGTTGCTGAAGGGTTTTCCGCCTGGGACCAGCCTTTCTGTGGGGCAAAGTCCAGTCTGGGCAGAGCCATGTTGGCTCCCGCTGGCACCCAGAGCCTGTGGGTGCTGTTCGCAAATGCCCCAGCACCCAGTTTTTCTGCCATCCAAACCCCTTTCCCAGCATGTCCAGGCTGAGCAATTATGGTGGCAGTGGGAGCTTTGTCCCCATCCAAAAGGGATTAGGTTAATTCCTCCCCAAGTAGCAGAAAAGCAGCTTAAAAAGGGCTGAGGGTGGCAAGAAAAAGAGCCCACTGCAGCCAGCGTGCCAGCTCTGGCACTGGAGCGATGCTCTTGGTGCTGGCCCCACTCCCAGCCCCATCGTTCTGTGCCGGGGATGGTGCTTTCTGTCCCCAGACCAGCGCTCTGCTGTGTTTGTACTTTCCCAACGGGGCCGTCTCCGCTCGCCGGCGCATCGGGATGTTTCCTGGGGATGTTTTTCGGCCGAGTGGGGAGTATCCTGTTAAGGCATTTCCCTCCGCAGCCCCCACCCTGTCCCAGTGCCGGCAGCAGGGACAGGGACGCCCGGGGGTTACGGCCGTGCTCGAGGAGGGGTTCGGGGTGGCACGGGGGAGCAGGTGAGCCTCCCGAAACGCTCACCCCGCTCCCTTTCCTGCCATTGTGCCGCCCTTCCTGGCCGGTTTCTGGAAGGCAGCTGCCGCCTTTCCCAGGCCGAACCGCGGCGGATCCGTCGCCAGGAGCCAAGCTCGTGCCGTGGGCTGTAGGAAGCAGAATGTGGGATGTGTCGGTGGGTTTTTCCAGCGGTGGGGAAAGGACATTGCTCTTCCCCCAGGTGAACTTCCGTGGCTCGAGGAGTGCCCCGGGGTGCTGGGCTGAGCGGACACGTGCCGAGAAGCAGCTCGTGGTGCTGGTGGGGGTGCTGGGGGCCGTGCTGGTGGCGTGTCTGCTGGGTCTCATCTTCCAGTACAGAGCCCGTAAGTCCTCGCACCGTGCAGGGATCCTACCCCCTTGAGCAGGGTGGGATGCTGGGGGGGTTCCCTGGTATGGGATGCTTGGGTGCAGGATGGGGTGCTCCCCTGCATCCTTTATCGTGGAGTGTGATGCTTGAGCACGGGATGGGGTGCTTGCCTGAATCCTTCATCAAAGGGTGGGATGCTCGGGCACTGGGCAGGATGCACAGGGAGAGAATGGGGTTCTTGCCTGCATCCCTTGCCATGGAATGGGATGAGAGGGCAGGATGCTTAGCATGGGATGGGATGCTGGTCTGTATCATCCTGGAGTGGGATGTTACGGTACAGGGCAGGATGTTTTGGCACCAGATGGGATGTTTGCCCACATCCTTTATCCCAGAGTGGTTTGGATTGGAAGGGACCTTAAAACTCATCCAGTTCCAACCCCTGCCACAGGCAGGGACACCTTCCACTAGAGCAGCTCTCTCCAAGCCCCATCCAACCTGGCCTTCATCATGGGGCAGGATGCTTCCCAGTGAAGCTCATCATGCCACAACGGAGGAGCTGAACCATCACTCCCTCCCACAGGGGCACCGGCCGTGTGCCTGTCGGAAGCCTGCATCTCCGTCACCAGCTCCATCCTCAGCTCGCTGGACCAGGCAGTGAATCCCTGCGAGGACTTCTTCAGCTACGCCTGCGGGGGCTGGATCAAGGCCAACCCCCTCCCCGATGGCCATTCGCGCTGGGGCACCTTCAACAACCTCTGGGAGCACAACCAGGCCGTCATGAAGCATCTGCTGGGTGAGTACATGGGAGCGGTGGGACCTGCGGTGTTAAGGAGCCCCATTAGGTCTGGGGATGGCCAAAAACCTGCCCATGGGGATGTCAGGTTGGACTTAAATCCCAGCGTCAAACCAGTCCGTGACGCATGTGCTGCAAGGACATTGGGAAGCAGACCCTGGCTGTGTTTGCTCTCCTGGCTGCCCCTGGGATTTTTGACCATGATGTTGCAGCTTTTTGGTGCCGAGTATGGAAAGGGTCTTGGCCCTGGTTCTGCAAACCCTGTGGTGGTGTTCCCAGGAGCTCTGAAGTTCAGGAGTTGCACCCCAGACTGCTTCCAGAGGATGTAACACCCCAATATCACCCCAAGGATATGGTTTTTTCCCTCCTGCTCTATCTTCCAGCCTTGTGAGTGGCTTTTTGGGGGGCTGGCTGCCAATGTGGCCAGTTTTTGGGACCGAAGCTCCCTCAGCAGAGGGAGGATCCGAGGCTCAGCCTCTGCGTGCGAGCACCAAAGCGGGGTGGCTTATCCAAGTGACCGGCGGGGGACGGTTTGTTCAAGCTTTGAGCAAACAACTGGCTCCTTATCAGCACTTTCCACCATGCTGGGGCCGGTTATCTGGAAAGAGAAGGTTTGGGAAGAGTGTTGTCTGTTGGGAAAAGGGGGGGGAGTGCGGGAACAGCTTCATCCCAGCTCTTCCTGCAGAAATCTGGTGCTGGTTTTAATGGGAGAAGGGACCAGGCCTCCAGCCAAGCGGTCGCGCTCGGCATTTCCTTGAATTCCTTGGAGCCGAGGGACCTTTAGTTAATAAACCCACACAGCTGGGAAGCCAAAGGTGCAAGCTGTGTCATGAGGAACATCAGATAATAAAAACCAAACCTCTGGGGAGGCAGAAATTTGGGGGGGGGTGGGTGTGGGGAATAAAAGGTTGGGTTTGGAGGAGGAGGAGAAAAATGGGTTTATTGTTCCTGCCTGCAGGAATAAATAATATCAGGCTGGGGAGCACTGGAACAGGGGCAAGGGCAGCGCAGGGGCCTGGGTGATGGTGGGAACATCAGAGCTGCTGGAAAAGTGCTTTTTTGTTTTCCCTTTCTTTATCTTTCTGCTCCAAGGAGCCAGAGCAGTCGCTGCGGGTGGGAAAGGAGATGTGGGCAGGAGGCAGGAAGGGGCTGGGGGCCATGGGAAGCTTTTGGAGGCACAGAGGGGACTGCCAGGGCAAACCTCAGCCTGGTTTTGCCCAAATGGGGCTGAATATTTCTCAGGTGGGAAAGTGGGGGTTCTGTGCCCATGGGGGGCTGGATGCCTGCCCTGGGGACCTCCTGTGAGCTCCCCCCGCCGGGTACCTCCTGCAGAAAACACCACGGCCAATGTGTCGAGCGAGGCGGAGCGCAAGGCACAGCGTTACTACCAAGCCTGCATGAACGAGAGCAAGATCGAGGAGCTGCGTGCCAGCCCGCTCATGGAGCTCATCGAAAAGGTTCAGACCCTTCCTTGGGGAAAAGCTGTCTCCCCTCTGCAAACGGGGAGAAAAGCTCATTTGTGGGCAGTCCCAACACACTCCAGAGCCCATTCGGGGTGCTTCCGAGGGAAGAGCATCCCCCAGAGGAGGCAGGCAGAGAGAGGCAGGGATTTATCATAGAATCCCAGACTGGTTTGGGTTGGAAGGGACCTTAAAGCTCACCCAGCTCCAACCCCTGCCACAGGTAGGGACCCCTTCCACTGGAGCAGCTTTGCTCCAAGCCCGTGTCCAACCTGGCCTTGAGCACTGCCAGGGATGGGGCAGCCACAGCTTCTCTGGGCACCCTGTGCCAGTACCTCAGCACCCTCACAGGGAAGAGCTTCTTAAGATCCCATCTAACATCTATAGGCATAGATTTATAGGCAGCTCATGCCACTCCTGGGCTTTTGAGCCCCACTGCGGGAAGTTTCCCCCCAGGACAGGTATTAGGTGGATATTTGAGCAATTCCAAGTGGTTATTCTTTACCCAAAATCTGGTTGCTGTCTGTTCCCAGCTGGGTGGCTGGAACATCACAGGTCCATGGGCTGGTGACAACTTCAACGCGACGCTGCGGGAGGTGACTGCGCATTACCGCATCTCGCCCTTCTTCTCTGTCTACGTGAGTGCCGACTCCAAAAACTCCAACAGCAACGTGATCCAGGTGGATCAGTCGGGGTTGGGCCTGCCATCACGGGATTACTACCTCAACAAGACAGAGAATGAGAAGGTAAGGTTTTTGGAGGAAAGGTGGATTTGAGGGGAGGTGCCATGGGTGAGTGGCACCCACCATGCTGATCCCCCCCTGTCCTACGATGTAGGTGCTTGCTGGGTACCTGAACTACATGGTGCAGTTGGGGATGTTCCTGGGAGGCACTGATGAGGAGTCAACTCGGCAGCAGATGCAGCAGATCTTGGACTTTGAGACAGCATTGGCCAACATCACCATCCCACAGGAGAAGCACCGCGATGAAGAGGTCATCTACCATAAAATGACAGCTGGAGACCTAAAGGTAGGGATGGAGTTGGTGAGCGTCCCTGCTCCGCTGTGGTTTGGGAAGTGGAGGGGATGGGGGGGGAGGTGATGCAGCTCCTCTGAGGAAGCCTGGGAAGCTCTTGTGCAATGACTTGGCCCATGTCCTCCTTGGGGGAATCCCACCCTGACCTGTTCCTCTAGCCTCCAGACCACCCCTGCAGCTGGTGGCCATCCTGCTGTGGCACTGCTGCCTATGGACACCAGCCTGGTCACCTCCCCACATCCCCAGAGGGGCCCTAATGGGTTGTGCCAACATCTCTGACACCCGCCCCACTTTCTTTTCCTTTGTGGAAGGAAATTGTTTACTCCTCTCTGACCTTTTGAGGCTGCTGCTGCTATGGGAACCGGCCTCTTCAAATTCAGTTGAATCCCTCTAACTGGGGCTGATGCAGCCGCTTCCAGCTCGGCAAGCAGTTGCCACCCTGCTTTGATGGGGTTTGGGGCCATAGCAGTGCCACGGCTTTTACAGGAGCTGGCACCAGCCGTGGACTGGATGCCCTTCCTCAGCACGGTGTTCTACCCCGTGGAGCTCAATGAGTCTGAGCCCGTCGTGGTCTATGCCAAGGAGTACCTGGAGCAGGTCTCTGACCTCATCCTGGCCACAGATAAATGGTGAGAGCCCCCAGCCTGCATGGAGAGCGCGCAGGGTGGGCAGGAACATCCCACTGCTCACTCACCACCTCTTGCTGCAGTCTCCTCAACAACTACATGATCTGGAACCTGGTGCGGAAAACCAGCCCCTTCCTCGACCAGCGCTTCCAGGATGCTGAGGAAAAATTCATGGAAGTGATGTATGGGACGAAGAAGGTGAGTGTGGAGCCCCCAGTGCTCCCACATCACCATTAAAATGGTGACAGCTTTGTAAACCAAGTCCTTGTCATGTTGTATCCAAAAGACAGAGGTGTGGGGCAGGTTTTGGGGTGGCAGCTCCAGCACAGAGATGTGGACCTCACCTCTCGGCAGGGCAAGGGGGTGAGAAGGTGAGGGGCTTTGGCTGTGCCACCACTGATGCCCACCTCTGTTCCATGCAGACCTGCCTCCCGCGCTGGAAGTTCTGCATCAGTGACACTGACAACAACCTGGGCTTCGCCCTGGGGGCCATGTTCGTCAAGGCCACCTTTGCCGAGGACAGCAAACAAGTGGTACGTCCCCCATGTGGGTCCCAGTGCCAGGAAAGCCATCACGATGGTGGAACCACTGGGGCAGCTGCTGTTTCTCTGTCCACCTTATTTTGTTCACTGTACATCTGCATTTGCTGGGTTTTCACTGGTCCACATTCCATCTTGGCCTCCCAGCCTCTTCCTCCCTGCTGGTGTGACCTCTCTGAGGTGGGAGGCCAGCTCTGGACCAACACTGCTGCCTTGTTTTGTCCAGGCAGAGGAAATGATTGCAGAGATTAAAACAGCTTTCGAGGAGAGTCTGGAGACCCTGCAGTGGATGGATGAAGAGACAAGGAAATCGGCCAAAGAGAAGGTGAGGTGTGGGCAGCAGTTGCAGGAGAGGGTGGTGATGGAGGATGGTGGAGCTGGGCGAGTCTGTCCTTCCACCCCTGGCACCAAAAGCACTTTGGTCCTTGTCACTCCACCAGGCAGATGCCATCTACAACATGATTGGCTACCCCAAGTTCATCATGGACCCTAAGGAGCTGGATAAAGTCTTTAATGATGTGAGTTGGTTGGATATGTCCTTTAGGTCTCCTATTCCCCACTCCACTAGAACGTGCAGGATGTGCCCATCACCACAGGCCCAGGTTTCATCCTGAAGGGTCTCACTGATGCCCTTGGCCCTTCTCGGGGGGCTTCCTGGAGAGCTGTGCACCAGCCCTGGGGTGGCTGGGGCTCTCGGGATCCCTGCCCGGGAAGAGGAGGAGCCGGTTTCCGTAATGGTGAATCACTGTCCTCCTGAGACTCCACAGATGTGGGAGAGGAGGAGAAACAAGAGCGGCTGTAACTCAGCCAGCTCCGAAGGCTCAGACATGACCATGGAGGGAGGAGCGGGGCTGTGTGGTCACCACACACTACTCATGCCTTGCTCTCTTGCAGTATGAGGCTGTATCTGACCTCTACTTTGAGAACGTCATGCAGTTTTACAACTTCTCAGCCAGGGTCACTGCTGACCAGCTCCGAAAACCACCGAACCGGGACCAGTAAGTCCTCTGCTCCGCTTCCCTCTTGTGCTCAGCAGGGAACAGCACTAGGATTTGGTGTCCACCAGACCATGCTGTCTTTGGGGAGTTAAGTTTGCGCTGATGGCTTTGCATTACGATAAGTGGATGGTGTTGGAGCAAACATAAGTGATGGGTTTATGCAGCCACGTTGTCCATGTCTGTGTCTCTACAGGTGGAGCATGACACCACCAACGGTCAATGCGTACTACTCTCCCACCAAGAACGAGATTGTCTTCCCTGCTGGCATCCTCCAGGCCCCTTTTTACACACGTGCATCTCCCAAGTAAGAGCTTATGGAAACCAGGGAGGGCAGGATTCCCAAATATCCTCTGGTCCCAGCATTCGAGGCTCAATTTCAATGCTGTGGGAAGCAGCAGCTGCTCTCTAAACCTCAGCATCGCCTCCTTGCAGGTCGCTGAATTTTGGTGGGATCGGTGTGGTGGTGGGCCATGAGTTGACACATGCCTTTGATGATCAAGGTACGGCCAGGGCCAGGCGGATGGGCTGCAGGAGGGGTGGCCAGTGAGGTGATGAAGGATCTGTTGTGGTTTTGGCAGGCCGGGAATACGACAAGGATGGCAACCTGCGTCCCTGGTGGAAGAACTCCTCAGTCGAGGCCTTCAAGCGTCAGACAGCGTGCATGGTGGAGCAGTATGGCAACTACACCATCAATGGAGAGGCTGTCAACGGCAAGCAAACCCTTGGAGAGAACATCGCTGACAATGGGGGACTAAAGGCTGCCTACAGGGTAGGGCTATGGGGCTGGGGAGGTGTGGTGGGGGGCGTGGTGTGGTGGGATCGGTGGTGTCCTCTGAGCCTGCTGTCCTCCAGGCATATCAAAACTGGCTGAAAAAGAATGGGGATGAGGAAACGCTCCCAACGCTTGGCCTCACCAACAACCAGCTCTTCTTCGTTGGCTTCGCGCAGGTAGGTCTCTTGGTGGTGGGCAGGAGGGGTGGACACATAGCTTTGTGGGGAGTGGAGGCATATCCAGATGATGATGGGAGGATGTGATGGCAAAACCTGAGGTCTCCAGAGGTGGTGAACCAGATTAGGGCGAGACAAAGCCGGAGCTCCATCTTCCTGGTGTCCGTCATGGAATCGGGGAGGTCCAGTTTGGCACCAAGCAGGACCCTATGGATGCAGACACTGGCACTGGTGCCTCTTGCCCTCATTTGCAGGTGTGGTGCTCGGTTCGCACGCCGGAGAGCTCACACGAGGGGCTCATCACTGACCCCCACAGTCCCTCGCGATTCCGGGTCATCGGCACCGTCTCCAACTCCCAGGAATTTGCGGAGCATTTCAGCTGCCCCCTTGGCTCCCCATGAATCCGTCCAAGAAATGTGAAGTGTGGTGATGGGAGAGTGCCTGGAGGGAACCGGCTGCTTCATCCGATGGCTGAATTTCCCAGGTCCTTTTGAGAGGCACAAACCACTTCTCCATGCAAGGAACTGCCCAGCTCTCAGCCGGAGCAGTGCCCACATTCCCGGGATCATCCAAGCTTCATTCACTGTGAAACTCCTTCATCCCCTCACTTGTTTGTGGAATGACTTCCACTTGGTGGTCTCTTCTTCCCCACCATGATCGGGCCATGTGTCCAGGCACGTGTCCATGGGCACTGCACTGTATAGTGCTCCAGCCTGACCCACCATCCCGGCAAATTCCTCATTTCCGGAGGCGATAAAGGGATCCTACAGCGCTGGCAGGTTTGGCTGCGTGTCTGAATGCACCTGATGGACCTTCCTCTCTCCAAAGATGCGCACATGAGGATGGAAAATATTTTAAGATATATTTTTTTGGGGAGGGGCAAATATCTCTATTTTTTTCATGCCTTGTGGAATACACTGGAAAATTTCAGGGAAATGCATTTAAAAGCCTTTTTTTTTTTCTTTTTTCTTTTTTAAGTAAAAGATGAGTATATTTATTAATTCTTTTTTACTCAGTGCAGCTGGAGGTGCAGCACCCTATGGTGACAGTGACTGGGGACAGGCTCTCTGCTGGTGAAGCTGGATGGGGCTGTGGATGCAACTACCCAGCCCTGGATCCTGGTTTCTCTAGGAGGGACTGTCCTTGGAGGATGCTGATGGGGACACTGGGGACAGGGCTGGAGGATGCTGCAGGGCAGAGGCTCTGCTGCAGCTCCTGGGATTAGCTTTCATTTCAGAGGGAAAAGCTGGCGTGCCAAAGGTGTCACCGCAGTGGTGACTGTGGGTCAAGCACCCGGAGTGCCCTCCTATCCCCTCTGCAGTGAGCTCAGCCGTGAGTTCCTGCCCCAAAAGCTTCCCCAGACAAGTGCAGGCGGTTCCTGCTGCTCCTTTGCGCTCTGCCATACCCAGCCTCTATACTGGGAAACTGCAAACCCCAAAATCACCCCTTGGCCCCAAATCTCCATCCTTTCATGGCCGGTTTGGCACTGGGATGGGGGCAAGGGGCTTTCGTAAGGGTTATTTTTAATGTTCTTTTTGCAGTTTTAAGAGGAAACCACTGACAGTAGCTCAGGTGCTGTGTGTTGTCTTGTGGGGCACCTTCTTGCAAAGCTGTAGAGGGATTTTTAATATTTATATGTAAAAGGAAGGATGGGGGGGATTTTTTTGTAACTATTTTTTCACCCTACATGTGGGGCTTATCGTTATTGAAATAATAAATACTTTTTACTTGGGCTGGAGCTGCTCATGAGTTGTTTTATTTTTGATAGCAGGAGGTTTGCATCCCTTTACCTGCATTTTAATCCTTGTCCACACCACTGGGACCATCCCATGCTGCCAAAACTGAGACCAGGAGGCTTTTCCCAGCCTGAGCTTCTGTCTGCTGCTTTTCTTGGAGGCTGAAGTGAAGCTTTTGTGCCCAAAACCCTCACTCTCACTGCGGGTGGTTGTTTGCTTCCCACTTCTATGGCATGGCCCCACGCATCTTCCCAGCAGGGAGGTCTTTCCCGGATGCTTTTTCCTTCCTCCTGGGTGAATTTTTGGCTGGCCAGGCTGTGCTTGGATCCAGCGGCACGGGCCCTGTGCAGGTTCCTCTCCAAAGGGCCTTATTTATAGTGCTGCAATGCTGCTGGATGCTGCCAGCTCGGTAACACAGGCCAACATTCATTCCCAAGCGGATGCTCCATGGCTTCATCAGGCTTGCCCGAAAAATGCCAGGCAGGACCTGGACCGCAGGCCCTGTGCTTGAGCCTCACCCAGCGCCTGGGGGAGATGATGGCCATAAAACAAGTAAAATCCTGGGTGCTCACTCGCTATTTAACCCTGACTCATTATCAGGGACTGGAATTAGGCTGCACCCCCTGGTTTGACCCCATTGGTAATGAGCTTTTTGGGGATACAGAGTGGTTTTGCTGCTGGGATGGGCAGGACTGAGCCAGCAGTGAGTTGGGGACGCGGGTGTCGCATAAAGACGACGGTAACATTTCCCTCATCCTATTTTACTGTGCTTTCTCTCCCAGATTGAGTCATAAACGGAATAAGTGCGCTTACTTTCTGCTCACTGGACTCGGTGTGGGCTCCTCGCTTCCCTGCGGAGCTGGGAGCGCGGCCGTGGCCGTTGGATTTCCCTGGAATCCGGCTGGAAATAGTGCTGCAGACCCGCAGAGGGCGGTGGAGCTGAGGGAATCGCTGCCTGCGCTGCTGGCTCCGGGGCTGCAGGACTCAGCCGCGCTGCCGGCGCGGGGGTTCAGCCTGGATCTGGCCCGGGGTGCCCAAAATGAGGTGAAATTCCTGCATTCCTAGGAAAAGAGGAGCGGTGTGGGTGCAAGGTGAAGAGCGATGAAGAAAGGAGAGTGGGGCTCTAGTGAAAGGTGTAGGGAAAGAAGCTGGGAGAGGAGCACAGCCCATGGATCCCGTGTATAGGATGCTGTTAGAGGTGGTTTAACCATCCAAAAGGGAAATATTTTGGCTCTCTGGCGTGTATTTGTACCGAGACACCAGGCTGGTGGTGGCTTGGCCACCACAGAACGGACAACCCCAGTGTAGGGAGCCTCAGCTTGTGTCGTGGCAGGGGGATGCTGTGGTTAAAGCTGCTTATGGTGGGCTTGGAGTGACGGTGTTTGCCTCGGTGGGTGTTTGGCTCTCGGGAGGCAGAGGTGGAGGCGGAGCAGGCAGGAGGTGAATCATTCACTCCCGTGCCAGCTCCTGCCGTGGGCTTGCCCGATCCTGGGTGGTATTTGCTTTGCTCCGTGCTCAGCCGTGCCCCGAGGGCAGAGACGTTTGCCGAGGGGCTGAGCCAGGGTAGGAGGAGGAACAAGGAGTGCTCGGAGCAGGGCTGGCAACGGGGGTTTGATGTTCTTTTCGGTTTTTGCCTGGAAGGTGTTGGAAGGGGATCAGTGGGGGAAAAGGCGGAAGAAGGCCAAAGAGGGAGGCGCTGCCGTGGAGCTTGCTAGAACCTCCAAAATGGGCTGGAAATGGAGCTTGTTCATAGGTTTGGTGGGGCCAAGGCAGCCTTTGAGGCTGCAGGAGGCTGCACCCACCCATGTGAACTCTTCTCATGGAATCCCAGCCTGGTTTGGGTTGGAAGGGATCTTAAAGCTCATCCAGCTCCAACCCCTGCCATGGGCAGGGACCCCTTCCACTGGAGCAGCTTGCTCCAAGCCCCTGTGTCCAACCTGGCCTTGAGCACTGCCAGGGATGGGGCAGCCACAGCTTCTCTGGGCACCCTGTGCCAGCGCCTCAGCACCCTCACAGGGAAGAGCTTCTGCCTAAGAGCTCAGCTCAGTCTCCCCTCTGGCAGGTTCAAGCCATTCCCCTTGGCCTGTCCCTACAGGCCCTTGTCCAAAGCCCCTCTCCAGGTTTCTTGTCAGCCTCTTTAGGTATCAGAAGACTGTTATAAGGTCTCCTTCCCAGTTTGCTCCCTCCACGCAGGATCTAATCCCCAACACATCACAACAGGGCTGGGGTTACCTACTGGGATCATCAGATTTCACGGCCTAAAGCTTCCCTGAGCAAACCAGACCTCCCTGAAGGAAGGAGGCCAACAAATGGGAGGTGATGTGCAGGCTTGAGTCCCATCTCACAGCTTGGGCCCTGCTCAGCGCATTGGTTTTCACCCAGAGCTGAGCAGCCATGAGGCTGTGTGTCCTACTTGATCTCAGGACCACAGCTTTGTGCTTTACGCTCTCCTCTTTATCACAATCCCTGCAGGAAAACAGCCATTTCCCAGCGACACCCCAATCCTTTATTTCTCCAAGTTCACCGACAGCTCTGGTGTTCCTACTATGCTCTTTGCTGCATGGCTGAGAGCATCTGTGCTGTGCCCAAGTACCTGACAGACCAGTGGGACTGGCGAAAGGGCTGGTGATGCTGTGGAACAAGAGTTCAGCGCTGTGAACTCAAGCTGCCCATGGTGACACATCAGTTCCCAGGTGCTAATAAAGTTAGCAGGAAAAATGGGAGAAAAACCGAAGTGGAGAGGAGCCAGAGGCGGTAGGAAGGGTGTGAATCCAGCTGGCACTTGTTTGGGCTCGCCAAAACTGCAGGTTCTGTTGGCCAAATCATCCTACATGGGGTAGTACAGAACAGAGATGTGTCTGCTTTTTCTTGCAGGAAAAAAATAAGATGGTAAAAAGATGGCTGGGGGAGGATGTAGATTCTAGAGGAGCAAAGCCAGGAGCCTGGCTCCATCACATGGCTCACGCTTCAGGAGCTTCAGCAGATACCATGTTGAAAATGCTGCTTTTTCCTTTCTAAATTGGCAAAAAGAGGTGATTTCTCTAAAGATCCTGGGCTGGGAGGCTCGGCACAGCTGTGTTTACAGCAGCTATTGCTGTGGAACAGAGGGAGCCATGGATGTCAGTTTGCTCTGGGGTGTACCAGATGTGCCATGCCTGGGAGCTGGTCCATCCTGGGTGCTGGACAATGACACCCCCAGACCACACAAGTTATTATGGCAAAGTCTTTATAAGCTGTGGAGGTGGATCCATCTTCCCAGCAGCCAGCTGAGACGTGCTGCAGGGCAGCAGCTCTCCAGGGTGGCTGGAGATCTATGTCAGTCCTTGGGCAACCCCCCTACCATGATGAAAGTTCCTCCTTTGTTCACCCATTTTTGGGAAGTAGGAGGGCACTTAAGAGGTCCCTTCCATTTGTCTCTTCAGTTTTCCTGGTGGGGAAGCAGGCTGCAGAGAGAAACTGGCTCGGGAAAAAATACCTGGAGCCCTCTTTAAATATTTGTTCCTGGCTGCAGATGGAACTAGTGCCCATTCAGGACTTCTTTACAGTCCGGCAAAGCTTTTTACCCTCAAAACAACCAACTTACTGCTATTTCACCCCATTTTCCACACACCATTTGAGGTAGATGTGAGCTCACCCCATCCCAGGCATTTCCCTTACCCCATAGCAGAGCAAAAAGCACAGAAAGGGGAACTAAATAGAATCATAGAACCACAGAATGGTTTGGGTTGGAAGGGACCTAAACATCACCCAGTTCCAGCCCCTGCCACAGGCAGGGATCCCTTCCACTGGAGCAGCTTGCTCCAAGCCCCTGTGTCCAACCTGGCCTTGAGCACTGCCAGGGATGGGGCAGCCACAGCTTCTCTGGGCACCCTGTGCCAGCGCCTCAGCACCCTCACAGGGAAGAGCTTGTGCCTAAGAGCTCAGCTCAGTCTCCCCTCGGGCAGGTTCAAGCCATTCCCCTTGGCCTGTCCCTACAGGCCCTTGCCCCAAGCCCCTCTCCCAGGTTTCCTGCAGCCCCTTTAGGCACTGGGAGCTGCTCTAAGGTCTCCCAGGAACCTTCTCCAGGCTGAGCAAGCACACCAGTCATCTTCCTTCTGCCACCGGCTCCACTAATAGCTTCTGGCACTACACAGTGTGCTCGTTTGGTGCTGCTGTACCCTGTAGATAGCACCTTAGTAAGTAAGAAACTATTCATGTCACAGGGCTGCTTTTCCTGGAGGCTGGTGCTCTTCTCCTGAGATCACACCTTGGGGGGTGGTGAGCTTTGGGGTACGCTGCAGCCCTCATGTGTGTGCACAGGCAGGTGCTGTGTCCTACACCTGACCCACGCAAACCACACTGGAAAAATTTAAAGTCTGACTCAAAGGGAAAAATGGATTCAAGACCCTGTCACTAATCTGGGTCCTGGGTTGAGTTTTCTCCAGTAAGCAAGAGTCCAGACTCTCCTCTTTCTAATCCCAGACTGGTTTGGGTTGAAGAGACCTTAAAGCTCATCCAGTCCCAACCCCTGCACAGGCAGGGATACCTTCCACTGGAGCAGCTTGCTCCAAGCCCCTGTGTCCAACCTGGCCTTGAGCACTGCCAGGGATGGGGCAGCCACAGCTTCTCTGGGCACCCTGTGCCAGCGCCTCAGCACCCTCACAGGGAAGAGCTTCTGCCTAAGAGCTCAGCTCAATCTCCCCTGTTTTAAGTCTGAACCCATCACTCCCTGTCCTATCACTGCAGTCCCTGTCGAAGAGTCCCTCTCCAGCATCCTTGTAACCCCCTTGACACTGGAAGCTGCTCTGAGGTCTCCATGCAGCTTCTCTTCTCCAGGCTCCATAGCTCCAGCTTGCTCAGGCTTTGTGTTCTATAACAACAACATTACTATTCTGTCTGCAAATAGGGCTGTTGGGGAGATGCGAGTAGAGGTGACTCATCGGGAAGGGGTCCTGCACGCTAAAGAAAACCCACCTTTCTCCTGCCAGCTTTCACTCGCAGCACCAGTTCCTTGCCAAGTGCCTGAACACACCACCAAGGGAACTGTTCACTGTAATAAAGGAAGCTTTTCTCTTCTAAGAGTTTATTTGCCATCACTTTAAAGTTATTACCTTCCTCCTAAACCTGCAGCTGCCCAGAACACGCAGGAGCCGGGATGCAAACCAGCTGCGGAGAACCTCCCTGGGGCAGCTGGGGTGGCCCCGGCTGGCGACCGAGGGTGCCGATACCTGCCCGCGCTGGGAGCGTCTCCCTGGGACGTGCGGCGCGGCAGGAACGCCGGGAGGTGCCAGGCGGCTGGAATGAGCCAGCGGCGGGGCAGGACAAGTCAGGACAATGCGGCTGCTGCTCGAAATCTGCTCGGAGGTCCCTTTTATCTCCCCGAGAGGGTACAAACCGCCTTCGCCTCGGCCGAGCTCAATCTGGCGCTGGTGGTGAGCGGTGTGAAGGGCTGGAGACGGTGGCGCTGGGGCGCCTGTCAGCACAGCGCAGGCCCTGAGGGGCTCCCTGCGCCATGTCCGTTGCCAAGGGGGCTCCCTCACAGCCGACAGGGCCCTTGTGGGGGGCTGCGGGGCTGCCCCTGCCAGCCGGCTCGGGAGCCTGGCATGTGGCCGGGGGCCGCAGGGCCGGCGGTGGGGCCGGGGATGAGGTTTTCAGGCAGTTTAGGGTCCAGGGCCACCAGTGCGCGGCCGGGTAACAGCTCCCGGCCGCCTCGCTCGGAGGCCGCTCCCTCAGAGCCGAGCGTTGCCGAAGTCTCTCCGGGAGAAGCCGAACGCGCCCGAAGCCGCGGGCTCGCCGCTGCCGAGAGGCTCCGAAGAGCCCCAAGCGCCTCCCGGCTGGGCGGGACCTCCCCACCCGAGTCGGTCCGGAGTTTCCCGAAATGCCTCACGCCCCCGTCTCCGGAAAGAGCCGATGTTTCCCGAGCGCGGGGGTCACGGGAGGTGCCGGGCCGAGAGGGGAGGGAGGGGAGAAGGCGGCGCGGAGAACGCGTGCGCCCGCGAAGGTCTCCGGAAGAAGCCGAGGTTTCCCGAACGCCGCTCGCCAGCGAGCTGTTCCGGAAAGAGCCGAGGGTTGCCGAGCGCCGGTGGGCCGAGCGGCTCCGGAGCGGCCCGAAGGCGCCCGAGCGTCCGTCCTGCCGGACTGCTGGAGGCGGCCGCAGCGCCATGTTTGATGCTCCGCTACTTCAGTGAGGAAAATCCGCCGGCATCGCCCGAGAGCCGCCACCGCGAAGGGCTCCGCTGCCCCCGGGGAGGGGGACCGAGACCCCCCGCCGCCGGCGGCTCATGAGCAGCGCGGCCTGAGCCGCCTCCCCCCCTCCCCTCCCCGCCGGCCCCTCTCCCGTCCCCTCCCCGCGCCGAGCCCTCCGGGAGGCGCGTTGTCACGGAGACCGGCGCCGGTGCCGGCCCGCCGCGCTGCCCCGGCCGCCGTACCGGCCCCCGGCCCGCTCCCCGGCTCCCCCCCGGCCCCGGCCCCGCTCCCCGCCGGGGGGTGGTGGCTCCGCTTGGCGATGAGTTTACCGCAGAAGGCGGCTTTGAAACCCGGCGCGGCGGCGGCGGCGGGGACCGGCCCCGGGAGCGGGGCGGCGGCGGCAGCGGCGGCGGGGCCGCCTCCCCCCCCGGCTCCCCCTCACCCGGCGGCGGCGCCGGCGCCTCACCCCAACATCAGGGCCTTGCCGCCCCAGCCGCCCCAGCAGTATCCTTTGCCCCGGGGGAGGGGGAGAGGGAGGCGGGGGGCGGCAGCCCCTTCCCCACAGCGAGCGGGGCCCGGGGAGGGGGGGGGGGGGGGCTCGGGGCCGCGGGGGCCCCCTCAGCCCCGGGCTGTGTGTGTGTGGGGAGGGGGCGTCCCGCGGGGGGTGGCGGTTGGGGCCCCCCGCTCCTTTCTGCGTGTGTTTGTGTGTGTTTGTGCCCCCCCATTGCAGAGGGGGGGCTGCACCTGCTGGGGTGGTGCGGGAAAGGGGGTGCCTCACCCCCCCCCCCTTTGCTCATGGGCTGCTTTGGGGGTTCGCCCCCTTCCCCTGGGGAAGCAGAGGGTCCCTCAGCCCCCTTCCACCCCCCCCCCCCTCCGAGCAGCGGTGACCCCCAAGGGTAAACTTACGCACCCCTCCTCGGTCGTACCTGCGGTGCTCCCAGGTAAGTGCTTTGGCTCTGTTGTTTTCCAGGCGGGTTTTCCCAGCCGGGGGCCGGTTTTCCTGGGATTCCTTTCTTTTATGGCCATTTTTTTGTCCTCCTCGGTGCGGGTGAGGCGCGGGCAGAGCGTTGTGCTTGAGAGCCGCTTCCTCTGCGGGGCCACGCGTGGTGGGGAGGGGAAGGGTCCCGCGGCAAGAGCCCCACCGCAGAACGGCCCCTGCTACAAAGAGAGGCCGGCGGCGGCTGCGAATGTTTCTTAAAGGTCTTTGCTTCTGTGCTGCCACTAGGCCCCAAGTCAGGAGGGAAATACTGCAGGGATCAGCAGGAAAGTGGGGTGAGGTTTTGTTCCCGTCCCGCAGCATCCCCTGGCGAACTGGCTCTTCTCTTCCTCCCTCCCAAACTGGAGTTTCTAATGGTGGGGGGGGGGAGCATGAAGTGCAAAGCACACTTGGGGGAAATCTGCTCTTATCCAGGCATGGTGTGGCTGTGCCGGGGCCGGCAGCACCGAAGAGGGTGCTTCGCTGTTGGTCGGTGGTAGCAGCTTGGGTTTTAAGAGGGTGTTTTAGGTGCTGAGGGCTTTTCCAGCCGTGTGAGGCTGCCTGTGCTCTTCAAGAACAGTGTTCCCCGTGTGCAAGCGTCTTCTTGCTCTCACTTTCATTTTTGAGGTGGGAAAACCAAGCCCTTCTCTCATCAGTTTAGGTCCATTGTTTTCTCGAGCTTCCGGCAAGAATCGGTCTTGCCATGACAACAAATGCGTTGCTTAAACCATGAGACTGTTGACGTTAGGGATTTGTTTGGGTCAAGTGAAAAGCCTCCCAAGATTTCGGAGTGCCACGGAGGGACGCGCTCCCCTCCGCTGGGTCCTCTTCTGGAATTCCAGCCTGTGCTTTAGGGGAGAAGGAATTAAGTGGGAAGGTGCTGTCATTGCAGAGTCAGCGGGGTGGTGGTGAGTAAAACTGTTGCTCAGGGGAAATTTGCTCACTTTTGAGTGATGTGCCAAGTGTTACAGTGGGAATGCCGGCCAGTGAGCCTGTGCTCAGCTGACCTGCCCTGCAAGGTGCTGGTTTGTCTGGAAAAGATCCCTTTTAACAGGGAACGTGACACTTGGGTGCCTTGACAATTGCAGTGTGCCTGGCTCTAGGATCAGGAGTGTGCTGTGCTTTCCAAAGCGCTTGATTTGAAGGAATCAGTAAAAACACTGTGGAGGGACTTGAATCCTTCCCCGCCGTGGTCGGGGGAGAGCTTGGTGGTGGTTTGTGAGAGTGGCTGTGCTGTTGTAGCTCAGACAGGCGGACGCCGTGGCTTTTGGTGGGTGTTGTCACAAGTTGCCTTGCACACGAGGGGTGAAGCTGGGGCTTACATCTGAGGTCAGGCTGAAAGTAAAAAGGCTCGGAAGCAGCAGGCGAGACCCCGATGGAGCTGGAGGTGTTCTGGCAGCGTGTCCCATCATGGGGACCTAACTGGGCACTCGGAGCAAGAGGTGGAGAGGAACAGAGGAGTACAGGGTAGATGTGAGGAGTTGGCATTATAGAGTGAGGAGGTTGAAGTAAGGAAGTCTGATTTTTATTTCTAGCCATGCCTGTTTGAGAACACACTGTTTGACCCGCAGTAAATTTACAAACCCCTGCTCTGTGCTTGTGGCGTGGACAAACCCCTCCATGTGTTCGTGGTGCCTTTTAGGTGATGGGATGTCCTGGTGAGTTTGAGCCTCCGCTGCAACTCCTGTTGGCTTCCAGGTAGTAAACAAAAGCTGTTACCTCGCAGGAGCGAGCGCGGGGAGCAGAGTTCAGCTCTGATTTACTGGAGTGCAGAGGGTCATCCGAGTTCAGCCTTATTTTTAGCTCTCTTGGGTTTCTCTCTTTTTTTTTTTCCCTTTCTGTTTTGATCCGACTGTTGAGGCAGCAGCGTTCTCCTCCAGCAGACACAGGCCGGTCGCAGGTTGCTTCTGGTGACTCAGAGCGAGCAGAGCACTGCGAGGTCTCCTCTTCACAGCAGCACAAGGGTTTATTTGTTGACGTGAAGGATTACTGTATGTTAATAGGTAGGTTGAGGCTCGGAGTTGGGCTTCCATGTGGTGAACTTTGTGTCTTCAAAAACACGTGTGGGTTTAGTACTTCGTACGTCGTGAAATGAAATGTTATCTTTGTAACTGAGGCAAAGAACTGTGTGAGAGGGAACTGTGCAGGAAAAGAGCATGTGCATTTGTGGAAAGGAAAAGAAAAATACAGGGGAAGAAGGGATTTAAAAAATACATATATTTCTTGGAGGGAAGTGAAGCTGGAGAGTGATGGACATGAAGAACAGAAATGTTTTGATGGGAGTTTCATTGTTATGTGCTGAGTAGGAAATTAATGGGAGCTGCTGTAAGACAAGACAGAGCTTTGAGAACATTCCTTAACTCAGTGGCTTCAAGAAGGTAAATTCCCCTTGTAGAAGTAAGTTGGGATAATTCTGCGGCTGTGGGAGTGGCGAGTGTTCAGTTGAACCTGGTTTCAGGCAGGAATTGTGCTCAGAAGTTGTCAGTATAGACACTGTGACCCTTGGCTGGGGGGATGAGATGGTTGTAACTGAAATGACACACAGAGGGATATCCCCAACAATAAATCCCACCTGCCCACCTCTGCTTTGGCTTTCAGACACCTCTGAGGAAGAAGTTCCAGATGGAGTTGGTTGTTCTGTAATGAGAGTTGTTCCATAAAAATGTCAAGGAAGGTCCCTCTGTAGTCTTCACTTGGTGCTGCTTGTGACTCGTGTGAAACTGCCCCGTGTTCCTTTACTCTCCCTCACACTTCCACTTTGAAGGATTCGTGTCTGTTGCATTAAGCTGCTCTTTACAAAGTCCCCACATTGGGAATGAATTCTCTGGATTGGTATAATCAGGTCACTGGTTTCCTCGCAGCCCTGGCCTGGATGTGGGCAAACATTGGGCTGTGAAGGACAAACTGGTGGACGTGGGTGAGCTCTGTGTCTCCTGGCCCTGCAGGGTTAATTTAATGCTTGACCTGGGCACCAAGCTGGAGCCATCATGGGCTCCGGGCTGGTGTCAGTAGGTTTTTGTTTCCTTTTCCAAACTTCCTTGTGTTTGGAGGGAGTTCAGCTTCCTGGCTGTTGATGGGCTCTGTGCAGGGACCAGTAAACTTGACCTTAATCTATCACTGTGGCTGTTCCAGTGTGGGATTGGGTATCTCTGGCCATGCGTGTTTTTCAGGTTACTGCAGTGAGGTGATTGTGGCAGTTTCAGGGTGGGTTTTAACAGAAAGTCATTGAAAATCCTTCTTCCTCCAATTTAATTCCATTTCTGAGAAGCAGAGAGGAAGGGTCGATGTTTGGAGGGGGGGGGTGTTGTGTGAGGTACATTGTTGCTGTGTATGGAAATGTGGGGTTTGCTGATGTTGCCTCAGTACTTGAGTGTTGCCTTTAATTCTTCTGGGTTTGTTTTAGCTAACTGTGCTGTAGTCCCTTTCTGAAAGCAGTGTGCTGCTTCCTGCTCGGATGAGTGGCATCTTCCGGATGCGAGCGGCTTTCCAAAGCCTGGGATAACTTCAAGAGATACAGGATCACTTTTGGGAATGCAAGAGACTCTGTGTGAAGTCAGGATGAGTTTCTGGCCGCACTTACCCGGTGTACGGGTGCAGGCCAGGTTGTGCTGTTGGAGCAGGCCTGTGTTGATGATCCTCTGGTTAAATCGAGACTGTTGAGGAGGATTTGGGTGCGTGGGGTTTTCTGTCTTCTCTTGGTGGAGCAAGGAGCTGAGCTGGAGAGTCATGTGCCTAAGGATTTCTCCAAGGAGAGCATCTTCAGCGTGCACTGAAGGATCAGGGTCTCTGGGTTGCTGCGGTACCCCCAGTGCCATCTTCCCTCTCTGCTTACTTCCACTTCAAGTGCCTCTTTCTGGAGCGTGTGATGCAACATCTCTGCTGCCTGGAGTTTAGCTGGTGATGGGTTTGAAGATGAAGACCCAGGGGTCAGGAAGCTGCTTGGGCGTTAAAGTCAGCTTGAAGAGCATGCTGGTGGCTTTTGCATGAAGTGCTGGGCCCCCCTCTGCCTCAGGTGGATCCGCTCTGGCTTCTGGGCAGCTTTGACATTGAACTGGAGCTGAAACGAGAGCATGGTTGGAAGTCCCCTTCCAGATGCCAGCAGCAGCTGCTCGCCAGGAAGAGTGTTTGGAGCCTTCTGGTCAAGAAAGAGAAGGAGTGGTGAGAGGTGGGCAGGAAGGGAGGAGCGGGGCTGAGATCAGAGGTGTTCTTGCTCTCTGCTTTTCCGAGTTCAGGAATGAGCTTTCTGAAAGCATGGCTGGATGAAGGGGAGGAAGAGCAGCAGTGTTGCCTGAGAAGTGTTTCCATTTGGGAGTGTCTGAAGCTGTGGACATCATACAGCTTGGGAGGGAATGCAGCAGGAGGGAAGCTTTGAAAACATGGAGGCTTTCCCTGTGGTAGCAGCTCTTCTGCAGGGGAGGACCAGGAACGGGTTTGTGAGTGTACTGCCAAAAAATTAAGTGCTTTTAGACCTCTCTGCCATCTCCCCTGTTGATGTTCCCCAGCCTTGGCACATCTTAGCGTTCTCTCTGGCAGAAATAGCTTTAACTTATTTAATGACAAAAGCTAATCATGTTACAGCACAGATATGTCACTTTACCAGCTTTGGGAGACTTGGAGAGAATGATTCTTCCAGCAATGTGATTTCACACAGCTGATTTTCCCCTCATCTGAGGACATGATCGTGTGGGTTCTCTGGCAGAAGCCTGCAGGAGAAGGTTACTTCAGCCATTTCAATATATACCTATTTAATGTGCAGTGCTGATTTTGGAACCCAGTCTGTGTTTTTAGCTATGGTAAGAAGTCGGTGAGAGAGTAATAGGAGACTTGGAACAGATAACTTCCCTCTCAGATGTTGGGATGTAGCAGGATTTTCAGCTCTGTGTGTGGGTTTGTCCATCACCTGAGGGCTCAAAGGCTTTTCCATGTTCTTAGCAAACACTGGGATGTGTGGAGCTGGTGCATTTCCTCTGGTTTTGTTTCACAGTAAGTTAGTGAAGCGCTCTCTTCAGTGGTCATAAGTAACCTGTATTTTCTTTCTCTCCCTAGGCCAGCAGTTTCAGGGCTGGTTAAGTGTCAAGTTTAGTTGTGTGTAAATCCGCTGATATGATTAGAGTTGCTGGAATTTTTACTCTGGGGAATTCCAGATGGGCAGTAGCACTGTTGTACAGGCGTTCTTCAGGAGGAAACTTCATCTGTGCCGTGACTGTGTCTGCTGGCACAGGCTCTTCTGGAATGAGTGGGGAATAGCAAAGCAGTGTTTGTTATGGGGCATGGAGATGTGGGTGCAGGAGCTGTGCGCCCTGGGGTCTGGAGGAACTGGGAGAACTCATTTTCTTTGTTCTAAGGGAACAGTTGCTGTGACTTCTCATAGTGCTGTGTTTTACACTGGGTGGCAATTTGAAGAGCTTCTCCTGTGTACAGCTTCCCTTTCCAAACTCCACTTGGTTTTGCCTCCCAAATAGGAGATGATGATGTGGAACAGCTGGAAGAGGAAAATAGAATGTGTTCTTAAAAAAGGAAAGGATCAAAGGGAGAGAGCAAAATGAGCTTTTAGGCTAGTGAAATTTTCTAGTACATGTTATTCTTATGTTTTATTATATACGTTTGGAAGGTGTCCCAGAACACACGCTCCCTTCTCGTAGTAGGTGATGGCACGCTGTTGCTGATGGGACTTGAGTCAAATTGCTGCTGGGCACGTAACTGGGTTAATGGGACAACATTTTTCCTTCTTTCCTGAAAGGAAAACAATGCACTGTGTGTTTGGATTGTACCTAAGAATTGTTTGTACCTCTATTGGCTTTGCAGTCATATGAAGGGGAGAGGAAAGGCCAAGTTTCCCCACACCAAGATTGTATCAGGTTTAAAGCAATTCTGCTACCACAAATAATACGTTTCTGTTGTGTGTCCTTTATCTGGTTGAGAGTGAAACTATTTCTAGAGCCTGAAATATACCTGGAAAAAAGGCAGAGTGGCTTCTATAATGTGCATCTTGAAAGGAAGCATATCCAGTCCTCAACCAATACCTGTAGCCTTCTCCAAAGCCGTTGGTGCAGGGTTGAAATGGGTCAGGACTTGTTGAGATGCGTGGAGCAGCTGCTCTTTCCAAGTGGTTGAGCTCAGCAGGAACGAGACTCTTGTGCTCTGCATGGGAATAACTCTGTCAAAGTCACAAACACAAACCCCATCCCTGCTCTCGCCCTGTCACCAGGGGAATGGCCTGCCCGTGGTACGGCCTCAGGGTGGTGGGCAAAGAAATCTTGCTGCCAGGCTTTGAGTTTGCTCTTGACGCTGTGTGAACACGGAGCCAGGAAGAGTTAATGCAGTTAAAGATCTTAAATAACACAGATTGTCTGGGGTTTGGAAAGCTTTTGGGAGGTGGAAGCTAATAAACATTGCATCAGTTCTCTCTTTCGGGTTGGGATGATGATTGTGTGTTTGTGTTTCGGTTTGATGTGAGGGTGACTGTGTGGAGTTACTGAATTACTAGGAGTAGTCAGATTTAAATGTCGGTCCTGCTGGTGGCATTTGAAAATCCATTTCAGCTAAAGCTATGGCTGCAATAACGGTGGTCTGAAAAAGAGATTTCCCTCTTTTATGCCTTATTAAGAAGTCGTAGAAGTCACTGGGCCTTGAAACCGGCATTTTTCTGGGCTTATTTTGCTCAGCAGTGACAGAAGTCTTCAGTCTTTTCAGACTAAGCCGGAGACTCTTCCTACAGGTATCAAAGGGAAAGGTTTTTTTTTAGTGATACTACTTGCAGCTTTGGTTTTTGAGTCAGCCACTGTCTTTGAAAGGCTCTCAGCATCCCGAGGAAAGGCCTTGTCTGTAGGAAATGTGCGTTTCCACTCTGCAGTGAGATTTGTCCTTCTGTCCTTGGGCTGCCAGGAGATTTTCGGCAGATCCGTCAAGTCTGATGTGAAATTCAGAATGGAATCTGGTCTGAAGTCTTGGATTTGTGTTTGTGGTGATGAAGATGCTGTAGACTTGACACTGGGCCCTTTATTTTGCAGCGTGCAGCTGATGAATTGGACAGACTCAATAACTATGTTACATCTGGAAAGGAAGCTGGCAGGGTGCTATAGCTGAGGGTATGTAACCTGTACTGCTCATTGGGGGCAAGTCAAGAAATCAAAACGCATTTAAGGCATCTTTGTTGTGAGTTGTAACATGAAGTTCATGGTGCATCGCGTGCTGGAGTGCGGTGGGAAGGGGGTTTCAGCAGTTGTGATTCATGCCCAACTTCAGCATGGAAATGCTCTTGGGGATGTACTTGAGCCGGTGAGACATCTTTGAGCTGAGGTTGGGGTAGAATGCAAAGTTTATGAGGCCCTTTCTCTCCACTGCTCACACACATACAAATGCTGGTTACTGGACAGGCTCTCTTTGAATAGTTCACTTTTTACGGGCTCTGTGCTTTGTGTTGGAGGTTTGTGAAATAAATTCAGCTGTCAACCTGTCTGACTTGGGTTTTATGTTTTCCTTCAGCATTATTGTGTTTTACAGTGTATTTCAAAGTGCTTTTATGGCTGTCTCTTCAAAAGAAACCAGATCTAATTTTTGTGGATATGCAAATATAGCAAAGTGTGATTTTTGATGAGCCAAAGCTGTTCAGCTTAATTGTATTGATCACATTCCAAACCACTTTATAAACTGAAACAGAAAAGTTCATCTGCACAATAAACTGTGTTTAAATAACTGGTGCTGAGCTTGTGCACCAAGTTTAACTTGGAATATTCCCATTTCCCACCCCCCCCGCACAAAACTTAGATTCTATTGCAGTGTCTGTGCAGAAGTACCTGGTGTTGCCGGCATGCACCCAACCAATTGTTGCTGCACTTGGCACGGTCCCCTTGCTGCTCGCTGAAGCCAAAGCTCACTTTATCCACTCAGGCTGACATTAAGATCATTAAATAAATGAATGAATTGTCCTGTCACCAAATTCCCATCCTGGCAGCTGAAGAACATGTGAGTTTTATAGCCTGGACCTGCTTCCAGAGTGTCTTGTTGAATGGCCTGGATGTCAGTAGTGGGGACAGTCAGCAGAGAGCTTTCTAGTGAGATGTGAGTGCCTTGCTGAGAGTTATGGTGTGGAGTGGCTCAAAAGCCTGAATTGCCAGACAGCTGATCATCCAAGAGGAGCATTAATTAACCTGTGAAGGGTGTGTGGAAAGAACCTGGAGCACAGCAATAAAACAAGAGAGCAGGAGAGCACCGAGGAGGGTGGAGAGCTGCTTCTCCGTTGGCAGCACAGGTTGGTCTTGCTGTTTGAAAGGAGTTTGTTAGGGGAAGAACGCAGCCAAGCTGGGATGTGTTGAAAGCAGGGATAACTCTTGGTCTCCATCAGGGAGTTTGCGGTCTTGCTGGTTGAACTAAAAGGTCACTCAGGGTTTGGAAGCTCTTGGAGAAGTCTGCTGAACTTCCACCTCCAGGAGGAGAAGGTTGAAAATACTTCCTCAAAGGGGGAGAGTTCACTCGCCAGGCTTGGATTGATTTTCCTTGTGGTCTAGCTCTGTCCTTGGGTTTATTATGTTGCTGTTAAGGTGGTGGTTTTGCTTAGGAATGAGGGACATAAAAGATCTCTGGCATCAGTGCTGCTGCAGCTGGGTCAAAAATGTCTCTGAATTGCAAAGGAGAAAGAGGAAGTGTATTGGAACCAGCCTGTTTGGTGGTCTGTAGAACTGCGTATCTGCAGGCTGCTTGTGCTGCAGCTCACAGTAGCGTCCGGGATGCCCTGCAACAGGGGTGTAAAATGCGTGACATGATCCATTCCTGTTCTGAAGTGTAGCAAAATGTCAGCATTTGAGACCGTGTTCAGTGCTCTCAAACTGGAGAAAATCCTTTTCTTGATTTTCTCTTTGCCTCTCCCCATACCTTAGTGTTTGTCTTCATGGTAGTTAGTTTGATAAAAGGCTGTAAAACAGCACCTGTAAAACAGGCAACAACCTGGTCTTGAGCACTGCCACCGATGGGGCAGCCACAGCTTCTCTGGGCACCCTGTGCCAGCGCCTCAGCACCCTCACAGGGAAGAGCTTCTGCCTAAGAGCTCAGCTCAGTCTCCCCTCGGGCAGGTTCAAGCCATTCCCCTTGGCCTGTCCCTACAGGCCCTTGTCCCAAGCCCCTCTCCAGGTTTCCTGTAGCCCCTTTAGGCACTGGAGCTGCTCTCAGGTCTCCCCTTCAGGAGCCTTCTCTTGTCCAGGCTGCCCCAGCCCAGCTCTCTCAGCCTGGCTCCAGAGCAGAGCTGCTCCAGCCCTCGCAGCATCTCCATGGCCTCCTCTGGCCTCGCTCCAGCAGCTCCAGGTCCCTCTTGTGCTGCTGCCCCAGAGCTGGAGCAGGGCTGCAGGGGGGGTCTCCCCAGAGCGCAGCAGAAGGGCAGGATCCCCTCCCTGAGCTGCTGCTCACGCTCTGGGGGTGCAGCCCAGCACAGGGGGGTTCTGGGCTCAAGCGCTCACTGAAGCTGGGTCATGGGGAGCTTCTCCTCAACCCGTGTAGGGCATCTCCATCTTCCTGCCTCACACCTCCGGGCTGGTTAAGCTGTGTAGTGTTGCTTCAGAGGCCATTTTGCACTGTGCAGAGAGAGATGAGTACTTGGAAGTCTTCCTCATTGGCCACGTGCAGCAGATTCAGCTTTCCCCCTGTGCTCCACCTGTGTGCTTGTGGCCTGAATTCAACAGGCAGGACTAACAGAATTCAGCGCAGGATTTCTCTTAGGTGAAGAACGCTGAGACTCATTTACTGCTCTTCTTCAGACTCTATGGGGATAAATATATTGTTGTTATTACTCTTTCTCTTGAAGCACCCTGTAGAGGTGTGTGTAAGGATGCAATTGAGAGTCCTTAGGAGGAAAAATAGAATGTGTGGAGGATTGGACCAAGGAGACTGTGAGCTCCTGTCCAGCCTGTATCCTACAATGAAGTATGGTTTTGTGCAGCAGTGTAAGGTGCATTGCACTGTCTTCCCAAGCTGCCTGCTTCCTCAGGCTTTCACTTTGTATGACACAGGATTTTAGCTTGGATAAAGTCACATGAGCTCTGCATGTGGCAAGAGCGTACTTAGGATTTCATTTCATTTTGATAAACCGCTGAAATAGAGGTTATGGAAGGGGGAGAATCACGAGGCGTTACAAAACTGGGAGTCAAGATGAGCATTAACACTCTTGAGAAGCCAACTGCCGGAATTTATTGCTCAGCAGAGGGCAGGGCCATGGGTCTGGGTGACAATGCTGCTGTCACTGCGATGCTTCCTGACGGATTGACCAGCAGAGCATCACATTTTCCCATGAAGTCACAGCATGAAGTACTAAAGACACTGTAGGAAATGTGGCAGAGTGGATGAGATGGTAAAGTACTGGGCTGTTTGATATTCCTGCTTGTCATACAGAGAGAAAGCCTGCCTTGGAAATACACGGTCGCTGCTGAAGGGTCCTGATCCTCTTATAGAGGAGAGGTGTGTGTGGATTGTAGCTCTGTAGTAACTTATTTGTGGGGTTAAGGTACAGAGGTTGAGGTAAGTTAATGGCATGCACGGGAAGATGAGAAGAATAAGCTGCCTTTTAGGATATTACAGACATTCAGACTCTCGGGTTAACATCGCCACCACCAAGCCTGCAGCACTTGTGTCTGTATCAGGAGCTTTGTTTTCCAGATACAGGTAATTGCTGGTGCTAAAAGGAAGCTAGAGACATAAGGTTTGACTTTCTGGATCCAGTCAGAGGAAGGTGGACTGTAACCCCCGCAGGGAGTTTGTTCCAGGCTGTAGCTGAATAAAGGCTGAATAGAAGCTTCGTTACTTATCTCTGCGATGAGGCAGATTCCTCCTGGTTTGCCCTCTTCCGTGTGTTGTTTTAGTTGTGTCATCTGTCCCTCTGTGCTTTGTCTGTTCAGACTTCAGTGTTAGCTGGTTTTGTGTTTGCAGGATATACTCAGTGTGGAAATGACTGTGTGTGTGTTAAGTAACTGTTCTGAAGGAATAAAACCCCAAAGCCACAAAGCGAACAATCCCAATCTTCTCTTGGGTTTGGAAATGGAGAGATTGCTGTGCTGGTAGGGGCAGTGCCCAGCTCCACACCTCACACCCAGACCCCAAAGCCTGTTTATCAGGTTACCTGGAAGCAGATAGTGGTGAAGCAGGGCAGTGCCACTTGGGGAGCATGCAGGCAGCTGGTACCAGGCCAGAAACTGCTGTTTCAGCTGCTGATCAGGGGACAGAAGCGTGCAAATTTGGGGCTATTTGTTGTCTTTGAAGTGGGATTCAGTTTGAGTTTTGAGTGTTGTGATGTGAATTGTCTTAAGCTCAGTGTTTGAAATACAGAGGATTTTACAATAACCCCACCAGCAGTTGTGTTGCAGAATGTGAAGGGTAGAAGGTGTTCATGGCTGTAGCTCTGCTCTCTTCTTGACTTTATTAAAAATACTTTATTAAATACTTTAATAATAAATTCATTATTAATTCATTATTACTTTACAGTACTTTAATTACATTTTACAATACTTTAATTAAATACTTTAATAATACTTTATTAAAACTGCTATTTTTTCTGCCAGACTAGGTGTGCACAGGCATTGAGGACAGCTTGAGGACAGCTGATGAGCCATACCTATTACTTCTGGAATATACCAGAAGCCAAAGCAACTCCAGAAAGGAGTGGGCTGGTGCGTGTCACTGAGCTATGCACAAGATCAAAATGTGGTTCTCCTATGGCATCTCCTCCCAGTTGCTCCTTGTGATCCCTAAAACCTGGTTCTCCCGTGGCATCTCCTCCCAGTTGCTCCTTGTGATCCCTGTGGAGCTGGCCTGCTTGCAGCCTTGCTTTGTGTTCTTGCAGCGTTTACCAAGCCATTTGCTTAGTCCTGATCTTGGGTAGCTGCTATTCAGTGAACACTACTGCTGTCACTTATTTTCCCCCTTCAAAAAGCGATGATGGAGAATAGCAATTGTCACATGTTTGGCTCAGCCATTGCCTTGTGTCAGGTTTGCTTGTATCACCCCGGCTCTTCCTCAGCCACTGCTTGGGACTGTTGTGAGTGTGATGTTTCTTCTTGAGTGCTTATATCCTATAAAGATTCCTGCCCGCCCCCCCCCCCCCCTTTCCATCTTCCTTTCCTGAACAATGTAGTTCATTCACTCTGAAGTCTCCTCCATGTTCGCTGGGAGTGATGCTTCCGGCCTGGCTTTTGAGGCCAGATTGGACGGGGCTTGGAGCAACCTGCTCTAGTGGAAGGTGTCCCTGCCCGGGGCCAGGGCTGGGACTGGGTGAGCTCTAATGTCCCTTCAACCCAAACCGCTCTGTTATTCTGTGGCCACCTCTGGCCTGGGATGAGCAGCTTCCCTCTTCCTTGGTGAGTGAGTTCGCTCGGTGGCCTTGCTTGATAAAGTGACCCAGGAATTTTCCCTTCTCCTAACCCTTCTGTTCACTTCCACCTTTAAATGTTCTAAACAAGGCTCTGGGGGTGGGTTTTGAACTGACACATGGGGGGTGTGGTTGGCTCTGAGCACCCTGGTTATCAGCCGGGGCAGAAACTGCAGCAAGCAGCAGCTGGAGCTGCTTGTTGGCAGCGTCTTTGCATTCGTCCTCTCTGGAGGGGGGTTTGCAGCGTGCATTCACCTCCAGTGCATGTGCTGGGGGTTAGGAGTCAGCATTCCATTGCCCTGCTGGCTGTTCCTTACCTAAGTATGTGTTCTAACACTTACCGGCTGCTTGATAGCCAGAGGCTGGTCTAGAAGAACTTCTGTCAAGTAAAATAGTGTTAAGATATCTCTCTCTTTAAGGTGGTGGATGTTTTTTCCCTTCTCTTGTAGTTAAATGCAGAAATAAATGTAGTTAAAAGTATCCAAAGGACTTTTTTCTTGCTGCACTGCACTGAGAAAAGCCTTGGTTAAGATGCTTTCCCTCTGAGCTTGGTTCCTTTTTAGATGCTAAAGGGCATTTTGAGACCATGTTTTACCTTTGATTTACGTCATGTTCATATGAAACAGACCAAAAAAAATCCGGTGCTTTGCCAAATATTTTTGGGGAGAACAAGCTTTGTGGATAATCGTTTTCATGTTTTACCTGCTCCTTGGTGTGTTAAGGCTCTACCCTGCAAACAGCCTTTGAGGGATGAACCTTCAAGTAGTCACTTGTGGCAGGTTGATTAAGGAATATACTCGACGTTAGATTTAATCAAGATTTGAATAATGGAGTTAGAATTGACTGTCACTCCTCTGATCCGGTTATTTTTAGATTGGGATCGCTATGTGCCACTCCCCAGGTCATCTATACCATTGCTCTGAAGGCAGCCTGCTCCAAGTGCTGCTCGACAGAGTGGGTCTTCTCCAGTTCTGTACTTGCCGCTTCATCGCTTAACACATCCCTTCTGAAACGTGCCAAAACTTGGCATTCCAGAGCAAAGGAATTCCAGGGTTCCTACCCAAAATACAGCTCAAATAGAATGGGATCATGGAGTGGTTTGGTTTGAAGGGGCCTTAAAGCTCATCCAGTCCCAACCCCTGCCACAGGCAGGGACCCCTTCCCCTAGAGCAGCTTGCTCCAAGCCCCTGTGTCCAAACTGGCCTTGAGCACTGCCAGGGATGGGGCAGCCACAGCATCTCTGGGTAACATACAGATGTATATAAGCAGATGCATTGTGGTGCTGTGGACGGTGGGACTTCAGCTCCTTCCCTATGCAAGAAACGTTTGGTGAAGCACTAAATATTTCATCACCTTTTAGCTCTTGGAGGAGAAAGGCAGAGGTAGGAAATACCTTCAGGATGTGGCTAAGATGGGCCTAAGCAGGCATTCAGCTATTGCAGGGTCAGAAAGTCTGTGCTTGTAGTAGAGCATTGCAATCCAGAACTGTGCTGCTGTCCTCACAGCATGGGAATCGTGCTGGTCAGATGCTCACCGGAGCTCCCTGAGCGTCAGCATTCCACTTGGGCACTGCCCCTGCTCCATCCGTATCCTGGCATGAGGTCCTGAGCCTTTTACGGACAGCGGCTCCAGCCGGATGCCTCAAGGGCAATGGTGTTTATGAGGATGGAGCCCTCGGCTCTCACTGGAAGCCATTGCCTGCCTCTCCCCAGGGATGTGTTGTGGCTGCTGTTGGCTGCAGTTTCCTCTTGCCTAAAGGTGAGAACTAAACTGTTTCTTTGCGGTAGCTTCCTACTGTCAGCTCAGGAGAACAGTAAGTTTTGCCTGGATTAAAGCCTAAGGAGTAGTTATGGACCAGGAGGGGTTTGTGGAACCTCCTGGTCACTGCTGTTCAGGAGAAGCCTGACTGCAGAGGAGTCCAGAGGAGGAAAGCGGGGTTTGTTTGCATGGGAAGTGAGCGAATCTGGATTATTTGAAAGGAGCTTCTGCCTTTCTTGGCCTGCCCTTGCTGCAGAGATTTGCTGGATTCCACTTAAGAATGGGGAAATTGCAGCAAAATATTCTTGCCAGTGATGGAAAGAGATTGCCCCAAAGTAAAAATGAGCCATACATGTGCCTGGCAAGTGCTCCACGATGCCAGCTTGGTTGTGCCTGGTAATAGCATCAACTTCCCCTTGGAAACCTTTGGTGGCAGCGTGGGCAGAAGAAGGCTGAAGCTCGTGTGAAGTTCATCTCGTGGTGCCTTCAAGCAAGGAGCTGTTTAACCGCAGGGTGGAGTTGGGACTTCCTTGTGTGTTATTCCCAGGCAGGGTTTGTCTTTGCTGCGTCAGGATGGCCGCTCACAGGTTTTGGTTTCTGGGCTCTTGTGCAGTGTAACCACAGCGTGGGAGCGGGCGCTGTGTGAAACTGCCCTTGCGAGGGAACCCACAGGAGAGGCCTCACACACCGCATGTGAGGTTAAGAAGTAGGCAGGATCTGAGAGCAGGCCATCGCTTCCCTGTCCTTGGGAACAGCCAGGCTCCTGTGGTTGTTTTGCATGACCCGGGGGCCAGGATGATACTTGAAGATCATCCCAATCTCTGAACTGACTCAGGCAGCTGCAGAACGGGACTGATGTGAAACCAGTGGACTGGTGAGTCTCCATACTGAAAATGTTCCTCATCCTCCCCACAGCTTACTGCTCAGTAAAAACACAGGACATAAACCCAGGAAACCTTCACCCACTGTGCTTTGAAGAGGCTTGTTCAGTTGATGCATCTTTCAGTCATGTTGCTTGTCCATTAAAGCCTTTTACATGCTTGGGTGTCGAGGCAGTGGTGTTTGCACTGGAAGCAGCAGAGGGGCCAGCAGTGAGACTTGGATCTACCTGCTCTGTGGCAGCTGCACTTGGAGCTCGTTTACTGGCCTTAAAGCACTTAGTGAGGGTCTTTGTCTGCCTTTCCTTAGGCCTTAATTTTTTCCCACATGAATATTGAGGTATAAGCAGCATCATGTAGCTCTCGGGTATGTTGTGCTTGATTATGGGAGAACGTGTGCCTTTCTTATGTCTTTAGTTGTTTTACTAACTTCTAGAGTGATTCCTGAATGCTGGCATTTCGTAAGTGCATCTCCAGCGTGTTATCGGGACTGCACAAAGCAGAATTAAGCAGAACAAATATTTCCGTCTCTATTTACCTGCCGAGTGTACTTTCACACTTACTGATGTCCTCGTGTCTCTGGTGGCGACACCAAAGCTTTGGAGTAAAGACTTTTAAAGTTGCTGCTCGATGCATGCTGCATTCAGGAACGGAGAGAAATCAGCTGTTACCCTACTATGATTTGTTCTTACTCATCAGCGCAGCAGCCTCTGACTTGCACTTAAGAAGGTGGAAGAGAATTTCCCATCTGTATTTATAGTGCCAGAGTTGCAAATCGAAGCCTGAGTCATTGTCAGTCAGAAGTAAAGAGTTTCATGGGCTGTGTTTCTTTTTCTCCTCTATTTCCATGGTTCTTCAGACCTTGGTTTCAAGCTCATGGATCATACAAGCAGCTGCTTGAGTTCCAAGCGCACAACGAATCACCTGGGTTCATGCCGAGTAACTTTCTTTAGTTGCTCTTTCTGGTTGTGTTGGTTCTTCCCTTTGAGGGTGTTTTGGTAATGGGACAGCTGGATCTGAGAGCACGTAGCATTAAAACACAGGAAACTAAAGATGTGATGCAAGAAGATGCTGTCAAATCCCCTTCTGCAGCAGTGCATCTACTTCGCTGTTGGCAGTGGATGGGGGTTGTGGTTTTGGTTCCTCTTCCCCACTCCACGTGGCCATTCCCCACCTGTGAAGAAACAAAGGAGGCAAAAACTCCTCCTGCTGTCGAGGAGGGGAGAGCAGCAGGCGCGAGTGCGTGTGTGCATGGCTCTTTGTGCTGGGAGCTGGATGTGGGGTGCACAGGGGCTGTGTGCAGGGTCCGTCAGGGTGGATTCTCCCTCTGGAGGCGTTTGGGCTGCCTGAGGAACAGGAACTTTTTGCACAGCACAGCTGGCTGTTTTTAATGAGAGCTTCCACCATTTTCCAGCAGGCAACAGATGAACACTTCTAAAACGATCTTTATCTTAATGGTTAAGAAGGGGAACCCTTTCTGTATTGAAAACCCGAAAGGAAGCAGCACCCTGTGCGAACGGGGGCTTTGTGCATGCTTCTGTAATGGGCTATCAATCAAACTTAATTAAAACTGTGGTTAGGCAGAGTCTTACCCCTTTTAGTGCAGCTACGACACAGGGGAAAGAGTTTCTATCTTTATAAACTGCTCTTGTAGAAGTTATTGCTGTGATTGCAGTTAAGGGGCCCGTGGTTTTAAGGCAAGTAAATGAGTTTGTGTCTCTTTATAAAGACATCTCTTGCCCCTTGGCCAACTCCAAAAACAGATGTGGAGTCCCCGAAAGTGAAGGGCTTAAACACAGCAGCGTTGGTTAGTTTGGTGGTGCAAAAAGAGTTTGTGTTTCGTGTGGTTATCCAAAGTAAGGCTGTGGCAGGAGAACAGCCTGCACCTTTGGGTCTGCTTTGATACAGTGCAGGCATCCTGCATGCAGGAGCTCCTCTGCCATAGGAGCTTCATTTGGCGGTGGCTGGGCTGTCCCCTTGGCATCCCATGGTTAGAAGGATGAATGTTAGAAGGGGTGGGAATAGGCACCTTGTTTTCTCTCGCTGAAGTCTTCCTGTGTTTGGTTACATGCAAGGTTTGCTGCAGGGACCTCTTTGCACTGGTCCTACCAGCATCAGAACCTCGGCACTGCATTGGTCAAGACTTCAGAAGCAGGGAGGGTTCAAACTGCCCTCTTTGCCTGTAGGCTCCAGCATTCCACAGATGTCCAGGTCAGGAGCAAAACCAGCCTAGATGTGTGTGTTCATTGCTTTACGCAGCAGAGTCTGCTCCTTCTCGAGAAGGTACGTGATGGCCACGTCTTAAACCATGTGTGAGTGCACTCCTGGTGCTTGTGACTGCGTGGCTGAGGCAAGGAGCTTGTGTGTGCCCCTGTGTCAACATCTGGGAGCAGAAATACTGCCCAGCAAATGTCAGTCCCTTTGAAACAGGGCTCACCTTCATTGCTCTGCATCTCAAACTGGTGGTCATGTGTGTCCGTGGTAAGTAGCACACCAGTAACAACCGTGACATCCTCTTTTGATTATTGTAGGTGTTTTGGTCAGTTACTGAGCTCTGCTGAGGTTTTATGGTAACACTAAGGAAATGAGGAAGGAAGTGTTGGTTTTGTTTGGTGAAATCAGTGTTAAGCTTATTTTCTCTGGAGCTGTGAAGGGCTCGTGGGCTTTGTTGCACACTGGGTAATTATCCTGAAATGAGGAGCAGGTCTCTTGATGTAAAGGACCCGGAGAAGGAACACAAACATTTCCTCAGTACCAGGAGCGGAACAATAGCTCATTGCTGGGAGGAAGGGATTGCAGAAAAGCCAGCAGACTTTTAGACATAGGGGGGTTATTTTCTATAGCTTATTATTTATATTGCACTTGGAGGCTCTTTGGGAACTGGGTGTCCAGTCCATGGAGTGTGTGTCGGGAAGGTTGGGCGCGAGCAGAGCATGTCCTTTCAGTGGGTGTTTGTTAGCAGACAATGCCTGGGTGACGGGCTGCTCTGTGCTCATGCGAGTCCCCTCTCCCTGCCTCGCAGCTTGGCAGCTGAGGAGACGTCCCCTAAAGAGACAGGACTCTTCTTCCTCCCACCCTCACTTTCTTTCTGCTATATATCGGGCTGTTGAATAGGCTTGCATTGAGCAGAAAGACAAAGAAGTCTTTCAGGCTCTAGCTTTGGCCACAGCCAGTGTGCTGTGGGCTTTTGTTAATACTTTGAGTCCCCCCTTTCTCTTTCAGCAGCCCTCACTCTCATTGTTAATACAGGGGCAGCACTGATATTTCTGAATTCACTTTGTTTGCCCGGTTCACAGGAAGGAGTTGCAGAAAGCAGCACGTTGCCTTTTGCGGTCTCCGCTGAGGATTTTCTCCCCTGCCTTTAGCAGGGGAAAGCGGATTCTGTAAACAGATCCTGGCAAATCCATGCGTGAGCGGGATGTGGCCGCGCAGCGTTGACGCCGGTGCAGGCTAAATGGCTTGTTCCAGTGCTTGGGAATACTAAATGGCTTTCCCCCACCCCGCTTGGATTAGTCTCCATGTTGTCCTGTTTAATTTAGTTATGGCATTAGCCAGCTAAAGATGTAAGCTCCTATCAAAGCAGCTGTTTCTGCTGAGCGGCAGTGTGGAGTTGGAGAGCATCGATCAACAGTTGTAAACTCCTCCAGTGTCACCCTAAACTGGCTTCATCTTGGAGGGGATGTGCGAGGGGGTTTCCCCCTACAGCAGGTAGAGAGGATGGCAGGCAAAGCTCCTCTTCCAGTTCCGCATTGGGAAATCTGGGAGCTACTGGAAGGTGCTCTCTAATCGTTGTGAAACATCAGGCGGGAATTAATTCCTGGAAATAAAATGTTAGGAAGCAGCTGATGGGGAGCGCTGGTGCATGGCAGGCATGCAAAAAGAAATGTAAATGCCGCCAGGAGGAAAAAGGGAGGTGGAATGATTGTTTCTTATCGGGAAGCACAGACAGTCGTTTGGGGGGGGGCATGCCCCAGAATCAAATGTCCTGTTGGGTTGAAACAAGGACCACGATGGGTTTGATCGTGCAAATGAGATGGTGTCAGTGCCACCGCTGCAGTTGAGAGATGACCACAAACTGTCCCAGGTTTTGGAGCACCTCAGTGCACCTTTTATCCCTAGAAATAGTTGTTTCTTCGGTACTCTAAACCCCTTTTTAACAGCATGTGAAGCTGTGTTGTCTTCAGCCAGTGACTGGACTGCAGTGTGAGTTGTGGAGTAGGGCAGTAGTGAGGCTGTATGTCTGCACCTTCGAAAGGATAACGTAACGCTCCATAGTGAATGTGCGACAAGCAGGGAGAAAAATGTCCTCCAGACCCACGGAGGGGCTTGAGCAAGTAGCAGGAGAAGCACTTGTCACGAGAGCACAACTTCTGCTCTTCCCCTAATGGAGGATGACTTGAACTTTTTAATAGATGGCTGCTGAGCACACAGTTTCCAGCTGGAGAAAGTCGCCCTGGACACGACTGTTCATCACTCCCCACCAGCCATCCTGTGCCTCGCAGTTGGGAAGAGCGATTGCCTGAGGCTCCCAATGAGAAACTGCCCATGTATGGGAATGGCTGGGCTTTTTTAAGGACTTGAAGGCTTTAAGATCCATAGTCTTTTCATAAATTAAACCAGCTTCAGATGGATACAGGACTATGAGGATGCAGGGGAGGAGAATCTGCCTAGGTCGGCATTTCGTTGCCACCTCTCCGGCGCTGTCTGATCGCTGCCTACTCCATCATTTGGAGGACGGGTTTTTCAGTGATACTTCACTATGGCTTTTTTGTAGCATTTTCTAAATCACCGCATACCTACACATGCAAAATAGGAATCACTGCTTCTCCTCTTGTCTCCTACCTCCTGGCGCTGCCCCATTAGAGGGGACAAAAGGAGTTTTGAAGTACTTTGAAGCCACTCAGCAAAACCTGAATCTGGTTCTGCTCTTGGGGAGGAAGCTCTCCATCATCTCCGATTCAGGCTTCCTTCACCATAGAACTATAGAAGCTTAATATGGCATTCATTACTCAGAAGGGGTTACTTTAGCCAGGGAGAACTTCACAACGGGTCCGCCACACGACGCAAACAGTCCTCATGCCTTGGGAAGTGGTGTCTTCGTTCTGTTGCTCTCCCCACCAGAGGGTCTGCTTCTAGCCTTGGGGTGCTTTTTAGCTGTGTATGTGAATGCCTGGGGTAGAATCGCTGGTGTGGCAGCGCAGCCCAATAGAGGGAGTCTGAACTTTACATAAAGCCTTGTCCGAATTCCTTCCAATTTCCTGTACAAAGAGATGAGCCTCGCGCGTGTCTAGAAGGCTAATAAAGACAGGCTCCTGCGCATCAAAAGGAAATGAATCTGAAGGCCCAGGGGCCTTCACTTCACTTGAAAAGTACCGAATGTAGCTGTGAGATGACACTCGGATTGTCCTTTCTACTCGGTTCTGCTTAAATTCATGCCCAGGCTTTCCCAGCAAAGCAAAATGAGGTGTTGTCTTAAGGTCTGCAGGGAGTGAAGCTGTGTACCCCCTGCCTTTGGTGGTAGAGGTTTGGACCTTGGGCTTGCACCAGACGTGCTGGATTTTGGCACATGTGGCCCTAATAGAAGCGAGGTAGGATCTTCGAATCCCCTCTCCTCAAAACAGTGATGCTGCAGCATCACTTGCTCCAAGAGTCCACCCCATCCCTTCATGGCGGCTGCTGAGGTGCAGGTTTCCTGAGCATGGATTCCTTTCTGCAGAGGGGGGATCTGCCATTGTCCTGTACAGGCCTGTCTGGAAGGTTTGTTGGGATGCAGATCTTGGGTTGGAAAGCCCTGGCCTACGACCTTGGGTGCCCTTTTTACTGCTCCTCTTTTCCTGTCTTTGATGTCTGAGTGCTGCATATTTGTGGTGATTTCCACAGGCATGTGCTGTGCTCAGGCAGACGTGGCTGTGCTGCCCGACCCAATGCACCGGGACCCAGCCTCAGCTCTCGTTAGTTTTGACTAAAGAGAAGTTTTCTCATGCCTGACCATTGGCCTGGGATTCTCCAGTTGGCTGATTGATTATTGGGAGCATGGAACGGGGAAGCAGCTCTGGGATGGCTGGAGGGGACTGCTGGGGTCAAGTGGATAAGAAGCTCAGCACAACCCAGCTTCAGTGAGCGCTTGAGCCCAGAACCCCCCCTGTGCTGGGCTGCACCCCCAGAGCGTGAGCAGCAGCTCAGGGAGGGGATCCTGCCCCTCTGCTGCGCTCTGGGGAGACCCCCCCTGCAGCCCTGATCCAGCTCTGGGGCAGCAGCACAAGAGGGACGTGGAGCTGCTGGAGCGAGGCCAGAGGAGGCCATGGAGATGCTGCGAGGGCTGGAGCAGCTCTGCTCTGGAGCCAGGCTGAGAGAGCTGGGCTGGGGCAGCCTGGACAAGAGAAGGCTCCTGAAGGGGAGACCTGAGAGCAGCTCCAGTGCCTAAAGGGGCTGCAGGAAACCTGGAGAGGGGCTTGGGACAAGGGCCTGTAGGGACAGGCCAAGGGGAATGGCTTGAACCTGCCCGAGGGGAGACTGAGATGAGCTCTCAGGCAGAAGCTCTTCCCTGTGAGGGTGCTGAGGCGCTGGCACAGGGTGCCCAGAGAAGCTGTGGCTGCCCCATCCCTGGCAGTGCTCAAGGCCAGGTTGGACGCAGGGGCTTGGAGCAAGCTGCTCCAGTGGAAGGGGTCCCTGCCCGTGGCAGGGGTTGGAGCTGGAGGAGCTTTAAGGTCCCTTCAAACCAAACCACTGCGATTCTATGAAGTTACAAGGCTGTGTAGTGTCTGGACCTTCTTTAACAGGGACAGCTCCATCAAACAAGGGAAGGTAAAATCTTTGCTTTAGCTCTTTAACCCTTTCCTACTCCAAGTGTATAAAATCCAGTTGCACACACATTCGTACTGGCTGAGTTGAACTGGGCAGAGTCCTGTGAGTGCCTCTGAGCAGGAGAATCTGGAGCATTAAATGTGTGTGTTTGACTTCTGCGGCGATAAGAACAGCCTGCAGCTGCTAAAGCTGGGTCAATAGTTTCCTTCCTATCTGGGCTGACACTGGAGAGAGCCTTTCTGTTTCCCTGACAGGGCTTGAGTGCAGAATGCGGGAGATGAGTCAGAGGAGGACAGGATGAGCCACTGCCTGTGTTGTACTGGGGTTTGTACTAATAGCAGCCGGATTTGCACCCAACTGCTGGGAGAGCCTGGTGGGTGTTCAGATGCTTGTAGGAATTTGATCAATTCTCCTTTTTTTAGGTGCCTGCATCCTCCTCTTTGATTTCCCCTCTATCTCTGTGTTGTCAGGAAATCAGCTTGCTTTTTCACATCCTCTTCCTAATTCTCATAGTACTGCTCTTTGTGCAGACTCTTCTGTTTAGGGTATCTGTCCCCTTGAGGTCAGTTGATGTTGTTGTTATTGGGGTGGTTTTTTTCCCCTTTGAAAAGTTGAGCCTGCTTGGATATAAGCAAATGGAGATTTAGTGTGTAGGCTACAGATGGGTTGGCGCAGCCCTGTGCCAAAATCAGTGCAGGGAGTGGGGTAGGGCACAAAAGTTAAGGTGCTTGAGGAATACCTTGCACTGCTGTTGGCTCCTTTTGTAGGTAGCTACTGGATTCCAAAAGCTTTCTGGGGGGGAAGAACCCAAGATTTCTTTTCTGTCTGCCCAAATGTTGTAAATGCCCATTTATCCTCCAGGATCATCCACATCTCTCCAGAGAAAGAACAAGTGGCTGTTCCTGCTCAAAGGAGCTATTGAAGAGTGTGAATCCTGGAAGCTGCCGCAGGCTGTGTTGTGAGCCAGTTTATTCAGTGACTGGGGAGGCCCCAGGGCCATGAGAGGAGAGCAGGGTCTGGGGCAGAGAGCTCCTGAGCTCTGCCCCACGGCCTGGCCTGGGTGAACAGAGTCATCATTAGCACCCTCCTTGTTACTCACCATGTGAAGCATGGAGGCACCAGGCTGAGACCCAAATCACCCTCACAGGGAAGAGCCTCTGCCTAAGAGCTCATCTCGGTCTCCCCTCGGGCAGGTTCAAGCCATTCCCCTTGGCCTGTCCCTACAGGCCCTTGTCCCAAGCCCCTCTCCAGGTTTCCTGTAGCCCCTTTAGGTCCTGGAAGAGCAGTAAGGCATTGCAATGCTCCTTATGACTGCACCCAAATCCATGTGTATGCTTCACCCGTAGAGGCTGAGCAATGTTGATAATCATTTGGCTTCAGCATTGCTTAAGGCAGGATGTGAAGGCTGGCCCGGGGATGCTCTACTCCAATATGGGGACTGGAGAGGGCAGGATGAAGCGGGGGCTTTGCAGTAGGGGTCAACCCAGCCTGTGTTGCTCAGTTCACGATGGAGGAGGAGAAAGGGCAGTAGCTGAAATTTAAATGAAACAAATGGAGCTGCTCGCTCAGTTTGTGCTTTAGACCTCATGGTTCTTGCTGTGGCAGTTTTAGGAAGTTAAGAAACACTTTGTTCCTCCTGCTTTGTGTCCAGGAGGTTATGAGGAGATGTGCTGCAGCTCGGCTGTCCTTACAGATGAACACGGAATAAGGCTGGAGGATGTTGTCGGTCGCTGTGTGTCAGGAGCTGGCTTGAAATAGAGGAGATGTCCTCCAGTCCTGTGCTGAAGCTCCAGGTGAGACCTCTGGGGTCAGACACGGACACACACAATAACAGAGCTGCTGTTCCTCAGCCTGTTGTGAGCTCCAGAGACATCATGAAACACAAACCCTGGTCTGGAGTCAGTCTTCTGATGTCCAGGGAACTGGTGAGAGACCCAATGGCAGTAAAAACAGGCAGGAGCTGGTAACTCAGTATTTCTGTTGGTGACTCCTTAAAACATAACAGATGAGGTAAATGCCAGGTAAAGTGACAGGAAATTAAACCCCTTGACATTAGAAATTGTCACCCTGACTCCATTCCTCACTTCACCAGCTCTTCAGTTACAGGAATGTAAGAGGAGGGAGCCCCATGAGGTGTGTTTTGACTGGGAGGAGGCTTTCCTCATGTGGAGGGTTTTTCCCCTTGGAAGCTACAATAACTATTGAAGCTTGGTTATACCAGACCCTTCAGTAAGTGAGAGAAGTCCTAAAGGATTTTCCTTTCTGTGCTGTAACAAGGAATTTATTTTCTAGTAAAAAAGAGGAAAGTAACTTCCTGTCATTGGGTCATCCACGGATTGCCTTGGGGATTTATAAGAGCAAATAGGGACAGTCCAAGGGGAATGGCTTGAACCTGCTCAAGGGGAGACTGAGCTGAGCTCTTAGGCAGAAGCTCTTCCCTGTGAGGGTGCTGAGGCGCTGGCACAGGGTGCCCAGAGAAGCTGTGGCTGCCCCATCCCTGGCAGTGCTCAAGGCCAGGTTGGACACAGGGCTTGGAGCAAGCTGCTCCAGTGGAAGGGGTCCCTGCCCGTGGCAGGGGTTGGAGCTGGATTGGCTTTAAGGTCCCTTCCAACCCAGACCACTCTGGGGTTCTGTGATACATCAGCCAGTTTTTATACCTGTTGTCTTTACCTGAGGCACCATGGTAGCAGCTCACCTGACACTGGCCTTAAAGCCGTGACGTGATGTAGCTCTGGTACTGCAGGAGAGCAAGCAGCACTGTGGGCTCACTGGAGGAGGTAACTCCTATTAGTATTACATTTTGCCCACCTAGCTGAGTAACCACTTTTGCTTGGAAAACAGCCTTCTCTCTTCTTTTTCTGTGCATAGATCCTCACTTTTCCTGGCCAAGGGAGTTTGGTTTCTTATTTTAATAGACCTTGTACTTGTTCACCTTGATGTGTCTCTAAGCACGTTTGGTGTAAGTCAACTCAAATGTAAGTGTCGAAGAACAAGAAAAAAACCCCTTTGTAGGTAGACAAGGCCAAGTACTTCAGGCTATGGCAGGTTTGATTAAATGAATTGGAATTCAACATCTGGAGATCTTGTTGGGGATTTCCAGTTGGGTTTCCCCTTCAAGAGTGCTGTTGGTTGCGATCGGTATTCGGTAAAGATTAATAGTAGGTGATATGAATGGATATCAAAGGGAAGATGACTGATGGAATAGCTGACCTTGCAAAAAACTTTGTCTTTGTAATCTGCTCTTAAAAGACATTCTGCTTAATATTTCACTTTCCTGGAGAAGCGGCTTGGCCAGCAATCTCTGAGCAGTGCTCAAGAAGCCTTACCCAGCTCCACAGGTAGTGTGTGTGTCTTGAAAGCATTTGGACATGGACATAATTAAATAGATATTGATATTCTGTGTGGTTTTATTGTAAATTATTCTATAATTATCTATAATGTCAGATCATTGGGCCATATAGGATCATAGAATGGTTTGGGTTGGGTAGGACCGTAAAGCTCATCCAGTTCCAACCACTGCCATGGGCAGGGACCCCTTCCACTGGAGCAGCTTGCTCCAAGCCCCTGTGTCCAACCTGGCCTTGAGCACTGCCAGGCATGGGGCAGCCACAGCTTCTCTGGGCACCCTGTGCCAGCGCCTCAGCACCCTCACAGGGAAGAGCTTGTACCTTATTTCCAACCTAAATCTTCCCTATTTAAGTTTAAACCCATCACCGCGTGTCCTATGGTCTAGTGGAAGGTGTCCCTGCCAATGGCAGGGGGTTGGAACTGGATGAGCCTGGAACTGGATCTCAAGGGCCTTTCCAACCCAAACCATTCTCTGATTCCATGATAATATTTTCCCTCGTTTAAGGTCTGTGTGAAAAGCTGTGACCAGCTCAGCTGCGCTTGGATACCTGCGGGGTTCCAGTAGCTGAGGAGGGCTCTCGGGAGCTTTGTTGGTCAGCTGTACTCGAGTGCTTCCCACTTCTCTGCAAGCTGATCATGTTTTGCTGACCGTGTCTTGCTGCAGTGGGGGTGATCAGTTTGGATATGGGGGTGTGAGCCTGACTGTGCCCATCCTCAGCACTAATCACAGGACAGATGATGTTAGAAGGCACAGGAGCACACGTTAAACCCATGGCTATGGTTAGAACTGCTGCTCACAGAGCTGGTACCCAGATGCTGCAGGTATGTGTGGTTAGCCCCTGTTTATCACCTTAAAAGAGCACTGGTTTTTAGTCATAGGTGGAAAAGTCACAAACCCATCCCTTCTGTTAGCTTTTGCAAACGTCTTGATGGGTCTTTGCTCAAACTTGGATGCAAAGCTTTTAACAGCTCCTGAATTGCTGTTTCTGTTACAATACTTAAGGAATACATTACGGAAGTGTCAGGGGAATGCCAGCTAAGGTTGCTGGTAGCAGGTCACATCACTGCACTTGAACTGGGTTTGCTTCCTGCCGCTCTGATGCAGCGTGGCTGTTCCTGCCTTGACAGATAAAGGCTCTGTCTGCTGCACAGGTAAGAACTGGCCTCAGAAGCTCTTGGCTTGTGTTAAACCGCTCGGTTGCATAAGTAGTTATTGCAGTTTTCAGCTCTTGTGCCATCAAATGACATTATTTGCCAAGAAAAATCAGAGCATTGTAATCTTTTCATTTGCTGTGGAAATAGAGAAGGACAAAGAGTGAAATGGCTGGGGAGGAATGGGAAGGGCAGGATACGTTTCTTCTTAGAGTATTATGGGAGATTATGGAATAAGAGATCTTTATGTGGATAGGGATGTGATAACTCTTTGAAAGCCACATGCAGTGCTTCAGGCATTCAGGAAAGGTTGTTTAGAGTTACACTGCTTACAAATCGACATCACTCTGTATTTCTGCTGTGCAACATGGGGATGTTTTAGTTGTTCCTGAATTAGAAGCTTTAATATCTCGTTATAAAACTCCTCCAGTGGGGAATGTAATGATGATGATCTAAATACCCGTGTGTGTGTGCAGCCTCTCTAGCGATGGATATGGTTACTTGCTGCAAGGAGGACAAATGCCTGAAACACCTCCTCTGCTCGCACCAAGCGGGTGATCCTTGTTCCCAGTTCTGTGGCTCTGATGGCAAAGCTCCCAGTGTAATCATAGAATCCTGGAATGGTTTGGGGTGGAAGAAACCTTAAAGCTCACCTATTTCCAACCCCTGCTACGGGCAGGGACCCCTTCCACTGGAGCAGCTTGCTCCAAGCCCCTGTGTCCAGCCTGGCCTTGAGCACTGCCAGGGATGGGGCAGCCACAGCTTCTCTGGGCACCCTGTGCCAGCGCCTCAGCACCCTCTATTTTATACTCATTGCCCAGTTCCCAGCACCCCTGAGGAGCTTTGCCTTGGTGCTGGGAGCTGCAGTGCATGTGAGTGCTGATGAGCTGCCCGCTGGCACCGCGGGGTCCTGGGCTGGAAACCGGTTCCTGCCTCGAGGGGCCTTTTCAGCTAATGAAGACGTGGGCCTGGTATCCAAGATAATGCACCATATCTTGCATAAATTTAGAGCAGAGAGCAGCCAATTTCACAAGCTGCTGCTCAATTATTCTTTCTCAAGCTGTGCCAGATAACTTCATCCACCGAAGGGGCACGAGCTGGAAACTCCTTTCTTAATGAGGAGTTTCAGACCTGATGTCCTTTGGTACCAGCATTGCTGCCTTCTTGAAGGACCTTTGTATAAAATCACCTGTACCAGGGAAGAAAGGAAGATGTCTGGGTAGTAGCCCAATATCTCTGGCTTTAGGGGTTACTTTACATAGTCTTGTCCCTTGGTCACCTCTTTTCATTTTGTGGGCACATTGCATATCTGCTTGTGTTGGAGATGAGCTTCTTAGGTGCTGTTAATCCCATGTACAGCAGGTTCCGGGCAAAAGTCTTGTATGGAGGAAAGGTAAATGACAATGAATGCCTTGTTTATGTCTGCGGGGCTGAGAGAGGACTTCAGCTGTCTGCCTTCCGTCTCCAGGTCCATTGGGTTAAAACCTGCAGGAGTTTTTGTTCAAGCACTTCATTCAGTTGAGTGCAGGTGGCCATCACCTCCCTTCCCCTCCCTTTGAAGTCCTCGGATGGCTGGAGGTAACAGCCTGTGTAGAGACATGTGCCCTGTAGGTGCTTGTGCCAGCTGGGAATGGCTCATACATTGAATGTTGAGATCCTCCCACACAGATTCCATGGCTGAAACATTGATTTTACTTTTTTCCGCTGTTGGCTGTTGCCTTCTGTTTGCCATGTCCATTAGAACATGCCCTGTGCACAAAATCAGTGCTCAGTGCTCCACTTGGTATCACTTGCCTATGAATACTGTGCTTGCCAGCACACTGAATGGGATTGGATGAGCTGTGTGAATCCATCAGCACCACCTGAGCCTTGGCCATGATCTGTCTTCCCTCCTGCCTCCAGTGTTAGTCCTCTCCTTTCCCAAAGTGCTTAATCCCTAACCCAGGACATGGACAATATAAAATCCCTTGGCACAGCTGCCTGCAGCTTGGCAGAGAGCATGGAGAAGCAGCTTGACGAGGGAGGAGCCTTGTCTTATGTGTTTGAGTTCTGGAGCCTTGCTTATCACCTTCCTGAATACCACCCGCGTTACTTCACATGGTGTCCACGGACACATCCTTCCTTGGTCAAGGTCTGCAGAGGAGCAGCCTGACCACAGAATTCCGGAGTGGTTTGGGTTGGAAGGGACCTTAAAGCTCATCCAGCTCCAACCCCTGCCACGGGCAGGGACCCCTTCCACTGGAGCAGCTTGCTCCAAGCCCCTGTGTCCAACCTGGCCTTGAGCACTGCCAGGGATGGGGCAGCCACAGCTTCTCTGGGTTTGGATTCTGTCACTTCTCGGCTTGACTGTTGCAGCTGCAGTTGGGTTTTAAACAGTCCTGGGATTTGATGGGATGTAGTTGTGGGATTTGCACCCTCTCAACAGCACAGGATGGGGTTGTCCAGCACTGCAGGACATGGCTCGTGGTGGGAGGGTGCCCTCTCCAAAGCGTGTTTCCAGAAGGGAGGCAGGAACTGGCATGTTGGAGGTGATGCGTGAAACACGTCCTGAAAGCTTCAGGGTGTTAATGAGCTAACGGCACTGAATTGAATTACTGATTAAAGAGCTATCAGGCTGCAAATCAGGTAGTGCCAGCGAGAACAGATCTCACTGTGTGCCAGGGAAGCGCTGGGAAATCTCTACTCAGATCAAGTGTCACTTTTCCCACTTGTTTGCTTGTTCTTGGTGAATGATGCCAAGCTTTGCCTGGCCATCCCAGGGCCTGTGTTGCTTTGGAGCTCATATGGTCCTTGTGGGTGTCTGCGGTTGTTCTTGTCCATTTGCTCTGTGAAGGAGCCCTGGCTGATCTGCTTCACCTCAACACAATCCATCCCTCTCAGGAGTAAGCCGCATCCTCCAAGATTTACCTCCGTGCTCTCTCCCATGAAGGACAATGATAACCTTAGAGGATCACAGAGCTACGGGTGACTTCAGCTGGGGTGAGCATGCCATCCTTTGCTTGCTTGCTTTCTCATAGTGCACAGAACTCACTCGGGCACCCTGGGGCTGTTAAGCCTGGCTATGACATGGACTGTGCAGTCTGCAGAGGTGAGGAAGCCCTGAGAGCATGGCGAGTGTGCAGCTGAACTTCATGCCCTGCCCAGTTGCTGTGCTCCAGTGCAGAAGGGGAGAAGCCTCTGAGCAAGTGGAGTGTTCTGCCTCAGCTGAGAAAGGTGCTGACTTCTATTCACAACGTGGATCCTTGGCTCTCTGGGGTGAAGGCAGGGACTGTGATGGATGGGGTTCGACACTGGGATTAGAGACATGAACCTGTGAGCTGAAAGGGTGGATCAGCCTTCCCTGTGTGGTTCTCCAACAGCTCCCTCATCCCAGCTGTGGGGGTCATGTGAGTATTTGGTGATTTAAATCATCTCACGGGATCCATGGAAAACCTCCACCGGCCAAGACAAAGAAATGGTTTCCTGTTGGCATCGCTGGGGTGAGCTGGGTCACCAGAGAGGCTCGTGAATGTTGATCCTTGCTGAAGGGGGGTGGCAGAAGTGGGAGTGACTTGGGTTGGTTTAGGGATCCCATGAAATCTGGTGCTTGTGGCACCATGCCCTTAGGGAGCAGTGGGTTTGGTTTCCTCCTTTCCCAGGAACGGAGAAAAAAGTAAATTACAAAATGATAAAAAACCGACAAAACCAAGCATTTGGGTGATGGGAACTCAGGAGCCACGTGTGATCTCAGGGAATAGCAGGGGTGTAAGAGCTCCGTAACTTCTCCCAGTGAAAAGAAGCAGCTGAGCTGTTGGGGTTTGTGAACTGCCACTGAGATGCTCGTTACTTGAGTGTGAGAATGTCTGGAAGAGCTTCTTGGTCAGAAATCATGCGGGCTTCTCCTGTTTGAACCAAGTTCTTGGCTCATGTTAGTGCCTGGAGGAGCAAATCCACATCCTACTGACCCTCAGCATTTTGGGGGTAGGAGACCTGCTGCTTGCATGAGAACATGCAGATGTCTGGAGCATCGCGGAGCAGAGAAGGTGATTTAACAGCTGCTGCCAAACAACAAGAATAACTCTGGGAGGAATATCACTGTTTCTGGTCAACTGAAGGCCCATTACTGTCCCAGTTGTGGTGATTTTATGTTTTATGCCTGTATTTGTAGCTTCCAGATTGCTGTGCTGGAGTCTGCCAGGTAGCAGGGCCAGCCTGCTCGGCTGGTGTGTGTAACTGAAGGATGACTCCTCTGTAATTGAGGAGGGAAACACTAAAAGCTGTTCATTATTACCTTTATCTTACTGAGGTCTTTTCATCCCTCATCTTCTACGCTGCGTGAGCTGGTGCTTTCAGAATGGGTTGTGCCACTAGAAGAGATGTGCACGGGTGTGGGGAACAGCATCGTCGCCCCAAAGGAACCACTTCCCAACCCACATGATCTTGGCTGTCTTACCTGCCATCACCTCTCAGTCAGATCCATTGCTTCCCAGCTCAGAGCCCCATCTCCAGAGCTCTGCAGCATGGGCTGGATCCGAGATACCTGCAGCATCCTCCTTTCAGGTGGTGTCTCCGTCAAGTCCTCTCGTGGCCTCAAGTCAGAGCATTACTCATGGTTTAATGCAGCCGTGCCTCAGCTCGTTTCCTTTGTGTGTGTACCTGCACCTCCTTTCCCAGCCCCATTGAGCTCCCAACCGTTGAATAAATCTCCCAAGGCTTGTATGATCTGTCAAACTGATGGCTGTCATGCTGTGAGTTCAGCCACTGAAGGCTTAGCCTATTACCATCCCCTGCAGGAAAATGATTCCTTAAGGGGGATCTGCTTGTGTTCTCATTTGGGAGGACAGAAAAATAGCTGGAAAACCATTTTATGCAGTGGTTTAAAGTTGTGTTAGCGTTTAGGATCACTGTGTTATGTTCAGGTCAGCCTCAGCAGCTGCTCCTGCGGTTAATACATACCTGCACCTTGTATTGAAAGCCAGGGATGCGCTTAGGGAAACTACAGCCAGAGCTTTTTATGGTGCAACCTCCCCATCAATCTGTTCCTGCTTGGTCCTGCGCTTTAGGCTGGCACAGTTGTGAGCCAGGGTGGAAAACAAAGTTTGGAAGGAAAGGTTCATTTTAATCCTGGTCCTGTTGACTGGGCCCTTTGAATGGGTTCACACTGGCACAGGGCAAATGGCTGAGAGGCTGGGGCCACCTCTGGCAGCACCGGTGCCAGTGACATGGATCACATCATGCTGTGCCCTTCTGCCTGCAGGCGCTGCTCCTTGGATTACACCCTCATGACAGCAATTCTCCTTTGATGCCACTTGACTTCTTGTAGATGCTGTGACTTCCTGCACCCTGAGGAGCCTTGAGAGGCTCGCCTGGCCTCCCTTTCAGGTTAGGAACTGGCTCAGAATAGCTCTGAGAGCTCCAGCCACATAAGTTACTCTCTTTCCCAATCAGTTCCTCCCCTGGAAGGAACTGAGGGCTGCATTTGGGTGTTTAAAAGGCGAAATGAAAGTCTGAGAGGAGGAACTGAGCATTAGGAAATGAGTATTGAGAGGGCAGGTAGGGAGTTGCTGTGTCGTCAGGGGAGGACAGTTTAAAAGCTGATTGCCTTTACCTATCCTTGTCATAGAATGAACCAGGTTGGAAAAGGCCTGTAAGATCATCAAGGCCAACCATAACCCCAGCACTGCGAAGGCCACCACTAACCCATGGCACTGAGGGCTTCACCCTGGTAACATCATTGGTTTCCTGACCCATAGACATTTGCCTGACTTCCTGGATAGCTGGGAATGAGTTCTGCAAGCCTCCAGCCCCCTTTTTGGGGGGTGACATACATCTTACCCAGTTCACATTGATGTGATGATTTCGTCACATGGATGGTGCCTGGGGGCACACAGCTCCTGCTGGAGCACCCCTGGGGGATGCAGGTTCTCTTCCCTCTGTTCCACGTACATGGGAATCTTCTATTGAAGAGTGTGTACATGTTGTAGGGCGCTCACAGATACACTTCTGTGACTACATGTGTTGATTGGTTTGTGCATGCTTTATGAAATAAGGAAGTGATGGTGTCGATCCTCTGAAGGTGACAAGCAAAATTCCAAGTTTGCCTTTAGTACACAGATGTAAAGGGCACCTAAACCCCATCATTCCCACACCTTGCACTCTATGGGCAGAAAGCAAAGGAAAACTTAATAATGGACGAGAGCAGCACAGCCCCATAGCCCTGGCAGGTAAGATCTGCAGCAATTTCATCTACTAGTAAGTGATAGATAGCCCAGGATCGCATGGCATGAGCCCAACTTCCAGGCATTGTCCTGCTTAGTTTTTGGTGCCAGGCTGCTCAGAGCTGGCTGGGTGTGCATGGTACTGGTGTAACAAATCTCTGCTTCTGATTGATTTGGTGTATTCCGGAGTGTAGGCTTCTTCTGGCACCTCTCCTTGGGCTATTGCCCTGTGGTGCGCCTCCATAACTTACAGCAAGCCCTCCAGAGCTCAGCCAGGTTTAGTGCTGGCCACTGGGGCTCACCCTGTTGAACCTCCACCCCACCCCAACATTTTGGGCTCTTTATAACATCCCTCAGCTGGGTTTGTGGCTGGAGGACTGTGAGAAATCACTTTGAGCAGTGGCTGAGCAGGGCAGGACTGCTGAAGACTGATGGGGCTGTCTGGAGTTCCTGAGCTCAGCCTGTGTTCTGCAGCATGACGGGAGTTTCAATTAACAGGGGCACCCATAAATAACCCTCCTAAAATGAAATGGAATTTTAAGGCTGCATTGGCATATTCCCTGGGATGCCATAGAGGCAACACCATGACTTTCCAGCTGAAGGGAGCTGATGAAATCTATTGACTTTCCCATCTCTTAGCAGAGTCCATCTATTGTAAGAATAAAATATGAAGTTAAAAAGTACAGGGGTGGCTGGTGTTTTATGGGGGAAAGAGGACTAATAAGCTAGAACAGGTTGGCTGTGAGGAGTTTTCTGTTGCTGAGCAGGAGCTGCTTTCCTGGCTCGTTGTTCACCTTGTGTTACCTGTTACCTGAGCTGGCACAGGGCTTATGCAGGGCCGTGGTACTGTTCTGTTGTCTTAATTACTGTTATTTTTCAGCTTGGTCCAAACCTGGATTTCATCTTATTCAGGCTGTGCTTTGGATAAACACTTCTTGGAGATGCTGGAGATACCCACAGGGCAAAGTTCACAGTTACAGGAATATTCAGTCCATTGCTTCCAGTCCCCCCACCCAGAACCACCACGCTTCAAGGAAGTCCCATCAGGATTAGAGAGGTTCAGACACAGTTTCTTCCACCCCAAACAACCTTTCCAGGTCTAAGCTGAAAATAGGCAGTTTGTATTGATGCTGGGGTTGCAGTTGAAGAAGACAGAGATGAAGTGATAAGATCAGTTTGCCCTTAGAAACACATTTGTATTGGGCAAAGTAATTGATGGGTTTTGTTGTGTTGGCACTGATGTGGTCCATGGGCTGATGGCCGCCGTCACTGCTCACAGGCTCAATGAAGGCACTGGGCTGAGGATGGGGATGATTCTGTGCTGGTGAGCTGCTGTCTCCAGCTCTCCTTAATTGAGAGACACAAACCTGAGCCTGCAATAATGAGCTGTGGATAATGAGGTGTTGACTGCAGGTGTAACTATGGCTGCTGCCTGCAGCTGTGGTGGTAATGTTGCTGGGTTTTATTTGAAAGCAGTGAGTGAGGTGCTGGAAATACAGTTAATTTGCAACAAAAAGGGGTATTCTTTCTGTTGTTATCTTCCCTTCTAACCCCCACAGCTTTCCTTTGGCATTCCATTTGGCTTGGCTGTGAGACCTATCACATATGGACTGAAGACTAAAAGGAAATGATGGTGATAATCAGAATCATGGCACGGTTTGGATTGAAAGGGACCTTAAAGCTCATCCAGCTCCAACCCCTGCCACGGGCAGGGACCCCTTCCACTGGAGCAGCTTGCTCCAAGCCCCTGTGTGCAACCTGGCCTTGAGCACTGCCAGGGATGGGGCAGCCACAGCTTCTCTGGGCACCCTGTGCCAGCGCCTCAGCACCCTCACAGGGAAGAGCTTCTGCCCAAGAGCTCATCTCAGTCTCCCCTCGGGCAGGTTCAAGCCATTCCCCTTGGCCTGTCCCTACAGGCCCTTGTCCCAAGCCCCTCTCCAGGTTTCCTGCAGCCCCTTTAGGCACTGGAGCTGCTCTCAGGTCTCCCCTTCAGGAGCCTTCTCTTCTCCAGGCTGAACAAGCCCAGCTCTCAGCCTGAAGTAGTAAAGTACTGCTGTCTGATACACGGCATAGATTGAGGAAAGGTCTGATCTAATCTGTCACTGTTAATGATTAGCCAGGTGGGAAGTGTATCTCAAACACGTCTTGTGTTAAATAGGTTGTGAAGTCATTGCTGGTGCAAAAAATGCAGCAATCTGTGTTACCTGCACATCGGGAGTGAGTGAGGAGCAAAAATGTATTGCGGAGTGGATGTATGTAGGGAAAAGACTTTGGGAATAGATACTGTATGAGAATGGGTATTAAAGCATGTAATATGGGCTCAGGTAGAGACCGAAGGCTCACTTTGGTGGTGGCTGCTGCAGCACAGTGTGAGTGTGTTCAGCTAGGAAGAGGCTCTATGTTGTGTATCAGGGGTTGGGCCACCCTGGATCTGCAGATGCTGTCCGTGTGTGAATGCGAGCACCAGTGTCCGCAGATGCAGCTCTGGAACGTGCCAGAGGGAGAGGAGGAGGAGGAATGTGAATGGCTGGAGGATGCTGGGTCCTGGTGCTGGGGAAGGGCAGGGAGAGCACACTTTCAATAGGCGTTTGAAGGTCACGTTTTCCTTTCCAGCAGTGATGATGAGGAGCGTTGGGAAGCTTGTCCTCCGGTGGGCACTGACTTCCATCGGGATTCATGTGCCCCTTTTCTTCGGGAAGCTCTCACCCTGCTCCTGTTCAGCTCAGTGCAAGCGCAGATTGGATGACATTATGTGGCAGACAGAAGGGAAAGGAAGTGTTTGGGATTACTGGAAAGCTGGAACTGAGCCTAATGATAGGTAATTAGGTAAAAAGCTTAAAATGAATTTGGAGAAAAGTTTTATTATGGGGAGAGTATTTGTTGAGAGTCTGGTATAAGCTGGGATAAGTAGCAAAAGCCTCACTGCTTGTAACATTTGGATCTGGACAAGGCTTGGGAGATGATACTTTAATGAGGAACACTTAAACGAGCCTTATCACTTCCAGTTATCATCAGGCAGTTCGGGCTGGGTGCTGGGAGGTCAGTGATTTCAGACAAGGCAATTGCAGTTCATAAAGGTGCCGGCGAGGCTGTGAAACAGCAACAGCGTTGATGTAGGTGCAGTTCTGGTACGAAGCAAAGGGTAAATACCTCATTTTAGGTGGTTGTTACAAGTATAAACCAGCCCAGAACTGGGAGCTTAAAGAGTTGCTGTTTAGTGCACAGGATAACTCGAAGGATTCAAAAGGTGTTTGCTCAAACACTTCATTGATCCCCTTAAAGTGTAGATGTTTGATAAATGGCCATGCAGTTGTGAGCATTGACTACACAGGTTGCAGGAAGGAGCTGGATATTAGGCCATAAAATCTAGAAACAAGTTTAATAATAGCATTTGCCATAAGGTCCTGCTAGATATAAGTCATGATAGGAGGGGGTGAATCTTGGTTTGCATCTGTTTACAGGAAGAGAGGCATGATGCTGAGCTGCTCTGCTCCACAGCTTGGCACTTCTAAACCAGAACCCCCAGTTTTGCTCCTTTACAGGCAGCTTTTATTGTGTTCCTTTATTTTTAGCACTTTTCTATCCAGAAACCTGCCCTTAGTACCAGACTTCAGCGTTGCGTGGACCTGACATGGTCTGTTAAGGAATTCTTCACCTGCAGCTCTCAACTTTTACCCTGAGTTCTCCGACAAGAAGTTGTGTTTATTTCTTCCCTGCTGTAATAACAGTAAACACCAACCACTGAACCAAGAACCCCCCATTCAGTTTTGACCTGTGATACAGTCACAGCTCTGAATCAGGCTTTATTTTGACATCGCATTGCGCAAGACCAGTTGCATCCGTCTAAGAACGCTGAGATAAACCCAGTGTTTCAGTACAGCAGGTCAGCTCGTTCCTGTGAGGTTCCGTGGCCCCTTGTCAGGAATCCACTAGCAAAAAAGCCCAAACAACCTAGAACAAACAGAACCAAACCCACTTAAAATGGGATGAGATCTGAGCAAGGATTGGAGATGCTCCATGCTGGGGCTGGGATATGCTGTTGGGTGTGGGCAGGGTAGGAGCAGCAGGTTGGCATCTTACGGTGGTTCTTAAGCCTTTAAATGTTTTTCAAAGTCCTTGAATTCCATTGGTCTTGATTTTTGTAATACTAACTTTATCTCATCTCTTGTTAACAAGAGCTGCTTCGCTATGAAGGGTATCAGGTGCTAGAGTCCTGTAAGACAGTTGGAAAAGTGGAGACACCAGGGACATCAGGGAAAACCAGCATGTGCCTTGGTAATGAAGGGCTTGGTGTACACATGGGATTGACTTCTGGACTCACAGGCAACATGAATCCTGCCTTTTCCTAAGCTGGAGTTGTTTGTTGTGTACCATTTGGGGTTTCCCTGCTTGGTTGCAGTCTTTCAGCGTGGAGAGAGCGGATGGCACCGTTTTCATCTTGCGTGTGTGTTTTATCCCCTTGTGACATGTCACTTGGTGGGGTTTGGGTATCTTATTTGAAGGCTGTAGTTTGCTTTCCCAGCTCCTCCCCTGGCTCCTGAAACCTGCCCTGTCAAGAGAGGAATGTGTTTTGAGGTGAAAATTGATCTGTGAAGTACTTGCTGAGCACGCTGGTGGTGGGGCGAGGGAGCCAACCTGCAAAATTCCTGGCTGAGGTGTTCATGCTGCGATTTAATTCTCCTTCCAATAGGGAATAGTGAAGCTTTCCCAGCTTTTTACACATTGCAGTGCAGGTTTCTGAAACGCAGCGCGCTGTGGGTGAGTTTATCTTTGTGCTTGCTTTTGTAAGCCTGCTTTGATTTTTATCCCATCTAAACTTGCTAAGAGGAGCCTGGTGCTGCCTCCCATCCCTTCTCCGCTGTGTGCACAGCACCAAGCCCAGGGAAGCAGAGGGCTTATTGCTGCAGTGTCCAAACCCCAGCAAGGTGCTGCTCAGACCCCATGGCACTACCTCTTTAAGAGCACAGGCGCACTGCGAGAGCTCCGCTTGCGAGAGGCACGAGCTCAGGAGCCATCCCCGGCTGCTCAGGCTTGGATGAGAGGAGAAGACCCTGAGCCCGCTCAGTAGCCAAGCTCCCGGGGGCCCGCAGCCAGGTAGGATGCAGCATTCCAGACAAAAGGCTTTGCCCGGGGAGCTGCGGATGCTGGGGTGGTGCTGGGGAAGTTTCAGTGGCGGCTGCCGGAGCTTTTCCCTTTAAGCTTTCAAGCGAGCCCTTGTGGTTCCCAGCCTGCTAAATTCGGTGCTTCTGCCGCCCGGGTGTTCACCTCCTGCACTGTAATTGCGTGTTACATAGAGACGAGGCTGCAGAGGGGGAACCAGGCTCTTTGAACAGCTCTCTGCCATCAAACACCTCTGAAGAATTCCTAGCACCAAAAAGCCAAAGGAAGGGCTTGAATTGGACGTGGCTTCATGCCCTTGTGCCGTCTCGCGTGATGGTTTGATCTTGGGGTGTTTTCAGTCCTTTAACACTCAGTTTCAGGACAGGCAGGGACATGCACAGGGATTATGCAACCCCAGGGATGGCTGGTGGGAGACTGGGTCTGTGCAGGGAGGGAAATCATTACTTCTGGAATGTTTGTGTGTGAGGCATTTGCCTGCGTGCCCCTGGGTACCCGCAGATCTGTTTATTCATGTGAGAAGGGGCTTACTTGTTCCTGTCAGCTGGAAGTGAAGGAAGAGGCCATCAGTGCATGCTGGGGATAAAATGGTTGCTGGTTGCTGGAAATGAGCTTAGGTGCGGAGGAAAATGAATCCATTTTGGAAGGAAATGGGAATAGTGTGTTCTGTATCCCCCTCCAATTGTGGGAGCAGGAGCAGAGCTGAAAGACCTGTGCAGATCCGTGCTGTAAGAGCTGGGTTTACTGCATGTTCCAGGCTGTTCATTGCAGTAAAAGCACACAGAAACCGTGCAGCATTTCAGTTTTGTGATTAGAGCAAGCAGAGAAAATGGGATACAAGGAGGAGGCTTCTGCAGGAAATTCCTCCTGGCTTGTATTTAACTCTGCCTCTGGCAGTGCCTCTGACCACTCCATCTGATGGGCAGCTCTGAGCTCTGCTCCGGGTTTGTTCCTTAATCACTTTATAGAGGAATTGCGGATGCTTCCTCTTGGAGCATGGCTGTGGCTGTCCAACTAAACCATCCCCCCCTCCTTGTAGGGACACTTCTGGTTTCCGGAGGGATCCTGTTTGGTTTCTATCTTTGCCTTGCCTTCTCCCACTGGGTCTTTATAGCTCCTGAAATTCCCCAGCTTGTAATCCCTGCTGCAGGCAGATGGGGACAGGGTGGAACTCCCATTGCAGCTGTGCTGCTTTTATTAGCCTGCCACAAGCACCTCGCTTACGTGGGCTTTTAAATATATATATTTCATGAGTTAATGAGCCCTGAACAGCAATGAAGAGAATCCAGTTAGTGCTGCCCGCTGCCTGTGTCCTTCTCCTGGTTTTTGGCATGATGCTGATGGAGGAAGGAGTCGTTCAGCTGACACAGGCGTGAGGAGCAGGGGCTGTAGTTCCCCTGCGCTGTGATTTAAGAGGTTCCCCTCGCTCCTGCTCTTCGACTTCGTCGCCTTCCTCATCTGTTCTCGCTTCGGTAATGGAAGGAGCTCTGACAACGCTGTGAGGCTTGGATTCAGCTTTGCTTTTCCATCCCCTCACCCTCCCTTCCCACCCTCCTGGATCGTTTCGGAGCATGGCTGCACAAATAGTTGGATCCGTGCAGCTGAAGATGGTGACGTGGGTGGCAGGGATATAGCGGGGAGGAGGAGGGCACAGGCTCCTCTGGAATTGGATCTAAGCATGCCGGAATAGTAACATGAAAGAGCTGCCTGAATTATTCAGCATATCCTCGTTTTCTTCACGCTGTGGTTCATTAAATGCTGCAAGAGAGCCAGGCTGGGTTACCCTTTACCCCTTGAAGTGTTATCCTTTACCTCCTGTGTGTGATGGGGGCAGCGGGAGGGCGGTTCGTGCTGCACCTCGAGTCGTGCAGCTCCCGGTGGCAATGAGATCTCAGTGTGGTGAAAGGTGCTGAGTGCCCCGGGGCGCACTTTGCTATGGGCACAGAGGTGATGCTGCTGCTGGGTGAGGTTCCACTTCCCACCTGCCTGCTGTGACCCGTTCATGTCCCACGGTGGGCTCTGTGCTGTCACTCTTAACCCAGCTCTAGGTGAAAGAGCCTCCTAAGTGAGAGCCTGCTGATGCACTTGTGCTTCTGGAGCAGCCGTTGCCCCAGGCTGGGCTCCTTGGGCAGAACCATTCTCTGATCCTGTGGCTCTGTGTGTAGTTTAAGGCGGTTTTGTCCCTATCATTTTCACATCCAGGTTAAGTCCTTTGACAAAAAAGGACTTAAATGGTTTCCTTCTAATCTGATGACAATCTTCCCTTCCTAGAAGTGATCTTAAACAGCAACCCCAAACTCTGCAAGTCCATCGAAACGCCTTCCTTCAGGCGGCTCTTCCTGGATGCAAAAAGAGAGGTTGCTCTGCCCAAAGAAGATTATTTCCTCCTGGCTTATATAAGTTCTAAAATAGGAAAATAAATCCCAACCTTCTCGAGGATGAAGCCGTTTTCCAAACTCGGGGTGATCCCTTTTGAAGCAGAGGTTGCCCCAGTTGATTGTCAGAACCGCCTCCAGATGGGAAGCCTCAGCTCTGAGGGAAGGGTGGCAGCTTGACCCGGGGCCTGTGTCCTACCCATCTGCACCAGCTGGTGGATGTGGGGTGAGGGTTGGTGCTGCAGCCGTGGCATGCACAGAATGTGGAGGGTTTGCTCTGTCTTGCAGTGTGTTTCTAACCCTCCTCTCCCAAATTTTAGCTTTTCCGAAAGTCAGGAATGGATGGAAGACCCTCAGGATGCAGGCTGGGAGCAGCATCTCAGCCCTGCTGAAGTCTGTGGCGAATCTGCCTGTTCTTTTGCTTGAGTCAGGATTTTGCAGCTAATGTTGTTGTTAAAAACCTCTTCATTTGATCAAACAACACCACTTGTGCACGAGTCTGCAAATCAAAGATGAGCCTTAGAGCCTGCAGAGCAATTCTGGCACTCAGTTAGAAGGGAAAAAGGGATGGAAGATGAGTGAGCACCGTCCTGGTAACAGTGTTGGATCCTCATCTTGGTTCTCTCCATTGGGGCTGGTTGTAGGTGTTGTGTTCTACACCTGCCAGGCTTCAGCAGGGACATCACTTAGGTGCAGAGGTGTTGTAAAGGTCAGTGGTGTCTTTTCCTTGCATAATCCTATCATACAGGATTTTATCGTGTCTGGCTTCAAACCTTGAATATAAAACCAAATGGGAAGGTTTTAGGACAATTTCCCATACTACTGGGAGAAGGCAGACCTTATAGTGATATGTTTGGGATCAAAACAGTGGGGTATTGTCAATGAGTTTCTGCTCTGCATCATACTGGTCCAGGAGGAGGAGATCCAGCTGGGCCGTGCTGCGGGCAGGCAGCAGATGCAGAGCAGCTCATGTCTGAACATGCCTTGCTTCAACCTTGAAGTTCCATTAAGGCAGGGAGCAGGTCAGGTTGTGGAGCTGGGGTTGCTGTGACGCTTACCAGGGCTGGTGGGGCCTCTCCTGCCACTGAGATGTTGGTCCCTGCAAAGGTTTGGGCAGCAGCATTTGTTTGGAGATCAAACATGTGGGGCAGAGCGAGGACTTTTGGAAGACTCAAGCTAATCTCCCAAGTTCAGAATTCAATTTACAGCTATTTTTTTTCCCCACTAGGACAAACACCAAGAAGTGTTTTCATGATCGTCATAGAGCCATCACAGAATCACAGAGCGGTTTGGGTTGGAAGGGACCTTAAAGCTCATCCAGTTCCAGCCCGCTGCCCACAGCCCTGTGTCCAAAGCCCCTCTCCAGGTTTCTTGTAGCCCCTTTAGGCACTGGAGCTGCTCTAAGGTCTCCCCTTAAGGCCAGCACACGGGGGGAGTTCTGCTGCCAACCAAATGCCGTATCGGTAGTATCCACAATCACATTCACGTGTGAGGTCTGCATTGCTGGCTTGTGTGTGAGAAAATCAATCAATTCATAGAATCATAGAACCATAGAATAGTTAGGGTTGGAAAGGACCTTAAGATCACCCAGTTCCAACCCCCCTGCCATGGGCAGGGACACCTCACACTAAACCATCCCACACAAGGCTCTGTCCAACCTGGCCTTGAACACTGCCAGGGATGGAGCACTCACAACCTCCCTGGGCAACCCATTCCAGTGCCTCAGCACCCTTACAGTAAAGAACTTCCTCCTTATATGCAGTCTAAACTTCCCCTGTTTAAGTTTGAACCCGTTACCCCTTGTCCTATCACTGCAGTCCCTAATCAAGAGTCCCTCTCCAGCATCCTTATAGCCCCCCTTTAGGTACTGGAAGGCTGCTATGAGGTCTCTCAGTTGGGCTCCTCTCATTTTCCAAGAGGCTTTGACATACGAAGTGGAAACAGAAGGTGAAGTCTGAATATGATGTTGAGTGGAAAACGTCTCAGCTAGGCATGGCTTCTGTGTGACAGCAGGCATTGGGTGTTGCGTAGGGATATGCTGGGCCTAAGGCCACAAGGTGTTAGCTAAGTCAGGAGGCTTTTTCCTTTTAAATACCTGCATCTTCTTGTGTTACTCCACAAGTAAAACGCATTCTGGCTTGTTTGTTTCTGGCATAAAGTCTTCACCCACTCCATTTCCCCTCTGTGTTCCCGCAATACCTTTCCAGTTTCAGAAAGAAACTGCAATTTGCCTTTAAATAACCTGGCAGCAGCTCTTCAGAGCTTCACCTCTCGGTGGCAGCCCCTTTGAGCAGCGCTGCTGGTGGGAGGCTGCGGGAAGGAGTCGCTGGTTGCAGAGAGGCAAACACGGAAACAATCCCAGCCCGATTCCTGCCTGCTTTGCAGAACGGGCTCTGCCATTGTCCGGCAGAGCTCTGCTGACCAGCGGGTTTGTCTGGCTGCATGCAGAGGGCTCGTGGGCTCGGGGTGGTTTTTTTCCCTTACTCTTCACAAAAATAGAGGTGGGGGAGTCTCTCGACAGGACCAAGGTTTTGTAGATTGCTCAGCAATCTGTTTGCTTCCAGTTTCTGTGTTTGACATCTGATCCTCACTGTGCTCCTCCTTTGGGAAACCTGGATGGATCCTAGCCGCTTGGTTGGATGTGAGTGCCCCGGGGATGTGTGTGTGTGTGTCTGTCTGCCTGAACGTGGGAGCTGATGGTCACCCAGCACCCAACCCTCGCTGGGACGTGTCTTTCCTTAACGTGGTGTGTTGCAGGATTCCCCGGGGTCCTGTGCAGCAGCCCCTCGAGGACCGGATCTTCACTCCGACCGTCTCCGCTGTGTACAGCACTGTGAGTATCTGCTGGTGCCAGGAGCCTGTTCTCCAGGCGTAAGGAAATGGGAGATTCCTTTCAAGCCCAACACCATTAAACTGTTGCAGTTAACATTTGTAAATCACAATTTACAATTAAGAAAACCCCACAACATTGTTTTTTGCCTCCTGAAATAAGTGATGCTGGATGAAGACCCTTTTTGTCGCATGTAAGTAGGAAAAGAAGAAAGCCTGGGGGCTTCCGTATCCAATCCTTTTTTGGTTGGGTGTCTGTAGTTTTATTTAGCATGGGGTTTCCTAACAGAGTTTCACCTGAGTGGGAATGTTCCTGGTTGATTTCAGGCTGTTGGCTCTGCCCATTTCTTGCCTCCTGCATCTCAAAGACTGCCTTGTTGTGCTTTAGTCCTGCACGTTTCTAAGGGCTTCTTATCGGAAAAGTAATCAAGGAAGATTGGTTTTTCAGGTGAAACATTCCATTACCCAGAGGAAAAGATGTTTTGATTGTAGGTTGGATATTTGGGATAGGAGCTTTCGGCTCCCTGTCCTATGTGTTTGTAACTCTTGAAGGAATTTAGCTGAGAAACGTGGTGAAGTTTATTTGTGAATGTTTGATCCTGGTTTCTTTTTATTCCTTTCTTTTTTTTTCCATGGCAGTAGCTGGAAGCCCAGTGTTATTTATGAGCTTTGCTAAATCAGCACAGCCCTGGGAAAGGAATATTTTGCTTTTCTGGTGGGATAGCACAAATATTTTTAATGGCAAAACCCCGCTTTTAAGCTGCTCTTTTTAATTATTGGGAAAACAGGAAGAAAAGCTGTAGATGGGAGAAATTAGCTGCATTTTATGCAGTGACATAAGCTGCTTATAGAAAAACATAAGCTGCTGTATGAGGTTTTCTCCTTCCCCCTCTTTGCATGAATAGCTGGCGGCGGGGTTATCAGCTCCATCTCCTCTGTGTGTGGAGTCTGGGTCTGGAGCATCTTCAGCCCCTTCCTTTTTTGGGTTGTACGGAAGAGCTTTGTGATCCCCTTTTCCACCACAGACACTGCTGGCATGGGATGCAGAGCCGGGCTTTGCGCAGGATTAAGTGCCAATGTGCTATCCAGGGCCCCTGGGTCCAAGAAAGGCAGAGACTTGGGTGATAGTTGGATACCAAGAGCAGGAAGATAGTTGGATAGTAGGAGCAGCAAGCCTCAGGCTTAAGCATGGGTGCTGTGATGGGCAGGAGGCAGCAGGTTTCCATCCAGGTGAGTGGGAAAGGTTGGGGTGCCACACTGATGAGGGTTTAACAGTTTGAGCTTTGTGGCTTTGACAGCAGTTGGATTGCTGGGCTCAAGATGCGGACTGGTTTTTGGGGTGGTTTTTTTGCTCCCTCTGTCCTCAGTACCATGCTGCGTACGTCTGCGTGGATATGCATATGTATGTATGCAAAAAAGCAAACCTGAAGGAACACAAATGTACAAACAGTTACAATAAATAATTCCATTTATCCTTTATATACCCCATAAAACACTTAAACCCCACTTTAAATACATCTGAATTGCTTTGGGGGGGAAGAAGAAGGTTCTTTTTTATCAATTCTTTCCTCCAAAGATGTAATTCAGGTGCTGTGGGGAAAATATGACTGTGAAAATTTAAATGAATGTAAAATATAAAAGTAACTGTGAAGAATGACCTAAAATAGGGTTTGAGTGTGGAAAAATACCACTCCTTGATGTGGGACCGGAATAGAAGCCAGGGCTGGAGTAGCTCAGTTCTGGGCTTGAAGAAAACACAAGTCTGAAAGAAAATTTCATGGTTTAGAGAAAGGAGAGAAATCTCTCAGCTCGGTTCCTTCTGAGCTTCTATTTGAAGCCTTTGGCAGATGGCAGATGTAGAGTAAGTCCTTGCTCAGATGAATTCGGGTGGAGGAGGCACGTGATGGAGGTCCTTGACAAATTCATTCATCGCAGGTCTCTGCTTTATTCCACGAGGAACAACGTTGTGTGCTTCAGTTCTGGGTTTGCAATGAAGGGGTTGTGTTTGGTGTCTGATTTTTACATGTAGTTTGTCTAGACATCACAAAACTCGCACCATCACGGGTATGGCAGAGCACCATCGGCAGCACCCGGCACTGTTCTTCCACTGCCACCCTGCACTGCTCGGTCATCCTGTGCCGGCTCCTGCACGGGGCAGTTTTCAAGCACGTGTTCAGTGGAGGACGGCTGGTCTGAGGTCTCGTACCACCTTATGGTGACTCTGAGCTGCTGTGGTGGTTTCCCTGGAGGTTGTAGTGTGTGGGGGGTGGGAGGATGAATCGTTTCAGGTGTCACAGTCACAGACTGGTTTGGGTTGGAAGGGACCTTAAAGCTCATCCAGCTCCAACCGCTGCCGTGGGCAGGGACCCCTTCCACTGGAGCAGCTTGCTCCAAGCCCCTGTGTCCAACCTGGCCTTGAGCACTGCCAGGGATGGGGCAGCCACAGCTTCTCTGGGCACCCTGTGCCAGCGCCTCAGCACCCTCACAGGGAAGAGCTTCTGCCTAAGAGCTCACCTCAGTCTCCCCTCGGGCAGGTTCAAGCCATTCCCCTTGGCCTGTCCCTACAGGCCCTTGTCCCAAGCCCCTCTCCAGGTTTCCTGCAGCCCCTTCAGGCACTGGAGCTGCTCTCAGGTCTCCCCTTCAGGAGCCTTCTCTTGTCCAGGCTGCCCCAGCCCAGCTCTCTCAGCCTGGCTCCAGAGCAGAGCTGCTCCAGCCCTCACAGCATCTCCAAGGCCTCACTCCAACAGCTCCACATCCTTCCCCTGTTTGGGGGTCATGGGCAGCCCACAGCTGAAACCACTATTTTTAGTGAGGTAAAGATGAAAAGTAACTTGGTTATCTTTTCCATGCCTTTCCACGTGTGTTATCAGGACATCAGTTGCACATTCCTGAGCTCTTTTTTTTTCCAGAATGACATGCTGCTTGCCAAAAATGGGAATGGAAAATCATGTGGCTTTCACTGTGAGCCCCGGTAATCTCCCCCGAAACAAAAGCAGGGGAACACGTTCCCCTGTTGGTCAGAGATGGGAGGTGAGGAAGAGGCACAGTGTGGTTTGTCAGGTGAAATTAGGTTTGAGCATTTGGAGGTGCTCAGAATTCCTCCCAAAACTTCGTAGAACCTCTTTGTCAATGAAACCATGCTGGTGTTAAAACCAAATCCACTGAACCTTGGTGTCTGTCATCTTCATTCATTTTATGTAGAATACTGTAGAAAATGCTGATATCTGGTACTTTGAGTCTATTTTATAATAAATAAACCCATTAGAAGTATTTTAAAGCAAATCTCAGTTGGAAAGAACTGTTACAATGAGCTGTGCTTGCGATCAGTTCCCCTCATCAGCAGTGGAGAATGCTGTATCATAAGAGCTGTGTTTGGGCATAGAATCATGGAATGGTTTGTGTTAGAAGGGACCTTGAAGCTCATCCAGTTCCAGCCCCTGCCACGGGCAGTGAAGATTTGGGTTTGGTCCTGTAGAGCAGCTGCTTGAGTGGTGTTCCCTAATTCTTCATACTGCAGGACCTTAAGGCAGTTGCTTGTACATCTGCTGTCAGATCCCAAACCTGTGGAGTCTGGAACAGGGAATGAGAATGAAATTTGGGTTCTCTTGTTAAATATTTCAGAGAAATAAATGCAAAGAACTTTTTGCCTTGGAGTTAGAGGGAAAGACCTTGACTCCTGACACAAAGGGAACTGCACCAAAGGTGACCTCAGATACCACGGGCCAAGGGGGCTGGTTTCTGCTGAACCTGAAGTGACTGTGGAGGAATGAATGCTCAGAAGCAGATGTGCTCTTCAACATCAGCACGAGGTGTGAGCTGGGAATCGGATATAAGCAACGCCTGTGTAACACACATCCACTCCTCACACCTTTCGGGCAGATGATGGTGGAGGTTCATAACTGTGGTGGTAATGTTGTGATCTCAAGTGCTGCAGCTTGGACCAGAAATACTTTGGGGTGAACTTCTAAGAGCTAAGGGACAGCGTTGACTCCTGGATTAGGATTGAGTGCAGTGTGAGGTGCCTGTTTGGAGAGAAGTGCTTGCAGGTTGGTTGGGTGCAGTCTTGAGCAGAGTTTCTATAGCATGTCTAACTCTGTGTTAACGCACGGTGTTAACTCTTGTCTCACTGTGTCCCTTTGGAGCAGACACCACCTCCTGTCAGGTTGCCCAACTCAGTAGTAAAGAAGGTGATGGGAAGGTGAGGTGTTGAAGACCCCACTTGCCCCAGATTGTCAGTGACTAAGGTTGACTCCATCATTCCCTTCTTTGGGTGTCCATTGGGTTGCTTTGCTGCAGCAGGATGCTGCGCCTTGGTGCCTCGTGATAGTTTCAAACCCAGCAGAGGTACTGTGATTCGTCTTTATGTCCTTTAAAGGGATCTTCCTACAGTGAAGAGAATCCTGTAGAAAAGAGATTAGGGAGGATTAGCTCCAGCCACCCTGTGCTTCAAGGAAGGATCTGGGTCAGGAGGCCAACTGGTGCCCCTGCCTGGCTGCGGTGGAGGCTGCAGAGTATGCAAGGGATGCACATGTCCTCAGTGCTGCTCTGAAGCTGTGTGCGCCAGCACAAGTGAACTCATTGAATGCTGGTAGGGAATGGGTTACATCCAGGTCTGAGGCCTTCTTGAAGGGGGCTTTGTTTAGGCAAAGAGCAGTTCTTAGTGATGAACTGTTAATGGCAATGTGGTGTTGTACCATAGAATCCCAGAGAGGTCTGTGTTGGAAGGGACCTTAAAGCTCATCCAGCTTCAACCCCTGCCATGGGCAGGGACCCCTTCCACTGGAGCAGCTTGCTCCAAGCCCCTGTGTCCAACCTGGCCTTGAGCACTGCCAGGGATGGGGCAGCCACAGCTTCTCTGGGCACCCTGTGCCAGCGCCTCAGCACCCTCACAGGGAAGAGCTTCTGCCTAAGAGCTCAGCTCAGTCTCCCCTCGGGCAGGTTTAAGCCATTCCCCTTACTAGTAAAAGCCATTTAAAGCCATTCTGCTACTTGTCTGCTACACTGCACCAGGGTATCTTGTGGAGCATCATTCATGGTGCTGCGCAGCTTTCCTTTCAGTTTGGCTTCCAGATTCCATACCCGGTTCAGAGCAGCATTCCTTGGAGTTTCCCATTAACCTCCAGCATAGGTTATTTGCCTTTTTTAATTTCTGAAGAGCACTGTTGAACACTCACACCAACCTGGATATTATTAGTGCCCCTGACCCTCTTGTCAGGCATTGGTGTGGACTTGATGCTGTTGGAGATTGGAGGGTTTTGGGTAGCTCTGGCCTTTGCTGGAATACTGTGTGCACTTGTAGGGAGGTAAAACTGGCAGTGTTTGAAGTACCACAGCTACTGCAAGTAACCTGTTTTTCTCTACAAGAGGCGATGCATCTTGGTGATGCGAACACTCGCAGCCTCCTGATGGAGCTCTTTATGGTGATATCCTCGTGTTTTGTGTTGCCTTCACTTTCTTCTCCCCATCCTAACTGTGGGTTTTGATGTCCATCATGATCTACAGTCACTTCAAAGCGCTGAGTGCTGCCTCAGTGACATGACAGGTCTGTCAGGCTTGTCTTAGGAGTCACGTAAGAGACTTGGGTTTTCTTGGGGATGGGAGATGGGAAGTTCTGTCACGTCTCTGTAGCAGTGACTTCAGTTCAGCTGAATGAGGCTGTGTGCGCACACACCTGCTAATCCAGATCAGCCAAACAAGAGAGCTGATTCCCCCCATGGGGAAGGCTGCAGTCAGGGATGGAGGGTGAGGTTCTGTGGCTTGAACCACCCTCCTCTCTAATGAGCACAAGGCTGCTGTAAATCTTCCTGCAGCGAATGACTCTGGTGCGTGTCCAAGGCTCCAGAAATTCCCGGTTGGGGTTCTTGGGGCCGGTGCAGCTGTTTTAGTGCTTTAGGTAATGCAGCGACAGGCGTCGATCCTTGGAATGCAATAAAATGGCTTGGAAAAAGCATTTAGTGGTGAACTCGGTGACTCTTGCTCTCATACTTTGCTCTCTTGGAGCTTGGTGCTAATAGTCCATTAAAGATCAAGGGCCAGGAATTGCCTCCTGCCTTCTGTACCTTCTGGGTTTTTTACTATAGCGACTGTATAAATGTATTTAAAGCACTTCCATCATGGAGATAGCACAGTGGAGCAAGGGTATGTGCCATGAGTGTATTTTACAGCATTTTGTTGGATGTGTTTTCATTAGTGCTTCATTATAGAAGCTGAGAAAGGAGAAAAGTGTACGCAGGAATTGCTCTGGAATTTTATTCTTCGCTTGTGGCAATCCCTTTGAATAACAGGGCCTCTATGCAGTCTTTTTTTCCTTCTTGGAGTGGAGTAGGCAGCTTTTCCCCTTACTTTGTTGGCTCACTGGTAATGTGTATCCCTTTGCAAAATCACTGTATTGTTTGATATGGCCTATAATGGAAGGATCAGGAGATCCCAGGCCTGAAGTCAAAGGGCTATTGCAAAGCACACCCCCAGCAGTAGAGCTCATCCAGTTCCCACACGTTTCCATCTCTAACTCCAGTTGGAGCTCTTTATTTTGTGATCCTTTCCTATTTTCCTGCATCATATAAATAGTTACCTAACTTGTACAGCGTTTCACTTAGATAAATATAGATATTATTTTATATATATATAAAAAGATGCTGCTAGCTGCTTTCTTAAGAAGAAGATGACAGTATCTATACAGATTGGATTACTAATACTGTATTTTACTAACAGTTTATCTCCACACAGGTAACACAAGTAGCAAGACAGCCGGGTCCTCCTGCCCCATCCCCTTACACTGCACATGAAATAAATAAGGGACACCCAAATCTTGCTGCAACGCCACCGGGACATGCATCGTCCCCTGGGCTTTCACAGGTAAGACCTGGCATTGGAGCAGAGCGTTCCCAGCCGCCCTCCTTTCCCCTTGGCTGATGCTTGGCTTTGCTGCTCAAACATCAGCGTAGATGTCTATGACCAGTGTAGAAACCTTGAGTAGTGAAGAGTGTCTTTCTGCAGCTCAAGCCTTACAGGTAGCTCTCAGGTTTATCGAACATCAGTTCATTGTTGAGTCTGCAACAGAAACTAAAAGCAACATGAATAATTGCAGGAAGTACTCACTGATGAGGAATGTACTTTGTTGGGGCATGGTCTGACTTCTATTTTAAACACCATAGAGGTGCCCAGTGTCTTCTGTTAGGGATTTTTCCATCTCAGGTGTGCTGTGCAGGAGGCTGTGATGCTGTACTTCTTAGAAGTGGGACAGTAAATGAATTACAAATCCGAGTGCTAATAAAAGAAATGAGACAAAGGACTTATTACAAAAAAAAGAAGAGATAAATAGGAGTTATAATAAGAATGGAGAAATAACATCCAGTAAGATCTGTGGAGTAAATTGGTCCTTTTGTAGTCTTTATTAGATGAGTATTCTCCAGGGTTGATGTGAGAGTGGAGGAGCTTATCATGAGGGCAAAAGAGACAAGTAATGGGGTGCAGAAAGAGGGGAGGTGAAGATCCAGGATTGGGGAAAGTGAGATAAAAGCTCTGAGGTTTGAGATAGAGGAAAGCCTTATGTTTAATTTATCTTGTTCAAATGAATGAGGTAGGAAGGTGTGAGTAGGTTGGCTGTTCAGATGTGTGCTTTCATTAGGTGGGGTGCAGGATGATGGGTTGGGAGCAGCGAGGTGCTGGTGAGGGCCTTCAGTGTGCTGTGCACTGGGAGAAGGCAGCTCTGTTCCTCCTGCAGCCTCTTGGCTTTGGATGAAACATTAAACTGCAGCTGACCTTTTGGACGAGGAGATGTGTGAAAACAAACCAGGTCATGTAAGGAACATTCATCTTAATATTACACATTCTACATAAAACTTGGTGGGAAAACTGGAGACTTGTGGTGATGTTTGAAAAGGTGCAAATGCTCATCCTTTATGGACTGGGAAGTCAGAGGCTGAAGTATCTCTTCAGGAGCATAAGTAGCTTGTGGGCATTAGCGGAGTCAGAGCCCATTCTTGCACTCTTGACACGTGGCTGTTGGAAATAAAGCCTCTGGTTTGGAGGCTGAGCCTCATGTAGCAGAGGGAGAAGGCAGCAGGGCTGCAGAGCAGACCCCAAAGGCTTGTCTGGCTTGGGCTGTGCAGCAAGAAATTCGTTCCTGGTGCAGCTCGTCAGCAGAGGGAAGCTAATCCTGGGGCAGATAAGAGGGGAAGGAGGAGAACATTCTAGACAGCCTCTTTAAAAACTCCTCTAATCAAGGGTTATTTCTTCCCTTAATACTTTCCTGTTGAGTCAGTGCATACGTAGGGAGTGGGCCCCATGCCAAACCTCCGCTCCAGCCAGCGGGAAAACGCTCCTTTCCTGTTCTGCTGCCTCTGAGCTTCAATTGTGTCATTCTGATGCTGCTCATAGGAGAGGTTTGACCTTACGTCCTCCATGTCAGCTGAGGATCCTTGAGGGCTCCAGGAGGATGTTTGTCCTCTGACTGTATGGGGCTGGCTCTTGTGTGCTTGTTTGTAGGGCAAGGGAAGCATCGGCTGTTGCGCACTTCTGGTGCTACAGGGGAGTGAGGTCTGGGGAGCTTTGCCTGAGTGATGCCTACAGAGCTGGGGTTTGGTAGCAAAGCAGAAAGAATGGTTTCTGTTCATTCACAGCACTTGCTTGGCTCTGACCAGGTGTCTTCATTGCTGAGGCATCCCATAGAATCCCAGAGAGGTTTGTGCTGGAAGGGACCTTAAAGCACATCCAGCTCCAACCCCTGCCACAGGCAGGGACCCCTTCCACTGGAGCAGCTTGCTCCAAGCCCCTGTGTCCAACCTGGCCTTGAGCACTGCCAGGGATGGGGCAGCCACAGCTTCTCTGGGCACCCTGTGCCAGCGCCTCAGCACCCTCCCAGGGAAGAGCTTCTGCCTAAGAGCTCATCTCAGTCTCCCCTCGGGCAGGTTCAAGCCATTCCCCTTGGCCTGTCCCTACAGGCCCTTGTCCCAAGCCCCTCTCCAGCTTTCCTGCAGCCCCTTTAGGCACTGGAGCTGCTCTCAGGTCTCCCCTTCAGGAGCCTTCTCTTCCCCAGGCTGCCCCAGCCCAGCTCTCTCAGCCTGGCTCCAGAGCAGAGCTGCTCCAGCCGTCGCAGCATCTCCATGGCCTCCTCTGGCCTCGCTCCAGCAGCTCCACGTCCCTCTGGTGCTGCTGCCCCAGAGCTGGATCAGGGCTGCAGGGGGGGTCTCCCCAGAGCGCAGCAGAGGGGCAGGATCCCCTCCCTGAGCTGCTGCTCACGCTCTGGGGGTGCAGCCCAGCACAGGGGGGGTTCTGGGCTCAAGCGCTCACTGAAGCCAGGTTGTGTTGAGCTTCTCACTGACCAACACCCCCAGGTCCTTCTCCTCAGGCTGCTCCATCCAGTCTCCCTCATCCTGTGTTTGTGCTTGAGATTGCCCTGACCCAAGAGCAGGACCTTGCACTTGCCTTTGTTGAACCTCTCAACCTTGCAGCTGGAGGTGACAGTGAAGAATCACATTGGAAGTGTCTATGCTTGGGACGCTTTCACCAGTGAGGCTTTAAAAGGGTGTGAGACTTTTGACATCAGCAGTTACAGGGTAACCTGTAGAACCCAGAGAACTTTTTCGGTAACTCTGAATGGGTTTGGGTGAATTCAAAGTCTGGATATTCTTGTGTATAGCAGCATCAGGCATTGGGGTCAGTGTTACGTGATGGTAAGGAACTCCCAGTTGAGCAGAGGGTCGGCTGAAAGCGTTACCTTTTCATGGCACCTACCACTTGTCTCCTGCGGTTTCATCTAATACCCTCTTGTGCTTGTGTTAAGGAGTGAGGTGAGTGAAAGTTTCCTATCTCCAGACCACTTTCTGTCATGATTTCATTGATGTGCTTTCTTTGGGGTAAACACTCCAAATCCTTTAACTCTCTCATCACTTGGAAGTTCCCCCATGTAATTGTTCCATTTGTCTGATTCTTGGGCTCCTTAAATGCTGCTGTGTCCCTTTTAAGACAGAGCGACCCGGCATGGTGTCCTGATTCATTACTGATTTCTTCAACAGCAGTATCCTACTGCACAGACTGCTCTGTACCTGAACACCCCACGCTGATGATTGAACACTGAAGAAAGGTTGTCTTTGTGGTTGTCTCATTGTGCCTGACATTGTGTGGGGTGTTTGTGCACGGTCAGAGGTGTGTGTGTGTGGTCTGGATTTGACAGAGTAATTAAGAAGCCAAAGAAGAGACCACTTCATTTGAATGAGAATCCGATTAAGGGGTCATTGATTTCTCCATCAGAACTGTGATTTAATGAGTACTCATCAAACCGAGTCTTTCTGAGGTAGGGAGTGCTGTTCAGGCAGTGGTGAATGAACATATTTACATGTGGTTCTGAGCTCCGGGTATCATTCAGGTCTAAAAATCATTTTGCTAGTGATAGAATATGTGTTGCTTGCTTGTGTTCACACATCACTGAGTGCTGTCAGTGCGGGACTCAGCAGAGAGGTCAGTGCTGTGCTTTTCTCTAGTGGGCATCTCAGCATCCCTCCTCGTGGGGCTCAGAGCCACTTAGCAGATTCCTTAAGTGGGGATGTTGCAGGAGCTGTGCTGGAGGTGAGCAGAGCGTTAGTAAGTGCTGCGGTTCCACACACAGTCCCCTGGCTGCTTAGAGCTGCCTGTTCCTGTAAGGCTGGTGACTGGGCTCAGGAAAGACTTCGGAACACTAGAAAGTGATAAAAGGATCTGCTGACCCTTGGACACGCTCCGGGCACTGGGAGCTGCAGCACTTGGTAGGTCTGCAAAGTTCTGTGTGACAAGATTTTGTCCAGTGCCTAAAGGGGCTGCAGGAAAGCTGGAGAGGGGCTTGGGACAAGGGCCTGTAGGGACAGGCCAAGGGGAATGGCTTGAACCTGCCCGAGGGGAGACTGAGCTGAGCTCTTAGGCAGAAGCTCTTCCCTGTGAGGGTGCTGAGGCGCTGGCCCAGGGTGCCCAGAGAAGCTGTGGCTGCCCCATCCCTGGCAGTGCTCAAGGCCAGGTTGGACACAGGGGCTTGGAGCAAGCTGCTGCAGTGGAAGGGGTCCCTGCCCGGGGCAGGGGTTGGAGCTGGGTGGGCTTTAAGGTCCCTTCCAACACAAACCATTCCCTGACTCTGTGGTTCCACAACAGAGTGGTCTGTGAGAGAGGTCTTGGGAAGCACTGGTCAGGAGGCGTACAGGATATTTAGTGTCTCCTGTGGAAAGACATGTCAGGTGCAGATGTAGCTTTGTAGCTGGTTTTCCTTTACCAGTATTTAAGTAAGCAGCAGCAGATGGTCCTGCGGGGCTGTGGTTTGGTGCCTCTTTCACTTTTTCTTCTACCTTTTCCATCTGACCTGCCCAAAACAAGGGAAGGGCTTTTGCTGTTCCTCTTCCTCCAAAGTCTTCCATAATGTCCAGCCTCTGGCACTTTGCTGCCCTTCAGACTTAGGTTCTGTGGTGAAACAAGAAGAGCTCGGCAGCGATGTGAAGCCATCCTACCCCCATCTCCACAGCAAGACACAGCGTTTCTGCTTCCCAAATTCCAGGGCTTTGAAATCATCCTGCTGCTCTCAGGAATGCAGTGAACTCCGCCGGCACTGGGGAATGCGCAGCACATGTTGCTGCAGTGATGTTATGGCCAGATGTGGCCCCATGGACATAAAATTCCATATTCCAGTTGTTCTTTGTGTGAAAAGGCCCCTCGTACTGACTGGGACTGGGGAACGCGTCTCCTCTGCCTCCTCTCTCAGCTTGGAGGCTTCAGGAGTGTGTGGTTTGACACATTTCACTTTCTTAGTGTACAGAGAAAAGGAGAAGCCATTGAAAAAGGAGTAGAGAAGTTTCTCCTTGGGCATGGCTACCGGAGCACGTTGTCCTGGAATCAGGTAGGGATGGATTTACAGTGTGCCGGGTACCACAGGCTCTCATCCTGTGACGGGTGTGAGCCAGCCCAGTGCAAGTACTGCAGGCGAGGAGCCTTCACACAGGAGTTAACACAGAGCAGCTGAACTGCTGTAAATCTGCCCTGCTCCGGGTTGATGTTACAGTAATTTATGGTGTATCCGTGTTAGGATGGGAATAACGGGAAGGTGGAGCTGTGCCAAAGCAGCGCGGCTGGGGCTTGGATGGGAGCAGCAGCAAAGTGCTTCCCGCTGTGCATGAATGATAGCAGAGGAGAGGGCTCCTCCATTTGTACCATGAGCATGTGAAGCTCAGGCCATCAGGAGAAGATGATTTCATCCCTCCTCATGGCCTAGGAGTGTCTTGAAGAATCCCAAGGAACAAGTGCTGCGGGTTCTGGCGCCTGAGGTGAAGCAACACAAGAGGGGAATGACTTGGAAAAGACTCTTGGCTTTCTCCACCTCAGCTTTAAAACCGCAGGCTCTGATGTGCGTGCTGAGGGATTCCTTCAGTCCGGGACCACGGCTTGGAAGCCCTGACCAACCACGCTAGGAGCAAATGGCCAGGAATTTCCTCTGCAGTCAGGGAGAGCTTTAGCTCTCCGTAGGAACACACTGCACGCTGTGGGTGCTTCATGCCCACAGCTGCCTCGTGGGCTAAATTGCTGGAGCACCCAGAGGAACCTCTGGCATCCACTGAGACCTTGCCCTGAAGCAGTTGCAGATATTCACAGTGGTGTTTAATAATGCCTTACCCTTCTAGCAGGGTCCAGATAACACCCTCAGAGAGCAGAAGTGCAAGAGAGCTGAATGCTCTTGGTGTACAGAGACCTTGACTTGTAGGTGGCTGATGGAAACCTAAAGCAGATTGTACAAGCTGGAAGTTGTTACCATCTGGTTCTTTGCCTGAAGTGAAAAGAGTTTTGTGGTCTCATTCTGGTCCTCAAAAATGTCACCATCGCTAAATTAGCGTTTGTAATAGCAGTGAGACATTCCTGAGTGCGGTAAGGTCTGGGAATCTGTGCCAGGAAGCGTGTCTGTGTGCCATCTGTGGCGGGTTTATAGGCTTTCCCCAAGCCCCCCTTTTATTATCTTGGAGCCTTTCTATGGGAGCTGGAATCCTGTTACAGCCACGATGTTTATTCACTGCTTCCCTCCCATCACTTGTAGCCCAATTTAGATTTTAGATGCTTTTAATGAGCTGATGTTTATTAACGGATGGGAGGGAAGGAGGAATGAGGGAAGGGAAGGAGGGAGGAGGGAAGGGAAGGAGGGAGGAGGGAAGGGAAGGAGGAGTGTTATTTAATCATAACCTCGCCCCATCATGTCTTCGGATACCCCAGGTGCCCTGGTACATAGCAACTGTTACGGTAGCTGCTCACTCCTCATGTTGGAGGCAGCTGCCTTCTGTGTTCTCTTGCCTGTGAACTGCAGGTTACACTCATCTTCCCTCAGATACAGCTATTGATAGAACCATAGAATCAGGGAATGGTTTGTGTTGGAAGGGACCTTAAAGCTCACCCAGCTCCAACCCCTGCCACGGGCAGGGACCCCTTCCACTGGAGCAGCTTGCTCCAAGCCCCTGTGTCCAACCTGGCCTTGAGCACTGCCAGGGATGGGGCAGCCACAGCTTCTCTGGGCACCCTGTGCCAGCGCCTCAGCACCCTCACAGGGAAGAGCTTGTGCCTAAGAGCTCAGCTCAGTCTCCCTTCGGGCAGGTTCAAGCCATTCCCCTTGGCCTGTCCCTACAGGCCCTTGTCCCAAGCCCCTCTCCAGGTTTAAAGTCAGCCCATTTAGATTTTGGAAGACTGTTGTAAGGTCTCCTCTTCCCCATTAAAGTAGTCCACGTGTGCTTTGCTGGGAAGTAGTGCTCTGTGTGGTCAGGTAATAAACTTCCACAGCCCCTGGAGCACGAGGGGCTCCCTGATTCTGTCCTCTCATTTGGGCAAATGCCTTACCCATCACTTTCTCTGTTTTGAGACCATCTTATGTGAACACCTTGGTTGGAGCCAGCACTAAGTTCCACAGGGAACTCTTCACCCAGAGAAAGCTTTTCCGTATGGGAACCTCCTTGGTTTATGCAAGGTGCAGTTATAGCGGATTTCATGCTGATTGAAAGCACACAGAGTCCTGTAACCTGCAGAGCAGGAAGGGCTCTCAGTCAGGGTATTAATCAACACTCATCTTCGTGGCCACAGAATGGAAGATCAGAGTCACTTTGTGTCAGTGAAGAAACCGGGGCTGGACCAGGCAGGAGTTTGCACGTGCCCCTCTGGACCATGGGTTCCAGGCTCTTGGGTCTTCCGGCCATACCAGATCACGAGGAAAAAGACAGTTGAAGCAGCTAAACTCTTGACAGTGCTTTGTGGGCACAAAACCTTCCAGCCACGAGCACGAGTGTGTTTGTGAGCAGTCAAGAACTTGACCGCTTACACTTCCCTCGGCCGTGGTTCTGTGCATCTGGGTCAGGCTGCTTCCCAACGCAGCCTTGCAATGCAGCTCCCTGATTCTGAGCCTGCAGGAGTGTGACTGCTGGTGGAGATGGGAAATGTGAGTTATTTAATAGCTGATAAATCCAGGAGAAGCGTAATCTTCTTGTGGCCTTTGTGTTAAAGACCTGCTGGAAGTGCAGCTGAACTCTCTGTGTTGTAATAGGATTAGTAGGGGTTTGATTGGGTTAATAACGTTGGGAATATTTGCTCGTGTCACGTATTTCATTAGGTTTGATTCACTGCTGTGCTTTTTACCTCATTAGTTTAAATCTGGGTAAAGCTGTGCTGGAAGCATAAAGCATGGCTGTGTCTTCGTGCCTTTGGGCCTCGGGATGTTTTAGTGTGGGGATGCTCAACCTCATGGGTGGCTGCTGCTCTGGGCCTAAGAGCTGCAGAGGGGAGATCTGGGGTTGTGGGAAGGTGTAGCTGCCAAATAGCTCTATTAACATCAACAGTTATTTAGCCTTGGAAACAGTTGACTTTCGAAAGGCGCAGTGTAGGTGGGATGTATGGATTAGTGTTAATATTTGTGCACTGAAGGAGGACTAAGAACAGCTTGAAATTCTTTCCTTTCTAACAAGGAAAAGAAGAAAAATCTGGTACAATTTTATCATATACACAGAATCGCAGCCTGGTTTGTGTTGAAAGGGACCTTAAAGCTGTTCCAGTCCCAACCCCTGCCCCGGGCAGGGACCCCTTCCACTGCAGCAGCTTGCTCCAAGCCCCTGTGTCCAACCTGGCCTTGAGCACTGCCAGGGATGGGGCAGCCACAGCTTCTCTGGGCACCCTGTGCCAGCGCCTCAGCACCCTCACAGGGAAGAGCTTCTGCCTAAGAGCTCATCTCAGTCTCCCCTCGGGCAGGTTCAAGCCATTCCCCTTGGCCTGTCCCTACAGGCCCTTGTCCCAAGCCCCTCTCCAGGTTCCCTGCAGCCCCTTTAGGCACTGGAGCTGCTCTCAGGTCTCCCCTTCAGGAGCCTTCTCTTCCCCAGGCTGCCCCAGCCCAGCTCTCTCAGCCTGGCTCCAGAGCAGAGCTGCTCCGGCCCTTGCAGCATCTCCTTGCAAAGGAAAGATCAGCACAAGCGCTGAGTCCTGTCAGGCCTGGCTCTGCCTGCAGACCCACCCGCAGTGCTGACACCACGTTGTGCAGGGGATTACTGCTTGCAGAGCTGTGTTTAATTCTTCTCCGTGCCATCCTGCGTGCCCACTGCAGGAGGATAATGCGGTTTTTCTCCTCTTGCTTGAGGGTTTTCTTCCAGGAGTAGCCCCAGCCTTGCTCAGAGTTATCCCTGCCTCAGCCACCCTGGTGTAAATGGAGTTATTCTGAGTAAGGACGCTCTCGCACAGTAGGTGTCTTGGCCACACAACACGTTGGCTGCGTGATCTAGCACAAGGGTTTTCTTTGGGCTTGTGATACTATTGTGAACCCAAAGCAGTTTTAAAATTGACAGTAACTTGGTTTTTGGGGGGGGTTGAAATGGGATTTTAATAGAGAATCAAACTCCTCGGTAGCTGGTCTGAAATTCTACAGATCTCTTTCTTGAGGACTTCATGCACGTCTCCTGTTCTCACCATCACGTGGACTGTGCTTTCATTTGATGCTTTTCAACTTTACCACTCACTGAACTACATTTTTATTCATAATCTCAGATGACAAAATAATTGGAGGCAACTTGCCATTTTCTTATGTTTAATATTTTCTGTTCTGCTGTTCCTCCTGCAATAATACCTTCTGTTCCATGCAATTTAATGGATGTTTTCCTGTATGCTCCAGAAAATCCGTAGTTTTCAAACAAACACAATGTGTTGCAGAAGGGAAAATGTCCCAGTAAACAGCCAAGTCAGAGCTTTACAATCTGTGCTTTGTGAACGTAGAGGGCAGTAAATACCCCTGTATCCAGATAAAACAGCGGAGAAGGGGGCCTTGAATTCCTGGAGTCCACCATTATCTGTTCTGTCAGACCAGAGAACTGAAGAATAACCTCTGGAACCATTTATACCTTCAGCATGGAGCACTGTCCTGGAGAGACCTCTAAGGGGGCTTTAAGAAAGCTGGAGAGGGGCTTTTGCCAAGGGCCTGTAGGGACAGGCCAAGGGGAATGGCTTGAACCTGCCCGAGGGGAGACTGAGCTGAGCTCTTAGGCACAAGCTCTTCCCTGTGAGGGGGCTGAGGCGCTGGCACAGGGTGCCCAGAGAAGCTGTGGCTGCCCCATCCCTGGCAGTGCTCAAGGCCAGGTTGGACACAGGGGCTTGGAGCAAGCTGCTCCAGTGGAAGGGGTCCCTGCACGTGGCAGGGGTTGGGGCTGGAGGAGCTTTAAGGTCCCTTTCAACACAAACCAGGCTGCGATTCTGTGCCCTGTCCATCCAGATATCTTAAGACTGCACTTGTTTAAATATCCCACTCTGCATCTTCAGCTGACCACATCCCTGTGCTCTGGAATTTGGTATAGGCTTATTGGCTTGAATGCCTTCTCTGTTTTAACAGGCAGAAAGATGCTTCTCTCCTCCCTGAAGCTGTGTGTTACATTCACCTTAACAGCATGTTGTGGGATGGCTGCGTTCAGTGCTAGAAGTGCTGATAGAATAATTGCATGTTGGAAACACAAGCTAAGGCTGGGCTGCAGGGAGATGGCGAGTCAAACAGCAACACTTTCTGCCTTTTCCTTTCCACCCTCCTCCTTTGTAACATCCCTGCAAGAAGAGTAACCACGACTTCTTAACCAGGAAGGAGAGGAGTGTTCATCTCATGTCTGTATTGCCCTTTGCACAAACCATCTTTGTCCAGGGAAGAGGAAACCACGTTTCCTTCACCACCTTCCTTCAGTGAGAATACTTCATCTTGAGATTGTTCATCTTCAAGTAGAAGTGCCTGTAGTCTGTGTGTGTTGCTTGGGACTCTGTTTCCCTGTTCCTTGTGCTGCTTTTGCCTGCTCAAATGTGTGACACTAAATCTGCAAAGCCATGAAAAGGTGGTTGGAAGTTCATCAGGGCAGGTAATGACACAGGCCATGTACACCGCGACAGGCGGCTGCAGAGGAATAGAGGTAACAGCGGTTGAGCCACATTTAAAAGAAGGAATTGCTCTTGGATCAGGGTATTTTTCTCTGTTTAAAGGCTGAGTTTCATATTTACCAACACAGGGAATTCTCAAGGCTGGGCTTATGGAAAAAGGAGGGAGTGGAAACTGGAGCCCTTGTGCAGCATCCTCTCCTTCTCTTCCTCACAAGCGGTCCAGGCTCTTCCCTGGTTCTTGTCCTTGTCTGCAGTGTCGGGAATCCCTAAAACTGTGCAAGGTACCTGGAGCTGGATTTGTGGCACCTTGAGGAAATGGCTTTCGGAGAAGAAAAAGCCAATGTCTTTAAATAAATGCAGCAAACCATCACAGTTCCTGTTTGCTCTTTGCTTCCCTCCACATCCACACCTCACAGTAAATCCAGTGTGCAAAGACTTTGTGCAAGCTGGTCCCATCCCAGTCCCTCCCAATACCCATCAGGTATTGGCACTGTGATGTGATGAATACCATTATAGAGTGGAAACCCTGAATCTGCATGATGTGGTCAGTGTCAGGGGTCTGGTACTTGCATCATTGAGGTTAATGGGGCTTTGGGTATTTATACCAATCTCTGCAGTAAACCAGAGTGTTTCCAAGTTCCTGGTACATTGTACAGGAAGGCAGCAGAGGAGAAGTGCCATGGAATTGGGTTTGCAGGATGCTGTGATGAGGACTGATTGCAGTGATGTTGGGTAATTTGCAAATGAGCAAATTTGCAATTCTCGATGCAGTGAGAACCCAAAACCTGAATGTTTGAACATGGAGCTGCAAATGAGGGCTTAAACAGAATAATCTGATAGTGAGGTTGTTGAGACGCCGCTGAAGTATCATTGTAAATAAGAAAAGCCAAACTATGAGCGTTTGGAGGGGAATTGTGTATCATTTAATCACTGTTGTGCTGGTTTGAAAGCTGTAAAGCTGGATAGTTCACAGGGGAAGTGAGAATATGCTTTTATGCATTATGTGAGAGAAAAAGCCTGGGATGTGTAGAAAAGCCTGGGATGAATAAATTTAATAATTCATATCTTAATTCATATTATTCCAGTGAATTTAATCATCTTCATAATGGTTTGTAATACTTGCAGGTGAGCTGGTTCTGTGTATTACAGAGACAACAGGGTTTTTCCAGCCATACTCGGAGGATTCCCATTGAACAAACCATTGTAGATGGGGGCTTCAGGGTCTGCCAATAAAGATAGATTTGAGTTAAACAGTTATGAAAATGTTCATAAAACCCAAGTATGTCCAAGAGAAGTCCTGGAGCCGAGCAGCGCCTTGTTTGCACTGAGATGCAGGAGCTGGCCCATGGTGGCTGCAGGTCCCAGGGATGGTGGTGACACTGGGACTGGTCCCAGGGATGCTTCCCAATGTGCCAAGCACAGTTCACTCCTGCTGGATTTCTGTGAGCTCTTTTGGCACTTGCTTCTCTTTCCCCCCAGGACTTCACTGCCTTTATGTGCAGCCGTGGGCTGGCTGCTGCCACGCTGTGGGTGGTGTGGTTCTGTCACACGTTTGTCACCAAGGTGGGTGTCTGTAGCTGGATAATGTGACCCTGTGCAAAGCTGCGACTGGAGGTTCAGAGAGACACTGGGAGCATCTCATGTGGCTGGTTTGGCTTCCCATGGCATTCCTTTGCGGGTGCAGGTGGATAAAAAGAGCTAATTCTTTGCTGTGTGCACTCTTTGCACAGGTTGTGGACTCCACGGTGAGGTAGCTGAGCCATGGGCATCTCCAGAGATGCCACCATTGGTTGCTCAGTGGCCTTTATTTTGTGTATTGCCAACATACTGATTTTAGGTCAAAAGCCGCGTCACCTCCTGTTCAGACATCTCTGCTGCAGGTGCTGCAGCCGCTGGGAGGACAAAGGGAGACAGCGAGAGCAGGAGCTGCTTCACCTCTTTCCCATGATGCTACCAGTGTTCAAAAGTCAGCCCTGGATGGAAAAATGAGCCTTTTGTTAGTGATGTGTTCTGTAGGCTTTAGTAGGAGGAGATTCTTTTAAGGGGAGGTTTACATGGTAGAAAGCACAAGTTCTTCCCTGTGAGAGTGCTGAGGCGCTGGCCCAGGGTGCCCAGAGAAGCTGTGGCTGCCCCATCCCTGGCAGTGCTCAAGGCCAGGTTGGACACAGGGGCTTGGAGCAAGCTGCTCCAGTGGAAGGGGTCCCTGCCCGTGGCAGGGGTTGGGACTGGAACAGCTTTAAGGTCCCTTCAACCCAGACCAGTCTGGGACTCTTATGATACAACCTGTTCTCAAATGCTCTGGCTGTAGCTGTTATCTCTGTAATGTTGCAATAATGCCACTTTTCATATCAGCTGAAAATATTATCATCTCCTGTAACATTCTGTCTTTGCAAGTTTTAAACATTTTCATGGTTACTTAGGCTGAAAGAGTGCAGGAGCAGGAGCAAACAGTCCTGTCTGGGGGAAGACAGGAGAGTGTTTCCACCAGCGCTGTGAATTTGAGCTGTTAAATTCACCCTTCCTAAAAGTGAGGCCATTCTGACACTAAAGCTTGAGGGAAAATAAAGGTGCTGGGTTTGTAGTAGGGGCAGAACTGTTGTAGGGGGTTTATTAAGTAATAGATTTGTGAGTTCATTAAGTGCTAGATTCATGGAAATGAAGATACAGGGTTTAAATTACAGTAATAATCCTCTTACTTCTGAAGAGCTGAACACTGAGAGATTTCCCCTTCTTGGGTACCGGATAGTGGCAGTTGTTCAGGTAATAAAAGTGATTTGGTTTGAGGCTGGGGGAGGGCAGAGCAAACCCAACTCAACAAATAAATGATGATCCAGAATTAAAAGGCACATCCCTGCTGGCACCATCCTTCCATACTTGTGGACCAGCCTGTGCTGCTGCAGGGCATTTCTTTACCTGCATCCGAGGCCAGATTCCTGTCGCCCAGGCCCGTGACCCAGGGGAAAACCTAAGAGCATCCTGAAGGGCTGGTGCATCTCCACAGCCTGTCCTGCACACCCTGACGGGGTTTTCCTTCAGCAGCTGGAAGGAAAACTGAGGCTGGCTGTTAAAAACAGGGATCAAAAGGAAATACGGGCGCATGGATCTTATTGATGACTCTTGCAGCGCTCTGTCCTGTACCTTGCTGAGCTTTGTGTCAGGAGCTTGTATAAATAAGAATTGATGAACTTAAGGACAGGGCACCTTAGTATAAAGTACCCTGAGTGTTTCTGCAACTGCTCAGCTGGGGCGGCTTTAACCAACAGTTAGTGTTTAACTGGGTCAGTGAACATCTGCGGTGGAGACCATTGTGGTGCAGGAATACCTGTGCACCCCGAGAACTGTGTCTGGGTTTGTTTTGGGGTCCCTTGCGGGGAGAGTTGGATTTTGAAGCGGTTCAATCCTGTTTCCAGCCAATTTCCTATTTTACGTCTCAGTCTAAAATGGTAAAAACTCTTTTTGTACGTCTGCATTGGCACTTGCATCGAGCTGTCAGCTGCGTGCTCTCGTTTGTTAGTGCAGGGATCTGCATGCTCAGAGGAGCTACCAAGCACCACAGCAGGGTATCAGTGTTTAACTCACATCCAAGCACCGCGCTGCTTTCTGTCGTGCCCATCGGTGTCTCGGGGGTGCTGCTGGCCCCAGCACACTCCGTGTTGTTAGGAAATGTTTTGCTTGCGCCGTTGTGTTCGTCCCCAAGAGGTGAAAGCTTTTTGTTGACCTTCAGCAGAGTTTCAGCTCACCCCGAGCAGGAACGTGTTGGTGTCACTGGGAAGGAACTGGAAGTCCCAAGGTTTTCCTTCTCCCCCAAGGTCACAGCGATAGCGATGGTGAGACAGCGGCAGCTCCTGAGTCACGGTCATGTGGTGGAACTACAAGACCATTTCTCCTCCTCGTATGTAACCCCAGTAAATATAGACCCAGCCAAACTCCTTCCCTAAGCTGGGAGAGGATTCATGGCATAGCCGCAGCTCTTAACCCCTTGCCACACCAAACCGAGGGCAGAAAGCTGCGGAAGCAGCACTTCCTGTGGGAATTTCAGAGGTTTGGTCCAAGAAGAGATCTCCCCGGGCTGCGGGAGCAGAGCGGCGTGACTCTGACTCAGCTCTTTCTGCGCCCATGTGTGCACTTTGCCTGTTTATTCCCAGTACAGGCAGTTCTGAGGGAGTTGTGTTACGCAGCAGGCTCAGTGTTGATTAACCAGCTCGGAGCTGAGCTAAGAATAACTGGTTTCGTTTGGTTTGGTGCTTGTGATTCCTGCCTTTCTTTCCTTGCTTGGCGCGCTCAGAGTTTCCTTTCCCCAAGGTGGGAACTGCACAGAGAGCTGTTGGAGAGGGTTTTCCCCAGCAGGCTGCAGGAATACCTAAACACAGCTATTAGCACCTTCCTCCTGTGAAGAGCCACATCTGAAGTCTGAAACGCCTCAGGTGAAGGCTTGAAGGGAACCAAATTGCTGTGCCTCAAAGGGGAGCAGCTCAGGTGCCATCCGGTCCCCTCCAGCTCTGGATGCTGCAGTTATCTTGGCTTCAGGGGTTCTGTTTGGATGCTTCTGCACCAGAACCTTTACACAGAGCAGCACTTGCTGCCCAGCCTCCCCCCAGCATAGTTTATTTAGGGGATTTTTGGAGCATTTCCTCTCTCATCTCTTCATTTCCTCACTTTGTCCCCATCACTGCAGCCCCGGTGCAGAAAAGCCACGTACTTCCAGCGTGACTGCACGTGGTTCTCTGACTTTGTGTACCTATTTAGATGCTGGGCACAGAAAGGAAGCCCTTTTGACAGATGAGTAGATGCAATACTTTTAATCAGCTGACTTGTCTGAAAAGCAGTGGAGCGCTGTGCTTTGTTCTGTTGGATGTTGTGATTCAGGCTGCCATGTACTTACGTGTTAACTTAGTACCTGCAGAAACTGATAAAGGGCTTTTTTCTTCCCTTTCCCACTTCCCCCCTCTCATGGTGCTTTCACAAATGCCAGCTCAGGCACACCTCCATCTGGTTTGGAGCACACTGGGCAGAAGCATTCGTTGTGTAATATAGTTGTGAAACGTGTTTATTTAGGTGATGTTTGTTGCCTTCAGTGGGATTTGTGTTGCGCTTGTTCCTCAAGGCTGCAGTTGTGGGTTGCCCGTGTTAAAAACCACTGCCTGTCCAAACGTACCTTGTTTTGATGACAGCTTAATAGCAGAAACCCTTCAGTGCTGCTGTTCCTGTGCTGTTTGCTGGGTAGAAAAATGGCTGGATGAGCCCAAAGAGTGGTGGTGAGTGAAGTTATCTCCAGTTGGTGGCTGGTCACAAGTGGTGTTCCCAGGGCTCAGGTCTGTTTAATGTCTTCATCAATGACCTGGGCGAAGGGATTGAGGGCGCCCTCAGATGACACCAGGCTGGGTGGGAGCACTGATCTGCTGGAGGGCAGGAGGCTCTGCAGAGGGATCTGGACAGGCTGGATCCATGGGCTGTGCCAATGGGACGAGGTTCAACAAAGCTGAGTGCTGGCTCCTGCACTTGGGCCACAACAACCCCCTGCAATGCTCCAGGCTTGGGGAAGAGCGGCTGGAAAGTGCTCATGGGAAAGGAGCTGGGGGTGCTGATTGATGGAGCTGAACATGAGCAGCTTGTGCCCAGGCAGCCAGGAAGCCCCCAGCATCCTGGCCTGGATCAGCACCAGTGCGGCAGCAGGGCCAGGGCAGTGACTGTGCCCCTGCACTGGGCACTGGTGAGGCTGCATCGAATCCTGTGTTCAGCTCTGGGCCCCTCACTGCAGGAGAGGCATTGAGGGGCTGGAGCGGGACCAGAGAAGGGAACAGAGCTGGTGCAGGGCCTGGAGCCCAAGTGTGATGGGGAACGGCTGAGGGACCTGGAGGGCTCAGTCTGGAGAAGAGAAGGCTCAAGGGGGACCTGATGGCTCCCTACAAGTGCCTGGCAGGAGGATGGAGCCAGGAGGGGCTGGGCTCTGCTCCCAAGGAACAAGGGATGGGACAAGAGGAACCGGCCTCAAGCTGCACCAGGGAAGTTTAGACTGGAGATGAGGAACAAGTTGTCAAGCGCTGGAACAGGCTGCCCAGGGCAGTGCTGGAGTCACCAGTCCTGGAAGGATTTAGCAGACGCCTGGATGTGATGCTTGGAGACATGGGTTAGTGGTGGCCTTGGCAGTGCTGGGTTAACAGTTGAGCTCGATGATCATGAAGGTCTTTTCCAACCCAAACGATTCTGTGGTTCTGTTGAAGCCTTCACATGCTTTTTTCTTTATTTATAACTTAATGCTATACTTATTCTGAAAGGGTTTGAATGCTGAAGCAAATTTAACACTCGATTGCGTCGTCTTTCATGTGCCTCTCAGCCCTCCGGGTGTCAGAAATGACATCTGTTAGCAGCGAGGTGCCTGGCTTTGGCACTGTGTTTGAAATGCCTGCTTTACAGACTTGCTGCTAAAAGTCATCGTTCTTCAGGCTCAGAGATAGCTGCGCTTCTTTTCTTTCCAATTCCCTTTTGCTTCGGTGATTAAAAGAAGACAGGGCTCCAGTGAGACCTTAGAGCAGCTCCAGTGCCTAAAGGGGCTGCAGGAAAGCTGGAGAGGGGCTTGGGACAAGGGCCTGTAGGGACAGGCCAAGGGGAATGGCTTGAACCTGCCCGAGGGGAGACTGAGCTGAGCTCTTAGGCAGAAGCTGTTCCCTGTGAGGGTGCTGAGGCGCTGGCACAGGGTGCCCAGAGAAGCTGTGGCTGCCCCATCCCTGGCAGTGCTCAAGGCCAGGTTGGACACAGGGGCTTGGAGCAAGCTGCTCCAGTGGAAGGGGTCCCTGCCCATGGCAGGGGTTGGAACTGGGTGAGCTTTAAGGTCCCTTCCAACCCAAATCATTCTCTGATTCTGTGATGAAGACTGGGGCTGTTTTGGAGGTGGGTGAGGACTTTGGGGGAAGCATGGAAGTCTCTTAGGCTTTGCACTGATGCGTGTAATTTAAGCCTGAATGAAACATGTTTTCTTGAGCCTGGAGAGGGCAGAGAATAGTGGATGTTCTCTTCTCTCTTTTCTGAGATGCTGTGGGAGCTGCAGTTCCAACTGTTTGGGATAAAGTCTCTTCTTATGAGCTGGTGGTCAACTGGTCCATTTACATCCAAGTGTCCGTTTGCACCCTTTGTGCTGTTTGGTAAGATACAAAGAGCAGCATCAGGCCCCTTTGCAAGGTGCGTGATGACAAAGCTGCTGATCCTCCAAGGGGAAAAGCCTCAGCCTCATGCTGGGATCCCAGGTACCAGCAAGTCTGCAGCAAGATGCTACAAGTGCAGGACAGCTTCTCTAGGCTGTGGATGGAAAGGTACGAGTTCCCCACATCTTGTTAGTGCTCGATTACTCCTCGGTGCTGCAATCGCTCCTCGCTGTGGTGTCACCGCTGCTGTGAGATATGGTGCGTGCTGTTTATTACACAGCACTGACACCAACAGCTCGAGCAGAATCACACTTGTCAAATAAAAGGGGGAAATATTTGATGCTGCATCTGACATCTCCAAAAATCAGAAGATTTCTTGCAAATTACTTGTTAACAGGAATTAGAGGTTTTGCCAGTGGTAAGAAGGTAGGAAAGTGCTGGCTGCAGAGGATTCGACTGAATGAGCTCCTGGGGAGGAGTGGCAGTGGAAAACCTGCCCTGCTCCTGCAAGAGATCTCAGCTTCCATCATGGGAGCTGATTAAAGCATTGAATTGCTCTTGAACCACAGTCTTTGCTGCTGTATTGATATAAACTACTACAGAACAATGTTTGTCAGCTAAATATGCTACCATGTGTGCTTTGGCGTTCTACATCACAGCAAAGATCTGGTGATGTGCTCAGAGACATAGGTTTTTGTCATCTCTTTAACACAAAAAGCAGTGTGAAAATCAGGTAGAACATAGCCAAACATCCTGCTGAGTTAGCTTGTGCTATAGGGACGCTGTCCTCCGGTGTCCATGTGCTCAGGAGTAAACTTGGCTTTTTAATGCTTAGTTTGAGTATGGTCCCAAAGTAGGAATTGGAGGTATCGCACCAGCAGGGACTGGTTTTGAGTTATGCTCAATTCTCTCATTCCCTCTGCCACATTTTGGTTTGGTTTTGGGTTTTGTTTTTTTCCTGAGACTGGGAAATTGATTGGCTGTATTGTTTCTAAACTGTGTTTTCATTTACCTTGTATTGTATTGTGAGCAGCAGGAGATGAAGTGGGGATTTTATGTTTAGCGATGAGAAAGAAGAAACAACAGAACAGCACAGAGACCCCAGCTGCCTCCCGGTTACTCTGCAGGGCACAGGACACTGGTCAGTGTGTGCAGGGGCACTTGGTGGTACACATCTTCCAAATGTATAGAATCGTTTCATAGAGTCACAGAGTGGTTTGGGTTGAAGGGACCTTAAAGCTCATCCAGTTCCAACCCCTGCCACGGGCAGGGACCCCTTCCACTGGAGCAGCTTGCTCCAAGCCCCTGTGTCCAACCTGGCCTTGAACACTGCCAGGGACGCTCTTCCAAAATACAGACATATCCTTGCTGCAAAACAGTCCTACATGTGCTCATGCTGAAAAGGCTGAAGAGGCTGAGCTGAGGGTGAGGTCTGTGACTGCTGTAGGACTCAGCCTGGGAGGTGAGAAGGAAATCCATGCTTTACCCAGTGGCATGCTCTTATGCCCACTTAATTTTGTAAGAAAAGCTTTTCTTAAATTGCTTTCTTTTTCTTCAAGCCGTGCATCCTTTGTCTGGTGAGGAGTGGATGGGTCTCCTTTGAAAGGCAGGACATGCCTGCGTGTACTTGGCACAGTTGGCTAATTCAGACTTGAAAGTTTTGCCGGCTTCAGGACTGAGTATCCTTCTAGAAAGAGCACGTTTTGTGTCGTTTCTACACCCCTCCTTGAGCTGTTTGCCTAAAACTGCTTCAGGCTTTATGCTGGATCATCTCTCTTGAGAGCTAAGGGTTTATGAGTTTCTTTTTTCTTTCTTTAATCCAAGCAGGTTTAGCTTACTAACTCAAACTTAGTTTTATTGTTTAAAAACTTAATTATTCAAATCAAATCTAGCACAGTTCAAATCAAAGATACCCTGAAACGTGCCTGAGGGCTGGTGCAGCGAAACCTCTGCTCTTAATACCACATTACGGGCTGAAATGGCTCCCTTTAGTCCTTAGACCTGCTATTGAATTTTAATGCAAGGGCCATGAAATTCAAAGATGAGAAGGGATTCTTCGGCAGGGCTTGTGGTGTGAATAAATCCTAATTCAGTGTACAGAGAAGTATTGCAGTGCTTTTAAGCGTAATCTATACAATGAGCCCAAAGGCTTTCTCCCAGAGAAGGCCCAATAAGCCCCTTTATTCATCAAATAAATCTGATGGTGTGTAACCAGGACATTAACAGGGACTGTGGTTACCATTATTATGTGGTTGCCAATATCCAGCGCTGGCACCATGGGGGATGGACACTGAAGGGGGAAGAGCTAAGGGGATGGAGAAGTGGTTTGGAAGGGAGTCGTGCGGGAGTTACAGGGCAGTATGTAGAGTTGGGCTGATTCCTCTTTAAAGTGTAGGCTGGGTTTAGGCCATTGCAATAAACTATTAACGATTTAGAGAAGGTAAGTTACAATCTTCTTTTAAAGAGAATAAGGAGAACTCTGTAGAGTTAGTTCCAAATGTCTTGTTAAAATGTGCATTCCCCATAACTGCACAGCTCCAGTTTATTGTTACTTCGGGCACATAACATGGGGGAGCATCTGGTGGTATAAATTGTTATAGCCCATTGAAATGAGGAAAAGTTTGCACAGCCCATGCTCTGCCTCACATCTGTAACGATTTGGGGCCCTTTCATTGTGTTGCAAACACTTTCAAGCAGCACTGGGGTGTGTTAAATGTGTTGGAGCTTGTTCCTTAGTGTTTGTCTTGTTCCGGAGGATTTATCGGCAATATCCATGGTTCCAGCTTTCTTGGAAAGCAGGTTCAGAGGAGGCTTTGGGGAAGCACATGGCTGCGGGTCCGCACACAGTGGGTTTCAGAGATGTAGTGTTTTCCTGGGGAGCTTTGAGTAGTGTTGGCACATTGGTTGTCCCCTTGATGGAGAAGGTTTTCTGCACCACAATCACCTGTGTCACCTGTATCTCCATGTTGATCAGCAGCCCATCTGATAACGTGTTCAGTTCTGTGCTTTGGGATGAATCACTTGATATACTCATTTGTTACTTACTTTTCTTGTTCCCTGGCAGGCTCCCTACCCCTCAGGACAGAATGCAGCTCCAACCACACTGGTGTACCCTCAAGCCCCTCAGACAATGAACACGCAGCCTCAGACCCGCTCGCCGGTAAGGGAGCTCGCCTTCGTGCTACCCTACGTTCTTTCTTCCTGGTCCGTGTGTGTCTCTGTGTGTCTGTGTGTGTGTGTAGCACTGGGCCAGTTCTCTGGAAAACGTATTCTACTGAACTGGAAGCACGTTCCAAATGGCAAATGTTGACTGCATCTTTCAGACGCTTTCCTGGTAGGATCGTTTTCAAGTGGCTTATCAGAAGAGAAGCGACGGAGGGATTCTCATCTCCACGCAAATAACACCATTTATTTTTAGCATAGTTGCTCTCAGGTTCACTCTATTTTAGAGCTTAGATTCATTACCAGAATCTTTCTCCTTTCTTCTTTTTTCTTTTTTTTCCCTTTTTTTCCCCCTTTAAGGAAGTATTTCATAAAGTCAGGAAACCAAAGTGATTCTCTGCAGCAGCACTCAGTCCCCAGTGGCCTCTGGGCCTTGCTTCTGACTCAGTGCCACTGGATCATTTCTAACCTAGCACCTCGTAGGTGCTCACACATTTAACAGAGAGCTTCTGGGTACCCAGATCTTTTTGTGGTGAGCCCCTTTTTCATCCAACTTCAGGTTTGATTGTCCTCCATCACCTTTTATTTTTCCTTTTTGTGTGTGTATTGGAATACTGCTCTGCTACTGTAGGACTTTTAGCGGAATCTCTGCTCATAGCACAGATCCACATGGTGTTAGGAGACCCTCCTAGGGCTCAGCTCAGTTTCTGGAGGTGCGGTAGCTTGCCATCATGACATCTCAAGCCTCAGTTGGCCATGGGAGCAGCAATCCCTGTGCCTCTTGCAAAGCCACATCTGCATCATAACACTTTCAGGTTTCCTATAAAACCACTGCACCATTCCCAGCACTTCTCTTTTCAGAGTAAGATGAATGCTGCTGCAGGTGGCAGCTGAAGGCTCCAAGACAGAAGTCTTCTGTTCGTCCAGGTATATATATACACACTCACACACAGAGGGTAAACTTCCTCCCTGCGTGCAGCCACATCGATGTGCTTGCCCCAGCCCTGGAGGTTCCACCTCTGTGGGATTTGCAGGAGGGTGACTCCTGAGATCCGTTAACCTCTGTGTTGATGAACAGTTAACACCAGTTTGATGATTTGGACAGCTGCAACTTTGTCCTTAGCCCCTCATTCTGATCAGTAATGCAGGATACTGATGGTAACCCCCTTCTTTTCTCAGTAAGTATAATCATCATGAACTGTTGAAAAGCACAGCTAAGTTGGTATGGTTAGAACTGGAGCAAAAACCTGACTGAAGAGCTGCATCTCTAAACCAGTTTTTTTGACAGCCCAGCAGAACAGTGCCAATACATTGCACAGACAACTGGAAGAGGAGGAAGGTTTTGGAACAGAGTCCGGTTTACAGGTCCCTGGCTGGAAGAGGCTGGATAAAATACTGCATTGTAAGCAATATAACAAACTGTACTCCTTCTTGCAGGCGGTTGTGCCGATGGCACTGTTTTGATTTCATCCTTTCTTTCTTTATTAAGTTTTTTTTTACCACATCTTGGGGTTTGTTGGCTGATCTACAGCATTGCGCTGGGTTTGCTGCTTTGCTAAAAGCATGAGCTGCCCTGGCAGGTCAAGTGGAGACGCCAAGTCCAAAGCTGGATTGCAGCTGGGAGGGTCTGACTGGGGTAGGGCAGAGACCAGGCTCACTCTGGGTTTGCTGCTCTGCAGGTAACATCTGCAGGGAATTTGGTTGGAAAATGGGTCAAATTGTAGGGTTTTGGCCCTGTTATTAAGGAGGAAGAACTTGTCTGCAGCTCTCAGCCATTTTTCTGTTATTTTTTTAACTCTCCTGTGTGCAGACTTTGCCACCCGCTCTGCTAGTGACCATTTCCACCCCCATTACTAAAAGCTGCATCCATAACATCTCATTCCACCTCCCCATCCCAAACAAATGCAAGACTGGCCCTGTGCTGAGCTACTCCTGCATTTCGTTCTGGGCTTGACTTCCTTTTGGTTTTTAATTCTTATTTTGGAATTCATTTTTTAACCATCTGGTTTTGGTGGCGAGGGGAGGGTGAGGAGGGTGCAAGGAAGGTGACAGGGGGTCTTTGCCATCCCCGGGCTGCCATAGCACAGTCCCGTCCAGCACGCAGCTGGTTCGGCTGCTGTGGGTAGATAGCTGAGGTTGATCCTAACCCTGCTTCCTTGAGCAGCTGAACCTTCCTCCATCTTTTTTCTGCATCTGAGGGCCATTGGCAATTGCAGAGTTGAGGTTTTTCTGCTCCTTCCAGGACTGCTGCCTTTGCAGCACCATATGGTTAGCACCATAGCGATGCTCCAGTAGCGAGAATCTCACAGCTCCAGCTGAGGGGAAGGAGAATGGATTGGGAATCACTCAGCACGCCTGAGCATGATCCATTACCTCTTGCCCATGCCAGCCCTGAGCCCCAGGTGATTTTAACACAAACTGGCCAATTCTAGGACCTCTGCCAAAACCCCGCCATGATCAGGAGGGTGCTGGAGCGATCCAGAGGTGTTTATTGTCAGGGAGGCCCAAGCAGCAGCAGGTAGAGGATGTACTCTGCTGTCCATGGAGCAAGGGCAGCACCAGGACAAGTGGGGTGGCAGAGATGCTGCACCTGGGTTCCATCAGGTTTTCCTTTCTATCTGCTTACCTTCATCAGCCAGAGGAGTAAACCAGCCCAAAGTGCCTGTGCTGATCCGAGCCGGCAGTGACTACAGTTTGTTCTGTTGCTTACAGCTGCAAGTAGGAATAAATCTGATCAACCTGAATGAATTAAATCAAAATTAAAAGCAAATCAAGAGCCAGTGGTGACCAGTTCAAAATTGATGAGGGTGTTTTTCACTAACTTTGAAGTTTTATTTTATTACTTTATTTTTTCCCCTTGTAACACATCTTACTTTTCACCATAGAAGATGCTTTGGCTTCTTAAGGTACAAGATTTCAGCTCTTGCTTTAAGCACAGTGAGAACAAATCTTTCCTGTGGAACAGTGATGAGAGAGGGACTTTGACCCTGAAATGAAGCAGCACAAGGTTTTTGCACCCCGTTAATCTCTTTTTGACTAATTTTTCTTGTTGGTGTGTACCATGGAGTGTGTAGCCCTGCGGAGAGGCTCGTGTCAGCCCACCTTGGGTGGCCTTTAGCCCTTTCCTCAAACACAAGGCATTGGAACTGGGTTTGAGGAGTTATTCCTTAAGGAAAATAAGGACTTGCAGCGCATTCCTCATCCAGGTGCCTGTATCTTACTGCTGTAGGACCAATGGGCAGAGTCACCATCCTTCACACCCTGAGCCTCAGGAGGATGCTGGGTCACTGAGCGCTTTTGTCCTGTGGTTGCCATTAAAATAGAACCTTCTGCTCTTCAGTCTTACGTGATGCTGCTTTGCTATTTTTCTTTAAGGCTTAAGGGAAGTTTTCAAGGGTGGGAAGACTCTTTGGTGAATCAGTGCAAGTCATTCCTTATAAACTCTTGTATAGGAACACAGCTCTTACATAGACACACTATAGGCATCGAGTATGTCTGTAGAAACTCTATTTGCGAAGGTTTTTATGACTTTGCACCCAAATGTCACCATGAGGTGAAGGCAGAAGGAATATATAAACACCAGTGTTAGCAGACTAGTTCTTGGAAGTCTTAAATGTAGGCAATTAAAGTGGTTGTAAAGGAGAAAATCAGCTGGACCACTGAATATTTATACTTTGCTTCTCATGTTCGATGGCATTAAAATAGCTGGAGGTAGGGCTGCAAGGGAGCCACTTTGTCTTACTGAAAAGCCTTCCTATTAAGACAACCAGTAATTAGTAACGAGCTTTGATCCCTCTTCTCAGGCAGAGAGTAAAGCATGCGGAGCCCCTGTAGTAGGAATGAGCAGAGGTGGACTGTACCTTGTGCCTTAGCATGTGCCTTAGCACGTGCATTAAGTTACTAAACTATCACAGCTGGTGATGGGTAGAGGCTGTGGTGGGTAAAAAGCCACTGTGGGATCTCCTTTCATTTGCTCCATTTAATTACTGGAGCTATTATCAATAGGTTTCTCTGCTTTCATCACAGAGTTCTGCTCATTACACTGAGAATGAGGGGTTTAAATACCTAACTCAGCTTCTCCAAGAGCATTCCTTGTCATCTTTCTTTATATTTTCCATTTCTTGCATTCATTTTTGTTTCTAACACTCAGTTACTTATTGGGAAATGCTTTCAATGTTTACCAAGCATGTGAAATCCTGATTCCTTTCCTCCATGGGTAGCCCAAGTGGGTGGGAAATGGTTTAGTGAGCTTAGGGCTGGGCACCAGGACCTTGTGTTCTCCATCCAAGCTCTCTACCCACTGATGCCTTCAGCTCCCTGGGGACACCATGAGTTAACCTGTCTTCACTTTCAGATGGGGGTGACAGTTCCAGCTCATTAAGGAGGGTTAGATTGTGAGGTTGAAAGCAAAAGGCTGGAAACAAATGGCATTGTGTGTTTGCATCTTTGCCTTGCAGGGACCTCCCCACGCTTGGCAGGACAATATAGCAGTGCCTACCTGGCTCTTTACTCCTCTCCAGCCATGAGTTTCCATCCTCCGCTCCCACCAAACGTTTGGAACAGCTCTGAGTCCAGCTGCTTTAACCATTTACCTCCACCTTTGAAACGGCTTGGTTTAAGTTGGGGTTTGGTTTTATTTTGTTCCCCAGGCAGGATAAGGAATGCCTGTGTTCATACCCTGAGCGCCTTTCCAGCAACCAGCAGCTTGGGCTGTTAATCTCCCATCTCGAGCAGCGTGCTCCCCCAGCCACCCGTTGTATCTCAGTCCCTGTCTGTCACTGTCCTGCAGCAAAGCTTTTGACTGTTGTGTGGTGGTTGTTATTTTTTCCCTTGTGGGTTTATTTTTGCATAGAGTGTGACATTTTGGTTTCGTTGTGGTGTTTCTGACTCTTTGTGCCTTTCCTTTTGTGTTTGTTTCTCCCGCCTTTCCTCAGTTTGCAGCGGGGCCTCGACCTGCCCATCACCAGGTACAGTACCTGCCCCTTCGTTATCAACCTAAACTAATTGCTGGGGGAGGAGGGTGGTTGGAGGAGGTTCACCCACTAACCCAGAGCGAAGGCTCGCGTCGGCAACCGGCCCCTAGCACATACTAGCACATGCATAACCCTGCTAACAAGCTGCCTGCAACGCTCAGTAACACTTCTAATTCTGTTGGTGTCACTGCACTCTTTAACCACCCCACTTAATGCTGTTGCCATAGGAAAAGAGAACCTGGAGAGATCTTGTCCAGGTACTGGTGAGATTTGCTTGTCTTGGTCAAGTCAAGACGGTCTAGAAACCTTGCCAACTACTTCCCAAAGTAGATGGCGGTTAAGTTGCCTGAGCTGAAGATGTTAACCAGGACTTGGGAGTTCACATCCCGGAGAAAATCCTGCTTTTCAAACTCGGAGCAGGAAGGCAGATGGCTTCCCAGTCCATGCTTTTCTTGTGCAATACGCCTGGTGATCTGTTACCATTCTGTTGCTTAATGTTGGTTTTACTTACCCTGTGAAAGCCAACATTTAGGAATCTTTGTAGTGTTCCCATTGCATGACTTGGACTTTTTAAGGAACCACTTAATTAAGAAGAATGAAAATTGAGGAATAGCTCATGAAACTCATGGGCAGCACTGAGTAGGGTGGCAGAGATACCCAGAGGACTCCTCACCATCAGAACAGTGCACAGGTCCCTTCTGTCCTGCTCAGGGTGTCCAAAGCTGTGTTTTCTATCAACTCCTACGTTCATCTTTGCAAACCCCTTTTCCCCTGGCACTGGTTTTGCTGCTGTTTGTAGGTTTTGAGGGGACAGAGGTGGTGCTGAGGTTTGGAGGAGAGCAGAAATGGTGTGATGAGTGCAGGAAAGCTCTCCCAGGTCCGGTTGTTTCCATGTCACTGCTTCTTGGCTTGGAAAGAGCAGGTTGTTCCCACCAAGTTAATAGGGAAGTAAAACTCCACTGATGTTGGGACAGGGGCTAAAGTCACAGAAGGTTTGTTCCAGGAGGGTTATTTTGTTCTCACTTTGCTCCTGTTAGTCTGAGCAGTTTAGTCCTGTAGAGATGAGCACCTTTGGGGAAGTGCTGTCTCGGGAGAGCAGGTAAGTGTGTTCAGTGGGCACAGACACCCGAAAGAGCTGATTATCTTGGGTCCTTCCACCTCAGAGAGCAGCGTGGAGGCAGGCAGCCTTCCAGAGCAGGACAAAACAAAGGCTTAAAGAGCAGAATGAGGCATTTGCACTTGTTTGCTTCCAGGCAGATGTCATGTGAGAGAGGCAGCAATTCTGTTTGTGCATGGGAGGGATTGCAGTGACAGCAGTGGTGGTGGTGGAATGTTTGCAGGAGACCGGGCAGCGCAGGGCACGCCAGAATTAGAATCTTGTTTAGATACTTTTGTTCTTGACCTTAGCTCCAGGTCTGGGTTTATCCTGCGTGTCGCTGAGGACGCATCGCCATGCAGGAGCTGGTGTGTTCTTGCCTAGGTTGTTACGAAGGCAAGTGATGGATTCAGTGTGAGGCATTCAGTATTCTCATAGAAATCGCTGAGCTCACTGCCAGCAGATTTTGGACTGCGGGGCTGGAGGCAGCACAGCCTCGGAGGAGACTGTGCCAGCAGCTGGTGGCTTTCCTGGTGTGCCTCTACCCCCAGTCTGTTGTAACTTGATTTCAGACTTTCTTCTGAACCCGGTTATGACCCTGCCTGCAGGTTAGAACTTGTCATTACCAAGTGTTTTCCCACTTTTATCACTACGTGTTTAACTGTGCTGCGGACTCTTGTTACATGTGAAGTCTGCTTGTAATTATCTGAGAGAAGCTGTCACCATCAGCAAACCATTGCAGGCTTTATTCCCGGCTCTGGCTGTCATGTGCTGGCTCAGGGCAGACCCAGAGAAACCTGGGCTGGAGATGAGCTGTTTATTTCTCCTAATCCAGAGCTCTCTGCCCGTGGTGTGGGGATGGATAGAGGGACTTCTGCCACCAACCCACTTCACTCCAAACCTGAGACTTAGAAGACGCTTGAGACCGACAGGAATGCTGATTCTCTGATGGGAAGCCTTTAATATATAACATAAGCAGTTGGGCTTCGAGAGTGAGATTTTATAACCTAAATAGTACTAAATGAGTAAATCAGCTGTAGTGCCATTAATATTTCTTGCATCAACATAGCATGCTCTTCCAGAAAGCAGCAGCAAGATGAGGTTTGCAACGATTCCTGTGTCAGTCCCAGTGTGATTGTGCTAACATGTGCCTCGTATTGATTCTGGGTCTTTTTCAGTCAAATAATGGATTGTTCTTTAATGATATTTCCTGTATCATTAGACTCACATTAGTGTGATTTAAGCACCTGATGTTGACTGGCAACTATAAGTGATTTTCTTCTGGATGGGGATGCCTGCCCTGCTGGGTGATGGCCAGGTGATGCTGTAGAGAGTGTTACCAAATTCTGTGTAAGAGAAAACAGGAGAACATTCAGGATGCTACACTAAGAGTGACTGGAGGCAAATGTAAATAGCTGCAGTGGTCCTGATTAAATGTGTATCAGTAACCCTTGATTCCAGTACCATGGCTGCCTGGGAAACCCCTGCAGTGTCTCGTTTTGTAAGAGAACGAAAATGAGCTGAACAGAGTGTTCTGTGGTGGTATTTTATCATCGTCTGAACCTCCTGGAGTTCAGCAAGGCCGAGTGCAAGGTCCTGCACCGAAGTCCTGCAATCCCCAGCACAAACACAGGCTGGTGGGGAAGGGATGGAGCAGCTCTGAGGATAAGGACATGGGGGTGTTGGTCAGTGAGAAGCTCCCCATGACCCGGCTGCAGTGTGGAGCTGTTGGAGCAAGGCCAGAGGAGGCCATGGAGATGCTGTGAGGGCTGGAGCAGCTCTGCTCTGGAGCCAGGCTGAGAGAGCTGGGCTGGGGCAGCCTGGACAAGAGAAGGCTCCTGAAGGGGAGACCTGAGAGCAGCTCCAGTGCCTGAAGGGGCTGCAGGAAACCTGGAGAGGGGCTTGGGACAAGGGCCTGTAGGGACAGGCCAAGGGGAATGGCTTGAACCTGCCCGAGGGGAGACTGAGATGAGCTCTTAGGCAGAAGCTCTTCCCTGTGAGGGTGCTGAGGCGCTGGCCCAGGGTGCCCAGAGAAGCTGTGGCTGCCCCATCCCTGGCAGTGCTCAAGGCCAGGTTGGACACAGGGGCTTGGAGCAAGCTGCTCCAGTGGAAGGTGTTCCTGCCCGTGGCAGGGGTTGGAGCTGGGTGAGCTTTAAGGTCCCTTCCAACCCAAACAGGGCTGGGATCCTATGATTTTGAAATACACTGTCAGCTGGAGGTTACGCAAAATCGCAGCAGATGTAGCTACGACCCTGCCTAGATTGTCTCTCCGTTTCCCTCTTTGTGCATGGAGCATCCCTGTTTTTTCTTCTCTCTGTGTAAGGATCTTCGGTCACTTTGTTGCTTCTGATCCTCATGAAACACAATTGAAAATAGCAGTTTTCTTCTAATCTCAAGTCCAGAATGTAGAATAACCCTTAATTTAAGAAGGACTTCAGGAGCATCTGGCTTATTTTAAAATGGATGCTCAGAAGAGGCCAGTGTAATTAGAAACAGGAATAAGAAGAAGTATGAACTGAAATGTCATAGTTCCCTTTCTGACTTGTAATTGTATTTGAGATCAGTTTGCTGGGTATGGCAGACAAAGTTAGTTTGAGGTTGCTGGTGTAGTTTGTTCCAGTTTTAGCTTGGGGTTACTCCAGTTCTTTTGGGTACAGCTTATACAACAGAAAGCTGGGCTGGGCCCTGTGCTGTTGTTATAAAGCCTTGTGATTTGGAGAGGTCAGGAATCCACTCCCTGAGCTGACTCAAGACCGGCCATTTGGTAGCTTTGGGCAGTATCTCAGGTTAGAAAGAGGGTAGAAACGGCTGCCATGGTCATGTCTGTCTTCATCCGTGAGCCTGTACTGGAGCTGCCAGTTCTAAATCCCACAGATGACACAAAAAGGGTTTTTTTTTACCCAGTTTTATCATTTAGCAGATAATAAAACTGGAAACCCTGAGGGGAGGTGGAGGGGAAGTCGTGTTCTGTGCCCAAAGGGCTGCCCTGGGTTACTGGTGGCCACTGGGGAAGGAAGACTTGGACAGGAGGGCTTCCTTCTGCAGCTCCTGCTTCTGGCACCAACTCTTGTCTCAAGGCTGCAGCTCCTCAGCTGAGCCCTGGTCCCTGTGTTGAAGTTTAAAGGATCAAATACAATGTGCCAGGGCTGGTCTGTAAGTAGTGGAGGTGGTTCCTGCTGTATCACTTGTGCGGACACCTCGGGGTCAGGTTATCCCACCAGGAAAGCTGGTGGGATAAAAAGACTAAAACTTAATCACAGGCTTGTCCCAGGGTAGGAGAAGCTTAATTGAAGCATTGAAGTTTTGATTTGATTTGATAGCATTGATGATAACTTGTTGAACTTCACCTTTGGTCCCTTTCTCTGCTGCCTTCTGCAGGGCTCTGTGGACCCATCGCAGCTGCCAGCCTTGATCTGTGCCTGCACACATTGTGTTAGATGGACTAAGCTTCGCCTAGGTTGGGATTCAGTGCAATTCCCACAAGTTTATTTCCCAGGGAAGCTTTTAGAGCACAGTGGGAGTTGCTCCACAGAGATTGCACTGGAAGAAACAGCTTAGAAATACAGTGTGAAGAGAAATCAATTAAAATGCGTTGGTGGTTCAGCAGGAGGAGGTTGTGCCCTTTGCTCATTGATTTTTCTGGAGGACAGCCTCTTGTCTGGCTGGTCCTCAACAGACTTTTGATACAGGGTCATGTGGGAGGAAAATCAAGCAGGAGAAGATGATGGTTAATAAAAGGATATCGGAGTGTTTGTATGTAAGGAGTGACTAAGAGGTAAATGGCAGGGTAGTGCTGAGAGGGGTGGGCAGGAGGTGAGTAGCAGATACCTAAAGGAGCTACAAGAAAGCTGGAGAGGGGCTTTGGCCAAGGGCCTGTAGGGACAGGCCAAGGGGAATGGCTTGAACCTGCCCGAGGGGACACTGAGCTGAGCTCTTAGGCAGAAGCTCTTCCCTGTGAGGGTGCTGAGGCGCTGGCACAGGGTGCCCAGAGAAGCTGTGGCTGCCCCATCTCTGACAGTGCTCAAGGCCAGGTTGGACACAGGGGCTTGGAGCAAGCTGCTCCAGTGGAAGGGGTCCCTGCGCGTGGCAGGGGCTGGAGCTGGAGGAGCTTTAAGGTCCCTTCAACACAAACCAGGCTGGGATTCTGTGATGAGAGCTTAGTAAATGAGGCGGCTGAAAGAGCTGAGCTTGAGGCAGCTGATAAAAGCAAAGTGTGAGAAGGGTTTCCTTGTGCTCTTCTGTAAGGGTAGGAAGGGAGTAATCTTCAGAAGGGAGACATTAAAGACCATATTACTGACTCCATGATGATCCAAGAAATTCCTCTGTAACTGAGTTGGAAAGGTAAGGGACGGGACTGTGACCTGAGGACCGTGGCTCAGATGCACACTGGTTGCTGCGTGGCTGTGTAGCCAGTTTGACCATCATTAGCCATTGCAGGACTTTTTGAAGGAGGTTGTCGAGGAAGGGTGGATGAAACCTATCAGAAGCCTTGCTGAGGCCCAGGATTCCTTCTTCAATTCCTGAGTAGGTTCTGTGTGTGCTCCACTCCCAAATCCTGCACTTTTTAGAAGAGAAAGACACAAAATAGATCTGATTTTCATCTCCTGGTGTTCTCCTATGGGACATCGAGTGTTACTGGAGAACACAGCCTGTGCAGGCATCTGTTTGACCTCACACAACCAATTAGTTCAGCAAACCAGGTCAGAATAGTGAAGCATTTCTAAGAATGAGTGTTGCCAGCTGAGCCTTGGAGGGACAGGGGCAAGGACAGAGCAGTTTGCCAGCCAGCTGATACTTGTTTGGAACAGTAAAACCCACCTAAAATGGGATGCGCAGTGCTCTGATGGTACCTGATTTTCTTGTGAAGTTTAGTGGAGAAGCTACAACTGATTCAGACGTTGCTAAGAGATCTCTGGTTGGCTCTTCCAAAAGCATCTGGTGCTCTTGTTTTGGAATAATGGATCTGCTTTTCTTCCTGCTGTGTCTTGTCTTCCTCATAGTAATGAAGTTCTCCTTCTTTCTCCATCTCCACCTCTGCAGTGGTGTGGGCAGTGCAGTGTGGTTTTGGGAGGTTGGAGGGTTTAAAAGGAGTTTCCTCATTGGAGGTGCTACTTCTGGTGTGGAACAGCTTAGCAGTACCGTGGGGTGATTGATGCTTAATGGAGGAGTGAGCCTGTGCCACACACCACCCGTGTTGGTGGTGCACAGAGGTGCTGTCCTATGGCAGGAGAGAGCCGGCTTGTGTTCCTGAAATGGAGCTTCTTCAGTGTGCTGCCCCAGCAGGTAACATCTGGAAGCTCTCCATGAACAGGAGTTTCTGTTGCTGTAAGTTTTTCTCCGATGGTTTTGGTGCTGTTGGTAGCAGGTTTCATAGGTGGAGCAGGGACCTGAGGAGCAGAGCTCACATCTGGAGCTCGCACTGGTGCAGGGCTCCCCTCTCTTGCAGTGAAGCTTTTCTGTGCTGCCCTGTGGACGCTGTTACTGTCAGCAGAGGCAGGTCTCACTTCAGCCTCCAGCCCATTTCGCTCTGCGTGAATACGGAATCGTGGTGGCTGTTGACTTTTCCATCCCCACTCTGGGACTCTTCTGGTGTAACAGGTTAGGAACAGTCATTACTCAGAAAGAAGAAAGGACTTTGCTCTTTCTGATGTCTTTGGATAATGAGATATTGCAGACTCTGGTGGTTCTCCCCATAAATTCAGCATATGCCCTTGGTTCCTGCGACACTCCTCTGCTTCCCCATATCTAGACAGCCACAGTTTGTGTTAATGCAGGAGCTTGGCAGTGTGTTGCTCTTCTCCTTTCCTTTCTGCACCCTCCCAACCAAGCTTTTCTCCCCAAACAGTTGCCTTCTGGTTCAGGTCACACTTGGAGTGTGCTGGGGACAATTCTTCATCCAATTGAACAGGGCTGGGCGTAAAAGCATCTGGATTTGTGAGATGGAGTCATCCCTGGCCTTCCTGGAGACATCATTTGCTATGGGGTGTCATAAAGTCTTCAGCAGCACCAGAATGACCACGTTGAGCTCGTTGTCATGTCAAGTATAGAGGCATCACAGCTTCCTTCTGCCCTACCCTGTTCTTCCCAAGTGCCGAGGCAGATCAGGCCAGCTCATTCCTTCATTCCTTCCTCTCTTTTCTTCTCCCCACTCATGATGCAGTTGCTCACAGACTGCTCCCATCAATGCACTTCATCACTCAGCAGTCTTCAGTGTGGCATGAGATAACCTAATCGTGATTATTTTGCTTAACACTTAAATACTTGGCATTTCTTATCCTTCCAGTCTTGGTGTGGAAATGGAGATCAAACCCAAGATGTGAGCAAGGGTTTCTGCTTCATCTGCTGTCTCTGTAGCACTGAAAGAGACCAGAAAGGAAAACCTTTGCTGTTTAGGGACAGAGTAACCAGAGTGTCTCTCTGTAGCATCACATTTTGTGCAGTTTACCATGGTTTGGTTGGGTTTTTTCTTTTTTTCTTTAAATTTTTATGCTTCCATATTAAACTATTCCAGCAGTTTCTGACCCCTCCGTTGGGATTCAGGTAGAAGAGTCCTTGATGCCAGTTCAGTGTCTTTTTCGTGGTGTTCCTCTAACAAGTTAGTCGAGGCAGGGTAGCAAAGTGAATGGAATTGTGTGCAACTAGGGTGCATGTTATATCCTATTCCTTCCTACTGATCTGTAAGCTGTTCCATTGGCTTTCTTTCTGTTTCCTGCTGCTTTCTTGCTTCGTTCTTGAAGGGAGGATTCAGACCTATACAGGTAATTTTAACTCCTGGTTCTGCATGGCATAAGTGTCTCTATCACTTGTATCATTACTCCGTTAGTGAATGCGTTGATGTCTGATGCATATCTTACCAAAACCTGAGTTTCAAGATTGCAAAGACTCCAGAGCAAGGTCTTCCAGTGCCATGAATGCTCCATCCCAGGGATACCGATGCCTTTTCCCAGTGCGTAAGGCTTGAGGATGGAGCGTGTTCCAGGGGGTTGCTTGGTTTCCTGGACCTGGTCCATCTGCGTGGGGCATCACTTCATGCACACGTGGTAGAAGAGTTTGGTACCCCCCTGGAAAGAGGTTGCCACCTTTCTGAAAACAGAGGGCAAGACAAGTCATCTGCTTCAGTTTGTGTAAAGGAGAGGCACGAGGCACGTCTGGCCTTGGTAAAATCTGGCTTTATAACTGTTCCGAAGCTCTATTGGAATATTCATTCCCAAGCACGTTTCTAAAGGTGTTTTTTGGCAGCCAACCCACCATACCAAAACTATATTTGACAAAAGGCAGTCTCTTAACGTTCACGCTGGAAGTTGAGCTGTGTAATCCAGCAGCTACAAACTCATCACTCTTGGAGTTTAAAGGTTCTTACCTTTCTTCTCCATGTGAATGGAAGGCTGGAGCGTGAGCTGGCGATTTACAGCGAAGCAGAAATTGTCCTGCAGTTTTCTGAACGCATGGCAACCCTTTGATAGTAGTATGAGAATTCTAATGTCATAATGATATTTCCAGTTGTTGCCCAGAAGGCCTGACCAGTTCTTTCCTTTCTCTCCCCTGCCCTAGTTTTTTCAGAGGCCTCAGATCCAGCCTCCAAGAGCCACCATCCAGAACAGCAGCCCTTCCATCCGTCCTGGTGCGCAGACCCCCACGGCGGTGTATCAAACCAACCAGCACATCATGATGGTTAATCACCTGCCAATGCCCTACCCAATGCCTCAGGGCCCCCAGTACTGTATACCACAGGTAATAAACCCCTTATCCCAGCACCTAAAGGACTGCAGAGCAACGTTGGCTCCATCTGTATCTTCTCAAGGCTTGGTGCAGAGTTAGGGGGTGTGTGTGAAGTGAAGCTGGTAGATGCATATTTAGCCTCTGTCCTTCTGTATGAAGTATTTGTTGTTCTGTGTGTGGAGGCAGGAAGAATAAATTACTCCTCTAGGTTTTGAGGTCCCCCTCAAAACCAGTGTGAAACTGAGCTCCTGGAGAATGTTCAGTGCTATAAATGTGTCTGAATCGACTTCGTAGATCTGCAGCTATGAAACCCTGGGCCTCATAAAAACAGTGCTGAAATCAGGATTTACTACTTCAGCTCTTGAGTCCTTGTCTGTTGATGACACAGCTTTAGCTCTCTTGTATTCTTCTGACAGTAACTCAATCTATAATTAATCAGTTTGCTAATCAGATCCCTGTTGATTCAGGGGCTTGATTACAGGTTCTGTGTGCAACAGGATGAAGTTCCCAACTCCATGTAAACTAATGGCTATTTTTTCCTTCTAGTATCGGCACAGTGGCCCTCCGTATGTCGGGCCCCCGCAGCAGTATCCTGTTCAGCCACCAGGACCAGGACCCTTTTATCCGGGACCAGGTCCTGGAGAATTCCCCAATGCCTACGGTAAGTTCTGCTTGGAGCATTCTTCTCAAGTACTTTGCTGTTGTCAAGCTGAAGATTTAAAATAGCAAAATGGATTAGCATGTGTTTGAACTTCAGGTAGCTCTCAATTGGGTTGTATCACAGCCCTTACTATTCAATCCTGAAAATGCACAATAACAAGAGTATTGTTTGTAGGAGCACTTGGGGATAGGCTCCAGCCCACAGAGCTACCTATAATCACACATGAGCAAGAATGGGGGCTACTTGTTACTCCCTGCTGAAGCATTATTATTTATTAAGGTATTGTGAATACGACTGGCAGCTCCGGTTTCCATTGAGCCATGCCCTGAACATGCTCACAGCAGTTAATGTTTCTTACCCCTTTGTCCTCTGTGGTTTGATTCACCGATCTTAAGCTGCGAAGGTCAAGTTAGTCCAAACAAACAGTTTGTAACCCATGGGCAGGCTGAAATTTGCCCTTTTAATAGGCAAATCCTGGTCCTGCCTTTTCTGAAGCAAAAGGCTTGGGAGACTGCCTGACATCATGTGTGTGCTGTGGTTGTTTGACACACAATGGTCAGTAGGTTTGATTGACTCACCCATGTATTGAGCTTCAAAGCTGCACCTAAGTATCCCAAGGCTGCATCTTGCTGGTCCCTGACTCCTCCAGGACCTCACTACCACCTCTCATTAGGGTCCCAGCTTGCAGACCCTGTAGCGGTGGGGGACTGTCCTTCAGTGTCCTGTGACACCTCTTCTCTTAGCAATCCTCTTTTGCATTCAAGTCCTTCCATAGTAATTTCCAGTGTGGTGCCATGTACAATATATATCATATTTATATCACAATCCCCGTAAGGTTTTCAGTGGCATCTGTATTTTGGTATTTAAATTAGCTCCTGCAAGCTATAGTTGAATGAGATGCAGAATCAGATATCCTGCAGTCAAGTTTATCACTTCTTTATTTACCTTCCCTTGCTCATTTATGGGAACATTTGGAAAAGCCAGCAGGATGATTCTAGTCATCACCCTGTTGTAATGTTTTGTGGGGGTTTTTTAAGGGTTTTCACCTCTCAATATCAAATTGGAGGTATTTTGTTCAGTCTCATTGCTACCTGCCCACGCACGGCCTGTAATCTGTTGGGGGCAGAGATTTTATCAGCTTCCCATGCAGCTTCAGGCTTTAGCTGTTGGTATGTTGGAGCCTTAGAAGTGAACGATCACCTTCCAGGCTGAACAGTGACAACCCCTTATTGCTGGCAGAATTGCATGTTTGCTCTTCACAAATCCACTTTTCCTTTTAAAGGGGAGAAAAGCCTCAGCTGCTTCTCTACTTGTCTTCTTTTCCCCTCCCTTCTTTCCTTTCCTTTTCTTGGTGTATACAGAGCTAATGGGACTACTTTGACAGGCTGCCACAAAGCCTTCAAACCTGGTTATGTAGCTCCTGAGTAAAAGGAGGGAGAGCAATTAGAAGGCAGCTGGTTCCTGTTTGCTTGTTCTAGTAAAAATAAAGAGCAGAAATACTGCTCTGGCTCTTTAAATCTGATCCACTAAAGGAGGAAATTGCCTGGTATTCCTCATTTTTCCTGCCATTACAGGTCTGCTCTCTTGCTTTCTGCTTGCTTAGCGCCGTTTGTCTGTCCTCACTCCTGTAATGAGGAGAAGGTTCCCTTCTGGTCCCTTTCCACTCTTGAAGGCGGCTGGTTTCTTGCACAGGGACTGTCACCTTTCGGTCCCAGCTTACTTTTAGGTTGCTGCATCTGCAGAGTGTCACTGGGTGAAGCTGGAGCCCTCCATTGTGCCGAGACTTTTCCGGGCAGAGCAGGGTTAGCCAAGGAAGTGGATGACTGCAGGTTTGCCTGTGCTTGTCCACCTTTCCCTCCCATTGCATCCTTTCTATTTATATAGGGACTGGCAGTGTCTCACCAGGAACTGCTCTGGGAGACAAGGAAATCTATGACACAGGCATGGATAATGCTGCTGGCAGTGGCCTTGCCTTAAACCTCAGGACTTCATAGCCAGCGTGGCTGCTAGATGTGAAAACTCTGCAGCTTGGCAGGCTGAAAAGAATGGGGAAGGGAAGGTACTGCAGAGGACAAAACTTGGGGCGATGGACAGTGCATCCTCTGTAGTTGTCTTGGTTTTGCAATGTGTCGTCATTTGATAGCAGTGAGTTTCTGTGCTGCCTCTGGAAAGACCTTCACAGGATGAATGGAAAGGAAGGAGAATAAAACTTGAGTAGTGCTGAACTGGGAACAAAACAGGAACAAAAACCACAGCACAGAGAACAGAGCTGCACTGAAAATTGCACTTTATTGTACTTGGTCTGTTGCCACAGGAGCTGTATTTCTTCCCAGAAGTTACTCTTGCTTTTCGGGATTCCTTCCTTGAGTTCCTTCTGTGACTCAGTCTGAGGCAGGGATCACCTCACAGGCTGTCTGATTAGATCTGGTTTCTAGGAAACTGGAAATCAAGATGATGAACACATCCCCAGGCTCCCAGGCTTGTTCCTGTTACCCAAGCTCATGCTGTTCACCTGGCCGGCTTGGCCAAAGCAGCCCTTGGAATTCCGAGTTTGAGGCTTCATCACTGTTCTTAAGGAGAGAGGCAGGAGGGTTCTTGCTTCCCAAGCTGTAGGGACTCTTTCAAGGCCGGGTTGGGACAGGGCTTGGAGCAAGCTGCTGTAGTGGAAGGTGCCTCTGCCCGTGGCAGGGGTTGGAGCTGGATGAGCTTTAAGGTCCCTTTAACCCAAACCAGACTGTGAGTTTGTGACAGAGACATTTGTGCCCTGAGGCCGGGTCTGAAGTCACTGAAGTTCACAATAAGAAGTTGATTGAATCATTTAGGCCACTTTAACTGCAGCATCCAGGATGGAATTTGACCAGCTGAGCTTTCCACAGCCCTGAGCCAGTGCCAGGCAGCGCTCTCTGCTACTTGCCCACTATCTCAGCAGAGAAGTGTTCTCCCTCTGAGCATGGACACAGGAGCTTGCTCTGAGCTTTTGCTTCCCAGTTCCCAGTTTAAGGAATTGCAGCCTTTGAAACTGCAGATCAGGTTGTGCTGGGCTGCCTTTGTTCACTATCTTGGATTACACCATTTACTTGTGATAGCAGTAACCTCCTGTTCAGGTTACAGACACACAGCTCATTCCCATTTAAAGGTTGGTTCAGTTGGAGGATGAGTGGGATTGCTCCAGACACAAGCACAGACAGGCAGTCCTGTGGCATTCATGCCTGGAAGGAAGGAAACCCAGTGCCACCTTCCCTGTTCCCCTGATGTCTGTTCCACAGGCAGAAGACTGCTCTACAAGGCCACCTTTATATCTGGTGTGGTTTTAAAGCACTTGGTCATGCTGAGCCAGTCTTACTCCAGACAGAAAAACCTAATGAAACTACATTGGGTATTATGAATGTAATCATCAACGTGGTGTAATTCCACAGTAAACCTGGTTGTGCTTTTTCTGTGTGCAACATGAGGAGAACATTGCTTGTAATTACATTTGTGTTCATGGAGATAAAAAATGAAATAGGACTTCATCAGTGTCAGGATGGAGTAACAGCTTCTGGTTTAGCGGCAGTGGGGGAGAGCAAAACACGTGCCAGGTGAATGCTTGTAGTTATGGGGTTTGAAGGGAGGGAGGAGCACATGGGTCTGGTTTACATCATGCACTCGGTTTAGTTTCATTAGTAGACTGAGTTTTTCCCTCTTGTTTCTGTCGCTCTCTCCTTTCCCAGGAACACCTTTCTACCCAAGTCAGCCAGTGTATCAGTCAGCACCCATCATAGTGCCTACACAGCAGCAGCAGCCTCCACCCGCTAAAAGAGAGAAAAAAACGGTGAGTGATGGTCATGGATTGGTACATCCCACCTGAGATCTGTCCTGGCTGTAAGCTTGAAGGAAGTTAATGATGATCTTAAGCTTAAAACTGAGCTTTAGCATCACAGAGAGACCAAGTTTCACAGCTGAAGTGTAATTAAACACTGCACAATGCTGCAAGTGTCTGATTTCTGATTTTTGCGGGGGGATTTTCTGCTCTGGGTTTGTGACATCTCAGCCAGACAAAAACGAATTGGTTTGTGGTGGTTTTGCAGTGAACATAGAATCATAGAATAGTTAGGGTTGGAAAGGACCTCAAGATCATCTAGTTCCGGTTGATAGGAGGGAAGGGATGCCATCCAGAGGGACCTTGACACGCTTGTGAGGTGGGCTGATGCCAACCTTATGAAGTTCAACCATGACAAGTGCAAGGTCCTGCACCTGGGTCAGAGCAATCCCAGGCACTGCTACAGACTGGGCAAAGAAGAGATTCAGAGCGGCCCTGCGGAGAAGGACTTGGGGGTGCTGGTCGAACACAGCACTGGGTGCCCGGGCCTGGTTCCTCAGCTGCCTGCGCTGCTGCTTCGAGCTGTACTGGTGAACAGACCCAGATCAGTTTGGGAGAATGTTGGGGATTGGTTGAAACTGACTGAAAAGAAAGAGGTTTTGCCTTGGAAAAGGCAGAAACCCAGCAAGTTGTGGACATACTGGCAGGCTTGAAAGAACGTGAACACGTGAAAGTGGTGAGGGATTTGGAGGCCACACTCCCTCACTTCCCAATTCACTGGTGAGAGTTTGAGAGGGGCAGATTGTTGAATTAGCACTGGATTATTACTGCGGGTGGGGATGGAAGGGAATAGTAAAGGCACACTGAGTGAATGTAATGTTTAAACAGAAAGAGTTCAGGGTGGTCTTAAACTTGTGGATGGATCTTTTCTATACAGTTGAAAAAGGAATTGCTTTACATCACTGTGTGTTTTGGAGTGGTTTGAAAGCCCTCAAAGAACTGTTTCCAAAGGGAGGAGGGGCAGGAAGGGGACTTGTATGTCTCCCAAAATGGAGGATGTTTGTATCTTCGAGTTTCAGAGATGGTCTGAGGTGAAGTCTGAGTTGGGAAACTGGAAAGGCTGAACAATGTGTTTGCTGTGCTTGTGAGAATGGCTTTTCTTGGAGATGCTGTCAGCAAAGGGTGAGGCAGCTCTTGCCACCTCCTCGCTAGGCCTGAGGAGTTTCTTCTCAGCATCCAGAACACAGCGTGGCCACATCGTTGATGCTGTTTGAAATGCAGAGACATTCAGAAACACTCAGCTGTGGTTAAGGCAGTTTCATGCCAGGGAAGCCAAGTTCTCCGAAGCAGAAAGGCAAAAGGTTTTTTAAATGCCGGAGCTGTTTTGCTCTGAATGCTCTGTTCCAGTTTCCTAATTGGGGTTGGGACTGAAGAAATTAGAGAAATTAAAGAAAAACTAAATGTATATACATACACGTGCCCTTATGCACCATTAAGTGAGCATTCAAGTCCTACAAACCATCAAGCAGGGAATGTTTTAATGCCATTAACTACTCACTGGGAGGAGGAGAGGGGAGGGATTTGGGCCAGCTCCTAAGTCCTTGTGCTGTGGTTAACGAAATGTTTTAGCAGCAAAACTCCATCAAAACTAAGAGAGGAGCGCGTCTTGCCAGCATCCCGAGCACCAGGTGTGTATTTATTGTAAATCAAAGAGCCAAGAAGAATCACAGGGCACTGAAATGAGTAAATCACAAACCCCTTCTGCAGCTCCTGACTTCGTATGGTGCTGATAAAAGCCTGTGCTTTCCAGGGAGCCCCCTGCCCTCCGAAGGATTGTGTCTTTTGGTTGTGCATCGTGCTCGGCATGATGGAGACTCTGGCACCAATTTCGATAGAGTTAAACCAGGAGCTTCTGAGGGGGACTCACAGCAGCACTGTCTTCAGGCTTGCGAAAACCTTTAACTCTTGTATTGAAGATTAAAAGCTCTGTTTCAGATTGACCCAGGCAGCGTGACTGTTCCTGTGTTCAGTGACTCAGATCGGCTCAAGTGTCAGTTGAGGATTCAAATGAGTGTGCTCTTGAGTGGTTTATTTTGGAAGATGTTTTTCCTTTCCCATTTTGGGGCTGTGAAGAGTCTCAAACCCAGGCTCGTTTCCTAAATGCTGATGAGTTTCACAGGACTCGAGTTTGTTCTTGCGGTTTCCCTTCCCTCCGCTCAGTAATTTTTTGGTTGATTCCCTCTGTTCTCTTGGTGTGACTCTTCCCAGCTTGGAAGGGAAAGCAGGAAGAGCTGATTTGCTTTCCCCCTTCACCAGCAGCTGGCTTGGCAAGGTCACTGGATTCCGTATCAGGGTAAAACAGGGCCTTTTCGTTTTAATTCTTGCACTTTCCACTGCCTGGCAAATGAGTTCTGTAGCAAAACTGTCTGATAGATTGTCTAAGCTGCAGTAAACTTCTTATCCAGCAGTAAGGACCGTGCTCTGAATTGCAGGGTCACACACTGGGTGCTGGTATTTAGACCTAACTGGTGTGGTGTTCTGATTAAATCAGAGATTAAGGGATTAAATTAGATACCAGCCATTTCAAGTTATCAAAACAAACCACATTCCAGTGTTCCTGCAGAGCATCAGCTCAAACCAGAGCAGCTCCTACCGAGTGTAATGGAATTATAGCCTGTCCATGTCTCCTCTCCATAAACCCCAAGGAGAGTGTGTAGTGGGAAGACTCACTTGAATCCTTTCTCTGTTCAATACTGTAGATCCGAATCCGGGATCCCAACCAGGGAGGCAAAGATATAACAGAAGAAATCATGTCTGGTGGGGGCAGCAGGAACCCAACGCCTCCCATTGTGAGACCCACTTCCACACCGACTCCACCTCAGGTAAGGAAGTGGCCCTGTAGCCCTCTCCCAGTGATGTCTGCTTTGCTTTGCTGGTTGTTAGAGCCAAACCCCGCATCTCCCATCCACACCACCCCTCACCTCCAACACTGGGATGGTCCTAAATTGTCAATGTTCTGCAAGGATTTGTTGTCTCCCCTCCAAATTTAGTCATTTTTACCAGCCTTTAGCTTGTAAAACATGGAGCTGCAGCGCTGCTGCTTGTTACCCATCCCTGCTTCTGCGTCAGCAATATATTTTAGAGCTTGTAAAGACTTCCAGGGTTAAAGGAGAAGTGAGAAATGTGATGTTTCTGTCAGTCTTGTGTACCTGAGGAAAGTCCATCTCATGCATGCGATTGATCATATATCACTGTCCATGCTCATGTCTTTCTGCCTTAGTAGTGTTGTTTTAGAGTCACTAGAATGCCTGTAGCTCAGGAATTTTGTCACAGAACTGGGATAAATCTATTGCACATTTGGTCTCTACCTGTTCAGCCTTAAAACATGAGTTTTTTCTGATGTAGGAAAAAGCAGAAATATCCCCAACTGACACTTTCTGTAGCTCAGGAATCTTTCTGAGATCCACCTTTGAGTTTGAGCCCTTGTAAGTCTCTGTATCCTGCTCCACCTGGGAAGTCCATGTGGAATGTCTGGTCTAGTTCTAGTCTGTTCTAGTCTTCAGGTCTGTTCTAGTCCTTTAGGAGCCAGGGCCTTGCAGGCCAGCGGAGCTGACGTGACCTTAGGTCCACCACGACGTGAGCTGCTGGGGCTGAAAGTGGCCGGGTTATCTAATCAGGAAATGATTTCTGACCACCCTTCCCCACCTGCAGCAGGAAGAGGTGATGGCTGCTTGATCTCTTCCCATATCATCAGAGGTGGAGAGGCTGTGATCCTCTTCCTACCTCCCAGCCTGGTGTCGCTGCTCTTGGCTTCATGCATCCTCTTAGTTCTCCCTCTCTTTTGAGAGAGATGCTGCTAAGCCACAGGCTGCTAAACTGAAAAGGTTTTGAACAATTGGAGAAGAAACTGCTATTTTTTGGCACGAGCCTTGGAAGTTGGCTGTGTTTTATTGAAGGCTGTTGTCCACTACTTGGATTAGAAGACATGAAGGTTCTCCAAGTGATGGGTAGGCTTTCGATCAGAGCCTGGCTGAGGCTGGGGGGCAATTTCCTCTTCTTCCAAAGTTCTTCCCTGTTCAATGTCCTCAGGTTTTTGCTAGCTTTCAGGTAAACCAGCCTTTTCTGAGCTGAAACCTTGTTTTCCTTCTGCATCTGGATAGTTCTTCTGCTGAGGCAAGAGCACAAGCTCACCTTGAGACACCCTGTACTGGAGTGGGAGCTCGAGGTTACATCTGAGCCAGTGAAAGTGTAACAGGGATGTGTGAGATGCAATAAGAGCCTGGCCTGCAGATCTGTCCCTTGAGGCCAACAGGATAGTTACAGGTTTTAGCCATCACCCTGGTTCAGTCACATCCTTTTGTCATGTGAAGGCATCACTTTTGGGTCACCTGCTTTCTCTTGCTGGTCTCCATCATGGGAAGCAGCAGCAAGACACCTCAAGCAGCTCCTGGTTCTGCAACAGAGGTGTGTGGTGTTCAATTGGAAGAAGCTGTTTTCTGCCCCAGGGTTTCTGGTCTGGGGGTTTATGACTAGAGCTGGAAGGGGAGAGAACCCAGAGCTGGTTACATATAGAATCAATTAGACTTTTCCAAGCCTTTTCCATCAGAGGAGACACTAGAGATGACAAGCATTTGCCTGCTGGTGAGATCCCCTTCCCATTATCTCTCTGAATGACTTTCCCCATTAGAAGTGTGGAAGAGCTGAAAGCAGCCAGGTTTCAGGTCGTGCCTATGCATGGTGCAGCTAATTCAGGCACTTTATGGATCACTTTGGCATTCTGAAAGCTATTTTAAGATTCTACAATTAAGTCAAACAGGACAAAATGAATGTTTTTCAAGAGGAGGTTAATAGGCATGAATTTTGATCAGCTGTAATTCAGATGCAGAGCACAGCAGTGATGTCCAATCATCTACTCTGAGTAAGGTATGCAAATACTTCATTGTTTAATATCCAGGCTTCGTTCTGATGAGGTACTTGGAACCACTTTTGTTAATCACAGAAGAGCTCTGGAATAGTGCTCACCAGAAAAAGTTCATTAGTGTAACATAACTGAAAATTAAAGCCCACTTAAGCCAGGAAATTCAAAGTTATTGTCCCAACATCATCCCCAATTCATTTCTTTGGAGCAAGTTTAGTATCTTGAATGAAATTAGATTGTGCCTTAATAACTGTGCTCAGTGCCTGAATTCCAGTAGTGGAATGTTCCAGTAGTGGATGTTACAGTATTGAACAGCCTAAAATCAGTAAACTTTAAATATTCATAGAGTCATCACAGAATCCCAGCCTGGTTTGTGTTGAAAAGGACCTTAAAGCTCCTCCAGCTCCAACCCCTGCCATGGGCAGGGACCCCTTCCACTGGAGCAGCTTGCTCCAAGCCCCTGTGTCCAACCTGGCCTTGAGCACTGCCAGGGATGGGGCAGCCACAGCTTCTCTGGGCACCCTGTGCCAGCGCCTCAGCACCCTCACAGGGAAGAGCTTCTGCCTAAGAGCTCAGCTCAGTCTCCCCTCGGGCAGGTTCAAGCCATTCCCCTTGGCCTGTCCCTACAGGCCCTTGGCCAAAGCCCCTCTCCAGGTTCCCTGCAGCCCCTTTAGGCACTGGAGCTGCTCTCAGGTCTCCCCTTCAGGAGCCTTCTCTTCTCCAGGCTGCCCCAGCCCAGCTCTCTCAGCCTGGCTCCAGAGCAGAGCTGCTCCAGCCCTCGCAGCATCTCCATGGCCTCCTCTGGCCTCACTCCAGCAGCTCCACGTCCCTCTTGTGCTGCTGCCCCAGAGCTGGACTCAGCCATAACTTTGCACAAACATTCCAGGGCTTTCTTATATTCTCTTTCTGCAGCTGATAAAAGCTGTGCCCAGTCAGTGTGAGCTTAGTCTGGGAACACGTCACAGTGAAACAGTCCCAGTTGGGTGCAGGGGCAGCAGCGTTACTGGTATCTTGTTCCACCACCCCTTGGGATCAAACCCTGCACTTTGGGAGGGTTGATGAGATCTCACCTGGCTGAACACTCAAAACAGGGATGTGCAGTCTCTGGGCTGAATTGGGGCAGTACTTCTTTTATACTGCCTGCCAGTGTCTGATTCTGTCATCTCTTTATTTAAATGGCATATGCCTGGAAAAAATCTTGCTCAAGAAGGGCACGGAAGGCACTGCTGTAGACCAGTCCCTGACCCAAATTCAAGAAGTCTTTTATAATAATAATAGTAGCAGTAGTAATTATAGATTTTAAAAAATTGGGGATTTTTCCTTTAGATTTGGATTACTTTTTTAACTGACTCACATTAACCCTGGAACTTTGACAGCCCAAGCCCGGAGCACCCTCTCCTCTCAGGAGATCAAGTGCTTAACACCAAAAGAACACTGAAGTTGTCTATCAGACAAGCATGACTCAAGCCACGAGGTTTTAGCCATTTCCATGCTTTTTGTACCTCCTGCTCTGTAGTTGACCAGGAAGTGCTTTAGATGGAGCCTTCCCAGCACCTCCACAGTGGTGCTGAAGTGCTTTAAAGTTCCTGCAAGGGAAGCTGGCAGTAAGGCATTCCTTATGTGTTTCTCGGTGATATTATTTATGTTTCTAGCTGAATGCTATTTTTCATGCTATATGTTTTACTGGGAAGATAAATAAACCCCAGGACCACATGTGGAATCTGGTCTTGGTATTTACTCACCAGTCCCTAACACAGAAGAGCACCTTTGAAAGAGTGAGAAATGCTCTCATTTTCCTGGGGAGCCTCTTCCAAGTGTCAATGAGTTTGTCACACGTTGGGTTTCTCAATCCACAGCTGCAGTAGGATGGAGTAACGCAGAGCAGCTTTTAGCATCATAAATCATGAGAGCAGTTTGAAATGGGGTTTTTCCTTGGAAAGTCTCTGAATGCTCCAGTTTGAAGCCACGAGCCTGGAAGGGTCAGTCCTTCAGTCCCATTTCATTTACTTAGTGATACTGTTCCCACAAAACAAAGGAGTGTTTTCCAAAGGTCTTAACAAAACCCGTTTTCTGACCCAGGAAGTTTCCAGGCTTACAGGCTCCTTGTCCACCAGTCTCGCTTGGTCCCTGTCATTCTCATCACATTCCCCTTTCTCCCCACTGCTTTCATCCGTAAATTTTACATGAAATGAAACAGGATGAGGGGAAAGCCTTCTCCAGACTGGCTCATGTGTGAAACCGTGTTGTCTTTGGCTTCTTCCCGCTTTGGCTGGAGGTCGGGATGCAGTTCCTCGTCCATCCTCCAGCCAATCTCATCGGGCTCCTTCCAGGAAGAGGAGCAATCCCAAATAAAATCTCAACCCTTCACCCCGCTTGCTTAGATCTCCCTTTTTCCAGATGTGCTTTTTCCCAGTGCTCCTTTACCTTTCTGTGTCCTGAAATGGTGAAAAGTGTCCTATTGAAGATAATTCACGCCTTATTCTGCACCGTTCAGATGAAATAGCTGGAAATGGGAGGAAAAAGGAGTCCCAGGAAGGGGAGCAGGTTGCCAGAGAGTTTCTCTTTTTAAGGGAATATGTTTTGCATGGATTTCTGATAGCCTGCCCCAAAGAAGGCATTAAGACACCTGTGCCCTGGGCACTCGGCTTTACTTTGATTGCTCCAGAATCCCTTTTCGCGTGGATGTTGTGCACAGTCCCCTTGGGTGAGTGGCTGGATGAGAGCAGGCACCTGCAACACGCAGTGTGGCTTCCGCTTCCGAGCATTACCTTGGAATTCAGCCCCATTTTCATCCTCCCGCGGTCCCTGCAGCATGTTGAAGGGTTTTGCAGTTGTGAAGAGTTGAGTTGCCCCATCTGCGTTCACTCAAACATACCCAAGGGATTCACCTTTACCTTTGAGTGACTTCGGTGCAGTCACTTGCTCTTACACAAGGTCTTCCTTAAATTGTGAGATAAAATACAGGGGATTTTCTTTTGTCTTTATGGAACCTTTGTGAACACAAGCGAGGTGTTTGTCCTGTTAACAGTGGGGGCAGAGGTCAGGTCCCTGCAGCAGGCTGTGGCTTTTTCACTCTTGTGACTTTGTTGGTCTTGGAGTTTTATTTCTGTCTATAGAAAACCTCAGGCTCAGTCCCCACTGATTGGGGACCAGCTCCTCCTGCTCTCCTTTAGATTGATGGTGACCCAGCAGGCACCATCCCTATGTCTCTTTGTAGAAGGTATCAGATGATTCCTTCATACAACCACCAAGGTGTAACCAATCCAGATTCTTTTCCTGTTGTGATACCAAGTTCCTGTGTGTGCATGGAGGTACATAAACACTCTTTGCACACACATTATCTGTCTGTAAATAAATACACAGAGAAATAAATGAATATTGAAATATCTAAGGTGTTTGAAGTAACTGATGAGTGGAGAAGAGAGTGGAATGCAGAAAGCAAACACGATTAGAGGAGTCCAGGAGCCCTGGTGTGTATCCAGCTTTTTTGCAGCCTAACTAGGTGAACATTTCTGCTGCTCTTAGGACAAGCATTTGGAGAATGAAGTGTGTTAATAACTGTGCTGTGCTGTCTCTTTCTCATTGTTAACAGTAATTGTCTCTCTTTCCCCTTTTCCTGGTGCCTTTTCCTCCCTCCCTTTCCCACTTACTTCCTGAATTCATGCAGTCGGTCTGGTACCTGCCCTCTTTATTCCCCTCACCCTTGGTTCTTCTCTTCTACCCCACCCTCTTCCCCACTTGCTTGTGCTCCACGTTGCTGGTTCTTACGTTCACACGCTCATTGTCACCCTGTTTTGTACTTCACATCCCAGCAGCTGTCCAGCCAGGTCCCTGAGCACAGCCCTGTGGTCTATGGGACTGTGGAGAGCACCCACCTCGCTGCCAGCACCCCTGTCACTGCGACTAGCACCCCGAAGCAAGGTTTGTTGATGGATATTTCCTATTTCCTCCCTGATTATTTTTAATCTTTTTCATTTTTTTTTTTTTTTGCCTCGTTTCTTGTTTTAGTTTGGGTATTTTTGGCATGGAGACAAGCACTCAGCAGAAATAGGAGGGGAGGGACGACTTTGCCTCCACTGGAACATTTTAACAATGTGTTGCTAAGGGAATTAATTGAAATTTGCCAATGTGAAACCAGTTAAAAATAATTGTAGTCGAGCTTATATGTCCTAAATGTTGTTTCAGAGCATCTGGAAGTGAGAGCCTCCTCTTGCCCATGTGCCACCCTCCAGCAAAATGCTCTTGGCCAGAGAGGTTTTAGATCATTTGGACGATTAGCCATAGGTATGGCACGTAACCAGAGCATCATATGGCTCCTCCAGAGCTGCTGCTCTGTCTTGTCCTGCAGGACATGGGCAATATTAATTAGAAAAAAAGACATATTAGTGAGCAGACTTGGCTTAGGAAAAATGGCACGGATGGAAAAAGTTTCTCAAAGTGATGACATTTCCATCTCCTATCCAAGAATATACATTTTAAAGGGAGGTTCTTTTAAACAGTTCAAAGGAAAGGTGTCCCAGGAGGGAGGATGGAACGTGTGCCAAGTCTCTTCCCCCGCTTTACAGCCACCTAAAAGCCATTAAACAGCAGTGGTTAATGAGGTGTGTGCTGCTGTCACGCTAACGGAGCCAGTGTAGGGATTCAGGCTCAGCACCGCCGCTGTGTCCCGGTTCTTCTCCACACTGCAGTGTTGGAGGTTCTGCCTCTGAGGGGTGCCCAAAGCAGAGGTGCCCTTTCACTCATGAGGAAAGAGGGGAAAATCTGCCTCCAATGCTTCAGATGTTTTAGATCCAAACAGCGGCATCATTGCCACTTGGAAGTGAAAGGAGAGATCCCTGAGGCTCGTTTGTATCAGATTCTAAAATTTACTGGAAATGTTGTTCTTTTACAGCCAATGGTGCAGACTTCAGGGTGTTCCCCCAGGGAAAATTGTTCCATGGATGTTTCTGAACTGCTGCAGTGTCTGGAAATGGTTGAAGTGGAAGCTTTTGAGATCCATAGAATCCCAGACTCCTTTGGGTTGGAAGGGGCCTTAAACCTCCAACCCCTGCCATTGGCAGGGACCCCTTCCACTGGAGCAGCTTGCTCCAAGCCCCTGTGTCCAGCCTGGCCTTGAGCACTGCCAGGGATGGGGCAGCCACAGCTTCTCTGGGCACCCTGTGCCAGCGCCTCAGCACCCTCACAGGGAAGAGCTTCTGCCTAAGAGCTCATCTCAGTCTCCCCTTTCATCTGATCCCATCTCCCGCATGAAGCAGGACAATGGCTTTGTATAGTTGTGCAAAAGTTGGGTGTTTGTGTCACCTAAAGCACTGTGGGTAGATTTGAACACCCACGGAATCCATGGTGATGATGCTGGCTGAGCAGGACTCGCAGGCTCGCTCAGCTCTGGCACAGCTGCTCTTCCCAGTCCATGTCCTTGTTCCCCCTCTGCTGAGGCACCCACATCCCAGGGGGTATCTCTGAGCATGCCAAGGTGCATGGTGGCACTGGGACTTGACCAACTGATGTCCGAGGTGCAAGTACCAAAATACATCTGCCCTCTTGAGCAAGTTAATGTTGAACCATAAAATCCAGCACTTTACCTCCCAGTATTTCCCCTGGTGTATGAAAACTTGTATTTCCAGGACAGGTGGGTTTTCTCTCTAACTTAATCCCTTCGTAGGGAACTGGAAGTGGACTGGATGTGGTCTTTATTTAGTTACACAGGTCTGACTGTGCTGGGGTAACTATAAATCAAAGCTTGAAGTGGGATTTAGCGCTGATGAGCTTTCCTGTATTTATATCCATTCCATCCCAGAAAGAGTCAAACATTTATTCCAGTCCAGAAACTGCTCAAGAGTGCATTTGTGTCAGCACAGCAGAGCAAGAGCACCCTGAAACAACACCGTGAGCCTCAGGCTGGGACAGCAGCAGTGGGGTTGCTCACGGCACAGAGCAGAGGGAAGGGGAAGGAACTTTAGATACCATTGAAATCATTGATTTCAACCAAGCTAGTGGCATGTCTTTCTGGAAATAATAGTTTCTCACTTTGTGCCTGATGTTAGGGGTTTTTGTTCCCAGATAAAACCAGGCGTAGATGGGGTGCATGGCTTTCTTAAGCAAACATTGGTTAAAAACAGTATTATCGGGTCCCTTAAGACCTCTCCACCATGTTCATCCTCTGGATCGCACCCTCACTTGTGCCCTTTACTTTGGGCACTAGTTTGCATCAGTTGAGGTTTGGGATAAAGCTGTCGTTCCAAGTTTGTGGTATTCAGTGATCATTCTGCAGTTATTTATAACTGTGGCCCCTTGGCTGGCTCCAGGATCGGGATTGAAGCATGTGTGGTGCCGGCAGCCTGGCCTCTGGTACTTCCCACTGTGAGCATCTGCAGTCCCTGTGCTTTTGCAAGGCTGGATTTGGGATTGTGTTGCACTTAACGTCCTGGTTTTTTCCTTTAAAAGACAAGCATTTGGCATTTGCTGCTTTTAGAGCAGCTTTTCAGGCTTCAGAGTTCCCAGATGATTTGAACTCTAATACCTTGAGAAGCAGCGTTATTTGGGAGCAGACAGGCAGCTGTCATTCCTAGAGGTGCTCTTGGTGCCTGTGTATCAGCCAGGCTGCAGAAGGTGAGGATATTGCTGGAGAATCCAGGTCAAGCTGGTGGCAGACGGGGCAGGAGCCTGGCTGCAGGCCAGTTGTAACAGGGTATAATTGTGCATGAAATCAGAGTTGTCCTCTTTGACTCAGCTTCAGGCTCAGTGCGATGTTTGGGGTATTATCATTATGGGGTTTTAACTCTTTGTACATGCTGCGGTGGACATGGAAAATGTGTGACACAGTTTGTGGAAAACAGAGTTCCTAAAGTCTGGAAAGCTTCGAGCTGCTCCGCTGACAGCAGGACTCTTAACGTGGGCTCCAAAAGCTGCCTGCAAAGCCGGCAGCAGCACCGGGACAGAGCATGGAAAAATGGCACCAACCCAGCGATCATTTCCAGATAAACATCATGAAGCAGAAACCAATCCCTGTGTCCAGTGAAATCTTCCCCATGCACTGCTCCAGGCGGTCTCTGCTGCCACGACCACGCAGCAACCCAGGTCCCTCTTGGGCCTTTACGTCTCTGCATGGAGGAGGCAGCAAGCGTCTGTCCTGCTGAGTTGGTCAAAGTATTTCTAATGAGTAACTTGGCCAGATCTGTATTGATCCAAAATACCTCCTGATGGAGCAAACTCTGCTCCTGAACAGCCCAGTGCTTCCTGTAAATACCTTCTAAATATAATGTCAGGAGCGATCTTGGCATATTTAGAAGGGATCTGATTCACTTGGGATGAATTGCGTTGATTTTTGTTTTCCCTTCCCAACTGTATGTTGTTCCACGTGACACTTGCTGTCAGAGCTGGCAGGGATCAATGTTCCTTTGCCAGGACTTGGAGAGCTGTTCTCTGCTGGTTCCAGTTAAGCTTTACTTCTCTTTAGCCAAACCTGCTCATTGCTGTGCTGAAATCCCCCACCTCAAATTGCTTCCCTCCTTGGGTTTTGCACACGCAGCCTGTATTGGTGGCTGGTGCGTTGGCCAAATAAGGTGCAGTTGGAGGACAGTGGTTGAACACTGGTTTAAAACGCCGTCGTGTATTTTTGCTGCGGTTTTTATCTCTTGGAATGTTTTTCTGGACACTTCAAATGCCTTCTTTTTGTTTTGGAGCAATCGCAGTTGACTCAAGGGAGAGAATATCCAGGCAGTTGTTTACAGCGAGCTGTAAATGTCAGGAATGCTGCATGAGTTCTGCAAAGGATGTTCGAGAAACCAGAGGTGACACAGTTGCTTTTCTAAGGCAGTTCCCAGGTCCTTTTTCTTCCACGGAGCCTTTGGAATCAAAATCAGATGTTGGGATACTTTCTCCCATCTTTTCCGTCATTTGTCATCCTCCTCCAAAGCCATCTCCCTGCGTGCCTCATTAAGTTAAACTACTGCTTTGGCCGTGGTCCTCCCTTTAATGCTGCCGGGGCTGTCGATGGCTGGGACCTAAGTTCTTCATTGCTCCAGCTATTCCTGAAGATGGGACTTGGTGCTTCAAGCAGTTTCAGATGTGTTCTCCTTCAAAACCCTTTTCCTTCAGCCTATCTGTTGAATAATGGAAAGCCAAAAGAGCTTGGAGAAGACCAAGCAAAGCCATACCCGAGTTCTAACTGACTTTTGATCATAGAATGGTTTGAGTTGGAAGGGACCTTACAAATCTTCTAGTTCTAACTGGGTTTGGGGTTGGATGTGGCCTTCAGTTTCCTAATCTGAACAGCAGGGTTTGTGCCTCTGGCTTTTCCAGAATTACTTTTTCCTGCTCCCAGAGGAGCGCCCTGATGCTTCAGTGCTTGGAAAACCCTGGGGTGTTTTGCATTGGTGGGGCAGAGCAGAGCTCCCTGAGGCCAGATCTTGTATCAGGGGTTAGAACTGGGCTGTCGAGTCCAGGACATTGCCTTTGAGTGTCTCATCTGTCTTGCAGAGTTGTAGCATGGAGGCACTTCCCTACGCAAGATCTCACAGCCTACCTACATCCTGTCACCAAATCGGAGGCAGGAGAGGGTGTAACACAGATCCTAAGTAGTTCTGTCGGATATTTTAGGATCTTGGCTCGTACTTTGTTCAAAAGAAGTGGGAATAAATGTGTTAAATGCAGCTCAGCTTTGGGAGCTGCATGGTGGTTGCAGCAGGGCTGGTATTGCAAAGCCTTTTGGTCATCACAGGATCAGTGCAGGGACTTCTCTGTGCTCGGTAGTTTGGGCTTTGGTGTGACATGTGCAGATACCTTTTCCCTGCTTGATACCGTTGGACCACAAACATCAAGAGCTGATGATGCTGTTGTTTGGCTGTGCTTAAATCCCTTCTTGGCTCTGCTTTCTTTGGGGAAAGGTATCTCTGCTGGAATTTAGAACAGAAAGAGAGGATGTGTCCTTTAGTCTGGTGTGCTGATGGTGGTGGAGCTGAGGAATAACAAGGGGGAAAATAAACTCAATGCATCCCATGTGTTCATAATGGCACAACACGTGGCATCTGTAAAAGAATGGCCCGTGGCTCAGGGTTAGAACCCAAGTTCTAAGTTGGGCAGAACCCAAGTAAAGTGATGCTTTTGTCTTTCGTAATTTCTGTCAAGAAAAATCCCATTTTCAGCTGCAAGTTTCTCACAAAATGCACCTTTTGTAACATTTCCCAGGCCTGTTCTGTGAAGGCCGTTACATTCAGAAAACCAGGAGCAGTGGCTGTGTTTGAGACTGGCTGCAGCCTGCCTGTTGCTCCCCTTTACCTGCAGGGTTAACTTCAGGTGCCTCTGGTGGCTTCCTTGGATGGAAGGCAGGATGCAGGCGAGGGGAACCGAGGGGGCTTAGGTACAGCAAAGGGAAGTGGAATTGTTCTGTTGTTTATAACATTGCCTTTGTTTCTCTCCTTTCCCAGAAGAGAAGCCAAAACCAGACCCAGTATTAAAACCTTCTTCTCCAGTCCTCAGACCAGAACCTACTGGGGAGAAAAAAGATCAAGCTGGCCAGACGACTGAGGCCACCTCAGTGGAAACCCCACCAGAACTTCCTCTTGCTCCATCGCCAACCCCGACCGCTCCCGTCGCAGTTGTTCCTGCTGCTCCAACTGTTGCTGTTGTCACCGTTTCTAGTAAACCCCCATTCACAGCTGACTCAGAGGAGAAATGTGAACTGGCTTCCCCAAAAGAGGAGGCAATGCCTATATCCAGTGCCACACCATGCACGGACACATCAGACCCTTCGCCAGCAGAAGAGGCTGATGCCGAGGTGTGCGAGGAGCCTAGTAGTGTAGCATCTAGTGATATTCCAGTGACTGCTAGTACTAATCTAATTAATGAGGTGAATGGAGTTAGTGAACAGGTAACTGCTGCAGAGAGCGTAGTAGATGTAGCCCAGACGGAAGCTGCACCATTGACTGTTGAGTTGGAGACCCCCGAAGCACCTCCAGCAGAAGTGGAAAGCGTGCCATCTTCCAGTGCTCTTCACGCTGCTCCCTCTCCTCCTCCCACCCCACCTCCCACCCCTCCGCCACCATCTCCTCCCAGTTCGGTTGCTGCTGCTGCTGTTACCACTACAACTCCTTCTCCACCTCCTCTTCCGTCTCCTAGTGCCCTCCCTGTTGTCCAGGGAGATTTAGAAGGAGAGGAGAGCACAAGAACTACTCTTAGCGAAGAGGTAAAAGATACTGAAAAGAAGGAAGAGACAGAAGCAGATGGGCAACTGGAGGAGAGCACGGAGGCTCAGAGTTTAAACTCGAGCAAGAGTCCTGTCCCAGGTAAGTGTTGGCACCGTGGCTGCGTGCAGTGAACTGGAGGATGATGGAAAGAGATCTGGGGTGGTTCCTCCATCAGGTGTTTCCATTTCTACCTGCCAAAGCAAAATCTGATCGTGCTGCATGACTAAGACTCGACATTTGTGTATCTCCCTTTGAGAATCCAGGCTGTTCCTCTGAGCCTTGTCACCTGCCTTTGGTTTCAGTGTCCTCTGTCATCGCTGGGTTAGCACTGAATGGATTCATGTAGACCTCTGTCATTTCATGGGTTGTATTTTCTATAGAAAACTGGATTTTTTTCAGGACTTCCTGGAAATGATACTGGGAACCAAGTTAAATCGATTGTATTTAGCTGCTGGGGCAACTGTAACGCTGGCTATGGTGCACATTTAGCAGTGTTAAAGCATTTAGATGTGTCTCATCTTTCCCCACTGTTTTGGAGTCCTTTCAGAGCTGGGAAAATGAGGTGTTTTATTTAAACATATCCTTGGAATTTGATGAAGTTTGGTTAAGAAGCAGAGCAGAAAAAGTAGGTTGGGATTTGGGGGGGGGGGGGTTGTTGGGGTTTTTTAAGTAACATTTAAAATAGGATTTGGGGTTTTTCCAGTTTATTCTTTCATAAGCCAGCCCTGGATGTGCGCTGGCATCAGGAGCATCTCGAGCTACTCTCTGCTATGGATTAAATTAAATGAAAAGCTGAGCTTGGCCTTGTTCCATATTTGTGTGTTGCTGCACTAGGTCAATATGCTGGACCTTAAATAAAACCCTGTATCTTGGGAAGATCAGAAAGATCCCTGCTCTAGCAGCCACGGCGGGGGTCTGTTAATCTTCTATTTTTATTCTGCTCGGGTCATTTCACTGCTCTGGCTCTTGCTGTTCCTTCAGGCTGAGCCACTTCATAACACAAATTAATTTCCTTACAAAGCAGGGAAATGGGACTCTCTGTAAATCACGTTTTGCCCAGGCAGGCTCCAGCTTGCACTATTAGTGCTTGTTCTGTGAGGGCCTGTAGTTTAGATGAAAAAAAAAAGCATTTTGGGCTTTTAATTATGCAGCAGATGAATTTTAATGCTCTAATGTCATTAGGCCGGACAGCCCACATTAGCCAATGCATCGGCTTTGGCAACAGAGAAACGAAGATTTCTCAAGTCATGGACAAGATCGCTTGAAACTCTGATTCCTATTAAAAGCTCAGTGCTACAAGGGAAGCAGAATACTCTCCCAGGTCATTGTTGGGTGCTTTACCCCTTCTTTAATGACCTATAACTGTATTGCATTGCTCTGCTAAGCATTTTTTGAGCCATACTTTCCCAATTCTTCCTTGGAGAGAGGTTTAAGTAACGTCATCTGAAGGTGACTGCTCACGCAGGCATCTCTCTGGGCTGAATGAGGAATTGCAGGTCTCTGCCATATGCTGGAAAATACAGATGCTGAGCTTCAGGAGCAAGGAGGAAGGGCTGTTGCTGTTACTGTTTTCCCCTTGGACTAAAGGCCAAGAGTCTTTTCTGTGATCTCTGAAGGTACAATAGACACTGGGATAAAGGAAACCTCTCAAACACATGCCGGTAAGCGTGAACTCGGTGACTGTTAACACTCTTTTGTTGGGGGTTCCAGTAGGAGTGTGTGCCTACTGCAGAGCAGCTTGGCCACAAATGTAAACTGGTTTGGGTTGGAAGGGACCTTAAAGCTCATCCAGTTCCAACCCCTGCCACGGGCAGGGACATAGTGTTGTTGGGACTTGCAGCGTTCCATATTTCGTGATGGAGGCGACAGCTTTTCAGGGATGAAGTTATTTGCTTGTTTCTCAAGCACTGAACAGAATGCACTTTCTGTCTCACAGTCAGAGAAACAAGACTTTCATGTTCTCCTTCATCAAGCTCTAGAGAGGGAGAAAAGACCACAGAGGTTTAACATCCTTAAACATCTTCATTCTCCAGCAGTTCTCTTTTACAGCTCAAGAAAAGGAGTTTGTCAGTGTTCGCAGGAGGAGCTGGGCGCTGAGCAGAGCTGATCCAGTTGGGATCAGGGGAACTTCTGCTCTGTCTTTTCCACTGGCGTTACAACTCCACCAGATGCCAAGGTTGGAGGATCTCTGCCCGAGCCCCCCTGTTGTAGTCTTCTTTTTTTGCAGAAACTGGAGTGTGCTTGGTTTTCCTGTCTATTTTACACTATTTTCTATCTACTCTTACTCAAGTCCTAAGTTCTGTTAGCCTGCATGATGAAGATAGCAGCTTCATTGGCTCAGTCTCAGTATCTGATAGTAGTTCATTTGCAGCCTGCTCGTCAGTGCTCTTGCTTCTAATCCCCTGCGAAATGGGGAAAATTTGGTAGGTTTTGGAGCATTAAACCCCTGAGAACTGCAGTTTTTCACCCTGCAGGCAGGTTCTTGTACCCGAGTGTCCAGTTTCCTGCCACTGAGGGTGTTTCTGTTCCAAGTATTTGCCAAAATGTGGGATATGGGGAGCCACGTTCCCACTATTGCAATTGTGGAGACGGCGGGTCTTGTTCCTGCCTGCTCAGGAGCTATTGTCTTGGGGTTTTCAGGATGGGCAGAGCTGTTGTATCTGCAGAGGGCAAGAGCACACGGCTGTTAATTAATTGCTACTCATCTTCATTACAAGGAAAGAAAATACAGATATTATCAAGAGGAGAACTGTCATCCTCACTGAAACGTTGCTCCAGTTAAAAGCCATCAACAACAGGCAGCCTCTTTTGTCAGTAGATTCTGGGTTATCTGTAGTAGCATTGGTGGCTGCAGTGAGGGACCAGCATCCTCAGGGAACAAAACTGGAGAGATTCTGTTGGAGGAGTGGGCATTTCTAAAGGAGGTGTCACTCCCAGACTCGAAGCCTTGAGGACATGCTCTGAACGCATCTTTTGATACCTTTGTATTGTGGCTATTACAAGGAGTGAAGAGGAAAACAGGAGCCTGATGGCTGTCCCAGGCAGAACTCCGAGGAACGTAGGAAGCCAAAAAAGCTTCATACGTGTTGAATTCCAAAGGGCTGTTTCTTGCAGAGCTCATTTATAAGATGTATTTCAATGTAAAGTAGCCCAACCAGCTGCAAGTCCCTGGGTTTCTTTGCTGTGGAGGCTATAAATGAGCAACTTGGGGCAGTAATTGGAAATATCCCCAGCACCCAGAGCCAGAGACATAAATCAGGTATCGCCTGTTCCTTGATTTGCTGCCACAGCCCACTGGAATATATGTTCTTTCCCATGAGCTGTGAGGGGATGGCGAGTCTTTGCTTTGGTTTAAAATGGCACATGGGCTAAGAAGGAGAAATATAAGAGCTGGTATTAATTTATGCTTAGCAGTTGGCACCCACATCAGAGAGGAGACTGTCTGCTCTGCGTCGCCTGATGGGTTGTCAGCTTGGGGGGGGATCTCCTGCAGAAAGATGTTCTGCTGAAGAACATGATGTAGCTGCAGAAATGGGTTGAGGTAGCGCAGATCAGAGGTCTCATGAGACCCCCCCCGCAGTTCTATGTCCAGCCCTGGGGAAACAACACAAGGGGGACGTGGAGCTGCTGGAGCGAGGCCAGAGGAGGCCACGGAGATGCTGCGAGGGCTGGAGCAGCTCTGCTCTGGAGCCAGGCTGAGAGAGCTGGGCTGGGGCAGCCTGGACAAGAGAAGGCTCCTGAAGGGGAGACCTGAGAGCAGCTCCAGTGCCTGAAGGGGCTTTTGGACCCTTGCCTAGAGCCGAACTGGACACGTTGCATTTTTGTTGCTCTGCAGCTTGTGGAGACCCTCGCAGCTGAGACACCGTTGTCCTGGTCAGGTTTTGGCTGCGGGAGGGTTGGCACCTAAACTCACATTCATCTTCTAAGCTTACATTAGTGTGAATTCTCCTGTTGAGTCAGTTCCTGTAGCAGAAATGAAACAAAATCTGATATCTCCTGTTTTAAGAGGGGAGAAGTTGAGCAACGTCTCAGAGGTCTCGGTGGTGTACCCCAGTCAGCTCTGAAACACAGCCGGGTGTTGGTGCCGGGGTACAGGCTGCACAACCAGAGGTGTCTCGGGATTCAAGGCAAGTGTCTGGCCAAGCATCCTCGTGCAGGGAAACCCCAAAGCAGGAAAAGGATCTACACAAGTAAAGGCAAAAGCTGCCGAGGCTCATTCAGGAGACTCGGCAGGATCACAGCTGTATATAGCGTTATTCTGCCAAAAAAAAGGTGGAAAAAATGTATTATTGAGAAGCAATAGTGTTAACATCCTGAGAGTTGAGGAAGTCACACCCTAAACCTTTGCCAACCCCAAATCCGTGACCTTGGGTTTATTTCTGTGTATTTAAAACCGAAGCGTTATTTTACACCGTGGATGGTTTTTCCATACTTGAGTTTGAGCAGAGTGAAGTTTTGTCAAATTAAAAACTTCGGGGTTAAAAAACATCTCCTTTTTGGTGAAATTACTTGGCTATGGCAGTATTGGGGTCATTACTGTGCAAACATGACCTTCTCCTTAACGGAATCCTCCAGAAGTGTGGAGATGGCACCACCAAACAAGGAGGCATCTCCTCATGGGCTCCACGCAGCAGGTTGACCATTGAAAAGCACTAGATTTTCACTAAATTATGGCAGATCTGGTGGTGGAGGGAGCTCTGGAGCCTCATTTAGGTCCTCGCTTTGCTCAATCACAGAGATCACTGCATGGACCTTACCCAACCCCAGTTTCACCCCATGATGACGTTAAGAGCTTGGCTCTTCTTGCCGCAGGCTGCCGGAGCCATAGGAAGAGCTGATCCCCGGTTGTGCAAGGTGAAGCTGTTTTGCAGCCTGTGCCCCACTGGCTGTTTCCCTGCTCCTTTGAGCCCTGGGAAGTTCAAGGTTCAAGCTGGGGCTCTGTTCTGCTCTTCAAACTTCACATTGCTCCATAGGGTACTGCGATGGATGGGGATGCAGGATGAGGAGTCTGGGAGATCTGGATGATTCCTCCAGCTCCTCCATGAGCCATCAGTTCTGGGAATAACCTGATGATGAATATTTGAATTAGACTTCGGCTTTTTTAATCAACCTTTGCTTTTGTGGTGTTCAGCATGAAGGTGAAAATCTCTTGCCAGTCATGGTAGCTCCTATTGCACCTTGGGCTGGTGTTGGCATGCTGATGGTCCTGATTTCCACAGCCAGCAAGTCCACAGTCTCCCTCCAGACAGGAAAACGCTGCTAAGAAACTGCTGAGGCTCCTACATAACCTTTGGGACAGTGGGAATGTCGCAGATCCTGTTTCCTCTGTGCCCATAGGAACAAAGCAGGCTGTCATAACACCCTTTTCATTTCTCCGTAGTTAAAGGGCCCTTCAGAGTGGTGTTTTATTGTGATAAAAGAAGGGCACGCTGTGGTTTGCCGCGAGATCTGCTGGAAACCAAAGGCTCGAGCTGGAAATCTGTTTGCAGTAAACTTCAGTCACGAAATCAGTTCTGTTTGTGCCCTGTGTTACATCTGCATCTGGGCCTCGTACCAGACGTTAAGCTGGTGGCACTTGCAACTAATTACAGGCATGTTAGATTGATGCTTTGTCTCCTCTCCTAATATATGGTGTGGTTTCTTTTACCCTTTGCAGGGAGAGAAAAGTGATTAGAGTAAATCACTGCTGATGTGAGGAATATTATATGGTGTTTTCTTCAAAACCAGGGAAGTAAGTGCATGGTGGAGTTGTTAACCTGCTTTTAAAGTGAAACCTAAATCCAGCTCGGGAGAGCCAGTAGTGCTGCAAGATTGGAGGAGTTGTCCTTTTGGATGAGACATTGGAAATCTGGGGCTGTTCATGGTTATGGTTTATGGTTACTATTCTAACTCTCCTAATATTCCTGCGATATACATTGAGAGCAACCAGCACTCCCAGCTCCTTCAAAGAAGCTCAGTTCCTGAAGGATGTCTTTTGTCCTGCGTGATCCTAATGCTGTTGGTAGCAAACTGTGTGTCACAGGTAGCATTTCGAGCTTGAATGAGCAGCTTGTAAAACAATTACCCTGTTTTAATGTCCTTCTGATGATGGTGTCATTGCTGCAATGAAACAAAACTGGTTCAGTCTGAACCCTCACAAGGCCGTGACCGCTTCCTTTGCCTCTACAGAAAACTGGTGTGTGAGAGGGCAGAGCGTCACCCCCGGCCAGATTTGCTCCATAGCATTGAGTGTTGTAATGGATGTACATTTACATTGCAGCCCAAACTGCTCTAACTGCACCAAAGACGTGGAAGAAACCAAAAGACCGGACCCAAGCCACTGAGGAGGCGATAGAGGCGGAAGCAGAGGTAAGAGGGAACCACAGTGCTGCTTTGTCCAGGTTTAATGATGAATTTGCTCTCTTGAAGCTGTATTTTAGAGATGCTGCTTCCTAGTTGCCCTGCAAGGTTGCAGGGCAGACTTCTTGGGCGAAGCAACAGTGATAATTCCTCAGCACCCTTTAGATAACTGGGTTTAGTCCATTCCTTGTTACAGCTCTTAAGTTTTCTTTGCTCTTGCCTGATTTAGTAACTACCAGCATTCAGGAACATCCAACTGCTGTCCTTCCAGAGAAGAAGGATGTCCAGAGGAGGGTCACAAGGATGGTCAGGGGTCTGGAGCATCTCTCTTACGAGGAGAGACTGCGGGAGCTGGGCCTGTTTAGTCTATAGAAGAGCAGATTGAGAGGTGATCTGATCAATGCAGATCAGTGTCTCAAAGGCAGGCGCCAGGGGGATGGTGCCAGATTCTCTTCAATGATGCCCAGCAACAGAACAATGAGTAATGACTATAAACTAAACCACAAGTTTCACCTCAATACGAGAAAGAACTTTCTGTTGAGGATGGCAGAGCCCTGGCACAGGCTGCCCAGGAGGGGTATGGAATTTCCCTCTCTGGGGACATCCCAAACCCACCTGGACAAGTGCCTGTGTGCCCTGCTCTGGGTGGCCCTGCCTTGGCAGGGGGCAGGACTGGATGAGGTCCCTTCCAACACTAATGATTCTGGGATTCTGTGATGAAGGATGAGAATCAAAGTGGGGTTGAACCCTTTACACTGCCCTGTTTGGGTGCCACCACCATGACATCGGGCAGGTTCTGTGGTCAGCGATGCCACAGTGATGTCACCACCGGGTTAGTTTTCCTGACAACCACCTGATGGAGAAGCTGAGAAAGGAAATCCCTGGAGTTTGCAGACAAAACCACCTCGACAGCAATTAGATGAGTAATGAAAGTCTCCAGTGCTGCTGCTCTGGGTAGGATATTACAGGAGGGACCTCTTGGTTTAATATCCTGGGTGAAATTGGGGTTGGAATAGATCAGAAAAGGGAATCAGAGGGTAAAAGTGTTCACACTCAGCCTGTCTCTGCACTGATAACAAGTGGTGGTGTTATCCAGTTTTTCTTAGTTTTTTATTAGTTTCTTATCTGCTGTTTCCTCCACACCTTGCCCTTAGTGCAGACATCACTGAACCGTTCTGCTATAAAGCCTGTTGTCACCGAGTAAATCTTGACTCTTATGGATGGTGCCTCATCCTTTGTGTAAGCAAGTGCTTGTTTCCCCCTGAAGTAGCAGATTTACATATTACCAATGACACAGAAGTGTCATCCCCTCCTTTTGGGGTGGGAATAGGCACTTAATAGTGCTCATGTGTAGGGTATCCTGCAGTGACTCTGGTCTCTGTGCAGTGGAAGAGCTGACGGTTGGGTCATCCAGAGAAATTAAAAGCATCACTGTGCTTGTTTTCAAGCCAGAGAGTGAAGGATGTTGCTGGAGCTGCACCCAGTTCATACTCTCTGTGCATCACAGAATCCCAGCCTGGTTTGGGTTGGAAGGGACCTTAAAGCTCATCCAGTTCCAACCCCTGCCACGGGCAGGGACCCCTTCCACTGGAGCAGCTTGCTCCAAGCCCCTGTGTCCAACCTGGCCTTGAACACTGCCAGGGATGGGGCAGCCACGGTTGGACTTGATGATCTTGATGGTCTTTTCCAACCTCGTGATTCTATGATTCTGTGATCTTCTACCACACACTGAAGGGATGTGGATGTGCTGCAATGCTGCCCTTTCACAGACTGCTAAAAAGGGATGCAAGAGGAGCGTTAGTTCTGCAGCACTGATCTTGGGCTGTCGTTGGGATATCAGTACTGCAAAGGGGGAAACAAATCCAACAGAGGTGTTCAGCAGGAGCTGTGACCACTTTGTAGCTGTGCTCCTCATTGCCAGGTTGGACACAGGGGCTCGGAGCAACCTGCTCTGGTGGAAGGTGTCCCTGCCCACAGCAGGGGGTTGGAACTGGATGAGCTTTATGGTCCCTTCCAACGCAAACCAGTCTGGGATTCTCTGAAGCCAACCACAGCGTGCCCTATAAGAGGGGTGCTGAGCTGCAGGAGAGGAGAAGAGTGAGGTTGGCTTTCCAGGCTGGCATTGCTCATGGCTTAACAGCTCCTTCCATCCTATCCCAGTAGCTCCTGGGGATTCCATGGGCAGCACTAGGTGTCTTCAGTTGCAGTGTTCATTATCGGTGGATGTGAACCAGTAAATCACCCGGGGGCTCTGTGTGTTGTCCCGTGTCACTGTTCCAGATGCGCGTGTATCCTGTGGCACACAGAAACGCTGTGTGAATAAGTAAGAGCAGTTTCCCATGCGTTGAATCTTGACAGTGTGGTTTTACCGTAACCTCTTGTGTTTCCATCTTGTGCCTCAGCCTAAAGTAGAAGAAGAACTTTCAGGTGACAAAGTACTTGAATCCGACCCAGAGAAAATGAGCCATGGGTTCCAACTGGAGAGAGACCCCTCTGAGCTTCAGAAAGCGAAACCTGTGGAGGAAAACGGAGAGCAGGAAGCGGAGCCAGTGAGGAACGGTGCCGAGAGCGTTTCCGAGGGAGAAGGAACTGAAGCAAACTCAGGCTTCACCGAGAGCTCCGGCGAAGGACCAGTGTACCAGTATAAACCAGGTAAATCCTGCCTCGGACGCCTGCGAGCTTGCTTGGGTTTGTGCCTCCCAAAGGGAAAGGCCGTGTGTCCTCCCCATGGAATAAAGGATGTTTCCAGTGGGGCTAGAAAGGTACTCACTGTTTCACTGGGATCCACCACCCAGTGGGCCCAGAGGCACCTTTGGGGGAGCACAAGAGGAAGGTTGTTTTTCTCTTGCTGGTGGTAATAAAGAGAAGAGAAAATCTCCAATTCCTTGAATTTGTTGCATTTGAGGACATTGGCTGCAGCACAGTGGAAATGGTGGTGAATTGGTTCTGGTATGATTGACAGCTGAGAGCGATCCAAGAAATTCCATATAAGTTGATATACTCCTTCAATAAGAGATTTGAAAGTTCTGATTGAGTCCTAAATACGAGTACGTGTGTTATATAGATTTAATTTCCTGGGTAAACTGTTGCATAGCTCTTCAGGTTTCTAGAAGAGTGGAAAGGGAAGAGTCTGTGGTTTCATCCAGGCTCTGCTATTGAACAGTGCAGTTCTTTTGATGAAATAATTCAAGTGTGGGCTCGCAAGATAAGGTCCTTTCCTTGCTGGGTAGCACTGGATATAGAATACCCAAGGGGTGGTTTTGTTATCTATTAAGATAATTTAATTTGTAGACCTGAATCTCTGTTAATTCACCTCATTGAAAGAGACCTTGAGACCGACTTCTCAGTTGCTACCAATTTTTAAGCCATTTCTTATTCAGGTGAAGCTCCCTCCAAATAAATTACTCATTTTCTTGGGAGCCCAGAAATGGAAGAGTATAAAACAGAATAAGGAAGAGCCTTTGGAGCCCGGTGGATGAGGTATTGGACAAGGAGCAGCACTGTTAGGTAATTACACTGTGGTTGCAGAGCAGCCCTGGCTGCTTGGTGCTGTGACCCTCGACTTCAGCTCTGCTCTTTCTAAAAAGGGGGATCAGTCCCTTTGATTTTTGCCTTTTGATCCAGCAACCGTAGGAGGAATTGTGTATTTGATCCCAGGTTGTGCCCTTCTTGGGGAGCCAGGGCTGCCTGTGACACTGCCCAGCTGCTTTTCACATTAAAACAGCTGCTTGAGAACCTTCCAGCAGAAGGGAACTGTACATACAGACTGTTTCTTGGTGCTGTCAGGGCTTTTCCATGATAAATGGAGGGTGCCGTGGCACAGGGGATAGGCAGCTGGCTGGGAACGCTGGCTGGGACACCAGACTGTTTTCTGCACCTCTTTATCCCGAAGCTCTGCAGAAATGAAACTGCACAGAGAGCTTAAGTTTGTAGTTCCCTTTGTGTATGTTCATTCCCAGTTACTAAATCCCATCGTTGAAGCAAGTTCCAGTTTGTGGCCTGTGCAGAGATGGGGATGGTGAGAACCCAGAGACCGAAAGCTGGTGATCAGGGACTGAAATAAAGGAATAATAGAATCCTTTAGCAGCAAACCTGAACTGGATTAATGGGAAGTGATGCCGTTGGGCACCCGTGCAGTACAAAGGCAGCATCCTGTGCAGATGTTTTCCTTCAGAAGGAAAGGGGCCCCCAGCACAGGGGCCTGATAAAGGCACCCTGGCTGCCGAGCAAATCCAGGTTTGCTTTCCTAACCCCAAACTGTGCAGCCAGGAAAGAAAATCCCATCTTTAGGCAACCAGATGCCCATTTTCCTTGTGCTGGAATGGCTGTAGGTTTACATTTTGATTTGCATGGGGCGAGGTTCTCCACACCGTAGTTCTCCTGCCTGGAAAGGAGCAAAAAATGGGTGAAAAGTTGGGATTCTTAGGGCATTGTGCATTTTCTTGTACTTCCCACTGTTATTTCCAGCGTGGGTTGTTAAAGGCTCCATGTTCCCATGGTTTCAAAGGATGCTTACACAAAACCCCTCCGTTAACTTCTGCATTTTCACCCCAAACCTGGGAATTGTCCCTGTTTCGTCGTATCACACAAGGGTGGAATTCAGAGCTGAAACAAGGTGCCGTAGGTTAGAACTGGAATTGGTGATCAGTTCCATGGGGGGTTGCTGCTGGCCGTGGCTATATGCTCCCCAGTGGTTGTGTTCCTTTATTGTGATGTGTGTCCTCTGCCTTCAATATGAAGGTAAAGCTGAATTAAAACTTCGCAGGCAGCTGTAGCAACCTCTTCCCTTTGGATTTAATGGAAACACATCTTGGAGAGCGGAGGGTTTGGTTCCCTATGAATCTCAGGCATCTTCTCTCCTTATAGAGCAGTGGAAGCCCCTGGATCCGGAGGGGAAGAAGCAGTACGACAGGGAGTTCCTGCTGGATTTCCAGTTCATGCCTGCCTGTATCCAAAAGCCGGAGGGGCTGCCTCCCATAAGCGACGTGGTTCTCGACAAGGTGAGAGGAGAGCCCATCAAACAGGTACGTGCGGTGTGTTTAAACCTTAGCTAAAGATCCAAGTGCGTGCTTCATTCCTGGACTGTTGTGATGCAAGCTTCTGTTGGGAAGGGGGAATACATGGCTGATGTCACATCACGTAATTCTTCAATAGAGGCATTGGTGCCTAATGAATGTGTACAGATGATTTAAGAACTGAAGCGTTTTTAATGGTCTCTATCTGGATTCAGTTGTGCTGGGTCATTATTAGCATTTAAAATGATACAGCCACAAAGACCTGTGGAGCAAAGCAAGACTAAACAGAGAGGTGGTGTCTTTAATCACATCCGTTCTAAGGTTAGAAAGCATAGGCAAGCTTTTGGGCAAACTCTTTGGTCTGAAACAATTAAGTCACTGTGAGCTGATCTGATAAAACCTCGGCTCACAAGCACTTGTGTGATTTCTCTCCAGCCTTATTACAGATGTGATTTTCTCTGCTGTACGTCTCTGCTTACTGAAACCCTTGTTATTTCTGAAGTGCTGACACCAAGCCCTTATTCTCCTCTCACTGAGGCCTATGGAGTTCATTGATTTTGATGTAATCACTGCAGACTCGCTCTTAAGACTCAAGCACAGAAGAGGATGTAGGTGATCCTCGTGTGCAGAAACGTTCCCACTCTGAATTTCATACCCAGACAAATTGTTCCCCAAGTGATTTCGTCCACCTACCAGTTCTCTGTGATGGCTTCTCACTGCTCTGTCTGCATCTGAGCTTGCTTTGCTCGCTTGGCCATCTGTCTTGTTAACACAAAAGACATTTGTTTGAGGGAAGGTGGCAGTTTTGTGATCCTGAACCAAGGCAGGCCCATGTCAGCATTAATTTTATTCTCCAGAGTCATGCTCAGCCTTGAAGTGTCACTGAGCTGCTCTGGAGCCACCTGCAGAAGATTAAATGTTCATGTGTAGTGTAAGTGTGGATGCGTAAGACCTGCACAGTTTGTTAAAAGCAGTCATTTGGATAGTAAATGTGAGTGGTACGGGTTAGCAGAGGTTGTCTGTAGGCTTGGATGAGCTCTGTGCTGCAGCACCCGCTGAACAGGTCCTGTTTCTGTCTGTTCTGTACCACAATGCAGGTCAATCAGCCAAAACTGCCACTGAGAGCTCTGGACCCCCGGATACTGCCTCGAGGACCAGACTTCACACCAGCCTTTGCTGATTTTGGGAGGCAAAGCCCCGGGGGAAGAAACGTATCTGGAAGTGTGAGTTTACCCCAACTTGCTGCTGTAAAAACTGGCCTTAATGCTGATGAAGTCCATCCTCAGGCTTTTGGGCCGCTGCCGATGCTCCAGTGGTTCTGGTTGTGTCAGGATGAATGCCAGGGTGGTGTTGTCTTGGCTGTTGTAGGCAAATTAGGAGAGCGGATGGTTTGAACTGGTACGTATTGGTCTTCAATGGGTTTGATCTCCTTCACCTTTTCCCTGCGCCAGAGGTGTGGAAACACGTTTCCACGCTGGGGACCCGGCCTTGGCACGTGTGTGAACACACATCTCATACTACAACCCGGCGTCAGCATGTATCATCACAGGAGTCTGTTTTATGAAGCATACTGGTAGAGCAAAGAGCTTTTACTAACCAGAAAGAAAAAACAAGAATACACAATATACGCAGAGCCTGTGTTCCTGCTTCCTCTGTGCTTCCACGTGGTGTTTCGCTTTGGTTACTTCATTCCTTGTTTTCTTGCCTTTTCCTCTGCTTTTCTTTCCCTTTCTCATCTTTCCCCTGTGTCTGGCTTTGCCCATGCTCTGAAATCCCTCTCTGAATTCTTCCTTCTCGCCTTTGCCATCTCTTCCTTGGGGGGGCAGGTGCCCCCCCAGCATGGTCCTGCCCAGTCAGCACAGCTGAGGATGGAGGCTGCTCCATTAGGAGCAATCATGGATTTTCAGCTCCCTATTAAGATACATCCAGTGTCTCCATGTGGATGTATCTATTGACATAGCCATCATTTATCTTTCAAAACTGCTGGTTTCGGAAGCATTCACTGAATGAGCTCGACTTCAGGTGTGCACATTTCCTGAGCCTCAGAGGCAAACCTGGTGCTTTTGAGCTGATGTATTTCTGGTTTGAGAGTGGTCTCGTAGCCCGTGCCATGGGGTGTGTGCCCATGTCTTGGAGTAGCTTTGGTGCCCTGGTTCCTCTCAGAGCACCACTGGGTCCCAAAACCTCGATGCTGTTGGAGGTCGACTTCGCTTCCTGTGTTTAGGACTTGGAGGTGGCACTGCGGCACCTTCTCTCCTTTCATGCACTGGATGTCCCAAGCCTCCCAGCATCTCGGTAACGTCCCTGTCACTCTTTCTCTTTCCACAGGCCTGCAAAGTGCAGAGCAACCCTGGATTGCCTTCCCTGGCTCGGTGCGGGTCCCCAGCATGCCCTCTCTTGGTCTCGCCTCACCCACCATTGAGGAACCTGCCGCTAGGGGTAAGCCAAATCCCCCCCTCTCCCCCCACATCTTTGCACCTTTTTGTAGAGTTGTCTTTCTCCCTAATGCCCGCTGTTGATAAAGAACCACTGGCAGAAAACTTTACAAAAAGGTGCAACCTTGTTTAAAAGCAAACCGAAACCAGACTTGCATTGTACCCCTCTAGGCAGTCTTCAGTGGTGGGTGGGACATCACCAGCTGAGGGCATGCTGGGACGTTGGCCTGAGCGGGATCCGCGAGGGGTCTGCACTTTGCAGACCTGTGGAAAGGGGGAGACAAGGTAAGTCCCGCTTACCCCGTTCATTTGGAGCATTCAGCACATAACATACATCCTACATCTGCGCCTTCCCGGAGTTGAGCCTTCCTTTGCGTTTCTGTCGTGGAGGGTGTGAAGGTGATGTGATTCCACCAGCCCTGTGGCGGTGGTTGTTAGGGGACGAGAGGGGTTTCAGCCCTGAGCAAAACCAGACCTTGCCTTCTCGTGAAGCATGGCAAAACCCTGCGTGTACGCTGCCTGTCCACTCGGTCATCCCACCTCTGCACAGGCCATGCCCATAAACCATTAAACCCACTGCCTATCGCTCGCCCTCGAGGTGATGTCAAGCAGCTCAGCGCTAACCAGCTTTTGGCACCTCGAGAATCTTTTGTTTTGCTTCCTTGGCTTTGTCTTCATTTCCTTCTTTTTTGCTTAAACGTGTTGTATGACTGTGTTTAGAACTAACAAATGTCGCATCAAACACAAGGGGTGGAACTGCACAGCAACAAAGTGGAGTTCATAAGCGCTTCTTGGTGTGGACAAGGAGTTAGAGGAGTGCAGTGGGTAGTAAGTTCAAACACAGAGGAGTAGGGTTGGAGGGGACCCGTCGGCCCCACACACCGCGGCACGATGGGGCGATGGGATCTCGAGTCACCTCAATGCTTGTGCTTCCCTGGGAGGCAGAGTCACTCCTGGCATCCAAGCTCAATTTCCCCTTCTGCATTTGAAGCCTGTTGCAGAGGGAGAAGCAGTTCTTTCATTTCTTGGATGGTTTTCAAAGCGTTACCGTGACTGAGAGTGGAAGTGGGCCTTGAGGGAGAGCAGTCGGCTGTGCCGTGTTGCTGTGAGTTCTGGGCTCCTCTGCAGGAAGCTTGTCCCTCTTTCTTCCCTCTTTCCTTTTTTCCTCCCTCTTCATCCAGAACACAGGTAATCCAGATGGATGCAGGAACATCTGGCGATCGTTTCTCTGTGCCTTTGGTGGAAAACACTATTTCAGTGCAAGCTGTAGCCCTGTAAGTGCAGGTGGTGCAGACCTGTTGTTCTTTACTCGGGCTGGGTTACAAAAGGGAAGCACTCCTTTAACTTGCTGCCTTGTAAATCTGGAACCAGAAAACCCCGGATTATGTTCTGTTTTAAGTTTGATCCGTGTATGATTTTATTACACGTTCAGAGGAGGCTCCTGTTCGCTGCTTTTAAAGCCTAATCCAGCAGTTTGAACTGAGTTTATGCACAGATACTGAAAGAATACTTCCTAAAGGAAGTCTGTGTTCTGGGAATGCAGTTGAAGGTCTGGTCTTGAAGGCAGCCAGGTTTGGGGAGGCTGTGACACACAACGTGCTGCACAAGGAGGTGCACAAGTGCTCCTTGGAATACTCTGCTTTAGGAATAGTAACCTCCCTCAGGGAGGCACGTTTGCTCTGCAAGCCGAGGCTTTGGCTTTCCTGGACCCGTATCCCAGGGAGCTCCATGTCCTTGCGGCTCTGTCCCCGCATGCTGCGACCCGGCTGCGGTGGGAAGGTCCTGCAGAGCAGAGCTGCCCCTTGCAGGAGGGATGGGGCAGCCACAGGTTCCCTCTTGTTGGCTTTGCCTGGGTTCCTGGGGGAAACGAGCCCAAACACTTGGATTTCAGGGCCCGGTGCCAGCCTGGCTCTGCTTCCCAAGCTTCCCGTGGGCCAGGAGCTGTGTGGTGAGGTCTAACACGCGTGGCTGCAGCCAGCCGCTTTGCTGTTGCGTTATTGTCTGGTTTTCCAGCTGGAGGGAAGTTTCTGCTTTCCCCAGCCGTACGTTTGTGGCGTGGTTAGAACTTGGGCCGCAGAACTGTGTGAAATGGCATAAGAGCAGAGGTGGGTGTCTCAGCATCCGAAGCGGGCTTCATTGCATCGTGCTGGTGTCGAGCAAGGGCTCTCAACACCAACTGTCAAGCTGGTGGGAGCAGAGAGGACTGGTACCTGGTGCAGGAAGGTTCCAACACCCAAAAGCATCATGAAGACCCCCCCGTTCTTGCTGTCTTGTTCTACTGTTGGTTCCTCATGAGTGATGGACTCACACGGATGCATTACAGTTATGGCTTGCACCCAGAAGGGTTTGAAGGATGTGATGGGTTATTTCTGTGCATGCTGCTGGGATCTGGACTAAGATCTTGGTATGTGGTGGTGCAGCATGGTGACACACACCATGTCACCCTCTTCCATGCATCATGCACAGCGTGAGGAGGTTGTCTTTTGACAACACCTTACTCTGTGGCTGTTACCCCATAATGAAGCTCAAACAAGAGCTCCAGCAGCGGTGGTGATCGTGTTTGCATTCACCCGCAGCACACATTGACATTGTCAAAGCCAAGCAGTTCACATTGCAGATACAAGCTCCTGTCTTTAAGGAGGATTTTGGCTTTTAATAGTGCAAAACCACGTTTGGGGCTCACATAAGAGGCACCAGCGAGAGCAGTTTCCTCCTGTATTCAGTGACACTGAACAGCTGAGCTGGTTTTGCCTCTCTGATGCTCATTGAATCCCTTTGTTGAACAAAGAAAGGTTTTTAATGGCCTGTCTTTCACATGGAGGTTGCCCACTGCCCTCTGAGGAGATGAAGGACTTGTGTGGAAAGCAGCAGGGTTTGGTAATGGAGTTTTGTTGCTGCAGTAATTTTTACGTTGAGGTTGGTCATTTCTAATGAATGAGTTCAGGAATACAAAAGAGCAAGGGGGAAGAATAACCTGACAACACTGGTGACCTTTCATCCTTAATCAGAAGCTCCCAGTGATGAGGAGGGAGTTTGGGGGTGTCTTGTGCCCTGTCACTTGTACAGCGGATATACAACCCCAGTTTTGGCAGGTTTGGTACCTGATTTGACTGGGAGGAGCATCATGTCGTACAGGATTGTTGCAGAGAGGTGCCTGATGCTGTTTCAAAGTGCCGTGTGTCTCTTTCTTGTGTGAAGCTACAAAGGATTTGACCCACCTCTGTTGGGATCCATGTTCCTTCAATGCAGGAGCTGCACTGATGCTCTGTTCAGTGTGGTTTGTGTCGTTCCTGTCCCAAAATGGCTTTGTTTGAGCAATCTCCAGTAAAACTTCCCGTTTTCAGCAGGGCTGCTGGTTGATCTGTATCTAATTGCTTGGGATGTTTAAAATACACCTGTAAGGACTTCCTAATCCTTAAATACACCTTTGCTGGGATGTCGCAGTTATGCAGTTTCTGGCTTTCAAGAGGCTGTTTCTGTCAGTTGGGTTCTCTTCTGCTCAGGCAGCATCCGGAGCATCGCCAGCACGTGTAGGCCATGGTCATCCCATATCTGCTTTGGGGAAGAGCTGCCTGAGAGAAGCATGTTTGGTGTTCTTCGTGTTCCCTCTGGCCAGCCTGGAGCAGTGCGTTGGGTCAGAGAGAGTCCTCAGAGCCCAAGGAGGAGTTGCTGATTGTCGGCGTTGGCGTGTGCCCTGGAGTGTTATGGAGATGGGAGCTTAAAAGGGGATATAACAAGGAATGTTTTTGTCCTAGTTGTTGAATGTTGGACCGAGGAGATCGCAGCCAGGCCAGAGGAGAGAGCCCAGGAAGATCATCACTGTGTGTGTGAAGGAGGATGTGCACCTGAAGAAGGCAGAGAACGCCTGGAAGCCGAGCCTGAAGAGAGAAAACCAAACTGAGGACCCAGAGAATGTCAAAACCCAGGTGAGAGCGTTGGTGAGCGCTTTGGGAGCACAGCAGTGCGTGGCAGAGGGAGGACGGGGCTTTGCTTTCGCTGTTGTGTAAGACCATGGAAAGGACAATGAATTCCAGTTTGAACCACAGCTGTCCCCTGCCTTGAATGGCTTTATCATGTGTTTATGCTTGACCTGGAGTTCAGATGGCAACCCTGTCTGTTAAGGGACTCTCAGTAGGGAACACCGGACAGCCTGCTACCTCTCCTCCAGGACTATTTTTCTATTGCTTCTTTACTGGACTATTCCTGTCTCCATTCGAAAGCAAACAACCTCAACCTTCCAGCACAGAACTTGCTTTTCATCCCCTTCTACACTCAGCAAGACTGAAGTTCCTCTGTAAAGTTCCTTCAGCTCCTGCCCAGCCCACGAGCGCGTCTCTGTCTGTCTGCCCCTCCTCTCCTCCATGGGGCAGCCGCTCTGGGCAGAGGTATTTGCCTGGTGGTCAGATTGTAGTTTGAAGGCTAAGTTGGGATAGTCTTGAAGGACACAGGAATTCTGTTCTCCGGGTTAACAGCAGCATTGTTGACCTCGTTATCACTCTGGACAGGGAAAAAGGTGCTTTGAAGTAAATACAGAAGTCAATAATCTCTGGTTGAGGAAGCCAGTCCCTGTTATCTCTTGGCTAAACTGATACCAAGAAGACACTTTCACTGGGTGGGAGCAAGGGCCTTGTGCCTCTCTTGTACATGAAAGAAAAAGCACTTGGGCATTCCCAAAAATCCTGCCCACCGGCTTGGTCTTTGGTAGCTGAGTCAGAACTGGGGCCAGATTGTGTGTAACTTCCTAGGAGTTCCCACATCTCCATTCACCTCTGAGCTGCATCCCAGCTCATTTCTAAGAGGTATCTGATTTAGACTTCAACTCACAGTTTTTCTGTCCTTCAGGAGCTGTTCCGCAAGGTACGAAGCATCTTGAACAAGCTGACACCCCAGATGTTCAACCAGCTCATGAAGCAAGTGACAGACCTGACGGTAGACACAGAGGAGAGGCTGAAAGGAGTCATCGACCTGGTCTTCGAGAAGGCCATCGATGAACCGAGCTTCTCGGTGGCGTATGCCAACATGTGCAGGTGTCTTGTAACGGTAAGAGCTGCCAAAGTCACACAGGAGATTCCTCTGCATGGGGATGTTCTGCACGTTGTCCCCATGACCTGATGGGCAGTGACATGAAAGTGGTAACAGCAGGGTTAAATGTTAGTTTCTGAGCATCAGTAAGGGATTTCTTCTTCGACATCCATTGGCCATGCCTGCAGGCAGGAGGCTGTGCTTGGAGTGATGTGCTGGTTGGAGCTGAGGACGCTTGGCCCTGCCTGCTCACACCTGTCATATGCAGTGAGACAGAATCACAGAATCCTGTGTTGGAAGGAGCCTCAAAGGTCCTAGAAAGGTCAAACCTTTCTAGGCCAAGCAAGACATAGGCTCGATGGCCCAGCACCTTGTCCAACATTGGGGAATCCACCACTTCCCTGGGGAGATTCTTCCAGTGACTGAGTGTTCTCACTGGGAAGATTCTTCTCGTGTCCAGCCAGTCTCCCCAGGAGTAACTTGTGCCCATCACCCCTCGTCTTTTCTATGGGACTCCCAATAAAAAGAGAGTCTCCAGCTTCTTTGTAGTCACTTTTAAATACTGGAATATGGGGATAAGGTCTCCCCTGAGTCTTCTTTTCCCAAGGCTGACCAAACCCAGCTCTCTCAGCCTTTCCTCACACGGTTTCCTTGTCCTTGGATCATCTTTGTGGCCCTTTCCCAGACCCTCTCCAGCCTGTCCACAGGCTGGAGTCACGTTTGGAAACTTCAGCATCTGTCTCATTTCAAAGGATTGCCCACAGGGGCTGAGCTGAGCTCCAAAGACCTCATTTCAGGTGGTGAATTTGAATCATAGAACCCCAGCCTGGTTTGGGTTGGAAGGGACCTTAAAGCTCCTCCAGCTCCAACCCCTGCCACGGGCAGGGACCCCTTCCACTGGAGCAGCTTGCTCCAAGCCCCTGTGTCCAACCTGGCCTTGAGCACTGCCAGGGATGGGGCAGCCACAGCTTCTCTGGGCACCCTGTGCCAGCGCCTCAGCACCCTCACAGGGAAGAGCTTCTGCCTAAGAGCTCAGCTCAGCCTCCCCTCGGGCAGGTTAAAGCCATTCCCTCCTTACATCAGACCTGAATCTTCCCTGTCTCTGTACTTGGGACAGAATAACCCCCTTCTGCCCCCGATCCTTCATGGCTCACAACAAAGGAGCAGAGCTGCAGAGTCTGCAGCACAGAATGAGTGTGATTTTAAGCAGTGTGTCTTTTTAAAGGATGCTGTGGATGGAAATGTAATTGTTTCTGGGCTGAGGTGCTGTCAGCCAAGTTCTGAGTGTGACTTTACATCTGAAACATAAAGCTCCGCTGGAAATCACGGCATGATGCTTTGACATCCAGCGCCCTGCAGGGTTGTGCTGCCCGATATGAAGTACATGACAGAGTGCAATGATGGCTCGTAGGAAGCCTCACTCATACATGGAGTTTGGCCCTATTTCTGCTGATGTTTTCCTTCCTTGTCCTCCAGCTGAAGGTGCCCATGGCAGACAAACCCGGGAGCACGGTGAACTTCCGCAAGCTGCTGTTAAATCGCTGCCAGAAAGAGTTTGAAAAGGACAAGGCTGACGACGATGTCTTTGAAAAGAAGCAGAAGGAACTTGAAGCTGCAACCACTGTAAGTGGTGTTTTCCCTCTAAATTCTCAAGAGGTCCCTCTGAGCGTGACCTCTTTTGAAGATGGAGTTGATGTGGGGAGAGTTTGGAGTCGGGAGTTTCATTTCTGTCCCTGTGGCTGAGCCTAATAAAAACTGTTTGCCTCAATCGGTGGGTTTAGACCAGCCTCTTTTGGGGGTTTTAGGAGAAAAAGAATAAACAGGGACAGTGTCAACTGTAATAAACATAAAACTGGGCCTTCGAAGAGTTCTGTGCTCTGTGAGCATGGGTTTTTAGAGCTGTTTTTCTGTTACACAGCCAGAGGAGAAGACGCGGCTCCATGACGAGCTGGAAGAGGCCAAGGACAAAGCCCGGCGGAGATCCATTGGGAATATAAAATTCATTGGCGAGCTTTTCAAACTGAAGATGCTGACGGAGGCCATCATGCATGACTGCGTGGTGAAGCTGCTGAAGAACCATGACGAGGAGTCCCTCGAGTGCCTTTGCCGCCTCCTGACCACCATTGGCAAGGACCTGGACTTCGAGAAGGCAAAGGTAGGGCAGGACCAGGAGTGGGAGACAAGGCCTCGTGGGCAGGGATGCAACCATGGATGTGGGGTGGGTTTACTTGAGGATTTATTTGGTTTTCCTTCAGGAATGGCGTGAGGAAATCATCTGCTCTTGTGTGGATGTTTCATCATGACCTGGCCCCGCTCCCTTGTCTTGTAACATTCTGGAGTGTTTTCAGCCGTGTTTTCCAGTTGTTGTTTCCAAAGACGTCATCCAAACACTTTGTTTGTTGTTTCTTTACCATTGAAGGTTTATGTTACTTACAAAATGTACCACTTGAATGTATTTTTAGGGTTAAATCTAAAAAACCCTCATTAACTGGCCTGCCCCCCATCCCTCCCTGCATCCTGATGGGTGCATCATTTTGTGTCACCATCATTCCAGAGTGAAGCAACTGCAGCACTCCATCCTCCTCCTTCCCGTTTTCCAACAAACATCTATGTAGCACAGAGCATTACACACTCGATGAGCTCCTTCTGGCACAATCTGCTTCTCCTTCCCCAGAGCCAGGCTTGGGATGAAACAGTGCTCAGGGGGTTTGCCAGGAATCAGTCGGACTCAGCTCTGAAGCAAATGGAGCTGTAATTGTTTTCAGCTGCTCGGGAAGGGAGTTCCCTAACAGGGCCCTGGATTGCAGGGATCACAGTAGATCAGTCCTGATCCTTATGGGGAAACAGCTTCCCAAACTGTTCTGTGTTGTCAGCACACCGGTGCAGTTTACCACTGATCCCCCGCTGAACACAGGGTTAAAACAGCAGCAGCACGTCACTGGTGCAGGTTTGAAAGTGCCAGGAGCAGGGTTCAATTTCTCCACATGCTTTGGGAAGAAAACAGGGTCTGACTTCTGAGCAGTAGCTGAGGTCACGCTGGATGGCTCCTGGGTGCTGGTTTGGTCTTTGAGAGCATGGAAACGTGCTAGAAGCCAACATTTTGGTGCACTGGCCCCTTCTGCAACCTGGAGGCATGGCACCGCATGGCACAGCGGGTGCAGGCAGGGAAGGGCTGGCAGATGTCGTGTTGTCCCTGTCCTGTCTTTGTGATTGCTTATTGCTATCAAGTGATAATCTGTTATTTATATCCTATTAGTGGGGTAGATGTTTTATTACACATCTTTATTGAAGCTGAAGTGGTAGTGAGCACTATGATTAAAGCTCCTGGACAAAGTCCATGTTAAATATTTTCCCCCTCATTCCTAACTTTGGAAACTTTTGCTCTTGAGCTGAAACTTTTCAAAGGCAAGGCCAGAACCCAATTTTAACAGGGTTTTTCTTGCTGGTTTAAGTGTAAGGGAAAGGGTTTGGCTGCTTTTAGTGAGGGAGTGGGAAACACTTTATAAAACCACCCTGAAACTTCATTTAAAACAGCCGGAGCCCCATTTGGGGGGAAGAAGGCTTTTTGGAGCCTGGCAAGTTAAATTTAGACCTACTGGAGGCTTCTCTAAGGATACCAGTTGATGTCTTAATGTGAACCCTTTGGGGTTCCATCACATCGTGACTTCTTGGATGAGACGGAGCTCGTAGGATTTTGCACTAGAGCTGAGCCTGTTCAACAGGCTCCTGGTAGAGAGCAGCTCCTGCTGCAACTTCTCCTGCCTGACCCCAGCTGAGCCAGTTCGGGGAGGCAGCGCGTTGGATGATGTCTGCAGAGTTAGCTTCGTGCCTTTTAGTTTCCTGAGCCACTTTTTCTCAGGCTGAGGTAGAGCAGGACTCCCCTTTTCAGCAGCAGGTACCCAGCACATCCGATCAGCTGCACTGTGAGAAGAGCCACGTTGGATGGCAGGTTCATCATGGACAAAGCTCCCCATGGCCCAGCTTCAGTGAGCGCTTGAGCCCAGAACCCCCCTGTGCTGGGCTGCACCCCCAGAGCGTGAGCAGCAGCTCAGGGAGGGGATCCTGCCCCTCTGCTGCGCTCTGGGGAGACCCCCCCTGCAGCCCTGCTCCAGCTCTGGGGCAGCAGCACAAGAGGGACCTGGAGCTGCTGGAGCGAGGCCAGAGGAGGCCATGGAGATGCTGCGAGGGCTGGAGCAGCTCTGCTCTGGAGCCAGGCTGAGAGAGCTGGGCTGGGGCAGCCTGGACAAGAGAAGGCTCCTGAAGGGGAGACCTGAGAGCAGCTCCAGTGCCTAAAGGGGCTGCAGGGAACTTGGAGAGGGGCTTGGGACAAAGGCCTGTAGGGACAGGCCAAGGGGAATGGCTTGAACCTGCCCGAGGGGAGACTGAGCTGAGCTCTTAGGCAGAAGCTCTTCCCTGTGAGGGTGCTGAGGCGCTGGCACAGGGTGCCCAGAGAAGCTGTGGCTGCCCCATCCCTGGCAGTGCTCAAGGCCAGGTTGGACACAGGGGCTTGGAGCAAGCTGCTCCAGTGGAAGGGGTCCCTGCCCGTGGCAGGGGTTGGAGCTGGATGAGCTTTAAGGTCCCTTCCAGTCCAAATCATTCCATCATTCTATGCAGAGGGAGTAGATTATTTGAGTAATTAAATACACAGAGAAAGCAGGTCCCAAATGAAGGAGGTGCCCACAGATTTGTTCTTCGTTTCTTGCACATCCTGCACTGTGCACACTCAAATCCAACCTGGGGGAGCACACAAGACCCAGCCCTCACTTCTCCAGGGAGCAGCGCTGTGTCCCCGGATGTGTTTTTCTGACACAGAAGTGCAGAACCTGCTCACTCCCTACCTGAGGGAGTGTTCCTCTTTTCTTCCAAGCCTCACTGCTGCTGCTGCTGTTTCTCTTGTGTAGCCTCGCATGGACCAGTATTTTAATCAGATGGAGAAGATTGTGAAAGAGAGGAAAACGTCTTCAAGGATTCGGTTCATGCTTCAGGATGTGATAGACCTTAGGCTGGTAGGTACCAACTCAAGTAAGTAAAAGAGCATGTTCCTTGTCATGTCCAGGCTGGAAGAGTTCTCCTGCAAGAGCAGGGATTTACAGTATTTACAGCAGCAGTGGGGTGTTAAGGGGGGGAGATCTGTGCCCCTTATCCCAAAAGTCTGGCTGATTAAAGACAGAAAATCTCTTATTTTGCCTAAACAAGGGCCAATGTTGGTAGAGGGGTGAGCTGCTTGTGCCGGGTGTTTTGGTTCTGCTCCATTTTAGACACACGCCCACACTGCAGCCCCGTGGCAGCAACCACCCCTGAGCTCCTGTCACAGGAGAGATTTTGGGTGGGTTTCCCCCACAGCATCCCTTGTGCTTCTCTGTGTCAGTCACATTGCTTCGCTGCCTTCGAGTCCATGTGCTCTGGGTGTAGCTGTTCCCTGCCAGCACTTGTGCTGATGGGACTGAATCACTCTCAGATGCTTCCCCCACAAGTGAGGGGGTAGTTGGTGTGGCTGGAAAAGTGAGGGCTCTTCCCCAAGGCAGTATGGATCTCCTTGGAAGCTGGTCCTATACTGCTGGCACAGCCAGGCATCTGCTAGTTGTCTCCTGGCTGCATTGTGCAGACAGAAGCAAACGGAATCTGCCCTGTCAGGATGTGACAATGGTTGGGTCCACACTAAACTACATAAATCAATAATACCGTGGGGTAGACAAGTGCACCCCCAGTGCAGATGGGGATTTGTCCATGTTTAGGGACTGTAGTGATAGGACAAGGGGTAATGGGTTAAAACTTAAGCAGGGGAAGTTTAGATTGGAGATAAGGAGGAAATTCTTTCCTGTAAGGGTGGTGAGGCACTGGAATGGGTTGCTCAGGGAGGTTGTGAGTGCTCCATCCCTGGCAGTGTTCAAGGCCAGGTTGGACAGAGCCTTGTGTGGGATGGTTTAGTGTGAGGTGTCCCTGCCCATGGCAGGGGGATTGGAACTGGATGATCTTATGGTCCTTTCCAACCCTAACTATTCTATGATTCTATGTTGTCATCAAGCCATGGGTTTGAACATGGCCAAGGTGTTAAAGCTGGAGTCTCGTGCCATGGAGGGTGTCTCTGCACCACGCAGTTGAGGATGTGAGTGCAGGTTTTGCAGACCCGTACCTGTAATGTCACCCTGTAGGCGTGACAGCAGCTTTAGCCACAAGACAGCGCTTGACTCAAGCCCTGAACGGGTTTTACTCGTACCTCAAGCAGCTGCTTTGAAGCTGGTTTGGGCTTTTGTGGAAGCTGAAGTCACCGTTTTGACTGCAGGGGGCACAGAGGTAGTTACCACGAAAGCTGTAATGAGGCTGTAGCAAGATCAAGGAACAGTCAGGTTAACTGGGGATAGATGGATCTGTGCAGCGTATGGTCAGGTAGACACATGAAGCATAGGAAGTGCTTTGTGGGGAGACAGCTCCACCTCTCTCTGCAGGAATCCTGTCTCAGCCATCACGATCCAGGAGTGGCAGAGCACCATCTCCAGATAAAATGCAGTCACTTCTTGCTGCTTTATTTTCAGGGCTTCATTTTTTTTGTCTCAGGCTTGAAGGAAGGGCTTCAGCGAATAGTATCAGTAATAGAGAGTGACAGCAGTATCCCTCTGGTCCTTCTCTTTCCTCTGATCCTAGAAAGATGGAAAGGCTGGGAATGTGCAGGATGGTGGGGGTTAAAATATCCTGAACTCATTCATGCCTCTGCAGAGTCTGATCTTCAGTGCAGCCTTCACTCTCCACCAAAACACCTACCACAGTGTACATACCACAGTGTACGTACCACAGTGTACATACAACAGTGTACATACCAGAGCACATAGCTTTGACCTGTGGTGCTGGGATAACCACATCCACAGCGTGAACCCTGTCCCTTATGAGCTGCCCGTCCAGGAGGTGACGGGGTGGGAGGGTGATGCCTCGTTGGCAGTGTAAAACCCCTTGTTCGTGATGCTCCCCTGAAAGCATCTCTGAGCACGTGTTTGCTTCTTCCCCAGTGCAATTGGGTGTCCCGGAGAGCAGACCAGGGCCCCAAGACCATCGAGCAGATTCATAAAGAAGCCAAGATTGAAGAGCAGGAGGAGCAGAGGAAGGTCCAACAACTCATGACCAAAGAGAAGAGGAGACCAGGTAAGTACAAGCCAAGCTGGCTGCTCCTTTCACTCATATCCCATTCAGTGGCCACAGAGGACACATAACAGAAGCAAATCTGGTTTCTTTTCCTTAGCATGTAAAGTGAAGGGAATTGAGGCCTGATTATGGCTGAGGCTGGGGAAGGAACAGACTTGCCATGGGCCGGCTGTGTGCGTTTTCCAGGGGGCACATCCCTTGGGTAAAAAATAGACAATCACAAGCCAATAGTGCTGAAGTTTCTCCTTTGTGCAGACCACGTTTGATGTGGTGTCAGGCTGCCAGGAATCTGTTACAACAAGTTAAGAGGCAGGAGCCAGGTTTGCCATCCATTCTTGCATACAGTAGAATCCAGTTTGAAGAGAATAGCATCTAATTCCTAGAGTAACCCTGTTGTCTTTAGCTGTTAAAGTTGTGAGCTGTTAACTCAGCAGGAGAAAGTGGTGTGGTATTACCTTAAATTGCTGCCAGCCCTCGAGGCTGGCGCTGCCTGCAGGGGAATGGGGGGGTTTAGGCTTTAATTACCCTAACGCTGACATCAGGAGAAGGGAGGAACTCAGGACTGCCTCAGGGATTCTGTCTGCACCAGCCCAGCGCTGCTGAAACCTGTGCAACAAGTGGGGTTGGGGTTGGGTTAGCAAAGGCTTGTGGTCTGCTCCTTTGGTGAGCTTGTGAATGCACCACGTGCAACCACATTCAGATCACAGAAAGAGACACTGAGAAACCTGACCAGGAAGAATCACAAGCAAAACCACCCCTTGAAAACAGTGAGGTCTTTTCTGTCAAAGCTGGTTTCTAATAACAAGGTCAGAGAAGGCAGCTACATCATCTTACTCTAAAGAAACACTCCCAAAAGGCATGGTTTCTGCACAGAATTGTGCTGGGGCTGAGCAGAACGGTGCCGTCTCCTTCTCCTCCTCCTGCTGAACCTGGAGGCAATGGCCCTTGTCCTCCTGGACACTGCTGGAGCCGCAGGGATGAGCTCAGGGTGGTTGTGTTTGTTATCTGTCAGGTGTCCAGCGGGTCGATGAAGGCGGTTGGAACACTGTGCAGGGGGCAAAGAACAGCAGAGTGCTGGACCCCACCAAGTTCCTTAAAATCACCAAGGTAGGTGCCAGCACAAGTCTCATTCAGAGCAACAAACACGTCAAGGTTTTGCTTTACTGTGTGTGTCTATCTAGAAAGGACCGACATGGTGTTCACAGGTCAGAACTGGGTTTTGAGGATGTTTTATATCTCTGGAGTTAATACTGTGCCTAAATAAAGCACAGAGGAAGAGTGTTATCTTCTGAGTGTTTGCTGTGAGGGAAAGCAGTACACACACACTTCTTCTCAGGTTCTTGGCATACTTTTGGTGACCCAGAAGTTCTCTTCGTTGGTCAATCTGTGGTTTATTAAATGATTAAAGAGAACATGAGTTTGGGGTATTATGTGTGATGGTGCAGCACATCAAATGGCTGATGCAGGAGGGGTCTCAAACACCTGTGTGGCAGAAACCCTTTGCTGTCTCAAGTTCTCAAGGCTCTATTCTGCCACTGCTACTTAGCAAAATGAGGGTGCCACATTCAGCCTGAACACACGATGTTCCTGACGTGTCACCAGTGGCAGTGCTCCAGGCTTGACAGGTTCAAGCAGTACAAGAAGAGCTGTGTCCGCTTTTATGGTGTTCCTGGACTTGTGCGTGGCGCAGTTGCAACCCACAGTATGTGATAAAACTTCACACCCATCCTCCAGACGAGCATCTCCCAGTGTTTTTACCGTCAGAAAGGTACTTTGGGAACCTTTATTTCAGGCTGCAGGTCAGGCAAGCTTGGAGATGCCTTTTTTTTGATGAGCATCAGAGCAGCTTTGGCTGTTCTCGCCAAGAACTCAGGCCTTGCCACAAATCAGGGTGATTCCTAGGCATTCCCTCTTCCAATTAATGTCACTCTCCCTGAGTTTTACTCTCAGTGCCTGGATGCTTGGAGAGCTGTAAAGCAGAACCATGACAGGCTCCAGCCCTTCTGCAGGTCAACCTCTGTTCCTTGTGAGAGTCATAAAACCAGCTCCAAAACTGAATTAGCAGGAGGGATTCAGGCTGCTTCTATCAGGGCTTACAGCTCATCTGGGCGAAGCTCTTCTGCTCCTTTTAGTACAGCTCAGTACAAGCAGGGCTAGCTCCACAGCAGTTGGGTTGTCAGAGAAGGAAACTCATACAAAGGGATCTGTGGGGTCACAACCTCCTTGTCAATACATTCACCTGTAGAGCATTGTAAAATCAATGTTCTCTTCCTGTTGGACACTATTTTCCCTCCACGTTCTGCAGCCTGTTGTCATTCTTCACCCTCTGAATTCTGTTTGTCACTGTTTAGATTGTCCCCAGAGCTGTGGCTGGTGGTGGAGCAGACAGAACCATTTAATTTGTCACCATCAAACTGAACATCTTCCCAGTACTGATGTCCTGTGCTTTTTCCTCCTTACTGGACTTCAGACTTCCCAATAAAAAGAAGCTCCTGGTCACTGGGAATGCCTTCCAATGACACTGCGGAAAGGCTGTGATCCCTTTGTTGTCTGTGTCCTCTGTCTTTGGGTAGGGTTTGGTCTCCCAACGTGACTCACAGTTTGGTAATAAATTTCCCCCCTCTGGAACTCAGTAACAGAACTTATACCCAGTTTGAGGGTGGCAGAGTGGGAGGCCAGGTTTAATGCTTGCCCTTTCATCTGCTTGGAAGATGCTCGTAGCACTGAGCCAACAACCCTTGGGGTATGACACATGGCCTGTTCATTTAAGTCCTTTAAGTTTCATTCCTTCTGCTCTTTCTTTGTCTACATTGGAAGATCTGAAGAACCTTTTTTGGTTATATTTTACCACACACTGATGGGATGTGCTGCAATGCTGCCTTTCACGGAACACCAGAAAGGGATAAATCACAGAACCGTAGAATGGCCAGTGCTGGAAAGAACCTAAGCTCATCAGCACTGCAAAGGGGGAGAGAAATCCAATGCAAGTGTTCAGCAGAAGGATATTTGTGACTACTTAGCATGGTCTGTGCTTCTCATTGCCAGGTTGGATGGGGCTTGGAGCAAGGTGCTCCAGTGGAAGTTGTCCCTGCCCATGGCAGGGGTTGGAACTGGAGGAGCTTTAAGGTCCCTTCCAAGCCAAACCAGTCTGGGATTCTGTGATTGATTCCAAACCTGTGTTAAAGTATTTTGGTATTCACAAGACAGGGATTGTTGCCAAAACCGTACCCATTTATAGTTCAGTTGTACATTCAGCCTGGTAACGGGGTGTCTTGATGTGCTTTACAGCCCACAATAGATGAGAAGATTCAGCTTGTGCCTAAAGCCCAGCTGGGCAGCTGGGGAAAGGGCAGCAGTGGTGGAGCGAAGGCAAGCGAGATGGGTGAGTCCAATGGGCCCTCGTCCTCCCTGGTGCTACCAGCCACCCTGCCAGGGGTGGACTTGGGTGGGAATGCTCATCTCTATGTGTGACTGCCTGACAAGGGGGTGGAAGCAGGGCAGGACCAGCCTTTTCTCTTCAGTTCTCTCCCCATCACTCCAAAACCAGCTATTGCTTAAATGGTGTTGTGATTCCAAGGTGTGAACGGCTGCTGACCTTGTCATTGCTCTTTGTGTTGTCTTTGCAACCTCCCAGACTCCTTACGACCAAGTGCCACGAGTTTGAACAGGTTTTCTGCACTGCAGCCTCCGGTGTCATCTGTATCTGCCTCATCTCCATCTTCAGAACTAGATTCTCGCAGGGCCTTAACTAGGTAAGTGTTAGCCCAGCAATGACTTCCCCTTCTGCTGTCTACATTTTCTCTTGCTGCTCTAGTTACCAGCACACAGAAAGAAGAGAATTTCATTGAGTTTCCAGGAACAGCTGCTTCTTTTCCCCTTCCCACTGTACTTTGAGTTATGTTGAAACATGCTATAGGAGAGACAGGTAGTATTAGTTTTTAAAGCCATTACAGTGAATGTTTTTGTTTCCCCTTTTTGGTCGCCCTTCATGTAAGGCTTCATTGGTAGTTCATCACAGGTTAAAAACCCTCCAGGTAACACAGTGTAGTAAAGAGGTGTCAGGTCAGCTCAGCCAGCTCAGGAGGTTTATTTAGAAGGAAAAAAACATGCCTAAAACCTTGCAGAAATTAAGGAGGGCTCCTAAAATGCTCTGCCTGCATCTGACCTTTCCCAATTGCTGTTACCAAACCTGCCCGTGCTCCCACATCATGCAGGGCTCTCACACCCCATCCCATCAGGGCTGCGCCTGCTCCAGCCTGGAGCATGAAACATGTATTAACCCTCAATAATGTATTGGCTCTAGACACAGTTCATTTACAATGTCTTTGTCCTCCCAGTGCACACAAGCTGCTGGGCTGTTTTCTTGGGTTGGTGTCTCTGATGTTTTCCCTCCTATTCCACCTAAAACTCCAACTCAGCTGGAAATTATTCCATTCTGGAATTGTTTTGCCCATCTTACTCATTAACACAGTGATTTGTAGGACAGATCCTTGTGTTCTGCTGCTGATAGCCTTCACTATTTGGAAGCTGGTTTTCAATGACTGGGCAAAGCCCACACCACTCACACCATCTGATAGTAAACCAATGTTATAAAATCCCCCACTCCACATATCAGAGGGGTGCTGTAAGGATGTTGTTGCTTTTCCATGTGTTCTCTGGGCTCTGCCTGTCCTCTCTGTGGGTGTTTGTGTTTGTCCCTGTCTGAGACCTGAGTTTATTTGGGCTCTATTCTGTGTATCTACACCTGTAAAGCATTGAGACAAGAATCCTGCTGGGTTCAGGTGCAGTTCTGTGAAGCTCCCCGGTATCTTGTCCAGCCTCCCAGTGCTGTGAGCAGGGGTTACTCATACCACAACCTTTAAGCAGACGTGGTTTTTGTTCCGCAGTCGCGGGAGCACGGGCAGGGAGAAGAATGACAAACCTCTGCCGCCTTCCCTCTCCCGTCCCAACACCTTCCTGCGGGGCAGCAGCAGTAAAGAGCTGCTGCTCGACAATCAGGCACAGGAGGAGCAGCGGAGGGAGATGCTGGAGACAGTGAAGCAGTTGACAGGGGGCATGGAGATGGATAGAAACAGCACAGAGGCAGAGAGGAGCAAAGCCAAGGAATCTGGTAAGTGCTGTTCCGGGCTCAGGGAATCTTGCTGACTGTGTGAAAAGGCCTAAGGGAAAATCTATAAGAAAAAGTGACAGTTTTGTGCCGTGGTGTGAATGTTATTGATGGGCTGGGCCAGTGGGATGACGTTCAACAAGGCTCAGTGCCGGGTCCTGCACTTGGGCCACAACAAGGCCCAGCAGCACTCCAGGCTTGGGGAAGAGCGGCTGGAAACTGCTTGTGGAAAAGGACCTGGGGGTGCTGATTGAACGTGAGCAGCTTGTACCCAGGAAGCCCCCAGCATCCTGGCCTGTATCAGCACCAGTGTGGCAGCAGGGTTAGGGCAGTGATTGTCTCCCTGTACCGGGCACTGGTGAGGCTGCTCCTTGAATTCTGTGGCTGCACCAGGGCAGGTTTAGATGGAGCTGAGGAACAATTCCTGCCCCAGAGGGTGCTCAGGCACTGGAACAGGCTGCCCAGGGCAGGGCTGCAGGCACCGGCCCTGCGAGTGTTCACACACCATGGAGACGAGGCCTCAATGCCATGGGTTAGTGGTGGCCTTGGCAGTGCTGGGGTAAGGGTTGGACTGGATGAGCTTGAAGGTCTTTTCCAGCCTCATGATTCCATGTTTTTTTTGGCCGCAGCGATGTGTGGTCAGGCTGCAGTCGCTCTGATCTGCCTCGCAGAGGTTTGTAACACAACTGATTCACACGGGCCTTGCCATCATCTCCTCTTATCAGCTCATCCTTAGGATTCATTGGAGCCACACAGCTGCAAGTACTAACAAACACTGCGCCGCAGCATTGAGAGTGTTGTAACCTGTGTCCCTGCTGCTGTGTCATTGTGACATGGTTGATTTACAGAAATACTGACAGTTCATACAGGGGAATATGTAACCAAGAAAGAAGTGAGCTGTGCTTGATGACAGGATAGAGAACACCCTTTGCTCTGGTGACTTTACAGGATGTTGTCTCAAAATGATGCTGATTTTCCTTTTCCATATATGGTTTCTTACATTTTTTGTCTTCTATTTCTACCAGCCAAGCCAGAAGCTCCCCCAGCTCCAGCACAAGAAAAGCCTTCGCTATCAGAAGAGGAAATAGAGAGAAAATGCAAATCTATCATTGATGAGTTCTTGCATATTAATGATTTCAAGGTAAGCAAAATGAAAACCTCACTTACAGAAAGGTCTGTGGGACCAGGGTATGTTTCCCCCGCTGCTGCGCTCTGGGGAGACCCCCCCTGCAGCCCTGATCCAGCTCTGGGGCAGCAGCACAAGAGGGACCTGGAGCTGCTGGAGCAAGGCCAGAGGAGGCCATGGAGATGCTGCAAGGGCCGGAGCAGCTCTGCTCTGAAGCCAGGCTGAGAGAGCTGGGCTGGGGCAGCCTGGACAAGAGAAGGCTCCTGAAGGGGAGACCTGAGAGCAGCTCCAGTGCCTGAAGGGGCTGCAGGGAACCTGGAGAGGGGCTTGGGACAAGGGCCTGCAGGGACAGGCCAAGGGGAATGGCTTGAACCTGCCCGAGGGGAGACTGAGCTGAGCTCTTAGGCAGAAGCTCTTCCCTGTGAGGGTGCTGAGGCGCTGGCACAGGGTGCCCAGAGAAGCTGTGGCTGCCCCATCCCTGGCAGTGCTCAAGGCCAGGTTGGACACAGGGGCTTGGAGCAAGCTGCTCTAGGGGAAGGTGTCCCTGCCTGTGTCAGGGGTTGGAAGTGGGTGAGCTTCAAGGTCCCTTCCAACCCAAACCAGTCTGGGATTCCGTGATTCTCTCCCAGAACAGTTCCTTTGTAAGCACCCAGCTCACACAGATCTCACAGAAACGATGGGGTCAGGCAGCAGCAGCAGCAGCTCCGTGAGTGTTTTTAGGACAGTTGTCTCCCAGACTTGTTTCCTGCCCTGCCTGGTAACAGGAAAAATAGCCCCGTTTGTGTGTGCTAAGTCGCAAGATGAATGTGTATCTGTCATGAATCACTGAGCAGCTCCATAATAACAGCAATTTTGGAAGCAGGAAAGCTAGTGGGAACATAAACGGAGGTTTTCCTTCAGTTATCAGAGCATGTGCTGCTCTGGTCTGGAGGCAGATAAAGCGATGCTGAATATTGAACAAACCACTCCGGAGTATTTTTAATAAACATTGAAAATTCCTGAGCAGTTGTCAGCATCTCCGATACAGGTTGAAATGTTGGTTCCCCTGTAAATGGATTTGAGCTTGTCCAGGGGCTTTGCAAGAGGTTACGTTGGCTGCAGAGCTGATTGGTTTGATCTTGTGCTGAAATGAATTTAGAAACCTGCCAAGTTTGCAACAGCAGCACTGGGGAGTTCTGCTTTGGCACCATTCGAGCAGAGTTGCTGCTTCCACTTCAGAGGGCTGCCAGTTAAAATAGGAGAAAGGAATATTCTTATGGGTTGGGTTCACATCTAATTTTCAGGAGAAATAATTAAATCCTGGTTTGGAGAGGCAAAAATCCACGCTTCGACTCGCAGTGTCCTGCAGTGTGCTGGGCTGGCAGCTCGGGCAGGAGGAGGCGAGGCTGTTGGCAAAGTTGCTCCTGGTCCTTTATGGTTTAGTGGTGGACTTTAAGGCCTGACCCTTGGATGTATCTGAAGGGGGTCTACAAGGATGCCAGAGAGGGACTGCAGAGATAGGACAAGGGGTGATGGGTTCAGACTTAAACAGGGCAAGTTCAGGTTGGAGATAAGGCAGAAGCTCTTCCCTGTGAGGGTGCTGAGGCGCTGGCACAGGGTGCCCAGAGAAGCTGTGGCTGCCCCATCCCTGGCAGTGCTCAAGGCCAGGTTGGACACAGGGGCTTGGAGCAAGCTGCTCCAGTGGAAGGGGTCCCTGCCCATGGCACGGGTGGGAGCTGGATGAACACAAACCAGTCTGGTCTGAGATTCTGTATCCAGGGCAAAGGGGCTGCTTTGCTTCCTCCACTTGCAAATACAATGACATATTTTTATGGCTGGCTGGGAATCGAGGTAAATTGTATTAGACAAGTGATGTCTGCTTGAAAAAGGTACATCAGATTGAGGTGGCTTGTTTGCATTAGGGGGTTACATGGTAACTGTAAATGCTTAACATGCTTCAAACGCAGCCTGCGACAAAGGTTCTGGCTAATTCAGCTTATGCTCACATTAATAAGGCCATAAATGGGTGTATTGGTGTTGTTCATCACAGAGGAATGGCTGTTTCTCAGGAGTTTAGCATTCTGTTAGCTGTCTCTAAACCCACTGAGCTGTCTGCCAGTGCCTGGTGACAGCAGGGTCACCCAGCAGCACATTCACTTCTGTCCTGGAGACACCAGGATCCACCAGGCACATCTGAGGGAAGAGCTCTGATAGGAGCACATGGTCCAGGACTGCTGGGCTTGTGACATGCAGAAAAAGCCTCTTAGGGCCTGCAGAAATGCATCTGGGGCTGCTAGTTCTTGATAACTAAAGGCATAACCTAAGACAAAGAGCAGATGTCTTTGGGAAGCGTATTAACATCCATTGGGCAGAGCCTAGAAGGTCAGTGGAGAATCTTTGCTGATGACAGTGGAGATGTCTCAGTGTGACATTGATGCTCCTCTGAAAGTCTCTGTTGAAGTGTTTAATTTGCTTAGGTTACAAAAGGTACATGCCAGAAAGTAGAAGCTTTAGACAGGGTAAATTTTCCTCCAGGTGCTCTGCACCTATTCTCTGCTTCTTTATGCGAAGTGGGTTTGTACACAGGCATTTCTGTATCAAACGGATCAGTACAGAACCTCACCTGATGGCCCCTTTTTGCCTTGGCGTGATAGTTGGTGAAATACCAGGTGTTTTGGTAGCATCCTGAAGACAGTTCCTGTCCTTGACCTGAGCAGCCAAACTACCCTGGAGTGTAATTGTGTATTGTAAAAATTGTTGCCTGTGTGATATAAATCTCAGTATTATTATCACCATCATTGTTATCACCATTATCACATCATTGTTAGCACCATTAGCAGTGTCATTAGTTGTGTCAATAGTATTCAGCTGCCATCTCAGTGGTGGTTTGTGATGAGGTTCCACAGCCTAGTTCAGCACTTTTGCCTGGCAACTTCGCTAAATACTCATTTCCCAAAAGGAACCCCCCTAAGTTATAGTAGAAAATACTCCAGGTTTGGATGTTTTCAGTTCAGAAATGACCCCGTGTGTCGTTGGAACAGGAGGCGATGCAGTGCGTGGAGGAGCTGAGCGCCCACAACCTGCTGCCGGTGTTCGTGCGAGTGGGAGTGGAGTCGACGCTCGAGAGGAGTCAGATCACCAGGGATCACATGGGCCAGTTATTACACCAGTTGGTGCAGTCGGGAAAGATGAGCAAGCAGGATTTCTTCAAGGGGTTTGTATTCTGCGTGTGGAAACTTGGTGCTTTCCTTAGAGAGGAACAAATTCCCACCTTGCTTTGGTGTCCTGCCTCCATTCTGGAGGAGCATTTTGACCTGGGTGTATTTATAAGTAATATAATTCTTGTGATTTAGTTTTAAGTACTGCAGATGCTGTAGTGAATGTAAATATTTCCCTATTTACATAAGTATTTCTTTCTAAGTGGGTGTCTGTTTGAATGTGTGTCGTTAGATTTCTGCTTCGTGGTGCATTTGTCAATGTTTGCCTTCTGGCAAATCACTGACTATGATTAAAAGAGGAAGTCAAACATCTTCACGTGACATTAATGCCTGAAACCCTGAGCATCCACAGATCCACAGCTGCCCTCCCACTGGTAAAACTGGCTTCACACTCATGCTGCCACTTCTTAGGACAACTCAGCTTTAAGGAGCAGATGTGTCCTCGAGGGGCTGAGGAGGAGAATATACATCAGTGTGGTACCAAACAGAGGAGACGTTCCTCCAGAGATGTTTCAGCTGCTGGTTCATCTCTGCTCTACTGGTTTTGTGTTCCCAGCCTGGATTTGAACTGGTGTCCAGCTGTAAATCAATCCATGTCCTCCAGGAGGTCCCCAGCACCGCTTAGTCCTCACTGGGGCTTAGAGCAGGATGACTAAACCAGGGGTAACCACAAGAAGCAGCCAGTGAAGAGCAGGTGAAAGAACCCTTTCAGATACCAGGTTTCTGAGCAGTCAGCCCTGTCCTGCTGCTTTGATGTGAATCCTGTTGTGGGACTGCTCCCATTGTGATCTCTCTGTGCCCATGTCTGGCAGTAAATTTTGTCATGATGCAGCCCAGTGGCTCACAGGAAGAGTTCAGGCAGCCTGAGTTCAAAACCATATGGAACAGCAGTAAAAAACATCTATCCCCATGGAGCTGCTTGTCTGTGTCCATGCAGCCACCGATGGTCACACCAACTCATTTGCAGTGATAGGTTTCCGTAACGGATTGTGATTAAAGCCCTCCCTGTGTTTCCTGCAGTGTGGGTAAACGGTTGTGATGCCAAACAAGTAGGACCTTGATGAAACAGTGGGATGTGTGGTCTGAATGTAGCATAAACAGGGAAACAGCTCCCAGAGATGATGAAAGGGCAAGTGGTGTTGAACGGGCACACAAGAAGAACACTGAAAGCCACGACACTTACTCACAACAAGACCCATTACAGTGTAATTAGAGGGTATGGGATGAGTACGGTCACAGCACAAGTCTGGAGGGATACACAGCAGGAAACCAGCTGCTGGCAGAAGCACTTGGACAAACGCAGGCTGAGCTGGTAGCAGAGGACATAAAGAGCAAAGCGAAGGAGACGGTTTCTGGGTTTGAAGCACAGAGAAAATGTGCATTTATAGGCACTAAACCAGACGCCAGAAGCTTCAGGGTTTTTGGGGAGAAAGGAATCATGGTGAGAACTGGCAAAAGAGATCACCTTGTACAGGCACAGGAGGTGAAGCACTTGCAAGGCTTGTATCAGGAAGAAGAGTTTTGAGCCATTCTGGGAAGTGGATTCAGTGCTGGGGAGCAATTCTGTAATCCATCCTGCTGCATTTTCTGTTCTGGATGGAAACCTCCCTGTGATGCACTGAGCTCCCTTCCGATCGTGGTTTCCATACTTACAGACGTTTGCTCATTACCATTGGAGTTCCATTATTATCAACCCCTTCTGGAAATGTTTAGATATTTTTAAGAAAGCTCCAATTATCATTTATTAGATGGTTGGTGTTTATAGACAAAAATGCTGCTTAGTTTTACAGGTTTGATGATTTGGCAAACGATTCATTACAGTGGCACAAGAATTAACTGTAAATGGAGCTTTCCTGGATTATCTGCTGGTTTTCCACATACTCGTAGAGAAATTCCCTGCTGGCAGTTGGAAACACTGGAAGCAGGAGGTGGCAACAGTTGTTGTGTTACCTTCACTCCTCTCCTCTGTAACAAAGGGGTTTGAAGTGCAGATTTGCTTTGCAGTTCTCTAAATGGCATTTAACGCTTGACATTTTCCTTTCTTTTAAAGCTTTTCAGACACCTTGGAGATGGCAGACGATATGGCCATAGATATACCCCATATTTGGTTGTACCTAGCTGAGTTGGTGACCCCCATGTTAAAAGAAGGAGGAATCTCTATGAGAGAACTTATACAGTAAGCAACACTGTTCTTTTACAGTCTCAGCTGAGCAGAGCCTGTCTGGCTCGGCTGGAGTATTTCCACCGTGTGGTTCCCATCAGAAGATAAAAGATGAGTGGTGTTGGAGGCTCAGCTTCTCATATGAATTGATAGAAGGCTTGCACCAGGCTGTGGTGGGAAGGGAACTCACTGCTCTTGTCATCACTGTTCAGGGGTGAAAGTTTTATCCATAAATCCACTTCAATCCTGTTTGTTTCAGCTGAGCTAATACCCTGTGGGGGACAGTGGGAGGCATTTGAGAGCTCACCAAGCCTCTAGAATTAGATTTGCAGAGATTGAGGCATTGTGCAGGGGTCTTTGTATCTTGGGGTGTGATAAACACCACCTGCGCAGTGCCTTGAGCAGGCACAAAACCTTGCCTGCGTGACTGGAAATAGTTTCCAGGACCAGAGTTTCTCTTTTTTGTACCTGTATTTTGGGGATTAACTAGAAGCCAACCCTGTAAGTGTTACAAAAGTAATAGCTTTTCCCCAAAAAGGGTCCTGCTACCTGAACACAGCATCCCACAGAAATGAGAGGATTTGATGGTACATAAAGCCTTTGCAGTCAGCCCTGCTGTGGCAAGTGCACTGCTTTGCTGATGTCTCTTCTATCAGTGGTGCCACATCAAACCCTTTATCCCTGGTACAAGTCACAGGTGCTTTCTTGCCTCAGTTTGATCACTACCCCCAGCCTTGCATTCCAAATTCATGTTATAAGGGAAAATCTCTCCTTTTTCATTCTAGAGAATTTAGCAAACCTTTGCTTCCTGTGGGAAGAGCCGGCGTCTTGCTTGCTGAAATCTTGCACCTTCTATGCAAACAAATGGTAAGTGGCTGGTGTGCTGTTTGTGGGCTGGATGCAGTGAGTACATGTTTATGCATGAAGCCAACATGTTTCCCGCATGAAGATCCTGAGGGATGGGCCAGACGGATAACCTAGGAAACCTGCTTCTTCATCCCCAGTTTCCACCCGAGCTTGACAAGGTTCCAAAATGCTGAGTTAACTTCTTATTTGCACATCACTTTTCCCTTTGCAGGCACCTTTGTACCTGGCTTCTCCCAGAAGCCAGAGTGCTGCAGTCCTGCAGGAGGGACGTGCTTGAGGTGTTTCTGGGCTGCCCAGAGGCAGCAAGTGCTGGCAGTCTTGTGAGAGCTGTTCTTGCACACCGCAGAGGTTCCGAGGGTTCAGATGAGCTCCAGATGGCCTCTGAGACCTCTGGGTGCTCATCCAAACTAACCCTGCACCTCCAAAGAGTCACCCATCACTGCGGGTAGCGACACCCTGTAGCTCATAGAGCTCTCACACGTTTCACAGTTGGGTGTCCAAACAGTTTGGTGGTTTCCCTATAACTCTCCCTCCATATTTTGTCTTTCTTGCATTTTTGAAATCCAGCTGGGTACTGCACTTGGGATAGTTTCAGCCCTGTAAAACCCCTCACTTGCTTCTTTTTCTTTGTTTTAAAGCCTGCACTCAGATAGGTTTGAATGTTCCAGGAGCATTTCAGTCTAGCAGTGCAAATAGTGACTTTTTATTGACTTATTTTAGTCTTATGCTTGTTCGGGCAGTCGACTTCCATTTATTTATTTCCTCTGTTCTGTGAAAGCAAAGCTGCTGTGCTCTGGGTGTTGAAGCTTTCTAATCCCACCTACTCCAGGCCAATACTTGGATTTGGGTATTTCGATGTATCAGTCATTTCCTTCTGATCCTGATGGATGATAGCAGGGACTATGTACAATTAGCTCTAAACAGTCTGCTTTGTTAACTTAAAAACATAAAATCATGTTTGACCACTGGACAAGATGTGTATCCCTGTGGCAGGATTGTGTGCATGGTGCCTCTTGCGTCGGATTTCCAGAGGTTTTCACTTTGATGTCAGGCATCTTGTTTGGTGGCTGAATGGTTCTTCGTTTCTCCTTGCACACCTGCACCACTCCAGCTCATGTAAACTCCCCTGGTTGTCTCTGCAGTGTCTAAAATGAACAAACTTTGTGTTGCAGAGCCATAAGAAAGTGGGAGCCTTATGGAGGGAGACTGGCCTCAGTTGGAAGGACTACTTACCCGAAGGGGAGGATGTACATACCTTTCTCATGGAACAAGTGAGTTCAGAGCAAGTGCTTGCTTCATGATGTTGGCACACTGAGTTTTGGCTCCACATCCCATTTGTTCATGCTTTCCCATCCCATTCTTACGTGTGGTTGGTTGGGATGTGGGGTGAAGTGTCTCCTGCACTGAGCTGGGGTTAGATTGTTTTCTGAAACACCAGGAGAACGGGCTTGTCCCCTCTGCCTCCAGGCACACATCTCCCATCAGCTGGCTTCCTCCAGCATATCTGCTTCTCCAGCTGGGGAAATGAGCCCAAGAACGAGGTTTGCAGCGAGGACAGATGTTGTGCAGAAGGGCCAGACTGAATGGTAGTGATTATTCACTTATCCTACCTTGTGTTACAATCCCAGAGGGTTTCACAACCGACAGGAGCCGGGACTGGGGGAGGGCACCTTGCTGGAAGTCTCCCTTTGTTGCTCTAAGTGATCCACCACATTTTAGCACTTAGGAAGTGCTGTACTGTGGGAAATGAAATGGATTATTAAGACATGGGGCTCGGTGAGGGCACTGTAGCTCCTCTGTCCCATTTTGCAATGAATTGGGGTGTTAGCTGCAGTTTCTTCAGTTTCTTTGAGCAATGCCAGCTCTGGTCATTGCATTCCAGCTCCCCATCGTTTTAGTTGAGTAACATGCTCTTTATTTCGTGCACACTCATAGTGTGTGGGGCTGCAGCTGCTCCGAGGTGCCTCTTGTCTTTGCTGGATACAAACATGTAGATCCCACATGTTTGTAAATTCTCTGTTCCAAAGGTTAGAAAGCAAGTACATAAATCGTTGTAATGATAACTTAGCAGTTGAAAAATGCCAGAAAGCAGAAGGAAGCATAGCTTGCTGCCTCAATGTGGTGTAATTTGGCATAGAAAAGTGTATTTAACTAATTCTTATCCTCACTTCTGATGTTGCAGAAGTTGGACTTCACAGAGTCTGACTGTTCCAGTTCCTCAGAAGCACTTTCAGAGAAAGAACTCTCTGCAGAAGAGCTGAACAAGCAGCTTGAAAAACTCATTGTTGAGGACAAGGCAAATGATGAACAAATCTTTGACTGGGTAGAGGTACAAAGACTATTTTTTCCCTCCCTGCACACAGTTTGTTAGCTGCTTCTGTAAATACAGTCTCATCTAAAGGAGCATCTCTGCAGGCTCCTCCCTAGGCACAGGACACTAAGATGAGCAGGTCAGTGCAGTCGGCACTGCTGAAGAATTAAAATCTAAAAGACAAATCAGTTCTCTCTTAGTAAGATTTAGGAAGAAAGAATTTTAGCCACGTAACACCGTGTAACTGTGTTACACATTAACTGCCTTACACATTAGCTGTGTAACTGCCTTTTAAATACTTTGATGCCCAATACACTGCTTCTGGCTACTTACTGCATTCTCAACTGAGTTTGCTGCTGTGTTCTTTCTTCCCAACATAAGTGGTGAAAGCTTCTCACTGCTGTTTGCAACATGATCTCTGCAAATTCCCCCCCTGCCGTGCTGCAGAAATGTCCTGAGCAGTCAGTGAGGGCACGCAGACCTTTCCCAGTGCACTGGCCTGGGGTCTGTAAGAGAAAATAATGGAAAGGGCGGGGGGGGAAAGCCCAGTCAACTCACTGATCTTTTGCCCTCTCTCTGGCTGCATCCCTTAAGCCAGGTATTTAATCTAGTGTCTGAGGTTATACCCAACCTGATCCATTTAGACGTGCGCTTACAGCTAAATCCTGGCCAGCTTTGTTTCAGTTATTCGTGTTGCTGCAGCGCTGTTAGAAATGTCAGCTCTCTCCTGCTGAGAGCTACATGAAAGAGCAGAACTGAAAATCTGGGGACACCCCCCTGGGCTCTTTGTAGTCTTGGACAAGTTACATTGCCATTCTCTGAACTTCTGCAATGCAAACAAAGCTCCACCCAGAAGCATGCTGTAAAATGGGTTGGAAAAGCCTAAAAAACACACTGAACACGTAAAGGGCATTGTGAGAGCCACACTTGGCGGGTTGGGTTTGTTGCTGTGGCTGTGGGGACAGTTAGAAGGGTGTGCTGACCACTCCTGCGGTGTATGGATGTACCTGAGCTGGTTTCAAGAAGGGGATGGGAAAGCTGAGGTCTCACAGAGGAGTGAACTCGATTTCTGCTGCAGCAGCTTTTGCTGAGCTTGTACCTGTACCACAGGCAGCAGTGGAGTTTGAAAGGGTTGCTCTCACCCAGTGGCATGTTTTTAACCAGTCCATTTGCTCTTGATTTCAGGCTAATCTAGATGAAAGCCAGATGAGTTCACCTACATTCCTTAGAGCTTTAATGACAGCAGTTTGTAAAGCAGCTATTGTAGGTGAGTAACTCACAATGTAAACGCCGTACAAACCAAATATGCAAGAGTCATTTTCTATCTTTCGGGTTTCTATCACTTTTCTCTCCCCTGAGGCTGTTTTTATGTCACACACTATAGCATCATATTGAGTTGTAGTGCTCACGAGTGGGTTGTTGCTTCCCGTTATGGTGTTCCTGAGGCCCTGGCAGAGCCCAGTGACCTCTCATAAGCAGATGTTTCAGTCGACCCTGAGTAATGCCAGGTTGCTCATGGGTTTTTCCTAGTGAAGATGGAAATATGTTGCTAGACATTATTAAGGTAATCAGCATTTCCCCTCCTGTGTCAGCAAGTACACGTGGATGCTTTGCCATCACAGATCACCACGTACAAGGTGGCAGCATGGATTGCAGAAGAGAAGCCAGCCTGCATCTCATCTTGGTAATAGGTTTATGTCCAAAGTAGCAATTTTGGACATAAATTCAAGTAATCTACAGTTTATGTGTCGGCAGTCGGCTGGAAATGGAGGGAAAGGAGGGATCCCGAGTCAGTCTGAGCTTCAGCCCCTTGGGGGCTTCAATAAAGCTGCAGCCAGAAACATCTGGTCAGATCACTATGTTTTCTTTAACTTTACTGTTGGCATCTGGCAAGGCAAAAACTTGTGCTTGTAAAGCAGCCGTTTCTGCTGTGAGATCCAAGAGTCACAAGTCCTGGTGGAGGGAATGGCCTGAACTTCATCTTGTTGGGAGGTGAAGGAGCCCAGCTCCTTTCTTCTCACTAGAACAGAATCTTTCTGGTGCCACCTAGTGTTAATGGGGAAATGACTCAGGATTTTATTACAGATGTTTTAAGGGTTCCCTGATGTATATCAGGAACATCTGGTTTATGTTGTGACCTTGCCTCTAATTGAGCAGGTTTGTTTTCAAAATATCACTTAAAAATTGTGTTGCATGATCGACTTAGAAGCTGCTGAATCATATATCAATGTTCCAGTTGGGCTTCTAATGCCTATTTTTTATGTATTCCTGATTTCTTATGTCGTATGCAGCCTATGGTTCTATTCCTGCCTTGGTATTTTAATATATAATCTTCTCAAACCTTCTGTATAACTGAAATTTTAGCCCTACCCTTTGTACACACTTTGGACACCCAGTTGCCCGAGGAAACACAACGATTGTGCTGCAAAGTAAGGCTGGAATCCCTCTGTGTGTGTGGCAGCAGGCTGGGTAGGGCCAGGTCACTGCAGATACTGGTTGAATTCGGGGAACTGGAAGAACCAAGACTTCCAGGAAGAGCCAAAGAAATACTTCTGATGTTCCTCATCTTCCTTTTTCTCTCCACATTAACCTGTATCTGTGATTTCTGTTTGAATCAGTAAAAGACGTGCCCCTGGTGCCATCTACCAGAGCTGACCCTGTTTTCCTCTCTTCCCCTCAGCGGAATCTTCTAGCTTCCGTGTGGACACTGCTGTTATCAAACAGAGAGTGCCGATCTTAATCAAGTACCTAGACTCAGACACAGAGAAGGAACTACAAGCACTTTATGCACTACAAGCATCAATAGTAAAACTTGATCAACCTCCTAGTAAGTGTTGCCTGTGTGCTGGGGATTTGAATGCTGACAGTGTGAGGGAAAGTTGTTTCTGTGAAGGTGGAGTCAAGAATGTGCTTTTCCTTACCTTTTTGTACGCAACAGATGAGGGAAAACACCATACAGAGGTTTCTGCTTGTCCCCACATGTTTGGCCAGAGGCCGGCTCTTATGGGTTGCTCCTTTCAACAGCCATGCAGAAGGAAGGACAAACCCTGTTGATAAAAACAGAGGAAAAACCAAAGAGCAGTAAAAAATAATCCATAGAGTTTACAGTACCTGGACACGTGGGAGCACTGGGTGCTGTGATTGCACTTCTGCTCTGTAAGTTTGCGGAGGGAATGAAATGATTCTGACAGCTGATGGGTCTTGTCCCAGAGACACTGCAGAAACCTCTGTTGGAAGAGAGGAGAGGGAGTTGTCAAAGAAACAGGGATTCCTAGCGAACCTGCAGCACAAAATCAGAGAGCCCAGAACCACCTGAGTTGATCGTCCTTAGCTTTAAGGCGCTGGTTGTTCGTTATCCTGGAGAGGAGCTGGCTGCAAGGTCTAGCAGGAGGAGGATGGGCTGCTGGGGACTCTGCTGCCCAGCCACGGCTGCTGTTCAAGCTTTCCCTTTCATAGAATCATAGAATCAACAAGGTTGGAAAAGACCTTTAAGCTCATCCAGTCCAACCATTCCCCAGCACTGCCAAGGCCACCACTGCCCCATGGCACTGAGGCCTCATCTCCATGGTGTGTGAACACTTGCAGGGACGGTGATTGCAGCCCTGCCCTGGGCAGCCTGTTCCAATGCCTGAGCACCCTCTGGGGCAGGAATTGTTCCTCAGCTCCATCTAAACCTGCCCTGGTGCAGCTTGAGGCCGGTTCCTCTTGTCCCATCCCTTGTTCCTTGGGAGCAGAGCCCAGCCCCTCCTGGCTCCATCCTCCTGTCAGGCACTTGTAGGGAGCGATCAAGTCCCCTCTGAGCCTTCTCTTCTCCAGACTGAACCCCCCCAGGTCCCTCAGCCATTCCCCATCACACTTGGGCTCCAGGCCGTTTCCTGCAGAGCAGGAATTACCCACTGGCATCAGAGGGACCCGTGCTCCTTCTCATCTCTGTGTAAGCAGCCAGGAAGCAGTAACTCAGTTACAGACCTTCCCCTTTCTTGCATCTTCATCTCTCGCATTAAAGGTCCTGTTAATCCCCTTATCCATAATCGTGCTTTGTCCACTGATACACTTTCTCTCCCATTATTCCATCTCTGCAGATCTGTTGCGGATGTTTTTCGACTGCCTGTACGACGAGGAGGTAATATCAGAGGACGCCTTCTACAAGTGGGAGAGCAGCAAGGACCCAGCAGAGCAGAACGGGAAAGGAGTAGCGCTAAAATCAGTCACTGCATTCTTCACGTGGCTACGAGAGGCCGAAGAGGAGTCAGAGGATAATTAAAACTTAAAATACAGAGAGAAAAAAAGAGAAAAAAAAAAAAAAAGAAAGGATTTAAGTATTTTTTTAACAAGTTTCACGTCTTCGCCAATCAGAGTGCAGCAAAGCCAATGCTCACACAGACCCCCTTCCCCACACACGCACGAGTGGGAGAGGTAAAATACATAAACATCAAGGTGACTGTGGAGGAAAAAAGGTACTTGAAAAACAAACACATACAACAAAAAAAAGAGCAAACTTCAAACCTGAGGGCGGGAGCACTAAACCAAAACACATGTATTATTTATAGAAAATATTTTCTGTTTTAATCTTTTGGGGTTTTTTTTTTTCTTCTCCTTCTTTTCTTTTTAAACAAGGACTTAGAGAAAAAAAAAAAAGGCAAAAAAAAAAAAACTGACCACGAAGCGAAACAAATCTGTTGAGCAAAAAAAACAAAAGAACAAAAAAAAATAATAAAATAAATAAAAACTTTTAATTTATTATTTTAAGGACTGCAAATGCCAGTGTAATTTTTAAATTTGCAGTTTCTGTATACAAATTGTATAATAGAACAAAAGCCAAGAAATAAATTTCCCTCCCCTTCATCTGCACCTCAGTTTTGTTTCCAAGCATGATACAATAGGCAAAACTTTCCAGGGGGTTGGGGTGAGCTAGATGAGGAAGAGACCCGCTTTTATGTTCTTTTCTTTTTTAAATTGCCATCAGATTTTTCTGCCTGCCTCTCAGCTTGCTTCAGAAACTTAAACAAAAAAAAAAGAACCTAGTAATCCAAAACCCTACCTAACCTTGGAACGGAAGGAAACGCATTTGAGAAACACGCTGCGGACCAGAGCGCTCCGAAAACAAAAGTAACTCATTCGAACCAGTGCTCCCCTGGGGGAAAAAAAAGAGTCCTTAGTGCTACTTTGAGAACCTTTAGAGCAACTTTAAGGCTTGTAAATACATAGAACAAATATTTAAAAAAAAAAGGAAAAAAAAAAAGAGAAAAAAAGAAATTGACTCGATACTATTTCTTTTCACTTTGAAAATATAAAGAACAAAATAAAGACAAACGTTGCAAGTTTAACAGAAAGTCAAACGACTTCTCCTTTGGCAGCTGCTGAATGTGTGGCACCATCGCTCCCCTGTTGCGGTGTAGCTCCTCGGTTCCAAATTGTGTACATATAGCGTGTGTATGTTTGTGTGTCCACCAAAAAGAGGGGTGAGAGCAATTGTTGTCTAAGAAAATAAGGAAAAAATAAGGGGGGGTTGCTGCTTGGGAGACCTTTCTGGCAGAGAACTTGCTGGCAGGGCTGCTGCGGGTGTGTTTGGTTCCCAGTATGTTACTGGGAGACAGCCTCAGGGGTGGTCGGTGCTGGTCCCAGAGCGGCTTTCCCAGCCGTGTGTCTGCGGTGTCTCTTATGTGACTTGGATCTGTGGCATCGTCCTGGGGACCTGGGATCCTGGTAGCTGCGGAGGTCACAGCCGCTCGAGCAGAGAACCAAGAGCCCCGCACGATGGCTTGCTGCTACCCTTTGCATCTCCTGGTTGCCTCGCTGTGCCTGAGGAACCCAGACACCCGTAAGGATGAACACAGAAGCACCCTATGCGAGTCAAGAGGAGAACAAGTGATGTGGTGCTCCCCCAGCTCTGCGAACCCCATGACAGTGGCTGAAGGCTGAGTGCTGCCCAGGTACAGCTGAGCAGCAGACACTTTGCAGTGCAGTAGGAGCTCCAAACTGAGCTGCTGCGGAGTGGGTGAAGTCTCCTGTGTGTCTCTCCAACCAAAAATGACCTGCTGGCTCTCACTGTGAAGAAGCATCTGCCACAACACAAAGGTTGTGAAGCCCCAAAACGTTGTTTGTGAACTGTGGTCCATGGAGCGCGAGTAACCCGTGGAGCACTTACTGGTGGGCTGTGCAGCACTAGGTGCCCACATGATGCTGTCCTTCTAGCTGCTAAATCACTTCTTTTTTTACAAAAAAAAAAGGCGAAAAAAGGTAAAAAAAAATGGTAAAAAAAACGGAAAAAAAAAAGACAAAAAAAGGCTTGAGATACATTAAATGCTTTCCTAATCTTACTTTTACATGTAAACAATTGCTGTACTTGCAGAAGGATGTTATTTGGTCACTGAGGGAAAGGGAGGAGGGGGCCTGGTTGTGGCTAGAGGGGAGATGTCCCTGAGACACTTCCCCTGTTAACCTGCACTCCACACAATGAATTGAGCTAGAAAATCCATAGCCTGAAACCGAGCATTGTTTGGGGTTTTTTTAGTAACAATAAAACACTTTTTCTCTGATGTTTTGTTAAGAAAAAAAAAAAGAATACTCTCACCCTTAATATCCACATACGTTTGTATCTGCTCGTGTGACATCCAGCGACCCCTCATCCACAGCCATGTCCTCTCCTGCCTAGCAGTTGGGTGCAGTGGGTTGGTGACAGCATTCTCAGTGTCTCCAAAAGGCTGGTCCACGTGGAACCCCCTCACCCAGAAGGTCTAAAGGTGTGCGTGTGTTAAACCTCTGCGGAAGGTCGTGTGGTGCTGCTCTGGCATCAGTCAGGTTTGAGCCACAACAGGAGCGGGTATGTGATGGTTTGTTGCAGTTAAATAGTTAAATGGATGTGGCCAATTATTTGCTCCTGGTGAATTTCCTCTTTGTGGTTTCTCATTAGGGCCTTGAGCAATCTAGTCTTGTGGAAGGTGTCCCTGCTTGTGGCAGGGAGTTGGAACTGAATGACTGTAAGGTCCTGTCCAACCCAAACCAATGTGTGTTTCTATGGGCAGTGTCAGACCTCGCTGGGCATGGGAGTGTGTGACACTAGAGCCATGCTGTGCATGGACTGCAATTTATTCATCTGTCAACTTGAATCAAAAAGGAAGAAATTGCTGCAGAGCTGTCGAACAGCCACATGCATTGAGGTGTGTCAGGCAAAGAAGTTTGTTTGGGAGCTTGAACCTTTTGGCTGAAAGAGTTGGAAAACCACTGGCTGGAGGGAGTGGAAATGGGGAGCCTGGGGCGGGGGGAGAGGAGAGGTGAGAAAGTCTCCTCTCCTTGTTTTTAATGTTAAACGTTCCAGGAAGGTGAGAACTTGCCCTTTTAGCATCCTGCAAACACCAGGAAGAGACTTATCAGAGGTTTTAAGGGTTTTTTTCAGCGTTACCCAAAGGCTCTTTGCCTTTGGTGGGTTTGCAGCATGGCGAGCTTTGTGTTTTCTGAAGGATTGTCAGTTTAGCTGCATGTGGAGCGCTGTGAGCAATTCATGCACGAGAGACCTTGAGCACTCTAGCTGTGGGTATATTACCTTGAGGCTCAGCTTCCCACAGATGTCATCCCAAGGAGCGTATCTTACACCAGTCTTGGACTGAAACTGCTTTCTCTGCTCCCCTTCTGCTGCCACATGCCACTTGCTTACCTGCACCCATGTGGAGATGTGGTTGCTTCTCAGCTGCCTTCCAGATCAGCACAGGTTCACAGGCTGTTGTTGCTCCTAAGGACGTGGCATGTGGTCCTGGAGGATCTGTTAAGATACGTGAAACAGGAAAGGGGATTGTTAATTAGGTTCCTGTGAGAATGTGGTTTGTGAGAGCCTCATTTTAGGTGAGGTGAGCTGTGGTTACCGTGAATGCTACACCTTGAGCACGAGGACATCAAATTTCCACTAAGAATACGACAGGATTTTTAGTGTATTGGGGTTTTTTTCCTCCCAGTCTTGGTCCTTTAAGGCATTTAGCAATATCTCCTGGGCAGGCTCGTGAACATGGCAGGGAGTTAATGCAGCTCAGCAGGAAAGAGCTGCAGTAGAAGCCATTTCCGCTTCTGGGAGCCTTTCTTGTGTGAGGCTGTTCACACTAGCAAAGGCATGGGCAAGAAGGAGCAGATGCACCACTTACATCCCTGGTTCTTACTGCAAATACCCCCAAAACCTGAAGCAGTCAGACAGTCAGTCTCCACTCCAGGTCTGTCCAAGGCTGGTTTCTAGGAAAGTGTTTTCAGAAACAGATTAGCCATTTCTGTGAACAAGGTCAGGCAATACCCAATACTGGACATGGCACTCCACCTGCTTGCGTTAACGTGCTCAGGTTTTAACCTCATTTTCTTAGGAAGCCTCAGGTCCAGGAGCAGACCTTGGTGCGTGGAAAAATCTTTTTGCCCTTCCTGGTGCAGGACAAAGAGACCATGCAGCGGGAGAAGGGATTCTTCTGCAGAGGAGGTTTCAGTGTGCGCAAGGCGGATTTAAGGCAGTGGGAACTTACACTCATCATTGCTGCATTCCTCCAACTCACAGAGCTTTTTGTACCAACCCTATAGACTGCTTTTTCTGATAAAAGAAAAACAGAGCCTCTAAACAGTCTTGTTAACTCCTGAAAACACTTAAAACCAATTGCAGATGTCAGAATCTCACTGCCAAAAGGGTGGCTGAGACTTTTCCTGCTGCATTTTGTTCCATCACAAGTCATTTGTACAAACACAGGGACCTGCAGCTGGTTGCCTTGTCAGAAGCACTGGTGCAGAGGAGCTGTTACACTGTGCCCCTGGTGCTCCTCGCATCATTTGTTTTGCAGATGTGAGAGGGTTTAGCTTTGGGGACAGTAAGCTCAAAATCAGACCCACCAGAAAACTTTTATACCTTTAGATCCCACATCTCTGGCCTTGAGGCATTGAACTGCCTTTAGACAAGTTGGCTGCAGGGTGGTGAGTGATGGTGGTAGAGGCTGGGTCAGGATGAAGCCATCAGGAGATGTCCAGGCTGGCAAGTGCACCAAGCTTCTGCTTCACACAGTTCCTCTAGCACGGAGAGCTTGGCTTTTCTGCTCTTTGGGAGATGCTGGCCCTCTGCTGCTGCCGAATACAAGGCCAACCAAGCAGCACCTCCAGCCAAGCAGCATCAGCAGGAGCTATTTGCATGCTGCTTTCTTTTAACAAGCTGCCAATCCAGAGGCCTTGCACGAGACACCACACGCTGATAGAAACTCCAAGCAAGGGTTTGGTGCAGCCTGAGGGCCATGTGCAAGCTGCAGCAACCATTGGATAGTGCCTGGGGACAAGGAGGCTTCAGCCCAGAGCATCCTACTTGGCTGCCCAGCTCCCAGCCCAGCGCTGCAGAGAACCCACATGGAGCCATTGCGGGAAAACCACAGTGATGGGCAAGGAGCCACAGCAAGAGATTGATTAACCCACTCAGCTTCCAGCAGCGTGACTAAATCCCTGCCAATATCCAAGGAAACTTAGTAGTCTTCCCTTGTGTTTTACAAGTGGCTCCACTTCCCACCTTTGGTAACCACCATGGAAGTGTGGTTTGCTGAAATAACTCCTGCTTATTTAAATGCTGCTGTAGGGATGCCTGACTGTGATCCATGGAAAGCTCTGGTCACATGGCACCGGATTCTGTTCCTCCTTTCCAGCTGCTAAATTGTGCTGAAGCAGCAACAGGAATCAAACAAGCTCCTGCTCCATTCAGTACTTTCCAAAGGGGAATTTGTCCAAGTGTGCAGTTGCTGTCCCAGCTGCATGGATGGTTGTGCTGTGGAAAACTGGAATTTGGAAAGGGGAGAGGGGGCCTGGGGAAGACAATCGATGCTTTTGAGTAGGAAACCTCTGTATGATTGAGTGCATGATAAAGCCTGGCTCTTGCATGCCGGGTTGTCCTGTTGCAGCCCCTGTAAGGGTTAATAGCAAATGTCCTCATGAAGCGGAGTGTAAATAAGCTCAGGGGTAGGGAATGTGCAGCAGAGCCCTATTAGAAGTGTTTTATCACAGCATTGCAGAGAACAGCTGAAAGGGAACTGAAAAGATCACCTCAGTGGATGCAGCTGGTACATTCAGGTCTCATCCGTGAATGAAAATTGGTTGTTTCAGTGCTGCAGAATAAGCTGGTGCAAATGTTCTGGGCCATTAAAGTCAGCCTAACGTGGATAATCTGCCACCTCCTGTTTCTGTGTGAGTGTGTGGGGAACTGGGACCTTCACCAGAAGCTGGTGTGAGCAGGGAGCAGGCACCCAGCCTTACCCACGCTCTGCAGGGCTGTGAACCACGGCTGTGGGTGCAGCACACAGATCTGGGCAGTGCAGGGCCCTGCGGTGGGGGTTTCATACACCGTGAGCATCAAACATGAGGAACTTTATACGCCTTCTCTGCAAAACAGGAGCCAAGTGCTTCACCCATTCTCCAAGGAAACACATCCAACTCTTTCAGGCCTCCTCCGACATCACAAGATGGATATTTAGAGCAGGAGCCTGAGCTGTGCCTTGACACAGCTTGAAGAAGAGCCAGTCGACAGGATTTCCCATGGAGATGAGTACCAGAGCTGACCACAGGCTTCAGACAAGAGCCATGGCCAAAAATGCTTCAAATTCCTGCTCAGCCCAAAGGTTTCTGTCTTCTCAGAACTATTGTAACACCACAAAAAGTTCACAACTTCTAGAGTGATGACAGCACCTGCAGTAAGGATCTATTTCAAATTAGAGTGTCTCTAGAAAAGCAGCAGCTTGTGGAGGCAGTTTAGTCCACAGTGTTTTCCTGCTCCAAATTTCTGTCAGCTCCAGCAGCATTTGTGTCCTCCATTTGCTCCAGAAACTTTGGTATATTTAATGTATTTTATTTACTTGCTAGGAATTGATATAAAGATGGGTTGGTGGGTTGGGAAGTGTGCAGGTGAACAGAATACCCCTTGGAAAAGGGGAAATGGTTTGAAGAGATAAACCTAATGAGGTTAGCTTTAAGGGTAAGGGTTAGAGGGGCAGCCACAGAGATCAGCTGAGATGCTGGGAAAAGCATGGAGAAGAAATTGTTAGGAAGCTGATAAGGAATAGAGATCAAAGGTGATGTCTGCAAGGCCACAAACTGGCAGGAAATGTGCATTTTTGAGTTGGAAGCAGAAAAGGAGTGATTTTTTGCACAGAATTACAGGAGCTACAGGGCTGACAGTAAGACTGCTGCTGAAAAAGGTAAGTGTGAATTAGAAGAGAACTGTAAGTTGTCCTGGTGATCATGAGACAAGTGTCTTGGGTAAAGGGAATTGGCAGTATGGGGGAAATTGTGGTTAAAGGGCATCACCTTGTGTCTTCTGAAAGTCTGTATTTCTACTGGATATGTAGAAGGGGAAAAAATCCAGAGGTAAAAAGCAGCTCAAGCATCAAATACTGTGTGTGGGACTGCAAGAAGGGTGATCCTGCTGCCTTCCAGGTAAATCCTTCATCACTTAATTATACATGTGCTGCCAGCAAAAGGCCTCTGGAAGTTTGCGTGTGGCTCTGCAAGAGGAAAGTGAGACCCACATGAATTAAATGTTCTCATTCTGTGATGGTTATGGGATAACTCAGCACTGCTCCCTGTGCAAACCCACCGGGTCAAGCTGAAACCAGCAGCCACTGTCCCCTCATGCTGGGCACTGCACCAGCTGAATGGAAGCTTCAAAGCAGAAGAACAGTCCCATCAAACCAAAATGACCCCCCTCCAGTTTGTGTTCAGGGATAACCAGATCTAAAAAGGTAAGAAGCTTCTCATAGAATATTTGATCTGTTCTTCAAAGCACAAGAAGCTGAATAAGCAGCAGCAGGACGGGAAGCTTTAGGGATGAAAGACTGAGGTGACAGGAAGGAGCTCTCAGCCTGCTGGTGATCAGACATGGGGTGAAATGGAAGGAGGCTCTAATTCTCCTTGAGCCAAGTGGGCTGTGCACCAAGAATGTATAAAAAGGCTTTTTAAAATGGATGTAAAAGTTGAGGTAGGAATGGAAAAGCAAAAATCCCACCAGTAACTTGGGGTGACAACACCAGAGGTGAGGGCTAAATATAACCAGAGCTGAAGTTTGGAGCTACAGGGCACTGCTAAAACACAATTTGGCAACATAGCCAGTGGGACGAGAACATATCAGCAGAAGCTGATTTCAGCCTCTAACATGCATAATGGGACAAAAGTAATAAAAAAGGTAATAATAATCTTGTGCTTTGTACCATATGTGGCAGGTAGCTGTTAAGTAACGCAGGAGCAGTGCTTATTAAATAAAAAGCATTCATTTTAAGTAAAAAAAGGTGGCAAATGGGGAAATTATGTGTTGATGTAGGGTATGAAATTTAACAACAGTAGCTCCTGGGTTGGAGTTGCTGTGACCAGATGCATTTAAACCAGAAGCATACACACAGGTTTCATGTGTGTAGCAGAACATGTGGCATTGCTCTGGCTACAGGGTGGAAATGGTAAATCTCTTGCCATGCAAATTGTACAGCTACTCCTCAGGAACAACAACAGCATGTTTCAATGATCTAGTTTAGACTGCAAGCAGAGCTGTACAGTCAGAACCCAAAGGCAAACCTGTGAAAGCTCCAGGGCTGTTGAAAGATGTAATCAAACTAACTGATTTTCAGGACAAAAAAACCCCATGAAGCAGCTGGAATCCTCCTAGAGCAGCACCTGGAGGGGCAGGAATGGGGCTGAAAATGTTCAGTGCTTACTTAAAGTGCTTAGTGCTTATTCTAAGTATTTGATGATAATAATGCTCTATACAATCACAGATAGATAGACTCTGGCAGCAGCCTCCTGCTGAAGCAGGACTCCCTGGGGATGGATTTCCCTGTCCTGCACTGTTTGTATCATAGAATCCCAGACTGATTTGTGTTAGAAGGGACTTTAAAGTTCATCCAGTTCCAACCCCTGCCACGGGCAGGGACCCCTTCCACTGGAGCAGCTTGCTCCAAGCCCCTGTGTCCAACCTGGCCTTGAGCACTGCCAGGGATGGGGCAGCCACAGCTTCTCTGGGCACCCTGTGCCAGCGCCTCAGCACCCTCACAGGGAAGAGCTTCTGCCTAAGAGCTCATCTCACTGCATCTCTGTGGCCTCCTCTGGACTCACTCCAGCAGCTCCATGCCCCACAACTTCACTCCTGTCACCAGCATATAGCATGCAGCACCGAGGGAACAGGGAGGAAGACACCAATGACACAAGCCAAAAACCAGGGCAGAGGAGATAGAACAATGGGTTTTGATCCTGCTGCAGGACTGAGCTGCCTCTCCCAGATGAGGTACTTTTGCAAGAGCCCACCATAGTCAGGCAGCGTGTGGCTGTTCAGGAATGTGCAGAGCCCACAGCTCCGCTCTGGAGTGGATTTTGAGGTAAAAACCAGGGAAGGAGACAAGAAAAGCTTTTCTCCTCCTTTGCTTGCATCTCTGTGGCTCAGCCAGCGCAGGTGCTGGGTTTTGCACAAAGGCTTGCAGTGAGCAATGGGAGGGCAGCTGGGGTGATTTCATCTTTTCCTGCTTGGAGCCTTAAAAGCCAGCAGTAAAGGAGAACATTCCCCTTCAGTCCCCTCTCCTCCACCTCCCAATCCCTCCCCTCCTGCCAGAGAGGCACCGCAAGGGGGGGAAAGGCCAAAGAACACATTTTCCTGCAGTTGCATGGAATGTTTAGCAAAGTGGAGCCATCTGGCTAAGGCGCTTCCAGGGCTGTTTGGTGCAGGAGACAAAGGGCTGTACGAAAGCAAAGCATAACAGAGATAATCCGGAGTGGAGAAGACGACACTGAGCAGGGCCAGGCCTTGGTCACAACAGCTTGGCTTTGGGAAGCGATGTCCTCAGGTGTAGCTATAGCAGCCACCTTAGTGGGGGAAAAAGCTGAGGTAAGAACCAGCCAAAGCACTATTACAGAAACAAGACAGCTCCACAATGCTTTGAATGGTGTTAGTGCTTCTAAAAAGTGCTCACAGAGGGGCTTGCCATCACAGGAAGTGCCCAAATAAATGTGTTGGTGTCCATACAGCCTTGAAATCTTAGAAATAGGATGGAGAAGGAGAGGTTGGCGATGCACAGAAAACAAAGATGAAAATCTGGGCAAGATGAAGAGTTCTGTGGCACGTTGGGAGGCAGCTTGTAGAATGCTTATGGCAGAAAACAGGAAAGGGAACCGGGGATTTGTGCCTTAAACTCAAGTGAAGGGTAAGAAGAGGGGTTTGGGGGCGAGATAAAAAAGCCTACTCATAGTTCTGGCCAAAACAATATAGAAACAAACCTGGAGCATGAGGTATGCAGAGAGAGCTGGTGTTCATTAGTTCTCGGTATACTCTGCACAGACCTGAAGTAACACCAGTGTGGGTCACGCTCTGCAATGCTGATCCTCACGCTGCGTGGGTGAGGCACAGGTAAAGCAGCTAGAGACAAGAGTGAAGGAACACCAGCGCAGGATCCCTTCTGCAAGCAAGGGCTTGTGAGCATGTTTGGACAGGAGATTCCCAGCTTGCAGCCAGATCTCAACCACTGAACGGGTGTAATTGAGGCAGGCAGTAAATTACAAAGCTAGTGAGAGTGATGGGGGAGGGCAGTAAAGAGACTGAGGCAAAGCAAAGGCAGCCACTGGGGAAATCACAAGCAGCAGGAGGAGGATGAACTAAGAGGCCAGAGCAAAGATCAAAGAATGGTTTGGGTTGAAGGGACCTTCAAAGCTCATCCAGTTCCAACCCCTGCAATGAGCAGGGACATATCCATCTAGATCAGGTTGCCCAGAACCACTTCCAGCCTGGCCTGGAATGTCTCCAGGGATGGGGCATCCACCACCTCTCGTACAGCCTGTGCCAGTGCTTCACCACCCTCAGTGTAAAGGATTTTTCTTCAGTTCAGACTTAATCTCGGTTTTTTTAGTTTAAAACCACTGCCCCTCGTGACGCTGCAATGAGCCCTGCTGGGAAGTCTCTTCCCAGCTTTCTTATAAGCCCTTTTTAAGAACTGAAAAGCCGCAATAAGGTCTCCCCTTCAGGAGCCTTCTCTTCTCCAGGCTGCCCCAGCCCAGCTCTCTCAGCCTGGCTCCAGAGCAGAGCTGCTCCAGCCCTCGCAGCATCTCCATGGCCTCCTCTGGCCTTGCTCCAGCAGCTCCACGTCCCTCTTGTGCTGCTGCCCCAGAGCTGGAGCAGGGCTGCAGGGGGGGTCTCCCCAGAGCGCAGCAGAGGGGCAGGATCCCCTCCCTGAGCTGCTGCTCACGCTCTGGGGGTGCAGCCCAGCACAGGGGGGGTTCTGGGCTCAAGCGCTCACTGAAGCCGGCTCATGGGGAGCTTCTCATTGACCAGCACCCCCGAGCTGTTGCTGCCGGGCTGCAGCGCTCCGGAGCTGGCAGGGCCGAGGAAGCCCCGGCCCCGCGGGGCGAGGCGAGCCGGGACCCGCGGGCGGCGCAGAGCCCTCAGCGGAAGGAGGCGGGAAACACCTCACACAACCGCACAGCAGCTGACGGCGCCGGGGGCACGCACGTACGTAGTTACGTAGGTACTTACGTATCCACGCACGCACACACACACTCCCCCCTCCCTCCGCGACGTGGAGGCCGGGTGGGGGGGGGAGCGACGACGTTCGAAAAATGCCCGAGGCCTCCCATTGGCCAGCGGCGCCGCCTCGCCCCGCCCCCCCGCTCGCGGCAGCCACACCCCCGCCGCGGCCCCGCCCCCGCCCCTTTGCCCCGTCCCCCCCCTTCTCCCCCCCCCGCCGGGTCCCTGCCGCCATTAGAGGGGCCGCTTTGTGTCCGCTGGTGAGTTCCCGCTGCCGGCGCCGCGCCGGGGGCCGGGCCGGGCCGGGCCCGATAGGCCGCGGGGTGGTGCGTGTGAGGCGCGGCGGCGGCCTGGCGGGGCCCCGGGAGCTCCCGTCAGCGCCGCGCCTCCTCCCTGACAGGCCTCGTAGCGGGGCGGGGGGGGGGGGGTTCTGTCGTGACGGGTCGCGATACGCTGCGCGCATGGTGAATGCCGCTGCGGGGAGCGCGGCCTGCTCATCCCCTCACACACACACGCCTCTCGGCCCCGGCCAGGCCTGAGGCGGCGGCCCCGGGGCCTTGGTGCGGGCCTCGGCGGCCTTCACAAAGGAGGTGCGGGCCTCGAACCGGCCTGCGGGCAGCCGGGGAACGCTGGCGGGGGGGGGAAGGTCAGCGGCGGGGGGGCCTGGCGCGGTGCGGCGTGAGGAGTAACCGCTGTTTGTAAACTTAGGAAGGGCCTTTCCCCTGCGGGCGGCTTCCCGCCTTTTGCTTCCTGCCCGAGCTCACTTCGCCAGAGGCCGCGGAGGTGCTGCCGCGGCAGGAGAGGCTCTGCCCCGGCCGTCGGTGTGGCTCTGCCGCCGCAGAGCCGCTCCGCATCCCCCCCGCTGTGGTTAGGGGTGCATGCGGGCCGAAGCGTGAGCCTGCCAGGCCTTCCTGGGGTGCTCACAGCCTCGTTAAAGGATGTCAGTTATCCTCCTCCCCTTACGGCACGTGCCTCTCCGTGGAGAAGGGTATTAAATTCCAGTGTGGAATGGAGGGGTTTCCCTTCTGGGTTCGTCATCCTCACTGCCGTTCTGGGCTTGGTTTTTCAGTTAAAAACGTGGAAAAATGGGGAGGGAAGGAGCAGCTGATGTAAAGTGGTGTAGCCCTTGTTAGACCAAAGCTTACTGTGGTGAGAACAGCTCCAGCCCAAGTCCTTCCTACCTGGATTTTGTTTTCACTGTCACTGGTGGTCTGTAAACCCTGGGGGAATTCTCAGACTGTGCTGCAGGGGAGGAAAAGCTGGATAACGTGGGGTTATTGGGGTGTTTCCTCCTTTCTAACGTGGAACAGGGCCTGGCAGCCTGCTGCTATCTGTGGTATTTCACAGGTTGTTCTAATGGGAGTTTAACTTGACTGCTGAGTTACTTCTGGGTTCACAAGTGTGTTAGTTCTCAGTCCTTATCTCGGGCTTTGGAGTAATAATTGCACTCTGACTTCCACCCATGTGACTTTGTTTGGGTTTACTGTAAATAGTAATTTTAGCATCTTTAAGACAGTTGGCCGGCAGTCCTTGGCAAGCAGCTGTTGTACTGAGGCTGGAACAGTTCTGAAGTACTCCTGTTTGTAAACAGTGTCACACTGATAAGCTCCTTTGTGTGGTGTTTGTTTGACTGACAAGAGGAAGGTCTCACTGGTGAGTGTCTCTTTAGTTTGAGACTAGAGGCGTTTTGATGGACTTGCCAGGAAAGCATTTACCTTCCTCCGGAGGGACTTGAAAAGGATGGTGGGCAAAGTGGGAAATCCTTGGATTTTCCCCCCTTGGTTGGGAGTGGGGAAAAAATCCCCACGTAATTTCTTTTCCAGGCAAAGAGCTTGATGTATATGTCTTGTCAACATCAGGCTTTTTGCAGCCTTTCTCCCCTTGACCTGCGTGTGCCTTCTAATTCATGAACTTCTCAACATGTCACACACTGTCCTCAGGTAGAAGCTGTTTGAATTGTTTTTCTTCAGAATATCTTTTTCTGCTGTGTTTTCCCTTTCAACAGAAACTGATGTGTGACTCTTTTGTCAGTGTTGTGTTACAAGTGACCCAGGGTTCTCTGAGGATTTTAACTGCTATAAGAAAGAGTGAAAGAAATTTTACATTGATGGACTCTAATAGGAGGTGTGAGTAATTTTATATAGATTGTGAGGAGATCACAGCTTTTAAAATGTATGGGTTTGTACTACAGAATAGTAAGTGATGGCTGAATAGGTAACAGTTTGGAAGGAAGGTTTTTCTAGTGGCTTTATCCATCTAAGCAAGGGGGATGTGGTCTGTCAAAGGTTTGTACCCTGGTATGTAATGTTAGCAGCCTACATTTTCATTGAGGTGTCAGTGGTTTGCCAGAATTCATCATGGGTCTTAGAATTAAGATACTTCATCCAAGGCAATAAGATACCCAGCAGTGGATTTTCATGTTGGAGTAGTTTTAAGTTGGTGACCTAAACTTGTTCTAGAGTTAAAGCTGAGCCCTGTGCACTCTGTTTCATTCCTTAGCTGCTTGTGTCAGTGGCAACACATGGAGAGGCTAGATCAAGGACCATACTAAGCCAAAAACTGTTGTCCCACAGAGTGTGATGTCACTGTCACAATCCTGAGCATCAGTGCAGAGGAGGATTATGTTTAGACAGCAATGTAAGCAGAAATTCTGCTTCATATTAATCCCTTAGCTGAAGTTTTTGTGAGTTTTTAGGTAGATGGTGCATAATTTAAGCTGCATGGGGCCTGGCTTGGGGACGTTGAGGAAAGTTCCTCTGTGAAAGATAATCCAGGCCACAGAAATCATCTGCTGTTACTGTCTTCTGTATAGGTCCAAGACTGATGCAGAAAGAATCTGAAACTAATAGTGGACTTTGTATTGAGCTGGTGGTGAAGAAGAGTGGAGATGAGGCAAGGGTTGTTACTTCTGTTTTAATAAACAGCTGTTGAGATGGATCTAACTTTGATTTACTGCTGTTACACCCCATCAGAGATGAGGCACTGAGCTCAGTCCCAGGTGGGGAGGCAGAGCATCAATCTCACTGTGGCAGAGTGCTTTTCCCTGCAGTGAAAGCAGCATGTCTGTGTGCAGAAAGAAGGGCAGTGTTTGAGTTTTCCTTTGCTCTTTGCTTTGAAATCCAATGGGATAGGCGAAGTGTAAGTCAGGTTGCATTTGTGGTGTTTGGAGTCAGAGATCCAAATTCAATGCTACTCTTGAAATGAAGATGTGTCTTTCAGCTTAGAAAAATTCTCCTTTGGGTCTCCATGTGTAGGAGTGTGTGTGTTTGGATACTGGAAGTGTGAAAGATTTTCATTGTGCTTCCCGAATATACTTGGGATTTATTCCCTTTCTTCATGCTGTATAGGGAAGGAGTGGATGGAAATAGAAACTTTTAACACTAGTCAAACCGAAGAATTTCTTGACTGGCAAGTGATGAGCTATTGGATCTTTGTATTGGACCTTTAATTAAAGCAAGATGGTTTGTAATGCCTGTAGCAGTGTGGGGCTCCCATAGCCTATAACAGATCTCACAAGAGAGCTGTAAGTACAGCCTGTGTAGCTTAATCAGAAGGCACAGGATTAAAAAGTCAGCTTAACCACAACACCTCCCAGGAAATCGGTGCGACAGGGTTGCCATAAGGATCAGGACAAAGCCCCAGACTTGTTGAATGGCAGCAAAAGTGATGGGAATGCCAGATGTGAAACGGGAGGGAATTTCCGATCAGGCTGCCAAATAAGGATTAGAAGTGGGGACTAACTTGTATTCTGTCTTCAGTAAGATATCTTATTCCTCTGCGCATTTAAATGACTAAATACTACTGGTCTGACTTCATCCAGACCACAGGCAGCTCAGCGAAGTGCAGAAGCCAAAGGGAAGTCAGGCAGTGCTGGAGCGCCTTTGTGAACAGGATGTGACAGCAATCAACTGAGAGCTTCTAACAGATACATTCTATAAAACAGGTTTGTATCAAAGGTGTTCCTGGATGATGCATTCTGTGAGGATACAGATACTGAGGGTTCAAGAAAGGAATTTTCTACCTGAGCTGGATTTTTAGGGAAGCACTTTGAGGATTTCATGGGCCAGAAGCCTTGGAGAAATTGGCCTGCTTGCAATTTAGAACGTGATATTTTGACATGTTTGATTTGAATTTGCAAAAATAATCAACATTTCCTGGTTTGTTTGTTTTTTTCTGTAGCTTCTGAGGCGTATTTAAGTGCTCTTCTGCTCAAGACAGTGCTGTATAATAGTAGATAACTGTACAATAATCACTAGCCTGGTTTTGAAACCCAGTTATTTTGCTTTTTAAGCTTTTTTGATACTAAACTGTCGTTCTTGCTTGTAAGGTTGTTGGATGTGTACCCATTGACACCCTGCCTTCACATCTGCAAGAACACAAAAACTTCTGCAGCCCTTTTTGACCTGGTTTCTAAACCTGCATCATGTTCCATATACCAAGTCATGTCTAGAGCACATCAATCACCAGCGTACGTGTCATGTGACAGTAAGGGGATACCCCCAATGGCACAGGATGGGATTTGCTTTCTCATTTTTCCATTGCATATTTGTTTTCAGTCCTCTCAGCCTGTGCACCCTACCCCGAGTCCTTGCACCTTGGGGTTTCCTCCAGCCTGACGGGTGCCTTACTGTGTTTGAGACCTGGGGTTATCCTGAAATGTTTTCCCTCAAGTGAGAATGAGGTCTGAGAAAAGCTGGAAAATCTTACGGCAGCAGAAATTCCTGGAGTCAGCCAAACTATGCCTCAAGTCTTATGTTGTTGTGTCTGTTATATTGGTAAGGGGACTCCACTCTTCTGGAATATTACTTATAATGCATGTGTCTCACCTCAAGCCTCCCTTTTTTTATCCCCTAAGGATGTGCTGATAGCTCAGGAGGAAATTGCTATCATTTTTCGTAATAGCTTGTGGAAACCTATCTGAACCTTTGACTGCATCTCCCATCAGTGGCCACTCTGAGCTGGGAGTGGCCACCATTCCTGCTCGTCTAGAAATCCTGAAAGTTTAGGAGTTTTGTTGCTTATCAGCTCCTTGCTAGATTACCATTGAATTACTTGTTTGGAGTGCCTAGTTCACAATGTCTGAGTAATGTCGAGTTCAAATGGCCTATAGGAAAATGAGTGTGAGTAGCTACGTGGGGAGTTACTGTCTGTACTTTCAAGCAACTTTTGGAAGGTTGGTATCTCAATGTTTGGTTCACTGCTGATGTGATTATTTTTATCCTGACAGTCCATCAAATTTGAGTATATGTGACAGTTCCCAAGAACCACCTTGAAAACCCACAGCCTCAACTGATGGCCTTGTCCTGTTTTCCAAGCACAATATTTGCTTGACATAGGTGCAAATGCAGAAGCCAGCATCACTTTCCAGTTGTGTATTGCTAACAGTGATGCTTGCAGTCTGTGGTACACATTTAAAGATGTCTTGGTTATCTTTCACATGAAATAGGGTGTCCAGGTAACAGTTGGTTTGGGTGACTTTTCCATTCAATAAATCTACCATTTTATTTGGAGGGGGTATGAGAGTTTTCCTGCATCACTGTTATAAAACTGTCTAGTATTTTGCTTTATCTTTGTGAAAAACTAAATTCAGGCCTATTTGTGGTTGACATTTCACACCCTGTCCAGAAAACTACTTTTGGTCCCTTTGCAGGAAGAAACAGGCTGAGGAAGAGCAGTGATGCTTTCACAAGGTAGTGCTTGTGACTTTGCCGTTTGAGAATCCCATTGCTTTGAAGTCAACAGGAGATGATCCTCCTGCCCCTTTGGTTCCCTTAGCCAGTGGAGCAAACGATCCACACGTGGAACATGGAGGGAATCAACAAGCTCCTGTTTGGGTCACTGCTGGAAGTTTTTGCTGGGTGATGGCTTTGTACATGCGTTAGGAATTGTGCTGTGTTACATTTGCTCTTGAGGGCAGCAACACTCAAGTGAGATCTAAGCAAAGGATATGTTTTTTAGAACGTGGAGAATTTGGAGTCAGAGTTGGGAGCACTGTGTTTTCATGTATGTGACATGCAGGTCGCAGAGTTTTAAACAAACTCCCGGCCCAGGTCAGCCACAGTGCATGCTTGGATGTGTGTGTTAGTATTCCCAGGGAAAGCGTCTGTGTAGCCCCCAGCTGATTTCCTGGAGGATGGATGTGTAATTGGTTGTTTTAGGACTCACTTCAAGATGCTGGCGTTTTTTAAAGGGCTTCAGGCTGTGCTTGTTAGGAAAAACATTTGGGATTGAGCTGGTGAAAGCTCATTTTTCCTCTCACTTTCTGCACTTGAGTGAGGAGGAGCCCTTAAAATAGGCTCCAAAAAGGCTGGGCTGTAGTTTGCATGTTCTCATTGGCTATTAGCACTTTTTTCCCCATCCTGAAATTCCATGAGAAAGCTTCATTGATCTCATTTAGCTTGGTTTTGGCATGTAGTGTGTTCGGGGTTTTGTTTTGTCTTGGAAGAAACCATTGTTGCTGTTACACTCATCTGCCTCTGCTGCTGCTGGGACACAGGACGTGCTGTTTTTCAGAGTGACTGTTCAGTCTCACAGGAGAAGTTGTAGACATTGCAGGAGCAGATTGAGGTACCTTTAGCTGCCAGAAGCACTGTGGTTTGAAGATGGCCAGCTAGGGAAATGTCTTCTAGAGTATCTCCTGTAGAAATGCTGCCTAGCAATGTGTTTGGTCCTCCTGCCATCGGACTGAAAGGAAAGTGCCTTTGTTGTGCCATAGGTGTGTGCAGCTGATGTGACACTGCACCCTCCTGCAGCAGCAGTGGATTTAGTTTATAGTTTACAAGTTTGGGGAGGAGATCTTGTAGATACACAGTTGTTGTAACCAGGAGCAGCTCTGCTCTGGAGCCAGGCTGAGAGAGCTGGGCTGGTTCAGCCTGGACAAGAGAAGGCTCTGGGGAAAACTTAGAGCACCTGCAGTGCTTAAAGGGGCTACAAGAAACCTGGAGAGGGGCTTTGGACAAGGGCCTGTAGGGGCAGAACAAGGGAAAGGCTTTGACCTGCCAGAGGGGAGATTGACATGAGCTCTTAGGCACAAGTTCTTCCTTGTGAGGGTGCTGAGGCGCTGGCACAAGGTGCCCAGAGAAGCTGTGGCTGCCTCATCGCTGGCAATGTTCAAGGCCAGGATGGACACAGGGGCTTGGAGCAAGCTGTTCCAGTGGAAGGTGTCCCTGCCCGTGGCGGGGGTTGGAGCTGGATGAGCTTTAAGGTCCTTTCCAACCCAAACCAGGCTGGGATTCTGTTATCACCAGTCCTTGTAAACCATCATATCTTACCACACCTTCCCCTTTGGCTCCTCTTTCACTGCCGCTGGTTTCTGAATGGAAGCTACTCACAGCTTGGAGTTTTAATGAAAGTGCTCTGCTCAGATGAGCTGGGATTTGGTTTTCCTGAGAAAGTAACTGAGGTAAAGAGAATCCCTCTGATGGATTGAAAGCCCCCACTGCTGAGTAATAAGAGAACTGTGTTTTGGGGCCAGAATGTGGAGTAATTGAGATGGTATTGATGTGGTACAGGGCATCCACCCCTGGAGGGAAGAATACAGTGTGAAGTGCTGAAACTGGTGAAAATCATCTTGAAAACAGTGCCAGGAGTGATGTCAGGTCTCATTTAAGAGGAAGACCCACTAGGGGAATACCTATTATAAGTGAAAATTTATGTTAAGTGCCTTCCTTCTCATGTGAGCAAAAGAAAACATCCAGAATAGCTAGAAACTGGGAACATTTGCTTTCTCTGTAAGGAAGGGGAAGGCAGCCTGGAGGAACAGGGGAGAACAGGTCCAGTCCTGGTTTGCCAGAGAAGCTTTGCTTCTCAGGTTTTTAAAGGGGGTTCTGAGAACCCCTCCTTGGGAGAAACTGATGCAGTCCCATGGTCAACAGGTAAGAAAATCTGTAGAAGTGTAAATGGTAGTAAGGGGTGAGACCTGGTGAGGGTTAGACTAAGCTTAACCCATTCTATACCCATGACAGTGCGTGTGTTTGGAGGAGGGTTTTGTAAAGCTGAAGTTTTACTGTAGAAGGTCTGAGACTGCTGGTTTGAGGGTTGTTTTCTTCAGAGACTCCTCCATTTCTCTGAACTGCATGGGTTTAGTTTGGGAAGGGCATGGTTTGGGTCCCAGTGTGTGTATTTTCTGCCTAACAAATGTAACACTTTAATTCCTTAGGCTGTTAGATGCTGGATCAAGATGTCAGCTCCTGCTTTTACCCACAGTCAATGACTTGTTTCCTCCATGCCTCACTTCAGGCTCAGTGCAATGTCTGCTTTTCATGAATGCTTTCTGTTCATTTAAAGAGCCTTTTTACTCTTTCAGATCTGTTTTTATGGAGCAGGCTGCAAGTCTGGCTTTACACCTTTACCATTTCTGCTACATCCATAGCTCCCAAGTCTGCGTACATGTTTTAGCCTCTTTGTTGAATGCAAGTGTTGATTGTCAGTTGTGTTAGTCATAAGCTGTAAGTCATTTACTCTTCTTTTCTTTTTAATCTTTACTTTGTTAGATACATGGACGTAGATGGTTTGGTTTTGTTAATTTTCACACCACATCTTTTCTGTACTTTAGGTTGACTCCTCACTGCACTGTGAAAACCATTAGGAAAAGGTCCTTGGGGTTAAAACCTGGGGCTCCACAGTGTTACCTGCACTGGGGGCTAGAAATTTATTTAAATGGCGACTGATCTGTCTGAAGCTGAACCCGTGCATCATAAGGCGCTTCCACTCTTAACGGGAGCTCAGCTCATCCACACGGACAAGTTAAGTGAGGTAGGGGCTGGCCCATTCTCCAAGCTTGCCCTTGGATCAGTCCTTGACTTCCAGTCCTGCTGAAGGTTACTCAGTGCTCTTTCTCCCCTGCTCATAGGCAACTCAATCGGGAGTCTACTAACCCCTGTAGGCGCTCTCCTTCCCCTTCCCTGCTTTCCCTGAGATGTTGTGTTTAGCAAGATCCTCAAATCTCCTTTAATGTGGAATTGAAAATAAATGATTTCTTTTGTAACTGTAAAATGGGAAACTCTCCTTTCCAAGTATGCTGGTTTGAGGGTCTTTTAAAATGCTGAAAAATCCAAATGTAACCAGAATATCTCTACATATGCTGCTTTGATTTACTTTAATTCCATTTCTAAACCCTTCTGATTCTTTACAGTATCTATCCTGATTTTGTTATGCTTTCCATAGAAGGTTGAAGACGACACAATGCCCATCCGCCGCTCCGTGAATTCTTCTCCCCGAGAAACCCCTCCCAAAAGCAAACCTGCTGAAGGTGAAGAGATCAAAGCAGGTACAGTGATAATTCTACAGTGGATTGTTAATGTATATCCAAACATAAGTTTGTGCTCTAACATTCCTGAAAAACCCTACTGCCAAGACTAAAATATTCCCGATGCTTAGCTCCTTTCCACAGGCTTCTCCTAGATTATTGGGAAGTTGTGTTTTGTAGCCACTTTTCAGTCTGACCCATTCATTTTGTCCTTCATACCCTGTAGCAAAGTGCTGACACTCCAGACATGAAAACGTAGCTAAATAAAGGCCCTTTTAAGCTTGCACATTCTTTAGAGTAAAGGTAAAATTTGTGAAGTCTCAGTAGTGTCAGGAAGGTGGCTTGAGATTGAAAGGTGGAGTTGATGAATGGAAGAACAATGTATTTAGGGGTTTATTCCTAAACAAGAGGATTTTACCGCAATGTGTCATAAAATCTAGTCTGATATTAACGTGTGTGGTCTTAGCAGCTTCACCTCAGTTTCTCAGGATGTGTCATTTCAGTATTGCACTCAGTTTCACTGACTTTGTCCTCTTTGCTGTCACAAATAAATCAGTTACATACCAAACTACCTTAATACATTGTGGGTTTTAAATGCATGATGTCTCCATGGGAAAACTGTGCACAGGAGCATGGTGGGAGTATTAAGCTCCTTCTCAGAGACAGAGAACCTGTGTAGAACAGTGATGGTGGACAGTTATTTATCCAAAAAGTGGGTAATGGCAGTTTATATGCACCTTATTTAGTAGGCAGCCGAGTCCTGTTCTCAGCTAAATATGCCAGTTTATTTGCTTGGGAAGGTGATTTCTGGTTGGATTTGATCCTGCTGATAGACAAGTGCTTCTGTCAGTGCATGTGCAATCTGAAGCTTTGCCAAGTGTGGAAAAATGAATTGAACGGTTAGAAATCCTTCAGGTGCCACAGTGTGTGGTGCAGGAACAGCAGTGTTTGAAAACAAGGTGGGTACAAACAGAGCTGCTTCTATATATCTATCTACATTTCTGGTAGAGATACATGGTTTGCACATTTATGAGTTTAAAATGTATAAACCTCAGCCTAGGGGAAAGCCATTTCCTCCTCCCATCCCCACCCAGGCATCTCTGATGACAGATGATTGCAACAGTAACTTTGGAGTTAAGAGGGAAAGACGAGGGAATTAGTGCTCTGTGAAAAGCTGCATGATGTTGTTTGACATTATTCTGGCATCCGATGGCTGATAGCACCTTATTGAAGCTCCTCTCAGTAGTTTTGTTTACTTCTTAAATTGCATTCAAATCATCTGTTTAAACTGGAGAAAAGAAATTGTCTGGAGGGAAATAATTTTTGGGTGTGTTCTTAAGCTTTTTATCACACACCTCTTCCCCCCGCCCCCTTCCTGAATAAAGGCTCATTTTTGGCAGTATCTTGATGCATTATCCTGTCTCTTTAGATGCAGAAGTCACCTCTGAGGAATCTGCCTCTGTTGGAGAAGAACAAGAGACTGAAACCCTGCCTGCTGCATCCAGTGAAGCAGAACAGCCAAAGGAACCTGAGACTGAAGGGAAGGGGGAAACCAAGCCCTCAGAAGAAACCAAAAAGGAGTAAGGCTCTTTCAGCTTAGTGCTGAATTCGGGGAGTTGGGTAGGGTTCTGAACAAAATTAGGCTTTAAAGGTGGAAAAGATGTCAGGAGAGATGGGGAAAATAGGATGTGTCCCTTAAAAAGGCGCTTGTATTTCTCAGGAAGAAGCTACCAGTCAAGTGTGTCTGCTGTTCTAGAGCATGTGCGAGACTGAATATCCAGACAGGGTCTCTTTTTTCTAGTAGAAACACCAAAATCTTCTTTAAATTATTTTCAGTGTCAGATGTTGTGGAGTTGTTGTGCTGCTGTTGGCTTGTTTTACAGTGTCTCGTGTCTTAGTATTGATTTTTGTTCCTCCAAAGTGAGAAGGATCAGTCTAAGGAGAAGGAGAAGAAGGTGAAGAAGACCATTCCTGCCTGGGCTACCCTTTCTGCTAGCCAGCTAGCTAGAGCACAGAAGCAGACTCAGATGGCTGCCACCTCACGTCCCAAAATGGATGCTATTTTAACTGAGGCCATCAGGGTAAGCAGAAGACAAATGTTTCTTTTGTTCATCTGTCGCAAAGCAGAATAATTTGTGTGCCTAAAATTCACATTTCAGCTTGCTGCTGGTACAGATGATAGTGCTTGCTGTCAGCAGGAAACACTGTGAGACACGTGTGCTTCTGCTTGGAAGCCCGTGGAGCTGAAATGTGAGTCCATGATGATGATGATGAGATGCCCTGTAGCTTATTTCTTTGTTTAGAATTTGTTTCCTCCCTCATTAGATTATTAGAAACAGGGAGGATGACATAATCTGCTTGATTGCTGTCATCATTTAATTTGGTGTGCCTTCGAGCCACACTTAACTTGATTTACCTTGATTAAGCCATCTATTTGATATGTGCTTTATTCAGCATTAACTTATTCTAATTCAAGGCAGATGGAGATACTGTAAACTAGCATTCCAGAGTGGTGTTGGGGTGGGTCTACTGTATCCCTCCTGCTTGTAAGAAGAGCCCTGTGCTGTTGTAGTTGTGTTGCTGCTCTCCCCTTGAGGCTTGGTTCACACGTGTTGCCTTCACAGCTGGCCTGGATTCTACCCACCTTAATTGCAGGATGGCCTTTCCAGCTGCTCTATCTTCAAAATGTGATCTTCAGCTTAGACTTTTTGCTGGTTTGCTAATGTGAAGCCTCCATCTTTTTAAAAACACAGAATTGTCAACTTGTTCTGACTTAATAACTCTGACGTTAGTGCACCAACTTGCCAGTTGTGCAGCAGTGGTTTGCCAAAAGGTGACTGTATTTTGTAGTACTATTTAGTGTTTAAGCCATTACATGTAAGTGCTGCAGAGCAGAGGAGTGATTGACATGCACTTGCTGTGCTGCTGTTGTGTTGTCTGCTCTTTAGCTTAAGTATTTTGTTAGTTATATTTTATCCTCTTGAGGCATTATGAGGAAAAGGCCAGCCTGGCATTCTATGTTGGTGTGCTAGCCTGTATGCATCAGTTCAATTGCTGTTCTCCAGTCCCACAGCAAGATCATTCCAGTGCAAGTGGTTTCTGCTAATGTTCTGCTTCCATTTCAGGCATGCTTTCAAAAGAGCGGTGCATCCGTTGTTGCAATACGCAAATACATCATCCATAAATACCCTTCCCTGGAGCTGGAGAGGAGAGGCTATCTGCTAAAGCAAGCCTTGAAAAGGGAGCTGGAAAGAGGAATCATTAGGCAGGTAAGAGTTGCTTTGTGGAGCAGCACTGGACGTGGTGTTACTGAACAGGGTTCTTAAACTCTGGTAGCAGGACTTTTCTTCCTCATGAAGGTTAATCAACCTGTTTCTCCACTTCGTTAGATACCAACAGGATTTCACTGTTATTCTGTCAGTCAGACACTTTGCCCAGTTGTCTTTTGTGCAATGTATGACCGTTTCTCAGTGTTGTATCATACAGCATTGCAGCTGCCTTTGTCTTCAAACTCAGTCCAGCACTGTCACTTCTGCAGCAGCACATTTAGCACTAATGTATGCTTGCGATGTCTGTTAGGATGTTATGGTTTGTTGTTAATGTCTGGCTGTAGTTTCTGATCTTACTGAAGTTTTAGTGGGTTCTAACAGGCCTCTGCCGTAACAGCCCATCACCAGGGTGACAGTGCAGTCAAAATCTGTGTAATGATGTCAGTGAGTCTCTTTCAGGTTTTTATTCTGAGTTACTTTGCTAAAGACTGAAATGGACTTTCTTTTGAACTAGGTAAAAGGAAAGGGAGCTTCTGGCAGCTTTGTGGTGGTGGCTAGTGCAGGAAAATCTGTTCCAAAATCCAGAGACAGAAAGGTAAGATGGATCATTCTAAACAATACTCTGAAAGATCTTGCACTGAAACACATGTATCTTACCAAAGGCAGCTTAACCCCAACCCAGACAGTATTCTCCTTGCTGTACTTTTCTTCCCCATGTACGGTAATTAAAAAACCTGTTCATAAAATCAGAACCAGAAAGTTAGTTTTAGAAATTAAACCAAGTAGAATAATCAAAATCTTAGTTTTAAAATGTTTACATTAAACCCCTAGGCTTTGGTTCAGAGGCAGAAAACTGAATAACCAGGAAGCTCCTCTTCTGTCTTTACCTGGTAGAGAGAGATGCCTCTCAGGTATTGTAAGAGAGCTTTATGCTACTGCTGTCTGTTCTATCTGTTGCATGGATAAATGGAAGACTTCAGTCTTGAGGACTGTCAGGTGAACATTTTTCCATGAGCTGTGAGTGCAGAGGGAGGAAGAAGACAGTGTCCTAAGGCTTCTGGAAGAAAGCTGCTGATGTTGGGTGTATATTGCTCTGAGGTAGTACTATGTGATATGGGAGGGGGGTGGTCAAGCCTAGTCCTCACACTGTTCTCCACTCTCTGCTGCACTGGGTGTATGAAATAAGTTTCTAACACTGTGGTTACAAAACAGCCAGAATTGCTGATCCCCTTGCAGCTTAGATGGATGAACCCAGAGAGTATTGTAATGTATCTTTTCACTTCTGGGGACACCAAAAGCCCATACTTGGTACTAGGAAACAGGAGAAAACTAATTGCAGTGTAACTTTTTAAATAGAGCTCACTGGCTCCACAAGAAATTTGAGCAAGACACCTGACAACTGCTAACACATCACTTTTATTGTCTGCAGCATATCAGTATCTTTGTTCCTAGTTACTTTCTCTGTGTTGCAGCAAAACAAACAGCTTGCTTTTGTTGGTGGTGAATGCAGCTAGCAGCTGTCGGGTGAGCAGCACCCTCACCCCTTCGACTGTTTGCAAAGCTGCTGTTCAGCATCAAAACCATTAAACTTCAGCACATTTTCCCACTGTCTTTTCTGTATAAACAACAGACTTTATTTTTTCCTGCTCATGCCCTCCTCACAGTAATAAAGGGATGGAGGAAAATACAGAAGGGAAAGTTGGCTTCAATCAGGATTTCATTCTGTCATCTAAAAACCCACTCCTGTTTAAGGTATTCATTTTTGGGCAGATGTAAAAAGCCTTTGGTGGGGTTTAAATTTCATGGCAGTGTGTAAGATTTTTTCACTCGGGTCAGAAGGGCAGCAGCGGAAAGTGTGTGTAGAAAGAGGAAGGAAACTAATGTAAAAATACAGATGTTGTTAAATACTGAGCGATTTCTATTTGCAAAACTATCCAGAGACTCCTATGAAAATTCCGGCCAAATTTGCTTGGTTTTACTTAAGCTGCTAAACTCTTTAAATTGTTAGAGAATTGCCTTACAGAACTTGATTTTGCAGATCTGTGTCCAGTGTCAGGAGCACTTCTCCCCTGTGCATTGCTGCTTCAGATACCCCAGACTTTTAGGCCCCACTGATGAGTAAAGTGTGTGTATTTCAGAAAAGCACTTCTACTTCGGCTGCAGAGCAACAAGTGAAGCTGGAAGATATCCTGCCACTGGCTTTCACCCGCCTTTGTGAGCCGAAAGAAGCTTCTTACAGCCTCATCAAGAAATACGTGTCTCAGTATTACCCCAAACTCAAAGTAGATATAAGGTAGGTGCAGGAGTATGCTGTGGTATGCAGAGCTGCAGAGGAGCAGTGATATACAGCCTTCCTCTGGCTTTGCCTTGCTTCCCAGTGATCCAGTTCAGTGTTGCAGCAGGCAGGTGGTGCTCTGCCTTGTAGAGCCTGCAGGAAAACTTGAGGAAAAGCTGTGCCTTTTCCTGCATCCCTCCACACCCAATCTTTGTTCCTGATGCCAACATCAGCGTTGACTGTGCACCTCCACCCTTAATCAAAATGAGCTCCCTTTAGCTGCGGGGATGTGAAGCCTCTCCCTGGGATCTTGTCCCTCTTGGTTCTGGATGCCTTAGCTGGCATGTGCTTACAGTAGGCTTTAAGCTTGCTTATATGAAATGGGTCAAAGCTTGTGGAGGAAGCAAATCTAGGAAAGTCATGTGTGCCACCTCTTGCAGGGGCCTGTACTCAGTCCCTTGTTGTCTGTGAGCTGACTCATTGCCCACCGACTCCAAATGTGCTTTTCAAAATGATTAAATCCTCCCAAGTGGAGCTTGTCTGTTTCTGGATGCAGTGACACCAAGGAAACGTTGCAGTTCAGTTTCCACTAACGTACATTGTTTTTCTCATGTAATCAGCACTTGCTGACAGATCTCTATTTAAAATGCCTGTAGGTAGGCAGATACCACTCGTAAGTACTGCTCTGCTCACACTCTGTATAAAGCCTTGTTTCTCTGTTTGTTTTTGAAGCTGTCAGTCTGTGTGTGTGTCAGTAAAGCTTTATCTTCCTGTATTTCAGACCCCAGCTGTTGAAGAATGCCCTCCAGAGAGCTGTAGAGAAGGGCCAGTTAGAGCAGATCACAGGGAAGGGAGCGTCTGGGACATTCCAGGTCAGAGCCAGAGTTCATCTTGTTTTGTTGCCTATACTGACCACAAGCCTTGGATATAAGTTAACACCCCCTCTTCCCCCCACCGCAGTTTCATTGGGTACACCTTTCTTTAGCAGCCTGTCATGTTCAGGAGTTGTCCAACTATGAAGCAGTAGGACTCTTATTCTCCTCTGGGTCTACATTTCTGGAGCAGCCCCCCCTGCCTTCCTTGCTTAGCGTGTTCCTCACGCTGCTTCGGCTCTGACTCATTAGCACAGTAGGGGAGATGGTGGGGTAAGCTTTCCTTTCCATCTCTTATTGTGGGTGCAGTAGGTACCCCAGATGCCTGCAACTCTTTGTTCTTGTGGATGTTCCACAGAAGTCCCTTGGGTACATTTGGTCTGGGGGATGGAAGAAGAGCTGATTTATTTCCTTCCCTAAGTGATAGGCCCTTAGATTGCCACATACTTACAATGTATTTGGGGACTGGGACAATATGTTACTGATGATAAGCCCTCTAGGCCACTTGACTAGGCCTGTCCTCCCAGTTAAAGCTGGGAGAGCAGCATTCCCCGTGCCGTGTTTAATGTAAAACATATCTGTGCTGATGCAGGAGCGCCGACCCACCTGGTGCAGAGGAGCTTGTCCTGACCTGGTTTGGGAGAATTTTGTCTTGATGCTTTTCTCTTCCTCCTTGGAAAATAGCTGAAGAAATCAGGGGAGAAGCCCCTGCTGGGTGGGACTCTGATGGAAGATGCCATCCTGTCTGCTATTGCGGCCATGAACGAACCGAAGACCTGCTCCACCACAGCCCTCAAGAAGTATATCCTGGAAAACCACCCAGGGACCAACTCCAACCTCCAGGGTAAAGTACCGATCTGTGTGATGCTTCTCTTTTGCATGCTGAAAGAGTCCTGCAGCTGCAGATGTGTCTGCGCAGCACCTTCAAAGTATTCCATTGAGCTTGCTGGGGAACTGACAGCTGCTCAGCTCTTTGTGCTGCAGATATGTTCAGTGGTTTTAATTCCCATTAGCTCCTTTCAAGCCTGACAAAGGCTAGTTTGAGACATAATGCATGTTTCTCTTGTCTGTAGCACGTTCCCAGGAAAGGGGAATAGTATTCAAGTACTTTTATTGTTCTTAAATCACCAAGTTGATTTCATCTGTCTGTCTCTATTTTGAAAGGCTGCAGCTTGGCATAAATGCAGTTCCCAGTTGCTTTTTAGTTAGAGAAGTTGCACAGTCTAACTTTTAAAACATTCGCAGGCACCCCTCTCACAGATTTGCTTGAGGTCATTCTTTGGCTCTGATTTTTAAAAGGTCAAGCAAGTGAGGAGAGAAACAATCCTGTTGTATTTGGAAAGAGATTTGGCATGTCTTTGTTCTCAGGCATGACTCTAATGTCTGTTTTGGCTTTTGCGCTAGCAGAAGCAATACTAACAGACGCTTTAAATCAGATGTTTTAATGGTTTATGTGCATTATTTGGCCTGAGCCCCACTGCAGTTTATTGACCAGTGCTGGAGGTCATTTGAAGCAGGATGAGCTCGCAGCAGTCTTCACTAGAGTCAAACCTAGAGGTAGATGAGTTTGTTGCTGTGGTGTCGTGGTTCTGGTGCCATTTGTTAAGACATGGGCTGGAGGGAGGCTGCTGATCCCACACTTCACCTGGAGCTGAAGCACAGCAGCAGCACATCTGTTTGACACAGGGCTTACTGATGTCAAGAGAGCGCAGGTTCCCTCACAGCAGCGTGGGCTAAAGAAGCTGCCTGAGGCCTTATGGCAATTAGAGACTGATGTCAAGTCTGACTTCTTCATCTTGGGGAGGGGAGAAGAGTTTGCAGGCATCCTAAGCCCTTGCATGATTTTTTTTCAGGAGCATTGGAATTCTTCCTGGTCCTCAGAGGCCTATGCTCAGCCAGCCTCTAGTGCTTGTCAGTCTTGCAAGTCACATAAAGAAATTTCAGCTTGCAATCTGTTGTTTTCTTTCCCTTTCTGTTACATAAAGGAATTTTGATGATCTCTGCTCTGTTTTAAGAGCAACCAGGAGAAGATCTGGTAAGATGTAAAAGCAGGCCAGTGCACACTGCAGAGCCAGTGCTCTGCACTCTTCTTCCTTTTATACCTCAGAACTGGACTTGACTGGAGTCAAGTGCTATTTATCTTTGTGCTGCTATTTATCTTTGATACAAAGAATAAAACCAGCCTTAGGGTTTGTGTTGCTCCTGTTTTATGAAAGCACAGATTTTTAAAGAGTTCTTGAACTATGTGGATCTAAATGTTGCAACAGTAGTGACTTCATGGATAGGATCAACTCCATTAGCTGTGCAGGCTCTTCCAGTGCCATTCAAAGTACAGTATTTCAGCAGAAGCAGCCTGGTGTAAGTATGGCCTTATCCCAAAGGATTCTCTTGCTGTGAAATGTCAGTGCTTGATAAAAGCCTGTTTCAGTAGTGTGGAATAAGCAGTTGGAGCAAATACATTTGCATTAATTGTACCCACAGCTTCAGGTGACTGTTCAGCCACTGGGTTTCTTTGTATTTTTCCATTTCTCAAGTGAACCTCTTTGGAAGGTGCTTGAGGGCAGACTTGCTCTGCCCTTTGGTTTCGGGGGAGCTAAATATGAAAATGGTCCCTCTAATTCAAGCTGCAAATGGTTTACTGGTTTTGAACTAACAAAACAACTTCAGCCCTTTGCCAAAGATCCTCTGTACTTGCACAGGTTTGGTTACAGTTCTTACGCAGTGCATACGGAACAGAAGACTGGAATAAAAAGTGCATTTGTCCTATGTCTAGACCAGGTATTTTCCCTTTTAAAAAGCAAAACAAACACAGACTGGGGAAAGATGCATCACATTTGACATTTAGGGATACAAGGAAGGTAAAACCAGGGTAAAAACACAAGTCTTTGAAAAGCACTTTGGAGAACAGGCTGTAGAAAGTTGAGATTTGGGTTAAATTTGGACAGCAGTAGTTCCATACCACTACTGATTGCATTTATGAAGGAGCACCCTTTGATGGGGACATCAAAACCATGCACTGTTCCTGACTTCATCCTTCGGAGAATTTAAAGCCACACTTACTAAGTGCTCTGCAGGTGTCCTAGCAAAGGAGACTTCATCCTGACTCTCCAGCTCTGATTTTAGAGGGCTCTGCAGGGAGCAGTAAGGTCAGATAGGTGGATAAAAATAGTAACAACCTTCCTCTGATTTTTTTTATTTGATTTTTATTTTCACAGTGCATCTACTGAAGAGAACCCTGCAAAAATGTGAGAAGAATGGTTGGATGGAGCAAATCTCTGGAAAGGGCTTCAGTGGAACCTTTCAGCTTTGCTTCCCTTATTATCCTAGGTAAAGAGCTTGGCTGTTAAATAATGTTCAGGACAAATGTTGAGGAGGTTAGCCAGGTAACACTGCAGAGGTTCATCAGCTGACCTGTTTACAGGAAAGTTTGTGGAGGGTTTAGTAACTGCTGAACTGCAGCATTCACAGAATCCCGGCCTGGTTTGAGTTGGAAGGAACCTTAAAGCTCCTCCAGTTCCAACCCCTGCCACGGGCAGAGACCCCTTCCACTGGAGCAGCTTGCTCCAAGCCCCTGTGTCCAACCTGGCCTTGAGCACTGCCAGGGATGGGGCAGCCACAGCTTCTCTGAGCACCCTGTGCCACCACCTCAGCACCCTCACAGGGAAGAGCTTCTGCCTAAGAGCTCAGCTCAGTCTCCCCTCTGACAGGTTAAAGTCATTCCCCTTGTCCTGTCCCTACATATCACCCATACTCTAGATAATGCCGTTACTTGGATGTCTGACTGTGAGTGAACATAAAGCTAGCAAGGAAGCAAGGGAAGCTTTCAAGGGCAGTAAAGGTATTGGGCTCAGTCTTCTCAGATCCTCTGTCATGGTGCTTTTATCGCAGGATGGAGGCTATTTAACTGTTGCTGTGCTAAAACAAGTTCATGTGAGCAGGTAGTGTGGTGGTGTTAATGCAAGGATGCTCACAATTTCTTAATGCTGATGTGGAGGAGAGGTGGGAGGAGGGAAGATGACCTAGATAGCTATTGTGAGACTAAAACAGCCTCTCTTCTGCTGGGAATGTATATTGTGCTGGGCCACGTGGAGCCCATGGATGGTGACTTAGTGTCCCACAAAGAGCCAAATGGAAACATAGTGATTAGAAAAGTCTCTGCCAGGGTTACCAAAGGCTTGCTGGAGTCTTATCCTTAATAGCAAGTCACACTGTGACATGAATCCTCTTGTAGCCCAGATGTGCTCTACCCAGAGAAGCAGCAGGATGAGGACTCTGAGGAATCTGAGGAGGAAGAAGACGACGAATCTGAGGAGGAAGAAGAATCTGAAGAGGAAGAGTCTGAGGAGGAAGAGCCACCACCAAAGAAGAGGTATGGCCACATGAGAGAGGAATGGGCTTGTTCAGATGATACAAGTGACTCTTGGTTTGTCTCCTGGTGTGGTTATTTATCCACAGGGCTGTTGCTCAGAGGTGTTGGATGATAGGAGTTTCTGATACTGCTTTGCTCCAGAGATACTCATCTCCCCTATTCCATAGTTTGAAGCTTACCTCTTTTTTTCCTCCAGATGAGAAGAGAGCCTGTATTTATTCCTTGTATTGCCTTTAGTCTTCTGAAGTCGCTTTTTGTGCTTTACAGAAGTGTGACATTTCACGGAGGACTTTCTGTTTTTACTGTTTCCTTAGGAAATGTTTTCCCTACTGTAATATTATTGCAGTCCTGTAGCCAGATACGAAGCCAGCCTTCCTCAGAATGTGGATTTAACATGAGTGTTGGTGGTTAAGTGATACAACTCCATTTAGAGAGGAAAGTGGTCAGGCCTCTGAACTGTTCTGACAATTGATTTTGATTCATTGTCATTATTTGTATGTTCATATCCCAAACGAAGGAGGTGGTAACCTCTCTGGCAGAGCACCTTGGGCACTGAGAAGTGCTGAGCGTGGCGAGATCTGCCAGAGGAGTTGTTGCTCTTTGGGATTTAGGTAATGAAATGTACTGCTGCATAAAGCAACACCCGTGGTAAAGGAGGAGGATGCCAAGATGCAGATTGACGACCGCAGCTCTGCTCTGGGTACCATTTGAGCCTTCACTGAGCTCTTGTGCTGTCTCTCTCTGACAGGATGCAGAAGAGGCCACCCCCAAAATCACGGAGCAGGGCCCCTCCGATGAAGCGAAGAGAGTCCAAACCCAAACCAAGGAAAACCCCCGCCGCCAGCCGGGGCAAAGCAAAGCCCCCCCCCAAGGTTAAAACCCCTGCTAAGAAAGCCAAACCAGCAGCCTCAGCCATCAAGAAACCCTCTGGTGGCAGCTCTTCTAAGAAACCAGCAGCCAGTGGGAGGAAGGAGGTGAAACCCTCTGCCAAGGGCAAATCCACCATGAGGAAATCTCTCCGGGCAAAAAAGTAAAACGTTTGGAGTGTCAGGGAATGCCATGGTCAAATCCACAGTCTTGTTTTCTAAGTCGAACATGCGTTTGTATTTTAGTTCTGATGCTTCAACACTTCTTTCAATGGGTTTTTATTATTTTCGTTTTCTTGAATGATGGGGGGGGGAAAAAGCTGCAACTTAAATCAAAGCTACCCGAGGAGTTGTCAGAGCTCAATGCCGGGCCTCGTGCCTGCCCCTCCCCTGGAACAAGTCATCTGTCGTTTCTGCAATAATGGTAGGACTTCTTCTAGGGCATATACAACCTGTACATTTTCTGGTGTTCCTCTGGGTTGGGGGCTGGGGAGGGGGGAGGGTTGGCTTTTAAACGTTCTTCAAAGAAGATCTTTATATCTTTAGCCAGCAGGAACAGGATGATTGGGGGAATGTGATTCTTAAAGAGAAGGTACAAGGGCAAAAGAGTCCTCCCTAGATCCCCTGCATTACGAGGTCCTTATCGCTTCTGTGAAGAAGCAGTGTATATACAGCACTTGCACTGAGTCCTGGAGGTGCTGCTTTCTGCTCGGCTGGTAGAGGGGCAGGCTGAGGAGGTGGCACATTTGGCTCCTTCAGACCAGCAAGGTTTGTTTGATGGTGAGTCAGATCTTCAGTAATCACCTCCTGCAGCATCCACTGATCGTCTGATGCCAGAGGGGGCTCCAGAAGGGGTAGTTCTCGGTTAGGCGGGTGATTTGAATTAGTGTTTCCACGCCACATCTGTTACCTTAAAACCAAAACATATAAAAGTCTTCTTGAAATCCAACTTTCCGATGTTTTTAAGAGATGAAGAGCCTGAGTTTGGTCACCTCTTGTTTACCCTTTTTTAAAGAACAGTTGGAGAGCTATACAATTGCTAATGTAGAGATGTTGATAAGTGAAGAACATGCGGTTTGCTAAAATAAAATGAAACTAGATTCCAGGCCTGCTCTGTGTGTCCTTTTTCTTCCTCGCCACAGCTTCCTCCTCCTGGAACTGCAGAGAGGAGGGAATTACCATCAGCATGGATTGCTGCAGAGGCAAATCTTTGTTAAAAGCATTTTGCCAGCGTGAAGGAGTGGGGCTGCTTTAGCCTGAGCACTGTAGCTCCACTGACTTGTGACCTTTCTCTTCCCTGGTTTCTCTGGAGGCAAAGGTGAGCAAGTAGAAAGCTCTGAACCTCTTACTGCTTCTCTTCTTCCTCTGCCCCCCATCAGTGGCCAGTGGGGAAAGAAAAAGACCAGATGAAGTCATCCCCTGCTCAACAGAGCAGCACCTGCAGTCAGAGCACTCGCTACCTTGTCCTTGTGCACTGGTGATTCCAATGTGACCTGACAGTTTCATTCACAGTGCTTTGGGAAAGAACTTTGCATGTTCCATGCTGAGAGGAGTGGCAGTACCTCTAAAAATTGAATGCAAAAAAAAGGAGAAAACAACCCTATTTGAGTTTATTCTTTTTGGTTGCTGTCCCTGTGTGCTGCCTTGAGCAACAGGGAGGTTATAAAACCATGTCAGAAATGGCTTCAGTTGTTGCCAGCCCCGTAGCAAGGGTGCAGACTTGGCGGGGGGGGGGGGGGGGTTAACAAAAACAGTTATGGAAACTTGGAGGGTGAAAGCCCTGATCGAAGAGTGATCCACAGGGATGCAAAGCTATTGGAAGCATTAGTTAATGCCTCTTTCTAAGGGCTACTTGTACCAAAATGGGGGTTTGGCATCTCAAGGAACCAAGTTTGAGGAGCTGCTTCACTCACGGACAGGTATTTACAGGGACACTGAGCCCCGTCCCAGCTGTAGGGCAGTTTGTGACCTCCCTCATCCCAACATTCCCACACCAACCACCCCATGGTTAAAACACTGGTCTGGATAACACTGCTGTTCCACCCGCGGCTGTGGCTCAGTTTTGCTGTGGGGCACCTTGAATCAGAGCCTGTGCTGAAAACAGCCATTGGCTCCCTTGGTCACCACCAAACTCTTTGGTTGGGGTTTTAATTGCTAATTAAGTGGTTTCTGTGCACTGAGCCAAAACAAGAGCTGTGGCTCTGGTTGTGTTTAATCCCAAGGACCAATCCTTGTCTCCGGAGAGCAGCAAGTGGGACTGAACAGGAAAATCATCATCCCGTGGCAGCGTTGCCGGTGGAGCTCTCCTCCATCTCCGCTTCCTGGCCAGCCTGGGCTCCGATATGTTATTCCTCAGCCCCATCTGTCCTCCTTGTTCCATTTTTCCGCTGTTTCTCTGCGGGTTCTGCTGGGGCATCTCACAGCATCTCCAAGCAGCCGGCGCTGGCGGTGGCCCAAGGTTGGAACACTGCTTTCTTTGGAGCCTTTTCGCATCCTCAGGGAGCGAGAAGGGGATTTTCGGGTGCACCCTGAGGAGTCAGACCCCATCTCCTCCCCAAACTGTTGCTTTCCCTTTCCAGGAGCCAAGCACATCCCTGAGGCTGGGAACAGCTTTTCCCTCAGGCGGCTGGAGGACTTTGGGCACCTGAGGCTCCGCGTTTGCAGTGAGGTCAGAGCCATCCCTCTTTATTCCCAGCACAAGGAAACCGTGGTGAGCAGAACTCCCATGGGAATTCAGAAACCGGGGTGAAAAGGGTCTGAGCATCAGGGCAGGGGGTGGCGAGCAGCGACCACGTGTGTGCGTGGCAGGGTTAGAAATCACTTCTCGCTGGGCACGCAGGAGGAGAGGAGAGGAAACAGGAGAGAGGGAAAAGAATCCAATGCAGCCGCGTCTTCCAAAGAGCCCGAGCGCTGCTGCTGCTGCTTCCAAGAGACGGAGAGAGCCGGGGAGGTAAAATTGCAGTGATTCATCGTGGGCAGATCGGAGGCAGGAAATGGGAGTTCGCTGCCTGCCCCGTGCCCGCCGCGGGCTCGGGCACACCGGGGCCTGGCTGGCAGCGAGGGCCTGACGCCAACGGGTCGAGCATCCCTGCGCCACGGAGGGAGCTGCCGAGGAGCCACCGGGAAGAAGGGGAAGAACCGGCGGAGGCCGAGAGCCGGAGCGAAGGGGATTTTTCTGCCTGCGTTTCTCCGGAGCCATCCGACAGAGCCCGTGAGCCGGGGAAGGGGGCACAGGGGATGGGGGGGCTCGGGGGATGCTCGGGGTCTGGGTGTCACCCCCCCCATCACCACCACTAAATCTGGGGGTCAGCATCCCTCCCCGTGGGGACCGCATCCCTCCCCTGGGGTCCGCCAGGGTGGGCTGGGGGGCTCATTGAGAAATGAAGAGTGGGAAAAAGGGGGCGGGGCTTGGGGGCTGCCTTCCTGCGGATTGGCTGGGGGGAGGGGAGAGAGACCCCCCAAATTGTGCCCGAAGGAGAGGGGCAAACTTGAGCTTGCAAAGGGGATGAGGGCACCATAGGGACCCCCCACCCCATTAGGATGCCTTTGGGCTGCCGGATTCCCCCCGCTCTTTCCCTTGTGTTTGCACCCAGGAGGCTGCAGTGCGGTCTCAGTGACACGAGTTGTGCCTGGTCTCAGCCTGTCCAAGGGCTGCAGAGGGCAAAACCCCCTTGGGTGGCTGGAGAGGGGCCGGGTGCACCCTTGGATGGGTGTCTTGGTTGAAAAAGCCCCCCCCCCCCCAAATCCACTGCCTCCATCGCTAGTGTTTTGGGGATCACCCCTGAAGGACAGCCATGGGGTCTTGGTGCTGCGTGGCCAGCGGGATGGAGGGAGGCAAGAATGGGAGAGACCCCAGAATCTCTCTGGAGTTTGAGCTGTGGGACTGCATGCACCTTGCTCAGGGTCTGGACTGTATGCTCAGGCTATGGGATCACATCGGTTTCAATTGGGACCAGGATGTAGGGATCATATGCGTCACCTTTGGGGTTGGGATCTGGGGACCCTCACATCACGCTAGGGTCAGGACATGGGGACCATCTGCATCCTGCATAGGGCTGGGATGTGGGACCTTCATGCAGTGCTCAGGGGCAGGATGTGGGACCCTCACATTGTGCTTAGGGCTGGGATGCTGGGATCCTTGATTCAGTGTGGGCACACAGGGACTTTCATGTCGGGGTTGGTGTCACGCTGTGCGGAACCTTACATGACACTTGGGGTCACAGCGGGCCCTTGCATGGGGGCTGGGATGTGGGGACCCCAACATGGTGCTTGGGATGAGGACATGGAGACCCTTGCACTGGGTTTGGGGTGCAGGGGCCCTCATGTCAGGGCTAGGATTTGGGGACCCTTTTATAGGGGTTGGTATGGAGGGACCCCTGTGTCAGGGCCAGGACTCAGGCTCACCTGCACTGAGGATTGGGGGCCACCATTTGGAGACTGCAGTGTCTCCTGCGGCTCATCGGGCTGGAAATGGGGGGGACAATGGGGCAGGTTGTGTCTGTCCCCTCCCTCCCCACAGGGACTGTGGCCGGGGGGCAGAGCGGAGCTCCTGCACCAGCCTGGCTGGCTCCGGATAACTCGGATGCGGCACCGGAGCTGCTTAACCCCATCCTGATCCAGCCTTCCCCCCCCAAACCCCACTGCCATGAAGAAGAAGGCGGCCAATGGGAGGGGGCCCGATCCTGCAGCCCCCCAGCAGCGAGCCCGGGGTATCACCAAGTCAGCAGAGGTGAGTTACCCACAGGAGGGGGGGCCAGGACACCCCAAGATGGGGCTTGGGAGTGGGTCCATCCCCAGTCCATCACTTCAGGGTGGGCTGATTGCCCTGGGGTGAAGCGATTGCAGCAGCATCGGGGGGTGTTGCTGACATGGGGTGGTTTTGGATCCCCTCAGTACGTGGGCTCCTTCATGGTGGAGGACTTGGACCTGGAGCAGCGAGCGGGGCACCTGGAGGAGCAGCTGCAGGCACTGAAGGTTGGGCATCCACCACTGCTCCCCACACTGGGCAAACAGGGGGACCCCCAACAGTGGGGGGAACCCTGTGGTGACATAGCCCAGATCCCCCCACAGCGCTGTGTCTCTCCTGGCCAGGACTGCCCCAGGAGGAGGTTGGTGGTGCTGAGGTTCAGCTTGCAGGGGGTGAAAATCTACAGTGCTGATGGTGAGGTAGGGATGCTGGGGAGCCCATGGGGCCTGCGGGGGTCATGGGTGCTGGGGGAGCTCAGTGATGCTGGAAAGCTGCTTTCCAGGGGTGTTGCACCCCTCTGAGCATCACTTTCCACTTGGGAACCTGCTTTGCATTCACAAATAGCGCTGCAACCTGCAGTGCCATAGCGATGCCCTCAGCATCACTTGCACCCCAGGGTGCCCGGGGGGGGGTACTTGGTTCAATGACCCCCACCCCACCTTGTCCTTGTCCCCGCAGACCCTGCTGATGGCGCATGCGCTGCGCCGGATCCTGTACAGCACGTGGCGACGCGCCGACCGCCAGTTCGCCTTCGTGGCCCGCAACCCCCACAGCCCCGGCAGCCCCCTCTTCTGCCACCTCTTCGTGGGGCTCCCGGGCGAGGTGCGTGCCCCGACACCCCCAAGATAAACTCCTGTGGTTATGGTTAATTCTTGCTCCTATGGGGTTAACACCCGGCACCTTCTGCCTCTGCAGGTCCAGACCCTGCACCTCCTGCTCTGCCGCTGCTTCCAGCTCTGCTACCTCCTGGCTCACCCCGAGGAGCAGGCACCCGACGGGGAGCCCACGGGGCCGGGGGTGCTGCGGGAGCCGCTCAACCCCGAGGAGGTGTCGCGCAACGTCAACGCTCTCGTGTCCTTCCGACGCCTGCCCGCGCTCGGCTCCATGGGCGCAGGGGTAGGCGATGGGGCTTCACACACTGTGTGCACGGTGCGCTCGCACACGCGGTGTCTGCATGGCCTTTCCCTCCGCAGCGTGTTTTTGGCACGGTTGTGCCTGCTCTTTGCATGGCTTTTCTTGCCCAGCCTTTTCTCCGTGCAGTTTCTGTCGCAGCAAGATGTGCACGGCACTTTCTGCAGGGCATCCTTCACGCTGCAGTTTGCTTCAGTCCCTGCGCAGCCTTCTCTCGCGCAGCAGTTTTCACGGCGCATTAATGCACAGCCTGCGTTGCGGGGTGGTTCACATGGCCTTTCCTCACACGTCCTCCCTGGTCAGCAGCTCTTTGCACAGTGGGATACACACCAGGTTTTACACAACCTTTCCTTGCACGGCACCTATTTACACAGCACGTTTCACAAGCCCACCCTGCACAGCCCATTTGTGCGCTGGATTTTGCACAGCCCGTTTCTAGCAGCCTTTTGCAGGCAGCTTTTTGCATGCTTTTGTCTTGCATGGCCTTTTCTCACAGCGTTCTGGACCAGGCGTATTTGCACGGCAGCTCTTGCCCAGTGCTTTTGCAGGGTGTTTTTCATGGCATTTCTTTGTGGAACGTTTCCGACAGAGCATCTGTTGCATGGCATCTTCTTGCACGGCTTTCCTGGCGTGGTGATTTTTGCAGAGCAGCTTTGCAGGTGATTTACTGCAGCGGTTTCCGCGGGGTGCTCTTCGCAGCGTGTTTTGCTGCAGGGCATTCTTTACAGGGGGGTTTGCAGGGCATTTCTTGCGCAGTGTTTTTTGTGCAGCGTCTTTTTGCAGGGCATTTTCTCGCTCAGCGTGGTCTGCAGGGTGGGTTTGTGCACAGCACTGTTGCATTGTGTTTAGCACGGCGTTCCTTGCATTGGGTTTTTTGGTCATGAGGTCTCGCACAGCATCTTTTGGGGTGACAGCTCTGGTGTGGCATTTTCAGGGTGTCATTTTCAGAGCGTAGTTTTTGAGGAGTCATTTCTGGTGTAGCACTTTTGGGGTGACATTTTTGGGGTGTAATTTCTGGTGTAGCATTTTCAGGGTGTTATTTTTAGATGTCGTTTTGGGGGTGTCAATTTTAGGAGTCATTTTTGGGAGTAATTTTCAAGGTGTCATTTTTAGGGTGTCATTTTTGGGGTGTCAATTTTAGGTGTCATTTGCACAGTGTCATTTTTGGGGTGTCATTTTCAGGATGTAATTTTTGGGGTGTCATTTTCATGGTGTCATTGTTAGAAGTCATTTTCGGGGTGTCATTTCTGGGGTGTCATTTTCAGAGTGTCATTGTTAGGTGTCATTTTTGGGGTGTTAATTTTAGGAGTCATTTTCATGGTGTCATTTTTGGGGTGTCATTTTCGGGGTGTCATTTCTGGGGTGTCAATTTTAGGTGTCATTTTCACGGTGTCATTGTTAGGAGTCATTTTGGGGGTGTCATTTCTGGTGCGCCGTTTTTGGCGCAGCGTCTGCCTCCATGGAGTTTCGTGTGACGTTTCACACCACGAGACCCCCCCCTTCACCCCTCTGACAGCCCCTTCACCCCCAGGACCGGCAGGCGGAGAGCAGGGCCTGGCGCCCCGGGAACCCCTACTGCTCCCCAGTGCTGGTGCGCAAGAAAGCCATCCGCAGCAAGGTGCTGCGCTCGGGGGCTTACCGGGACTGTGGGGCTGAGAGCCAGCTCCATCAGCCGCCCCGCGACACTGGTGAGTGCTGGGGGGAAACTGAGGCACGGGGGGCCACACACAGCCCTAACGTCATGGGGTGTTCTGGGGTGAGGAGGGGATTAATGAGCTCCTACAGCATCAGCGGGATGGGAGAGCAAAGGGGCGAGGAGCTTCGCCTTCCTCCCTGAAAACGAGAGCATCCTTGCTGAGAGCGTGTGGGGCTTCGCCGGCATCTCCAGGTGGGTGCGCAGGACCCCCCTGCTCATCCCCATCCCTTCCCAATCCTTCCCCTTTGCACCCACCCGCCGCCTCGTCCCATCCGTAGGGACAGCGGCATCGCGCTGCTGCGGCGCGATGTGCCCGGCGCCTTCCTGCTGCGCCCCGAGCCCGGGCTGGCCAAGCGCTGGTGTCTGTGGGTACGGGCACCCTGCGGCATCGTCACCTACGGCCTCGTCAGGACGCACCAGGGCAGGTTCTGCGTGGAGGTGAGGGTGGTGCATGGCCAGCGCATGGGGGTGCTTGGGGTGTTCGCGTTGTGGTTGCAGGGGTGCAACAGTTGCACCCGGTAAGTGCGTTTGATGTGTTTGTGCGTGGATGCACTTTGGCGTAAGTGCATTTGATGCGTTGGTGCACTGGTGCATTTGTGGGTTTAATTCACTGTGTAAGGGAATTTAATGCATCCGCGCATGGATGCATCGGTGCATTTGTGTGTTTAATGCACAGAGTTTGTGCATTTGATGAGTGTGTGCATTGGTGCATGGATGCACTGGTGAATTAGTGGGTTTGCATCACTGTGTAAGTACATTTAATGCATCTGTGTGTTGGTGCATGGATGCATGGGTGCATTCGAGTGTTTGCTTCACTGTGTAAATGGATTTGATGCATCTGTGCACAGGGGTATTGGTGTATGAGTGCATTGATATGTGGGGGCAACAGTGTATGGGTGCCTCAGTGCATGGTGCGTGGGTGCTTCCATGCTTTGGTGTGTAAATACAATTGATTCATGGGTGTACAAGCGCATCCATGCATGGCTACATGCTACACAGCACATTGATGTGTGTTCATTCCTGGGTGCACGGGTCATGGGTGCCTTTGATTTGTGGGTACATCAGTGCACAGGGTGCAGCTGTGGGTGGATGCAGAGTGCACAGGTACATCATCATAGCATGTGGGTGCAGTGGATGCATTTGATCCTTACGCACCGGTGCGTAGGTGCCTTTGGGTGTGCGTGTGCGTTTGGGAACACTGGTATTTGGTGCAGGGGTGCATGGGCACCGCAGGGTCTCACCTCTCCGGTCTCCCCCTCGGCAGCACTCCAACACCGAGTTCCCCAGCGTGGCCGCGCTCCTGGCTCACTACTCCGCCGCACCGGGCGGCTGCTTCTGTCGCCTGGCCCCTGGCCGCCGCAACCCCGGCTACGAGGAGCGGGACCCCGGTGGTGGGGCCAGCGCCTGGGGGGACACTGCCTGGGCCCCCACCGGCCCCGTTGGGGCGCAGCACGAGCGGGGTTAAGCCCAGACCCCCCCCCCCACCCCCCCCCCCCCAGGGCACCGGCCCCCCAACGTCCCCATTGAGCTTTAAACCGCTGCCGTCTGCCTTATCCGCCCCCTCCCGCGGCTGCGTGCGCCGGCAATAAATAAACGGCTGCTGTGCTACCGGTCTGTCCTTCGAACCGCGGCGCCCGCCCGCGCGCCCTCGCGAGCTCACGCTCGTGCGCTTGCAGGCTCGTGCACGCGCGCCCTGGTGCCCGCGCACGCTGCCAGAACTGCGCCGCGCGCTCACGCGTGCACGCACACCCGCGCGCGCTCGCGCTGCTGCGCTGCGTGGTTGCGCTTGCGCTGTCAGGCGCTTGCACGCCCAGGCCCCCCGTGCTCTTGCACGCCCACCCGTTGCTACAGCCGCACTCGGACACCTGTGCACCTGCACACGTGCACTCGCACACGTGCTCTTGCACGCTCACCCGTTGCTACAGCCGCACTTGGACACCTGTGCACCTGCACACGTGCACTCGCACACGTGCTCTTGCACGCTCACCCGTTGCTACAGCCGCACTTGGACACCTGTGCACCTGCACACGTGCACTCGCACACGTGCTCTTGCACGCTCACCCGTTGCTACAGCCGCACTCGGACACTCGTAGGCTTGCAGTCACGCACTCGCACACGTGCTCTTGCACGCCCACCCGTTGCTACAGCCGCACTCGGACACCTGTGCGCGTGCACTCGTGCACTTGCACACGTGCTCTTGCACTCCCATGCACTTGCACGCCCAGGCCCCCGTGCTCTTGCACGCCCACCCGTTGCTACAGCCGCACTCGGACACCCGTACACGTGCACCTGCACACGTGCGTTTGTCCTCTCGTGCTCTTGCACGCTCACGCTCTCGTGCACGCGCCGCGCTTGCACACGCACGGGCACGCGCGCCCGCAGTCACGTGGCCTCGAGCCGCGCTGCCGTCGTTTCCCCCCCCCCCCCCCCCCCAAGTCTCTCGGTCGCTGTGGCAACCGCGTGGGGTCGCTGCGCGCATGCGCATTGCGCCCGGCCGCGCTCCCGTCGCTCCCCCTCAGAGCCGGGCTCGGCCCGGGCCGGTTCCGCTGCCCGGCTCCTTCTGCGCGCCCCGGCCCGGCTCGGGGTCCCCTCCGCTCCCGCAGGCTTTGCCTCCTGACACTTCCGGGCTCACCTCAGGTTTTGCCTCGCCCAGTCCCCGCTGGGCTTCTCCGGGTTCCCCCCAGTTACCTCAGGCTGCCCCTCCCAAAGCCTCCCCCCGCCTGCCCTGGTTGCCCTTCAGGCTGGTTCCGGGTCTCCCCTTCACCCCTGCCCGCCCCCCGGCCCCAAGCTTTCCTCCCGTTCTCGCCCAGCCCTCCTTGCCCCTCCTTCCCCATGCCGAGTTGTGGGGGGCTCCGTCCCCTTAGTGCCCTCAGTACATGGTGAGCGCTGCCCCGCTCGCAGGGGTGCAGGCCTCGGGGTTGGGCCCTCTCAGGCCCTTCAAGTGAGCGCGTGTGGGGTTGAGCCGGGCCAGGACTAAATGGCCTCAGAGGCGGTGAAGGTGATCGTGCGCTGCCGGCCCATGAACGTGCGTGAGAGAGCTCTTCGCTGCAAGGCGGTTGTGAGCATGGAGAGCACCCGGGGCCAGTGCTTCCTCCAGAACCCTGCTGCTGCCAGTGAGCCCCCGAAGCAGTTCACCTTCGATGGGGCGTACTGCCACGAGCACAGCACGGAGCAGATCTACAATGAGATTGCCTACCCGCTCGTGGAGGTGAGTGGTGCCTGAAGCAAGCCACGCACACTGGCAACAGGAACAGGCTGCCCGGGGCAGGGCTGCAGTCACCGTCCCTGGAAGTGTTCGCACACTGTGTAGACGAGGCCCTCAGTGCTATGGGTTAGTGGTGGCCTTGGCAGTGCTGAGGAACGGTTGGAATTGATGAGCTTAAAGGTCTTTTGCAATCTGGTTGATTCTATGATTCTATGAACACACAGCTCAGGACGTGGGTTGAGGAGTTTCACATGGATAGGTGACCCCCAGCTGGTGTGATTTATGGACAGTAACAGCCCTGTTTCCTGCTTCAGAAGGTTGAGCTGCAACCCTGGGGTGGGCAAAACAGCATCCCAGCAGTGGGCTGGGAAATCGGGAAGGAAAACAACTTTTTCAGCAGCCAGAGGGGCACTGAGGATAGAATTACATTAAATTGTTTTAGGCGGATGTTTACATGAAAGATGAACCCCCTGAGCAGGCCCTAGAGATGGTGGCTGGCTAGAAACTGCAGTTGAAGGTGATGTGGGAAGAAGGGAATAAAAGATACTCCTGATGGCTTTAGGGATATTTTCACTGAAGACAGGGAACCTCAGCCTGGTTTAGAGTAGTAAAATGAGAGGGGATCCATTTGCTGCATGGCAAACAGCCAGGGTGAGGAAGGAACCAGTTAAGGGGGAAAAAGCCCCCCAGAGAATCCAATTTTGTTAGAAGAAGGGATGAAATGGCTAATGGTATTCTTAATATGGAAGTTCCTGATCATGAGAACAAGCAGGGTCTGAAACAGGATGTTATTAGACTAATAGTTGGGGGGGTTCTTATTTAAACCTTAAGAAATCCAAATATCTAAGGTTACTCCGATGCTTCTCTGAAATAGGAACAAGTGAAGGTGAGGTTTTCTTTTAGCCAGCTCTCCAAGTGAAAACGGCTCTAAGCTACAGACCATCCCTTTGGCCACCCTATTCTGGCATTCCATTTGTGTCTCTGGTTTTCACAAGACTTTTCTGCCCTATGACAAAAATACTCTCCTATTCTAAGTGTTGTCAACTACCCTTCCACTTTTCAGCACCTGCATTTCTGCAGGTTTTCCATTTATAAGCTAGCAGAATGTGTTATTTAACTGTTATACTCTGATGACATGTGAAGATCAAGGAGTTGTTCGATGTTGATTTCCAGCTTTTCCCCTAAAATACCTTTTTTGAGGTGGGATTGAATCTGGACAGTGCATTTCCAGTTACCAAAGGGTGAAGATAATGGATTTTCTGTTTGATTGTCCTCCATTTCCAGGGTGTCACCGAAGGCTACAATGGCACCATATTTGCCTATGGCCAGACTGGCAGTGGGAAGTCATTCACCATGCAGGGAGTTGTGGAGCCTTCTGCACAGAAAGGCATAATTCCCAGGGCATTTGAACACATTTTTGAGAGTGTGCAGGTAGGTAACAACATAAAAGAGGTCCTGTTGTAAGATGGCATGATATCTAGCAAGATGTTTCTTGTGTCATACCCTGAGGAGCGAGTGCTGATTGCACTCAGCAGCAAGAACGGGGCCAGGCTTTGGGGTATGCTGCCTCTCCTAAAGCTGAGGCTCCTATATAGTCAGATGAGCTGCACCCTCATCTCTGTGACTTCATGGGCTCCCACTTGAGGTGTTTAAGGACCAGAAGTCCCTATAGTGAGTGTGTGGAGTGGTTACACCTGGGAATGAAATGCCAGCAGAGATGTGATGAAGTGCTGAAGGCACCCAGCTGGCACTGAGGGGCAACGTGGGCTGCCTGCTTGCCTCCGTTTGGAGAACCTCACCTGAAAATCCTTCCTCTTTGGTGCAGTGTGCTGAAAATGCCAAGTTCTTGATGAGAGCTTCCTACCTGGAGATTTACAATGAAGACATACGAGACCTTCTAGGAGCTGATACCAAGCAGAAGCTGGAGGTGAGGCAGAGTCAGTTTGTCTTAGTTAGGAAGTGCTTTAATTTCCTCAAGTAAGTGTTATCGTGAATGTCTCATAGAAGTGCAATAATATGTTCTGTCAGAAGCTGAATGCCAGACTGTGAAATCATAGTGATGAATATGAAAGCCAAGAGGAGATTTTGAGGGACTTTAGTGAAGGTTCAGTGGCAGGAGGAACAGGATCCAGTCTGACATGTCCCGTCTGTCTGACTGGATAGTGGCCGGTAGCTTAGTGTGAAAGTCATTACTGGACAAGGATGGAATAAAGTACTGATGGGGCAATTTCTTCCTCATCTCTTCCTCTCATTGCTGTTTCTAAAGCGGGAGGATTCTGTGCCATACAAATCTGATGTAGTGTAGCTGTGAACGATCTCATTATCTGTCTGAAACAAAAAAGGCTGATCCTTCTTTGAGGAGATGCAGCAGACATCGTTCCCCATGGGCACATATGGGGAAGGCAGGCTGTTTCCAGGAACACAGGAGGGAAAACAGTCCTGAAATCCCAAGCAGGGGCTGATTTTTCCTTCTTAGTGGCTTTGCAGATCTTTTTGCATGTATTCCTGGTGGGAGCTGCAGATCTCCTGTCCAATTTCCTTCCCTGCAGGACTGCCCTGGTGAAGAAACCCGAGGCACTAGCACCATCTGCTGCACGGGAGATGGTGACGGACCCACCGTCCGCGGCAGTTCTATTGTTTTACCATAGCTTTAAAGGAGGCAAACCCCTCTCTTGCTCCATGATCCAAGTGTGCTCGGCCTGTGCGTGTGGAAGGGAGGGTGGGAAAAGGGGACTGGCTGGTTCAGAAGGCGCTTGCTGCAGTTTCCCAGCTTTTGTTCCACATCAGCAGTGACACCGGTTTCCATGACGACTGCAGTTGGCACTGGGAGGGCAGGAGTTGGGCAGAACAGTTGCCAGGGAAACACCATCCCACTGGTAACAGCAGCTGCCTGTTGCTGCCTCCACCCAGTAATTAGGGGACTTGTGTCCTGTGGAGAAAGAAATGCCAGACTGACCCACTGCTTTCTTCTGTATCACTGAATCATAGAATTAATCGGAGAATAACAGAGTGGTTTGGGTTGTAAGGGACTTCAAAGCTCCTCTAATTCCAACCCCTGCCACAGGCAGGGACCCCTTCCACTGGAGCAGCTTGCTCCAAGCCCCTGTGTCCAACCTGGCCTTGAGCACTGCCAGGGATGGGGCAGCCACAGCTTCTCTGGGCACCCTGTGCCAGCGCCTCAGCACCCTCACAGAGAAGAATGTGTGCCTAAGAGCTCAGCTCAGTCTCCCCTCGGGCAGGTTCAAGCCATTCCCCTTGGCCTGTCCCTACATGCCCTTGTCCCAAGCCCCTCTCCAGGATTCCTGGAACCCCTTTAGGCACTGGAGCTGCTCTAAGGTCTCCCCTTCAGGAGCCTTCTCTTCTCCAGGCTGCCCCAGCCCAGCTCTCTCAGCCTGGCTCCAGAGCAGAGCTGCTCCAGCCCTCACAGCATCTCCATGGCCTCCTCTGGCCTCTCTCCAACAGCTCCACATCCCTCTTGTGCTGTTGGATCTGGACTGCAGGGGGGTGGTCTCCCCAGAGTGCAGCAGAGGGGCAGGATCCCCTCCCTGAGCTGCTACTCATGCTCTGTGGGGGCAGCCCAGAACATGGGGGGGTTCTAGATTCAAGCCCTCACTGAAGCCAGGTCGTGGGAGCCTCTCACCAACCACCATCCTTCTCCTCAGGGCTGCTCTCCATCCAGTCTCCACCCAGCCTGTAGCTGTGTTTGTGATGTCCTGTGTCTCACAGTTCTCTTCCAGAGTCCCATTTCTGATTGCTCTTTTGCCTTTTAACATTAATGACTGATGATTCTGAAGCCCACAGTCACCCCCTGTGGTATGAAACCATGTGAAGAGTAGATTTTAGAGAGCTCTGTAAGGAAATGCCCCTGTCAATCTGTGGTGGAACTAAACAGCTGTGTCCTCTGTTGGCTGCTCCTCAGAGACTCTGTGGCATCCTCAAATACAGCTGGGCCAGCCATAGGGTTCTCCTATAGCACAGGCAAAAGTCACAGTGTATGAACACTGTGATTCTGTGACTGGGTTCATTCAGGCCAGGCACAACTTTAAAACAAGGCTAAAATCCTGCCTGGTTTAGTTTCCAGGCACTTCCACTCAGTTCTGTGCAGAGTTTTTAACAGCAAACACTCTATTTTACATAGCTTTTTGTGGCAAGTGCATTACTCAGGTATCTGGGGCTCTTCTCTGGGAGTCACACTGCCAAATGTAGCATCTATCACTCTGTGACACCAAGTCATGACAACCATATCGCAGCTGCCACCATAAAAATAGACTCTTGGTTATGAACTCAGCAGATGTGGGGTGTAATGTAGCTGTTGAAAATGAATCCAGCTCCTTTAAAATTCAGAGTGTGGAGGGGGGCGTGCAGGATCCCAATTGTTTTGGGTGTTTTATGTAGGTTTGATGGGTCAGACAAGATTTGGAACATTTAGTCATTTACTGGATGCGGGATGAAGTTTTTCTTCCGCGTGATTGGTAATTGCTGAAAAGCTGCTGTTTGGTATTTACTGTTCTGTCTCCACCCGGGTGCCTCAATAGGATTTTAGAGCATCTTAAAAATGAACTTATCTGGAGAAGAATCCTGAGAGTGCTGGGTGTGACTTTGGGAGTTTTGTCAGCGGGATCAAGCCGCCCTCTCAGAGCGGAGGGGTTCAGCACAGCACCAGCTACAGTGGCTGTGACTGCTGAATCTGTGCTTTGCTTTTAAAAAAAGCTCCCTATGAGTGAAGAGATACTGGAGTCTTTGCCGTAATAGGTGAAAAACATTTCAGTTCTCTTTTAAAATGCACAGCTTAATAACAGGGGAGGCAGAAGGCGGCTCAGCACAGAGAACCTGAGTTTCTCATGGCCTGGCAGGAGATATCTGAATCAATCAGCAAACTTTAATTCTTTTTCCCTGCAGAGCAATGAAACAGGCTCCTTATTTTTATCTGGTTTTATTCCTCCTTCAGAAATACTACAGCTTTTTAGTGACAGTCAGATATGGTTTTGCCTTAGCATTGTTTAACTTGAAAGGCAAATCTCCCATAGCCCTTGAGCTTCCAGTTCCCAGCATGACTTCCTGCAGTCTCAGTATGTCTTGTTCTAACCTGTCTTGTGTTCCCTGTTCGCAGCTGAAGGAGCACCCAGAGAAGGGGGTGTATGTGAAGGGGCTCTCTCTGCACACTGTGCACAGTGTGGTACAGTGTGAGCAGCTCATGGAGACGGGCTGCAGCAACCGTGCAGTGGGTTACACCCTCATGAATAAGGACTCATCCCGGTCCCACGCCATCTTCACTGTCAACATGGAGATCTGCACCGTAGGTAGGTAGCTGGATGTGCTGTGGTAGGCCTGGGCCTGGCAGAGCACAGAATCTGTGTGGTCTGACCAGTCACCCCACAGCTAAACTGAGAGCCTAAATGATTTTAGGTCTGGTAGATGTCAGAATTGTGCCCTGGTGTGGACATTCTTCGCAGCGTGAAATGGCTGAGTAGCCAAAGTCTTTTTCTTTTCCTTGATTCCCCCTTGGGAGTGAAATGTCTTACACTCAAACTGGGAACATATTTAATTCTATTTCCATTCCTTTATCTTCTTAAACCTTTTTCTTCAGTGAAGGGAGCTAAATCTCACAGCCCATACGATGACTGGAGAAACTTCTATCATTACCTGTCTCGTCTGCTCTCCTTTGCAATGCAAGTCATATCATTTCATGCAACAGTTCCTCCACTGAGCTTAATCATAGGGCTCATCTTTTAAAGACAGGATAAAAGAATCCCTTCATAACGTTTTAGTGAATAATTTTCCTTTCTCAAGTATCTCATTTCCACTGACGTTTCTTTAGCTGCCTTGCTTGGTCTGAACACAAACATCAAAAGGGTTTTTTTCTGGGACTAAGAAAGGATTTAGTCTCCTATATTCTCTCTTGACCTCACTGAGGCTGCAAACAATTTGGCTTCGTTTTCTTCAGCTGTTTCAGTCATGGGAATGTTACACAAGGTCTTCCTAAATTGTGGTTCCAGATGTTGGTGACAAGACCTCATTTTCCTCTACCCAAAATAGGGGGGGTGGGGGGGTGGTGTGTGTGGAGGAGTTTCTCAATTAGCACAGCCAGTGGATGCTAATCCCTGCACTGTGTGGTTCATAAAACCCCAACTTTAATCCTAACAAGGAAAAAGAAACATTTACACTCTTGTGTCCCAGATTGGTGCAGGGCTCCTAATCTAGCTTGAATTTCTCTGATTTAAAGCTTTGAAAACTTGTTACATGGAACAGGATGGCAGGTGGGAAACTTGCTGGTTTGGCAGTTAAATAGGAGACAGCTGGAATATCTGAAGAGAAAGTTGTGGGGTCAGGCACAACCCCTGTAACTGGATGGTTCCACTTGTGTCATCATTAGTTGAAACAGCTAGTGAGGTTGGTGTTTTTGTTGTCATCTTTAGGCTTCTTGAAGAGGTGCATGGAGTAGTTCAAACTTGTTTTCTAGTTAAACCTATAGTAAATGATAATTTACAGGGAGCTGCTGTTTTAAAGGATCTCTTTGCAATGATGTGTACTAAAATTGCTCATTTTTAAAGTACCACCTTCAGGAATGATGGCAAATACCAGGCTCTCTGGCTGCAGATGTTTGAGATGTGCAAGTTACCATCAGTATTTTTGCTGCAGTTAAGAGCAGCAGATGTTTGATTCCTTCACCTTGTGCTTAAGGATTCATTAAGGATGATAGCCAGTGCTTGTGCAATGGGCTGTGTGAGTATGAGACAAGACTTCGAGGCTGCTGCAGGTTTAGCAAGAGCCTGGGGACCTTGTCACACCATGGAAACCAACACACTGAGCTCCAAGACTGAAACGAACAGTCACCATGGGCTGTCAGGAACCAAAACTGCTTTTTAATTGCCTCTCAGTGATAACAAACTGGGGAAAGGAGGGAAAAGGTCAGAAACTCTTTTTGTGATTGTCCACTCAGAAGAGATAGTGAGAGGTGTTCTGTTTCAGCTCCATCTATTTTTTTCCTGTCCTCCCATGTCTTGACACACCAGAAAGATCTGGAGTGAAACAAGTTTGTTCAGTGGCAAATGTTAAGTCCCACAGTTAACAATCTATTGCTGTAAGTGGGGAAATACCCTGTGGCAATAAAATGTAGGGGTCTTTGGGGGGTGGTGGTGGTGGTGGTGGTGTGTGTTTACCTGTGAACTTTTCACTTTCCCCCATGCGTCAGATTATTCATTGCTCAAGTTTAGGTATTGTCCACAGCCATAAATCTTAACTCTGACTCAATTCAAGGCTGGGATTTGTAAAGTCTGTCCAGAAAAGGGTGGACTTGGTTAAAACCTTGATGCTTTCTCTGCTTGGATCACTAAGGGAGCTCTTCCCTTGAATTTAGGCTGCAATCTAAGGAATGGTTGGGATATGGACACCCAAGAGTGTGGTACAGTGCTTAGAACAGTAGTCTGGCATCCGGGAATGTGTGTCCAACTCTTTGCTCTGCATGAGGCTGGGAAAGTTAAGTTAGCCAGTGAAACTGAGGGCTTCCTAAAGCGACTGGACATCCATCACAGGGAATTTGTGTCAACACATAATTCCAGCCTCAAAATGCAAGTCAGGAATCACAGAAACACAGAATCACAGAATCCCAAGGGTTGGAAGGGACCTCAAAAGATCATCTAGTCCAACCCCCCCGACAAGAGCAGGGTAACCTACAGTACATCACACAGGAACTTGTCCAGGCGGGCCTTGAATATCTCCAGTGTAGGAGACTCCACAACCCCCCTGGGCATACACTTGTAAGGTGTGCACATACGGAGCTGGGGAGCCAGCTGTAACTTCAGCTCATGTCTTCTCTTGCCTTAAAACATATGGTGGGAATGGCACCAGCTCACTGGGCCTGTCTCTTTACTCACTGAGGTCTGTCTCCTCATCCAGGTGGTTCGGGCTGAGCACAGTCCCAATTTCTTGCTGAAAGTAACATGGTCTGACCTTGTTACTTGTGTGGAATTCTAAACACTGTGGAAATATGTGGAGGATGTGTGTGTGTGTGTGTGTGTGTGTGTTCAAACTCACTGGGCGAGTAAAAATGGGCATGAATTTTTACTCTGCAAGATCTTGTTCAAGGAAGCACTAAAACATATTAAGATGCTTCCTCTCAAGAAGAGCCTAACCTGGAATTGTTCTCGTGCAGATGAGCAAGGGCTGGACCACCTCAGGGCTGCAAAACTCAATTTAGTGGATCTGGCAGGAAGTGAGAGACAGTCAAAAACCGGAGCCATGGGGGAGCAGCTCAAAGAGGCCATCAAAATCAACCTCTCCCTCTCAGCTCTGGGCAATGTCATCTCAGCCCTGGTTGATGGCAAGTGTAAGCACATCCCCTACCGAGACTCCAAGCTGACCAGGCTGCTGCAGGACTCCCTTGGGGGGAACACCAAGACTCTGATGGTTGCGTGCTTATCTCCAGCTGATAACAACTATGACGAGAGCCTCAGTACATTGCGCTACGCTAATCGAGCCAAAAATATCAAGAACAAGCCCTGTATCAATGAGGACCCCAAGGATACTCTGCTGAGGGAGTATCAGGAGGAGATTAAGAAGCTTAAGGCCATTCTAGCTGAACAGATGGGCATGAATAACTTGGCAGGTAGGAGAGCCCTTGGTGGCTGCAGAGATGTTTTATCTTTGTCAGGAAAAAGAGTTTGACATGAAAATGCTCACTGGATTTCATCTCAACCCTTCCCTTACCTGTTGGAGGAAGAGTTCTTCATTCTGGTAATGGACTTTTCCTTCACTGTTGCCAAATCGACCTCACTGGTAAAAAACGTCTCAATTATCCACTATTTTCAATAATGACTGATTCTGTTAGAAAATGACATGATTCAAATCCTTGATTCTTCTTGGTCATTCATTCTGGATTGAATTTGGTTAGTAAGAGAAGAGGTTTCAGCTGGCAGAGCAAAAATGAGCTGTAAAAGAAATAGCAATGTAAAATTCTTTATTAAGTGTGTATCCATATTTATGTGTGTATATATATATGTTTTCAAAGTTAGCACTCAGCCCCTGTTCTCCTACGCTGTGAATTTTTGGTGCTACAAGACTTTTAGTCGCTGCTGACAGAGAGCAGCACTGTGTTCCCACTGAGGATTCAGCCCAGCGTCAGAGATGCTCTTTGCTATAAAATAGGAGTAGCAAATTTGGGAACCAAGTGATAAAAGCATTCTTAGGGAGCTGATCCCCTTTTGAGAATTACCCCCACGAAAAAAAGCGCAACTTCAAGCAGAGCAGTAAGACTGTTAAGATTTTTTTTTCCCCTTTTCTGCCACCTTTCAGAAACATCTGTGAAGAACAAAAGCAATCTCCTTGCACCTTTCATCTCCTTGCCAGTGCCTCTTATCTTCCAAACCTGTTAGCATAGCCCTGGAAAAGACTCTCCTTTTACTCTGTGAAGGAGATTAGATTTATATTCACTTTAATATACCCAAAGCTTACACCTCTCCTGCTCTGCTCCATGCTGACTCCTTCTCTCCTGCACCTACAGAGGCGCAGGCCAGTGGGTGTTTTGGCAGCACAGATGCTGGCACATGAGCACAGTTTAAAGGAGCACTCGGATTGTGATGTTCTTTGCCAGCAGCCAGATTCTTTGTTCTGTTTCCAGCATTCTACAGACAATCCCACCCAGAAATTGGGAGTGATTTTTATTTCTGCTTTGCTCTGCAGGGCTTCTGCATGCTGAGACTGCTCACCTGGCAGTGAAGTCACCTCCCCTCTTCAAACCCCAGGCAGATCTTGAAGCAGAGAAGCAGCTGATCAGAGAAGTAAGTCACGAGGAAGTATTCTGTAGTGTATTTGACTAAAGCTTGTGGAGTTTTATAATAATCATTGCAAGTATGGTGTGGGGCTGTGTGGTTCAGCCTTCTCAGAACTTCCTATATTACTTCTTCCTGTATTTCTTCCTAGCGGACTGACAAGAAAGCTGGAGAGAGGCTTTGGACAAGGGCCTGTAGGGACAGGCTAAGGGGAATGGCTTTAACCTGTCAGAGGGGAGATTGAGATGAGCTCTTAGGCACAAGCTCTTCCCTGTGAGGGTGCTGAGGCGCTGGCACAGGGTGCCCAGAGAAGCTGTGGCTGCCCCATCCCTGGCAGTGCTCAAGGCCAGGTTGGACATAAGAGCAAGCTGCTCTAGCGGAAGGTGTCCCTCCCCATGGCAGGGGGCTGGAACTGGGTGATGTTTAGGTTCCTTCCAACCCAAACCATTCTAGGATTCTGTGATGCTATTTTGGTCTCCTATAGACAGAACTTTTGCTGATGGAGGCCTTGTTTACAATGCTGTTTTCTCTCAGCATTGTTCCCACCTCTCTGAGATGAATTAGAATGGATTCCCAAGAAGAATTTTTGAAGCGAAACTTAGATTCTTCCTTTCAGACGAGGGAGAAATGGGGAGGAGGAAAGCAGTAGTCAAAGATGTTAAGATCAGTACAAGGGTGAAGATAAAGAAGGGATATGGAGCAGAAGGAAGAATAAGGAGTTGGGGGCCAGAAGGAAATAAAACTAACTCCTTGCTCTTTACAGAGCTCCTTCCAGGGCACCACATCTGCCCAAGACAGTGGTTTCTAGGGCTAATTAGTCCCCTTCCATCACTGCTGTGGTGACTTAAATCACAGTAAAAGTCAATGAATCTATGATGGGAAAGTTTTACTGGGATGGACATGACTGTGACCTCAATGGGACCTTGTGTACAGTGCCTAAGCTCTGTGCTGTGCCTTTCAGGAGTACGACAAGAGACTGGCCCAGCTAAAGGCTAGCTATGAAGCAGAGCAGGCATCCCGTGCCCGCCTGGAGGAGGACATCAGTAGCCTGAGGGCTCACTATGATCTCAAGCTGTCTGCTCTGGAGGAGAACCTCAGGAAGGAAGCAGGTGTGGATGTGAAGGGTGTGAGCCAGGCTGAGGGTTCCCTCCTGCTTTAGGGAGGAGCTGCTTTTGCAAAGTCAAATCTGGCGCAGCCACTTTCAAGTGGCAACGATTGCTACTGCAGCAAGTGCCACCCCCTATAACTGCAGTCCCTGCTCTCAGCCTGTCCTTATCAACAGCAGGAGTGGTAACTCCAGCTCTCCATTAAGACTGTCCCAGCTTTGTCCTCTTCCCAACTTCTCTGACTTCTTTTCCCTGTCAGGACTAGCCTGGCCCTGCCGGTAATCCTTGAGGTGATGAAATCTGATTTCTTTTGCCTGTGTAGCTGTGAGTTTCTTCTGCCTGAGGGCAGGTTTCTCTGGAGCAGGGGTTTGAGCTGCAGGGGTGACTGGTCTTGGCAGGCACTGCTCTGTCCTGATCCCATTGGCTTTGCACAACTCACACACCCAAGCTGAGGGTGGCTGCTGCAGTCTATTCCATTGCATGTAAATGGGATGCAGCCCTTGGTCTCCTGGTGAATATCACCACCATCACTCTGCTGGAGGGTGGATATGCCTCTCACATACCTATAAACTGCTGCCAGCTCTCCTTTTCATTTCTGCTTGCCATTTACACTTCCGCAGTGCCTCAGTGCACGTCTTGCAATGTGCTTGTACAGCACTTACCACCCAATATTCATTCCTGAACATACATCCTTCATTTCTGATGCTATCACTCCCTAAGGTGAGAGGTTCCCCCCCCCCCCCATCTGACTAAAAAAGTGCCACTTCCCAGACTCTGAAATAGAAGGGTGTTATTTGTGTGCAACCACAAGGATCCAGGTTCTCCCAGCCCCTGTGTTTCTACCCTGATATGTCCTCTGGATATATAAAAACCCTGATGGCTTTTACTGACCAGCATAAGAAGGTAAATAACAGACCTTTTCCTTCCAGACACAATGTTTCTAGCGCTTGGTGAAGACTTTATGTGATGTTTTCCCAGGTTTTATGCTCAATTTTGCAGTGCTTGTGACTGACATGGTGGGTATTTCCTTTTTTACTCTTCAGCTGCCGCAAGGACTGAAACTGCTCCTGATGAGCCACCTTTGCCCAAAGACACTGTTGCTGCAGTAGATAAAGAACCAGCATCAGTCCAGGTACCCCTCAGGCTTCTTCTCCTCACCAGGTTGAATAAACCTGAGTGGGTGATGCCAATGCTCTGGTGCTCGCTCTTTTCAGAGCTGTGGCTTTTGGTTTCCTCTTGTCCTTAGGACTCAGCAGCACCTCAGGCTGTCCAAGACACTAGTGGTGTGAGCAGGAGGAGTCCTGCCACAGGGGTGGCTGTCACTGCTGAGGGGATGGCCCTGCCTGCGGACCAGCAGCAGGTTCTTGCCAGGTCAGTGACTATGGCAGCACTGCTAACTGCCTCCTGGGCATGCAGGTGAGAGGCAGCCCTGTTCTTCCCCCATGTTACAACTGTTGAGCTTCAGCTCTCAAAACCAGGCAGATACGTGTTCTTTACCCCAAAATTAACTTTGTCCTATTTGGGCAGATAAATAGCTGTTAGCTGCAGCATTCCATGATGCCAAGTGCCAGAATTATGAGAGAAAAGGTCTGGAGATGTCTGTGTCAGCAGCTGAGGAAGCAAACAAGCGTGCTTTCCTGCTGAGCCTTCCTGGATTGGTGGGCAGGGAGGTGTCTTCCTTCTCTGGCATTCTGCAGGTGTAATTTATGAGGTGGTGGTCACTGACAGAACTTAAGTGTCCAAAGAGGCTTTGGGGGCAGACTCCTCTTCCTCTTGGAAAGGGTTCTTGAGCTGTCCAATGCCAGTAGAAGTAAGGCTCTGCTGCTTGCTGTGTCTGGAAGCAGAAGGAGGGGAGCGTGTTCTCCGCCATGTTGTCTTGTCACTGGGGTCGCTTCTGCCTCTAAGTCCTGCACCTGACAGTGTTTGCAAAACCTCAGCCACAACTGACACTAAAATTTCCCAATCATCACATTTTAGGGGCACCTCTCAAGCATGAGGCTTAAGACTCATGCTTGGCCCATCTCAGGGGTATCCTGTCTTGAAGATTTTCCTCTGGGCAAGAGGCATCTTGAGAGAATTCCTTTAGAATTCCTTCCAGAATACAACACAGCACACTGACACAGCATGGGGGTTTAGGGCTGGTTCAGAAATACATGCTTTAAGGAAATTCTGCTAACAGCTCTCTTTTAATCCATTCTGTGGAATTATATTAAAATTAGAAATACTTATAAGATAGATTGTAGATGATAGAGTTTGAGTTTGAACAGTTCTGTGGGGTTTAACCAGTCTTTCAGCTTTACCGTGAGCTCCTGTGGTGCAAGTTCACCCTGTTGGGGCTCTCCCAGCTAGAAAAAGGAGCTATTAAGAAATCTCCAGTAGCAGTGTCTGTAATTTGAGGGCAATTCTGTCTGTCAGTGGAGAGCTCTCCAAAGAAAAGGGTGTTGTGACTCTAATAGTTCTATCGCGGCGTTCTTTTTTGTAACAAAGAAGTGGAAAATGCTTTTCTAATTCTGCTGTTAACACCAGAGCTCTGTGCAGATGAAGCAGGAGGGTTTGGTTCTGCAGGAGTGGGGATTAGCAAAGCTGTCTGTTAAAAGCATTGCACATCAAGCTGGCTGGGAGAGCTCGGGTACTCGGTAAGGATTCAATCGGTTATTAAGCAAAAGAAACTAAAGGCTACTCAGCAAGCACGGTAAAGTACAATAGCAGGCTACCTCCGGTGGATGGTTTGAAGATGATTAAGAGGTTACTATCAGAAGAGGTTTGATCAGCAGTGGGCTTTTGTCTGATTGGACAGCACTGGCCAAGCTGAGCTGTCTGCTCTGTTTCAGGTCCCTGTGCAGACAAAGAGCAGCTCTGGAGTACGGCTTTATTTCCATGTCAGAGCATTCAGGGACATGAGAAGAATTTGATTTCAAACATGGGTTTGTGGCTGCCAACTGGGTTGAAAACTGGCTAGCTGGGAGAGCCCAAGAAGTGGTGGTAAATGGTCTCACATCTAGTTGGTGACCAGACACTAGTGGTGTCCCTCAGGGCTCGGTGGTAGGGCCAGTGTTGTTTAATATTTTCACTGATGATCTGGATGAGGGGATTGAGTGCACCCTCAGTGAGTTTGCAGATGACACCAGGCTAGGTAGGAGTGTTGATCTGCTGGAGGGCAGGAGGCTCTGCAGAGGGATCTGGACAGGCTGGATCCATGGGCTGTTGCCAATGGGATGAGGTTCAACAAGGCAAAGTGCTGGATCCTGCACTTGGGCCACAACAACTCCCTGCAATGCTCCAGGCTTGGGGAAGAGTGTCTGGAAACTGCTCATGGGAAAGGAGCTGGAGGTGCTGATTGATGGAGCTGAACATGAGCAGCTTGTGCCCAGGCAGCCAGGAAGCCCCCAGCATCCTGGCCTGGATCAGCACCACTGCACCGGCCAGAGCAGTGACTGTGCCCCTGCACTGGGCACTGGTGAGGCCGCTCTTTGAATCCTGTGTTCAGCTCTGGGCCCCTCACTACAGGAGAGACATTGAGGGGCTGGAGCGGAGCCAGAAAAGGGAACGGAGCTGGTGCAGGGCCTGGAGCACAAGTGTGACGGGGAACGGCTGAGAGACCTGGGGGATTCAGTCTGGAGAAGAGAAGGCTCAGGGGGGACCTGATGGCTCCCTACAAGTGCCTGACAGGAGGATGGAGCCAGGAGGGGCTGGGCTCTGCTCCCAAGGAACAAGGGATGGGACAAGAGGAACCGGCCTCACGCTGCACCAGGGCAGGTTTAGATGGAGCTGAGGAACAATTGCTGCCCCAGAGGGTGCTCAGGCATTGGAACAGGCTGCCCAGGGCAGGGCTGGAGTCACCGTCCCTGGGAGTGCTCAAAAACCATTTTGGCTTGCTTTTAGAGTCTTTGGAAACAAGAAAGAAGAACTGAAATGTATGAACATATCAATATGCATTTCAATAATAATAATTTAAATATACATTTTAGGAAACAGGATTTTTGAAAAGAATCCTCTGTGTGCAGATACAAATTTCCAGACATAATTGTCAGCAGAGGTGCGTGGAGTAATGTGTTTTGCCTTGGAGCCAGAGAAACTGTTAACAGAATCAGAATTCCAGACTGGTTTGGGCTGAAGGGACCTTAAAGCTCATCCAGCTCCAACCCCTGCCACAGGCAGGGACACCTTCCACCGGAGCAGCTTGCTCCAAGCCCCTGTGTCCAGCCTGGCCTTGAACACTGCCAGGGATGGGGCAGCCACAGCTTCTCTGGGCACCCTGTACCAGTGCCTCAGCACCCTAACAGTACAGAACTTCTTCCTTATCTCCAGCCTGAACTTCCCCTGTTTCAGTTTGAACCCATCACTCCTTGTCCTATCACTACAGTCCCTGAAGAGTCCCTCTCCAGCATCCTTGTAGCCCCCTTCAGACACTGGAAGCTGCTCTGAGGTCTCCACACAGCTTCTCTTCTCCAGGCTGAACAGCCCCAATGTTCTCAGCCTGTCTCCATATGGGAAGTGCTCCAGCCCCTTGCTCCAACAGCTCTATGTCCTCCTTATGCTGAGGACACCAGAACTGCACACAGTGCTGTAACAGGGATCTCCCCAGAGTGCAGCAGAGGGGCAGGATCAACCAAGCTGTTGGTGATGCAGCCCAGCTCACAGGTGGCTTCTGGGCTGCAAGCACACACTGAACCTCGGTCACGTTCAGTTTCTCATAAACCAAAATGAGAGTGGGATTTGCTGCGGTTACTCAAGGCAGCAAATCTCATCAGACACCACTATTTTCTGCACTGCAGCTTCCCAAACATCATCCAGCTGAGGACACGCATTCCTGAGGGCAGTGTTTCCCTTTCTCAGGCTGCAGGTGCTGGAGCAACAGGTAGTAGGGGGGGAGCAAGCAAAAAATAAGGACCTCAAGGAGAAACGCAAGCGTCGGAAGAGATATGCGGATGAGCGGCGCATGCAGCTGGTGGCTGCGTTGCAGCAGGCGACCGAGGACAGCAGCGACTGGGTGCTGCTCAATGTCTATGACTCCATCCACGAGGAGGTTCGAGCCAAGAACAGGCTTCTGGAGAAGATGCAGAGAAGGGTGAGCAGCCCCCTGCTGTCCTTCTCATCTCTTTCACCCTCTGTGTACTTTCTCTTTAGGCTAAGGAGTTGTTTTAGGTCAGCATGTTATGAAGTGATGCTGGCTGTGCATATTCCACATATGTTAGTCCCTATATGGCCGTTTGCACATGTTGCTATGAAATCCCAGATGCAGCAGCCCTCAGGGCAGTGAATTAGGTTGGTGAAACCCCAAATCCCACCCATTTTAAAGGCTGGTCTCAGTGTGTCACACTGTGTGGAGGATGATTAGGCAGCAGCTCTTCCCTGTGAGGGTGCTGAGGCACTGGCACAGGGTGCCCAGAGAAGCTGTGGCTGCCCCATCCCTGGCAGTGCTCAAGGCCAGGTTGGACACAGGGGCTTGGAGCAAGCTGCTCCAGTGGAAGGGGTCCCTGCCCGTGGCAGGGGTTGGAGCTGGAGGAGCTTTAAGGTCCCTTCCAACCCAAACCAATTTGTGATTCTATGACTATGATGTCTGGTGATGAGAGGATGCAACTCCCTCTGCAGACATGCGTGATCTATTGCACAGCTTCCTTCTGTTCTCATCAGCTCATTGCAGGAAGGAATTACCCCATCAAAAGTGCTCAAGGGTGCGGGATGAAACATAAATATAAAATAAGTAAATACTAAAGCAATGCTCTTAAATTTTAGCATATCAGGTTTGCTCTGACGAGGCAGAACCCGAGGAGGTTCCAGATAAACTCTGTGTTCATGTGTATGCACAGTGCTAAACCTGCAAGTTAAGAACTTGCTTTATTTCGGTATTTAGGTAATCAAAGAAATATTTCCTAAGAAATATTTTCCTTTTCCATCAGTGCTAGGAACTTCTGAGGGTTTCTTATCCCTGTATGGAGACAGGCTGAGAACACTGGGGCTGTTCAGCCTGAAGAAGAGAAGGCTGTGTGGAGACCTCAGAGCAGCTTCCAGTGTCTGAAGGGGTCTACAAGGATGCTGGAGAGGGACTCTTCAGGGACTGTAGTGATGGGACAAGGGGTGATGGGTTAAAACTGAAACAGGGAAAGCTCAGGCTGGAAATAAGGGAAGAAGTTCTTTACTGAAAGGGTGCTGAGGCACTGGGATGGGTTGCCCAGGGAAGCTGTGAATGCTCCATCCCTGGCAGTGCTCAAGGCCAGGTTGGACAGAGCATTGGGTGCCATGGTTTACTGTGAGGTGTCCCTGCCCATGGCAGGGGGGTTGGAACTGGATGAGCTTAAGGTCCTTTCCAACCCTAACTGTTCTATAATTCTATGAACTCAAAGACTTGACTCTGTGGAGAAACTTGAGAAATCTTTGTTAAATCCAATGTGGAATAACCTCTCCACCCAAATCTCATCCCAATTTTTAAATCCTAAATATTAAAGCCTTTTCATGTGTGCCTCCATCCCTCCACCTGACAAATCCCTGTGCTCTGTCCTTTATAACCCCAATGATTTATTTTACATCCCAGCTACAAGCTGCTGAGACTGAGATCAAAGACCTGCAGTTGGAGTTTGAACTGGAAAAGATTGATTACCTGAGCACCATCCGCCGCCTGGAGAGAGACCTGATGCTCTGCCAACAGCTGCTGGATCAGGTGCAGTTGCTTGTCCGACGTGACTGCAACTACAGCAACCTGGAGAGGATCAAGCGTGAATCCATCTGGGATGAGGAATCCGGCTGCTGGAAAATTCCAGAGCCCGTCATCCACAAAATCCACTTGCCTGCAGGTAACAGGAGTGTCCTGATGCTGCTGCTGGGTTCTGAAATCTCCCTTGTATACAGAGTCTGTCTAGAAAGTTTGTGTAAGACATGGACCCTTTGGGAATCTCGGAGCCTTGTGGTCAGGGAGTGGTGCTGGAGCAGGAGAGCTTTAGCTGAGCCTTTAACACCGGTCTCCTCTTGCAGCAGTTCCAGCCCTGCCGCCATCCAGACCTTCCCATGACAGCCCCTTGGCTGAGAGCAGAGAGCCAGCGGTATGGCACATTCCTTCTTCCTTTCCCATCGTGTTTTACCATTTTGCCCCATTCCCATCATGGTGTTTGGCCACCTTTGCCCCATTCCCAAGCCACACAACCCATGTGCTAGCTCAGGGCTTGGTGCTGATGATGCTGTTTCCCACCTGCAGCCCGAGGAAGACCGCTACAAGCTGGTGCTCGACAGGAGTGACAGCGAGACTGTTGCCTCCAACTACTTCCGACCACGGCGCACCAGCGAGATCCTGCACCCCAACCCGACCCCAACCCGAGGTAACCCCCGACTTCCCCTTTGCTTTCCTCACTTCACCTTTGAGGGAAAGCTCTTTGGCCCAGCTGCCTTGATTCAACAGGGGCAGGACCGGGCCGTTTCTGTGTCCCACAAGGGCAATGCCCACCAGGCCTCTTCCCTCCTCCCGCAGCAGCCCCGGGGCCCGAGGGGACCCTGCGTGCCCGGCCCCGACCCTTTCGCCTCCAGGCCCTGGTTTTCGCTCCCACCACTGCCACCACCAAGAGCAAGAAGGGTTCCGGCGGCCACCGCCTCTGACCCCCCCGCTGCTGACGTGGAAGACGCCAAATCTCTGCGGTTTTGCACCAAAACGCTCTTGGGTGCGGGACACAGGTGAGCTCGCTGTCGCCATGGCCTCTCGCACCCTGTACCCTCGCCGCCGCAATAAACCAGTCTGACACCGCCATGCGAGGTCGTTTACTGCGCTCCGCCATCGCTGCCGGGCTGCTACGGTGGCCGTGCGGGGGTCCTGACGGCGCCCCGCTGATTGGCCGGCGGCGACGAGTTGTCTGTCGCTGATTGGCCGTTGTGAGCGCGGCTCCCTTTCTGATTGGCTGCCCTCTCTCGCCCGCTTCCGGGGGAAGCTTGGTACCGGGGAGCAAGATGGCGCTGGCCGTGCTCTGCCTGTGCTGGCTCCTGGGGGTGGCGGCGGCCGGCGCTGAGGGGGGGCCGCGCACCCTGGTGCTGCTGGAGAACAGCAACCTCCGCGACACGCACTCGCTCTTCTTCCGCAGCCTCGCGGGTAGGGCTCGGGGCGCGGCTGGGGACCCCGCGCCGGGCTGAGGGAGGAGAACGGGGTCCCCTGGTGAGGATGAGGAGGGGGCTGAGGGAGGTGTTCCTGCGCTCCTGCCTGGGTTCCGGGTCCCCGCTTGGTGCGTGTCAGCCCCTTGCAACAAAGCGGCTCTCCGGGGGATTGGTCCCACTTAGTTTTATGTGGGAGCACGCCAGTGGTGCTCTCATAGAGCTCCAAACCCACTTCCCCCCAAACACGGCTGTTTACTGGGGAAATAAACCTTAGGATCTTGATGCTGCTTTGTTGCTTTATGTGTCAGTGTTGTGACGCACTACATTGTTGGATGTTGTGTCGTGGCTGCAGACAGGGGCTTCGATCTCACCTTCCGCACGGCGGATGATGCTGGCCTGTCCCTGATTAAATACGGAGAGTTTCTGTATGACAACTTGATCATCTTCTCACCCTCCATAGAAGGTAAATACCAGAGGGCTTTTGGGTGCGGTTTTGAAGGGGATTTCCAACTGTTCTGTGATTTTTAATCAAATCTTATGCTTTGGATGTTATCCTTTGTGTCAGTAGCAAAGTGCTGATGCAGCCAAGGCATTTAGCAGAGGTTCTTTCAGCCGTGAGAGAAATGATTTGGTGTTTTGCTGTGGTTTCATTCTGCTGTGGTGTTATTTCTGAGAGTTGCTTATGAATTTCCAGTGTGTGCTTTCAGATTTTGGTGGAAACATCAATGTGGAGACCATCACTGCCTTCATTGATGGTGGTGGCAGCGTCCTCGTCGCCGCCAGCTCAGACATCGGTGAGTGCAAACGTTCACCAGAGCTAATTGGGGTGTTTCAGCCACTCCTTGTAATAGGCACCTCTGCTGCTTATGCTCTGCAGTGAACAAATAGCTTATTTGTCGTTCTGTGAGTTCTTGCAGCAAAAATGGTATGAAAACAGTTTCTCATTGTGAAGGTTTGTACTGTGAGGAAGGGGGTGATAAACAGCTTTTACTGCCATTTTAACAGGGATTTAGCTGCAGGGATTTACCAACAAGGAGGTTGTGTTGCTCCTCAGGGTTTGGCTTGTGGAGTGCAGAATGCATGGCTCTGAGCTGAATTTACTCTTTATTTTGAATGCTGAGACTGTCATCACGTCCTGAACACGCTGCGTAACAGAGAATCTGCTTTGTCCTTCAGGTGACCCACTGCGAGAGCTGGGCAGCGAGTGTGGGATTGAGTTTGATGAGGAGAGGACAGCTGTCATTGACCATCACAACTATGATATATCCGACCCAGGCCAGGTACATCGGTTTGCTGTGATTATTTGGGTATTTTTAATTAGAACTGTTGTGTAAAGGTTTAGGGATGAATCTTCTGTCCTTGTTTTCCCTTTTTTCCTCCATCTGTTTTCTGCTCTCCCACCTTCCTCCCAGGAAAGTCATAAATAATCATAGAATCATGGTGTGGTTTGGGTTGGAAGGGACCTTAAAGCTCATCCAGTTCCAATCCCCTGCCATGGGCAGGGGCACCTTCCACTGGAGCAGCTTGCTCCAAGCCCCATCCAACGAGAAGCCATGAGAGCCTGACATGAACCCTCCTGCCCTGCACCACAGTGACACTGTTCTCTCTCCTGTTTCTCCTAGCACACACTCATAGTTGCAGACACGGAAAACCTCCTGAAGGCCCCCACCATTGTGGGGAGAGCAGCACTGAACCCTATCCTGTTCCGAGGAGTTGGGTGAGTCAAGTGGGAGGGAGAGGAGGTGCTGGTGGTTGGGGAAGCAGAGTGATAACACGGATGTGCTGCAAAGTAAACCTAGGGTGAGCATCTCTGACTCTTAACAGAGCCATGTTTTGGTTTCAGATGATAATAAAGTCTCCAGAGCAGCTCATTCCGTGAATTAGGAATGTTTCTTAACATAAATCACCAAGGCTTGACTGGCTATCTTGTGGAAATACTTAATTTCTGTGTGTGTGCAAGCTCTGCCTTGCCGCATCTGAGGGCAGTTGGGTACCTGAGGTGGTGGCTGCATGTCCCTCTGGGGGGGTCCCAGAGTGACTTTGTGCTGCTCACTGTGCCTCTCCCTGCAAGGATGGTGGCTGATCCTGACAACCCACTGGTGCTGGATATCCTGACTGGCTCTTCCACCTCTTACTCCTTCTTCCCAGATAAACCCATTACTCAGGTACGTTCTGTTACTGCTTCTCTTCTTTTGAGCTTCTACGATCAAGTCCCTCAGATTTCAGCTACTTGGGAACATACCCGAGTGTTTCATCTGCTGGAAAGGCTCAGGCTGTTGTCTGCTTTCTGACAATGCCCTGGTGGGAATCTTCCTCTTGGCTTTCCGTTGGTGGCAATATATCCAGTGTGAGGGAAGCAATGAAAGAAAACCCTGCCTCGACCAAATCGCCTCTCCATGTCCTGTTCCAGGAGCTGTGAACCCTAGCACTGGGTTATTCCAAGCTTCTTGGTTTCTCCTTAGTCACAGGCTGTGCCAGCTACTGTCTCACCCCACCACAAACCAAGATTAACTCTTCTTTAATCATCCCCACATGCGCTAAACTCCCTCCTAAACACGTTCCTTTCCAGTACCCACATGCAGTGGGGAAGAACACGCTTCTGATCGCTGGACTCCAGGCCCGGAACAACGCCCGTGTGGTTTTCAGTGGATCCTTGGATTTCTTTAGTGATGCCTTCTTCAATTCTGCTGTGCAGAAAGCTACTCCTGGCTCCAAGAGGTATGTTGGCTCCCTGGCTGAGGAGTATTTGGGGAGCTGTTTAATGAAGAAAATCCCGCAAATATTCATGTTCATAGTGGAAAGCTTTAATTAAACCATAGAACCATGGAATGGTTTGGGTTGGAAGGGACCTTAAAGCCCATCCAGCTCCAATCCCTGCCACGGGCAGGGACCCCTTCCACTGGAGCAGCTTGCTCCAAGCCTCTGTGTCCAACCTGGCCTTGAGCACTGCCAGGGATGGGGCAGCCACAGCTTCTCTGGGCACCCTGTGCCAGCGCCTCAGCACCCTCACAGGGAAGAGCTTCTGCCTAAGAGCTCAGCTCAGTCTCCCCTCGGGCAGGTTCAAGCCATTCCCCTTGGCCTGTCCCTACAGGCCCTTGTCCCAAGCCCCTCTCCAGGTTTCCTGCAGCCCCTTTAGGCACTGGAGCTGCTCTCAGGTCTCCCCTTCAGGAGCCTTCTCTTGTCCAGGCTGCCCCAGCCCAGCTCTCTCAGCCTGGCTCCAGAGCAGAGCTGCTCCAGCCCTCGCAGCATCTCCATGGCCTCCTCTGGCCTCGCTCCAGCAGCTCCAGGTCCCTCTTGTGCTGCTGCCCCAGAGCTGGAGCAGGGCTGCAGGGGGGGTCTCCCCAGAGCGCAGCAGAAGCTCACACTCTGGGGGTGCAGCCCAGCATATGGGGGGTTCTGGGCTCAAGCACACACTGAAACTGGGTTATGGGGAAGCTTCTCATCAGGGTTGTTCTCCATCCCATAGTTTGCTTGGGAGTTTCTCAGGTGTGATCAGGGTGATGCATTCCTCTGGCCTTTTGAAACAAAGTGCTTTGGGAAACAATTCCCTCCTTTCTCCCCGGATCTCTTTGTGTTGCTTTCACATCTATTAATGGTTCAGGTTTTGGCACATGGTGTGGTTTTAGGGCATGGCTGCTGTGCTTTCCCAGCATTCCTCCATCCACAGGTACTCACAGACGGGTAATTACGAGCTGGCCATTGCCCTGTCCCGCTGGGTGTTCAAGGAAGAGGGAGTGCTGCGCGTCGGAGCCGTGTCCCACCACCGTGTGGGGGAGCTCACACCTCCCAGTGCCTACACTGTCACTGACCTCGTGGTACGGCTGCTCGCCTGGGAGGGGCACAGGAACTCATAATGGGCTGAGGTTCATTTTCAGGCATCACTCATTAACTTCCCCTGTTGTGGGTTTGTTCCAGGAGTACAGCATTGTCATCGAGAAGCTTTCTGATGGCAAGTGGGTCCCCTTTGATGGCGATGACATTCAGCTGGAGTTTGTGCGCATTGATCCCTTCGTGCGGACCTTCCTGAAGAGGAATGGTAGGTTCCCTCAATGCCCCAGCCCTTCTAGGGGTCCGGTCCCACCCCTCACTGCTGTCACCTCAATGTCACCATCACCTCAATGTCACCACTGTCTCTATCCCAGGCGGCAAGTACAGCGTGCGCTTCAAGCTGCCGGACGTCTACGGCGTGTTTCAGTTCAAAGTGGATTATAACCGCCTGGGTTACACCCACCTCTACTCCTCCACCCAGGTGAGCCCAGGGGGGATTAATCCCCCAGGGGGGCGAGTTTATGGGGTGCTGGACTCGAAGGGCTGCTCTGTCCCCTCCCAGGTGTCCGTGCGTCCCCTCCAGCACACGCAGTATGAACGGTTCATCCCCTCCGCGTACCCGTACTATGCTGGTGCCTTCTCCATGATGGTCGGTCTCTTCATGTTCAGCATCGTCTTCCTGCACATGAAGGAGAAGGAGAAATCCGACTGAGCTCCCCATGGAGGGAGAGGAGCCTCTTCCCTGGCACTGGGCTGCACTCAGGCCCTTTGGTTGTATCCGTGTGAGGACTGGTAGGTGCCAGACACTCCCTGGATTTGCATTATGGTCTTTTTATTTTTACACAGAGCAGGAACTAATAGTAAAGAAAATCCCATGTGGGGAGGGGGGGCGGTCTGTCCCCAAAGTGTCTGCAGCCCTGGAACCGCAATGCTTCCAGCACTGTTCCCTCATGGATTCGTGACCGTTGTCTCGTGCTGCCGTTGGAATGGATTTGGTTTGAGATTAACTCCCGTTTCCAAAATAAAGTCTTGTTCCTGTCTCCCCGGGTGGGAGCTGAGTGAATTCACCACGTGGGGCTCTGGCCGTGTCCCCACATCTCCAGCTCCGGGTGTCCCTCGGGTGGGCTGTGAGGGAGCAGTCAGATGGTGCCAGGGCTGGAGTGTGCTGAAAGGCAAAGGGGGAGTCTGGAGTGCACGGAGGCGCCCAGGGTGTCCCTGAGGAAGGCTGGGCCCCCAAAAGCCACTTGCTGCCCAGTAAGCAAAGAGGCGAGTTCAGCGGCACCCCAAAATGCACATTGATGCGGGTGGGAGGGAAGGAGCAGCCAGAAGATGCGATCCCAAGAACAGGGTGAAAGAGGGAGCGCAGGGGTGGAATGGGCAGGGGCTGCAGTCAGCAGCTGTTCCGGGGCACCCCTGGGGGTGTTTTGGGGTACCCAGGGGGCTATTTTGGGGTGCCCCTGGGGCGCTCCGAGGTGAAAGACAAGGAAACGGCTCTGGGGTTTCCTCTGCCCCTGCCTGGGGTCACAACAAAAGGGGCGAACGAGGGGGACGGGGCCTCGGGGGCAGCTCGGGGCGGGGGAGGGCAAGGACCTCCCCCAGCGCCGCCGCAGGCAGGGGGCGGAGCCCGATCCCGCCCGGCGCTCACTGATTGGTCGAGCGGCCCTGATTGACAGCTCCGGCGCCTGACCCGGCGGGGCGGGCGTTTTGCGACGGCGGCGCTTGACGGCGGCGGCGGCGGCAGCAGCAGTTGGCGGCGGCGGGCCCGGTGGCGGCGGGGCGGCCATGCTGCTCACCGTGTTCTGCCTGCGCCGCGACCGCAGCGAGCTCACCTTCTCCCTGCAGGTGGACGCCGACTTCGAGCTGCAGAACTTCCGCGCTCTCTGCGAGCTGGAGTCCGGCATCCCGGCGTCCGAGAGCCAGGTCAGGCCCTGCGCGCCGCCTTGGGCACAGGCGCTTCCCTTTGCCCTCAAACCCCTCCTCTTCCCCTCAGGAGAGGGCTCCGGTCCGGCGGTGTTTTCCTTTGGGAAGGGCTCCGTCCCCTCCCGCGGCGGAGCTGACGGGGAGGGCAGGAAGGTGTGCGTTGTTACTGGGGTGTCGGAGGAATTCGGTGTGCAAGTTGGGAGGAGTGGAGTGAGAGGAGCGGAACCAAGGGTGGGGATGGCGGCAGAGCCTGGGATCGAGCCCGAAATGCTCAGGAAAAGGTTTATTTAATGGATCAGCGTGTTCCTGCTCGCAGCCGGGTCGGAAAGGGCAGTTGGAGGCTTTTCCCTCCCCTCCTTTCCCTTTCCTTGCAGGTGCAGGGACTGAGCAGAACATCCGCCCGGTTCCCCCCAAAATCCCCCTTCCAGCCCCAATTCGGGGCTTACTCACAGCGTGCTGAAACACGAGGCTGCGGCGTGGGGGCGGCTCTGGCCCGTCTGCCCGTCCGTCTGCCCATCCATCTGGGCTTTACTCAATGTTTTGGGCGCAGTCCTGCTGTTCCCCCCCCTGTTTCTACCCGTTTCTTGTCGAGGCATTGCTGGACAGGGCGATGTCCCTTTTCCCGGGGCGCTGGCAGAGTTAGTGGAGTTTTGTGGGATGACTTTTGCTTCCTAAGCCTTTTCCCAGTCTAAATTAATGAAGTGTTTTTCCAGTGAAGGGAATATTAGTCAGCGATGGAAAAAGTGCTGAAGCAGCCCTTGAGGTGGACGTGTTCCCTCACCAAACAGGTTCCTGACGTGGTGTTTTGCTTTACCTTTGCCTTCAGTGAGCCTTTGGTTTTAGACCCAGAGGCTGGATGTGAGGCGCATGTCCTCTGCAAAGCCAGGGTACAAAATCAAGGTGAAATGGATTTTCCTTTAGGGGAAAAAACCCTTGGGTTTTGGTAGGTAGGTAGAGAGGAACCACCTCACACAAAGGTTCCTGTCCCTACGCTCCAGCAAACCCTTGTGTCTGTGTTGCAGCCGCTGTTGAATTTGTGGCCAGCAATGGGGACAACCACAGCATAACTCCTCACTTTGGTCTCCATCACCTGCCAGCTCTGGGTTGGGATAATGAGGGCTCATGGACTTTTCTACTTATATTTTGGTTGTAAGTTTTTGCTCTGTTGCAATGAAACCCAACGGAGTTTTGTACTGAAATCAGCTGCAGGTAATGGGGATCAGCGCTGGGCTTTTTGTAGCCATTGCTGCCTCCTCGTGCTCACCCATCTGCTGTTTGTGCATCCCCTTGCTTCATTCTCGTGTTGTGTCTAGCTGTGTATTCACTTTCTCTGTTGTTTCTGCCTAGTGCTTGTGAAGTGTTTTGAGGATCTTTGTGGGTGCTGAGGCGCTGGCACAGGGTGCCCAGAGAAGCTGTGGCTGCCCCATCCCTGGCAGTGCTCAAGGCCAGGTTGGACACAGGGGCTTGGAGCAAGCTGCTCCAGTGGAAGGGGTCCCTGCCTGTGGCAGGGGTTGGAACTGATGAGCTTTAAGGTCCCTTCCAACCCAGACCAGTCTGGGTTTCTATGACCTTCACTGGGGAGAAAGGTATAAAACCACAAGTTATCAGCAAAGCAGGTTGTGTGGAAGGATTTTATGTGCTCAGACCATCCTCCTCAAACAGGCAGTGTTACATTCACCAAACCAGGTAGTTTGATGCCATTTTCCCATAACCAGGGCATATGTTGAAGGTGTCACATCAGCACTAAAGAGAGGATGAATTTCATAGTAAGGGTTGTGCAGGATGGAGTAAACCTTTCATGTGTGGAGGAGTGTTCATCCCACTCTCACTCTCTGCTGGTTTGTGACATTAATTCTGGGTGCTGCAGCTGGGGCGGAGGTGAGCAGGGGCTGTGGTCACAGGGTGGCATGAGATAACGAAAACGCTGCTTGCAGGCTGTGGTGATAAGAGGATCTGTGCTGGGAGAGGGGAACTAATTTGGCTCACTGTGGTTTCCTCCACACATCGAGGTGGTGGCTTTTCTGGAGGGAGATGGGGAGGCTCTCGGCAGAACCGTGTTCTTCGGCAGCACCGCTGATTTCCTTCATTTCTCTTTCTTTGCATGCCACATGTCCCCTGTCCTTGGCTGGGCATAGGGTTATTTCACGGGTTCTGCGTTTGGATTGATCTATGGTTGCTGGTGGTATCTAGTGCTCTTGATTGGGGTTCCTTGCTCCATAAGGAGGTTCTACCCTGTGGTATCGTATCCATCCATTGTGCGGTCTTAGCACCTGCATCCTGGCCCAGGCCACATCCAGAAGAGCCCATGTCCGGTGCCTGGCCAGCAAACAAAAGGGTGCTGCAAACCAGACAATCCAAACACACCAAGTTACATCAGCTTGTTCTAAGAGCAGAGCGGAGTGGGTCAGAAGCTGCTAAGCCAGGCTGCTAATGGACGTAGAGTGAGCTCGGAGCACTTAATTCATTGTCTGAGGTGTTAAGGCCGAATGCTCATAAATCCAATTCCAGGAAGACGACAGAGGCAAAACCTCACTTAAACTGATTAACTTGTCTCTTCCCGAGTGTCTGAGCAGGGAAACTGCCATTTCAGACTTGCACGTCCAGCTGGGATTCACCCCACACTTGCTTTCCCTGCGGGCAGCGGTGTTACTGAGTCAGGCTGGGCAGGACGCGTCTGGTAACGCACAAGGATACACTGGGACTCTTCCCATCACAGCCTAACGTGAATTATGCTGGTAATGTCTTGCAAGCCATCAGAATAGCAAGGAATATTGCTTACAGACCTGTGTTTGCTTTGGAAGGGGCCCAGTCTAGTGCAGTAGTGCTGAGGCTGGGAGGTGTGTTGTTAATGAGGAGGTAGGAAGCTCGTGCAGGATTCTCTCATGCTGATGGCTCTCATTGCTGTTGGTATGGGGTTCTTGTTGGTTTTGCCTTTTCTGTGTCTTTGGCACTGCTGCTGCCGGTGGATCTCAGCTGTTAACCCAGTAGTGAGATTCTGTGTTGTTTCTGAGTTGCTGGAGTAAAGCAGTGAACGTCAGGAGCATCTTCCAGACATACAGACGTGCAGTAACTGGGGGGCTTTTTGGATCTTCTTTTTGGCTCTGCTGCTTGCGATAGCATCGCACAGAGCTGTGGTCCATCCACGTGAGGACTGCAGAGCTGCTTCGCACTGCTGCCAGTCCTGACCTGTAGCAAACCCGTTGTTGCTGAACCGGCCTTTTCCAGACCCAGTTTTGCTAAACAAGGTGGTAAATGTGAAATTCAATCATATGCCCAACGGGTTTAGGCTGAGCTCTCCAGCACTTCTCACTCTGGACTCCTGCTAGGGGTAGGAGCTGTTGAACTGGGTCTCGTTGTGCCCCAATGGAGGCACAGGAACTGTAATGTTTAGCTGATACCATTTCTGGGAACATCTCTTCCTGTAAGTCACATCTTTATTTTGTTTTCTGGCTTCTCTGTAATTCAGGGCATCTGTAGGTATCACAGATCTAACGTGAATAGAAATGTTCCCATGGTGATTGTTCATTTTGATCTCAATATGATTTTATGTTTAATCTGTGGACCCCTTGTTAAGGCAGATTATCTTAACAGAAAAGGATGCAAATGTGTTTTGTAGTCAAAAGAAGTTACTTCCCCACCACAGGCTGACTGCAGTCTCAGGAGGGGTGTTTGGGTGCTGAACCCTCATGTCTGGGTAAAGTTACATCAATGAAGTAAACTGGAAATCACTGAGCTGATTACTGTGGGCCTTGTAAAACTGGTTCTTCTGGGGAGCTGTTGTGGGAGAAGGCAGGGACTGTAGATATTGAACTGCATCTTCCATGGGTCTGCCCTGATTGGTGCTGCCTGTGGGTGTGCAGTTGGTCCTTGGTCAGTACGTGTTGACAGTGCAGTAGAAGACGGTTGTGACTTGTGATCTTAGAGACTGGAGTTTGGAAATGTGTGGTGAACGGGCCTGGGGCAAGGCTTACTTTCTTTCACAATGTTGGCCTCTAATTAAAGGAGACCAGCCCTTCTCTGAGATGCTGAGTTTTGAGGAACCCCTGCCAGATTTCAGCAAGACCGAGTCCGTGTCCTTGTTCAACCACTCGTTGAGGCCTTTCTGTGCCTGAGGTGGAGGTGCTTGGGCAGGGCTGTGGTGAGCACTGCTTACCTTCCCTTCTGAAGCTCCAGATGGGGCCAGAGGATTTACTGGAGCCCTTTCCTGAGATAATAACCTCTTGCTAGTTTTTATCATCCCCTGCTTTGCATTACTGGGGTTTTCCACTGCTCTCTCCATGAACAGATAGTCTATGCGGAGCGGCCGCTGACAGACAACAACAGATCTTTGGCCTCCTATGGCTTGAAAGACGGGGATGTGGTGATCCTGCGACAGAAAGAGGCCGTAGAGCCGCGGCCCTCCATCCGTTTCCCAGGTGAGAAAGGATTTGGGCTGCCATTTGCTCAGAGCATGCAAAGATCTCCATGTTTATCAAACACCAATTCCATGTCTTGTCGGTCTCCTTTAGCAATTCACTAAGCAAAGCACCTTGGAAGGGAGGGTGGTTAGGGGTGAGGTGGGAGGCTTTGAAAATTACCCAGAGGGCTTGTTTTTAATGGGATTTTTTTCTTCCAAGGAAGCAAATATCATTTTACTGTTCTCCTGGGGGCATGCAGAGAGAGCAAGGAAGGGAACTGGTTCAGAACAGCAGGGTTTGTAAAGGGCTGTGAATATTTATACAACCACCTGGTGTAATGGCACAGTAATATGTGGTCTGCACGGCTCAGGTGCATTAAAAGGCTGTATTGATGTGCTCTTTGAATCCACACATGACAGATACCCAGAGCAGCTGCATCTCAACAAACCCAGTTATGCAACTGTGCTACAGAGACTCCTCTGAGCAGAGCTCTGCTCCTCTGTCCTGCATTCCGCAGCCATTCCCAGCAAATCCGTGTCATAAAACATGGCTGGAAAAGAAGGTGCTGCTGGCTGAGAAGGGCATGGGAGCATTGCTTGAGGTCTTCGTCCTCCTGCCTCAGCTGGAGGATGGGTACCTGCAATGCAGGTCTGCAGAAATGCCACTTCTCTTTTTTTCCCTGGTTGGTTGTTTTAATCCGTGAGATTCAGAAGCGCCTTAGAGAGACGTGAGGTTCAGCCTTGCAATCCCTCCATGTGGAATTCACATTGGTGAAGCTGGCAATAATGAGTCTGTGATTCACTAAATGCGTTTCAGGGGATAAGAAAATGGGCCAGATAGAAGGCTGGACGAGTTACGTCAAGCCACGCTGGCATCCCTAACCCAGTAACCTGCATGCGTGGCCATGCTTCCAAACTGCTCTTCCAGAATCTGGTCTAATACTGCAGCATTAAGAGCGATTTTCCCAGTGTGAACGTGAAGCACCAACACCTCTGACCTCTTTCTCCCTCAAGGTCTGCCCAGGATAGACTTCAGCAGCATCGCGGTTCCGGGCACCTCCACGCAGCAGCAGCAGCAGCAGCCGCCAGCGCAGCGCCTGCGCCCGTCGCCTCCCGATGCCCCCTCGTTCCCCCAGGGGCTGGACAACCCGGCGCTGCTCCGGGAGATGCTGCTCGCAAACCCCCACGAGCTGTCGCTGCTGAAGGAGCGGAACCCGCCCTTGGCAGAGGCGCTGCTGAGCGGAGACCTCGGTGAGGTGGGGGTTAACCTTTGGGAGGTGGTTTGGAACCTGTTGGAGCTCCCTTCTAACAAAAGGCAGCTGCGGGTGTTTAACTGGGGTGTTTGCTGCCAACTCCTTGTTGGCGCTGATAAAAGGTGCCAGTTGGGAATACTCAAGGCAAAGTTCCTTTCGTAACAAGACATTTCTGCCGAGTTGGGTGCATTTCTCCTGCTTGGCTGCTTTAATATCCTCAGTCCCCTACTTTGAAATATCAGCTGCACAGATGAGTTGAGTTTCTGTGATCACAAGTGGCTCAGCAACTGATTTTTCATAGAGTCATAATCCCAGACTAGTTTGTGTTCGAAGGGACCTTAAAGCTCATCCAGCTCCAACCCCTGCCACGGGCAGGGACACCTTCCACCAGAGCAGGTTGCTCCAAGCACCATCCAACCTGGCCTTGAGCACTGTGATTAATTTGGGTGCAGTTGAAGCCTAGTATAATGTCCTTGATTTCCTCTGCAGTTGAGTCTGTGTTGGTCCTTCATCCTTCATGTGATTAAAGGTGTGAAGTCTCGTGTCCTTTCAGTATTTAAACAGAGTGGTGGTGTGGGCATCAGCAGTTGTGCTTTCTGAACCGCTGCAAGATGGTTAGTTAGGAAATAAATCCTGTTGAGTTTGGGAAAATGAATCATCGGATAGTTAGGGTTGGAAAGGACCTCAAGATCATCCAGTTCTAACCCCCCTGGCATAGGCAGAGAATGAAGTATCTTCTAGCAGGAAACTTTCTTCCCCACTTTCAAGGATACATCCTTGTCATTTCTCGCTGTCAAATAAAGCTAGAAAGGAGCTTGCATGAATATTCTTGGTCTGTTTCATTTCCCAATTCTGACTTCAGTTTATAGCCAGAGTTAAAACCACATTGCTTGTGCTCTTCTTGCTAGTGCTGTGCCTGTAGTGCCAGTGTTTCTCCATCACCTTGACAAGATGTGCTGCTCCTGGCAGGGAAAACAAGAGGTTAAGCCCTAGACACCCAGAACTGGCTGATCCTCTGCTCTGTCTTGCCTTGCGCATGTAAACTTTGACTCGGATGTGTGGTTTTAGCTTGCTGTGGCAAACTGGGGCTGCTAAGAAGGATGGGGTTTGAGCTGTTCATGCCTGCCTTGTTCTCTATTGCTACTGTTAGTGTTTGGGCACAGATCCAGTTCAGCTCTGGCTCTCATGCCCCAGTACATGCATAGATACGTACTGCAAGAGCTGTAGAAGGTACCTGCTATACAGAAGCCTGATTTAAAACATAAAAACCCAAACAAGTAAGAAAATAAAGCTAATACCTTCCTGAACAGCCTCCGAGCCAGTGACCTTCTTCATGGGAACTGCATTTCTGGAAGCAAACCCACAACCTTCTGTGTTTACAGAACTTAATTTATTGCCAAGTCCTTTTGGGACTGCACGTGATCACATCCAAGTAGTGAAAACCAGCCAGAGGCCCTCCAAAAAGTGGGGATCTGAAAGCTGTGTTCTTAAAACATGCACTTAAAACTTTGTGAAGTGGGTGTCCCAGCTAGGAGCTCTTGATTGCAGTGGCAGGTATTCAGCTGTGGGGATGATGATGTCTTTGTCTGTGTTGCTTGGGTTTAAAGTAAGTTTTGTTGTTAGCTTTTGGTTTTTGATGGGTCCACAGGCTGCTCTTTTACTGGGAATGCTGAGTATAAAATGTGGCACATTTTGCAAGCTGTTCTTGGGGATGGGCATCTTGCTGAGAGCTGTGAAACCTCCGTTCTATTTGTCTCTGAAGCTGTTTCAAAATGCACGTGCACTTAAGCCTCTCAATGGAGTTGTGCAGATTCTTAGTCCTGATTTGTGCTTCGGGTCTCATTTATCTGCTGGTTTTGCAGCTGTTTGGGTATTTTTGGCATATTGTGTAGGCAATTCTTGCTGCAGTAGAAGAATGAATTCGTGGTTTAATGGCAGCTCTTTGGTTTAAATATATTGTCTTTGTGGTTTTCTCCATATTTCATCCCTATAAAAATGTATGTGCAGGGAAATTGAGTCTGATTGTGCTGAGTTTGGGTAGCAGGCACAAGGAGAAAGAGTCCAGTCACTTTTCATCTCAGTGGGTTCCCAAGTTTGGTCCTTTGCCGTCCATCAGTGCTGCCTTCAGAGGAAGCCTTTTTTTGCATGTGCTGTTGACTCTAGCCCTGAGTGCGTGCTGGCAGAAAAAGAAGAGTTTGCTGTGCCAGACCTTGATTTGTAAGAGCGATTTCCAGTAAAGAGCATTTCTGTGTCTCCCTGTTACTGCAGAGAAATTCACCAGGGTGTTGCTGGAGCAGCAGCAGGACCGAGCCCGGCGGGAGCAGGAGAGGATCCGGCTCTATTCAGCTGACCCTTTTGATCTCGAGGCACAGGCCAAGATAGAAGAAGACATAAGGTAGGAAACTGAAGTCACTTGCAGGCTTTGGAGGTCTTCACAGTGCCTTTTTCCACAGCGTGCCTCCATCCATGGTGTGTTTTCCATGGAAGATGCATGGAGCATGTTTAGATCCTGCCTTAAGAAACGCATTTGCTTGGAGGGCGATGCTCTGAGCCGCTTTTGCACATGGGAAGTTTGGGATTCAGGGACATGTGGGTGCACCCCATCCTTCAGAGGTATCTATCTGAGCACAGATCATGAGGTGGCAGTATCGCTGTCCGTGCATGTGATGTCCCAGAGCTGCCTAAGCTGGTTCCCTTTGAAACAAGAGCCGAGATCCTCTGGTGAGGTGCTACTCGGGTGCCTCAGGCATGTTTTGAACCTCGGGCTTGTGTTCGTCTCTAGGCTGATCTCTCTGCACAGCAACGTGGCGTCATTTCTGCCAGCTGCCTTCCAGATTGGGTTTTGTGTACTGCTAATTGGTTTGTGTCTCTGGCTAATTCCAGGCCCGGAACATCGCTGCTGTCAGAAGAGATGTTCTGTAGAAATATGTTCTGTTCATCAGCACTCGCTCCCTCTTGCTGTCTTCCAAGTGTAATTGCATTGGGCTGGGGCTTGATTCTTACACTGAGTGATAAATCCTTGAGTCAGATCATGTCGGATGCTTTCTTCCTCAACTCAGAAATGTCTTTCTGGTTCAGGCTCAGAGTTGATCATAACCAAAATTCAGTTGCAATAAGAGTCATTCTTGCATTGCAGCTGACAAGGTATTGGTGCTGGATAAATGCTTTGCTTAGCAAAGCAGGAAAACACACATCTGTAGATAGCAAAACGTTGCTTGAGGCACAGGAATGCCTTCCTGCTTCCCTGGATGGAGGGACAGATAAAGGTGATATGCCCGAGGCCGTGCAGCTGTCCCCAGATTTCACACCTTGAGCTCTTTGCTTCATTAGATGTGCTGTGCCCAGGATTGACAGGAGGCTGTGGCAAGTGTCCCGTTTGTTTTGAGACATGTTTCTGCCCTTCAAAGTGTATCTTAGATGGAGTGTCAGGCACAGAGAAAACAGAGTAATGGATTTGACAAGAGAACAAACTGAAGATTAACCACTGTGTATCCGATGTAAGCTTAAATAATAAAAGTCAGGACAATATGTGACTTCTTGATGCATGAATACATGAAGTGGGACATGCTGGCAGTAGGGTGCTTTAGCTCCCAAGTGAGCCAGGTATCAGGGGCCATTAACTATTTACCCTTCAGCACCAAGAAACCTCATCTCCCCATCACTGGGGGAAGGCTTACCACAGCACAGAAGATGGGTAAGAGTGGAGCTTGAGGTTTTCCCCTTCCCCAGCTGAGGAGTTAAAATGAAGTGGCATCAAAATTGGAAGCCTTTTTCCCTTTTTGGTAGATGAAGCTATTTTGGATACATTTGCTGTGGATGCCCATCACTTCCAAGATACTTCTTGGGCTGTGGTAGGCTTCTGGAAGCATGTTTCTTCTATAGGCTTGAAATGGCACCAGAGGTTTGTGCTCATGGTGGTGTTTCTCCCTGCAATTTTGCTCACCTCCCTCCTTTCCTGTGCCTGGCAAAGAGAAGATACCAGGGAAACGTTGGAGGATTTGAATGTTCAGCTGCTGTGTGGGATTCCAGCATTGTAGCTACTGGCAACATTGTCATTGTGTGCCCTCAGTGCTTTATTTTAGAGTAATAAATACACAGGTTTTTCGCTCAGAAGCTCTCCAGGTTAACTCTGTGGTGATGGGTTTCTGTTGCAAACAGAAGGTTGTCGGGAGCTGTAGTGTGAGTTAGGCAGGGTGTTGGAAGGAGCAGTCTCCATGGCTCTGGATTAAGCCAAGGTCATTACTAGCAACTCGTCTTCTGGGAAGCCTGTGTGTAGCTAATGAAGCAGTCCCTGGTGTGCTCTGGGTGTGCTGTTTGTAAGGTGAGCTGCAGTGGGTGGGATTACTGGGTCTGTTTGTAAGTCAGAGGGATGCTTGTAAGGTTCAGCTGATGGAAGGGCTGATTCGTCTCTCTCTTCTCCATTAAAATCAGGCAGCAAAACATTGAAGAAAACATGACGATAGCAATGGAAGAGGCCCCGGAGAGCTTTGGGCAGGTGGTGATGCTGTACATTAACTGCAAAGTCAATGGACATCCAGTGAAAGCCTTTGTTGACTCAGGTGAACTGACTCTTTCTCATCTCTTTGCTCTCCTTTTTCTCTCACTGAAGGAGACAGCAATCATTCCAAAATCATTGCCCAAAAAATCCACACTAAAGCACTGTGTTAGAAGATTTTGAAGCATCTAATTAAAACCTGAGAGCAGCCTGGGCATTGAGGGCGGCAAGACTGTTGAGAGAAGCAGCACACACAAGTGCTTGAGCCCTTCAGACCAAGGCTCTTGGGAGAATTTCTGGGCTCCAGTGCCAGAACGGTCACTGCCACGTGTCTGCCTTATCTCATTTTACAGATGGGGGGGATTACACGTGCCTTTAATGTAGTGCTTCCCATCCACAGCCTTAAAGGGAAAGTACTTGGGGTTATTCCAGCTCTACGGTAATACTGCTGTGTGGTTACAGTCCATTCAACATAGTGGGATTCACAGGAAAATTTACACCCCAGTGCAGTTGCCTGATGCAGGCAGGTTGGTTTCCCAGCTGCTGAGTGCAAAATCTTAAGCCCTTCCAGGGGAGAATTTGCATCTGTGTTGAGCTCTCAGGTTTTAACGCCACTTCTGTTGCTGGTAGGTGCCCAGATGACCATCATGAGCCAAGCTTGTGCTGAAAGGTGTAACATCATGAGGCTGGTAGATCGGCGATGGGCTGGCATTGCTAAAGGTGTAGGGACGCAGAAAATCATCGGCAGAGTGCACTTAGGTAAGTGCTGGCATTCTGCATGGGGCAGCTTCAGCAGCAGCGTGACTGCATTTCCCGCACTCTTGGCACCAGGAGGATCTGTTTTAATGCTATAATTGCTAGGAAGTCCCACAGAGTAAAATAAAAGTGCATCTGCAGAGTGTTTGCTTGTCTCAGGAAAAGATTCTGTCTCGTTTAATGCTTTTTTAATGGAATTACCTTAGCGCTTTTAGGTGCAGGAGTCCTCAGCTCCTGCAGACAGAGAGGATGTGTTCACTCTGGGTGCAAAAAACAAGGCTAATGTCTTTGGGGTGGGACTGCTGGGCAGTATGATTTGCTCAGGAGGGCTCCAGTACAGTGGAGTGTGTTGTATTCCTTTGGGAAGAGAAGATTGGCTGTACTTTTGTGCAGTTTTTCTGGATGAGAGAAGATTGTCCTTATTGTCTGAAAAATTATTATCTTCACTGCACAGCTCTTCAGGCTTGGAGGGTTAGATGAGCAATTCATAAGGGTCGAGAGCAGGTCAGCTCTTAACTAGCTTCTTGAGACCAAGGCAGGCCTGGTAGTCCCTGAGGCTTGCCCAGGGCTGGATGTGCAGTGACCAAAATGCTATGTCAGAGCTCTGGTTTCAGATTTGCCAGGAGCAGACCTTGCCCAGGAGGTCAAAGAACTGCGAGTAGATTTATTGCACTGTAGGTATTGCAAGGAGGTAAACTCTTTTCCTTATATTTCAGCTCAGGTCCAGATTGAAGGAGATTTCCTTGCATGCTCCTTCTCAATCCTTGAAGAGCAGCCCATGGACATGCTTCTAGGACTGGATATGCTTAAAAGGCATCAGGTATCAGAACCTCATAGAAACATAAAATCCTAGAATGGTTTGTGGTGGAAGGGACCTTAAAGCTCCTCCAGCTCCAACCCCTGCCACTTGCAGGGACCCCTTCCACTGGAGCAGCTTGCTCCAAGCCCCTGTGTCCAACCTGGCCTTGAGCACTGCCAGGGATGGGGCAGCCACAGCTTCTCTGGGCACCCTGTGCCAGCGCCTCAGCACCCTCACAGGGAAGAGCTTCTGCCTAAGAGCTCAGCTCAGTCTCCCCTCGGGCAGGTTCAAGCCATTCCCCTTGGCCTGTCCCTACAGGCCCTTGTCCCAAGCCCCTCTCCAGGTTTCCTGCAGCCCCTTTAGGCACTGGAGCTGCTCTCAGGTCTCCCCTTCAGGAGCCTTCTCTTGTCCAGGCTGCCCCAGCCCAGCTCTCTCAGCCTGGCTCCAGAGCAGAGCTGCTTCAGTTCCTAACCTCTTTTGAAGCAGTTACCGGCTCTTCCGAGTTCAATGCTAAGTGCAACAGAAATACTTTCATTGCCTGGGAAAGCATTAGGATTTTTCTGGGGGGAGTTGCTGGTGGATTATCTTCCAATCAGTTATGAAGTACATATACTTCACACATCATGGATAGCTGGAGCATGTCTGGCAAGTTTTTGCTCTGATTGAAGATGCTCAGAGCTTTCCAACTGGATGATTTGTCACAAAGCAGGTCATAAGGGGCCCTTTGTTCAGAGCTCATGCTCTTGGCCCACAGTTGGCTGCTGAGAGCTCTTCCCATTGGAAGTGGATTGTTTAACCTTGTTTCTCCTTTTTCTCCGGGAATGGACTGGCTCTTACCCAGGCCCCTGATGTCTCGATGCTCTTTCACAGTGCTCCATTGATCTCAAGAAGAATGTACTGGTGATTGGCACGACGGGCTCACAGACCACGTTCCTCCCAGAGGGCGAGCTCCCGGAGTGTGCCCGGCTGGCATATGGGGCCGGGCGGGAGGACATCCGGCCAGAGGAGATCGCAGACCAGGAACTAGCAGAAGCAATACAGAAATCCGTAGAGGAAGCAGGTACCAGGAGCAGCCCAGTTGAAATACTGATCTGCATAGTTCCCTTGCTGTGTGGCAGGATGTCTGTCAGCAGGTCCCCCTTCTCAGCACCTAGGAGATGCAGTTTAATGCAGTATCAGCAAGTAAACAGTGGAGAGGAAGGGGCTTTATTCATGCTCATTGCCTCTAACTACACTTCTCTCTCCCTTTCTGTATAGCAAATCTGCATGAAGGCATTCGGGGGTGCTTGCTTTTCAGTGTGTGCTCTCCTTGCAACTTCCTACCTGCTCTGGTTTCTTGGCCTTCAAAGGTGTGGAGATAAATGATTGCCTCTGGCACCAGCTGTAGTGCCTAGGCAGGGACGTGGCTCAGTTGGGTGGTATTTCAGCAGCCTCATGTAAAGACAGCTTTGTGGGGGCTTCCACAAGTACTCTCTTAATAGCTGCAGCATGTAAAAATAGAGGAGCTGAAGCAATAAGAGCAAATCTCTGGACCAAAGATGACAATTCTTAGAACTAGCACGATTTCAGCATTTTTCCTTAGAGTGGTGCTTGTGCCCTCGGAAGGTGAAGTGCTTCTCTTACTGAGGCTGCTGGTACTCTGAATTTCAAAAGCAGCAGCTGAAGTCACATCCTTATATGTGTCTGCAAAGAGGATTTTCACCCTCCCCATAGTTTTGTTCCTTGTGCCTCTGGAATCCATGAGCTGCACAAATGAAGCCCAACTTTAGACTATGGAAGAATTTGGTAGCTGCAAAATGTAAAGTGGAGATGCCAAAATAGCTGAAAGCTGGGACCTGAAGTGTCTGTTTAATTCCTCCCTTCACTCCAGCATAGGCTTTTGACTGAAGGAAAGCTTCATTATTTTTGTTCCCTGCTATTCCATGAAGCTGTGAACACCTCACAAAGTGTATTCCTTAGGCCTTTTCCAAACCCTTTAAAGATAACAGTTTACATGCAGGTGTTTCCTAGAGATTTTCAAGTTTTACTGCTTATTGTCCCCCTGAAAGCATGCAGTGAGATTCTGCTTCCCACACATGCAAAACATGCTGGGTCATGTTTGAAATGATAGATTTGATTTCTTCAACATCTTTATTGCTAATCTTTGAAGAGTCTAGCATGTCCATATGTACAATTGAAGTGTGATAACCAGATTTAACCATATATACATATATGGTTAAATATATAGAAATATTTAACCATATATATATGGTTAAATATATAGAAATACGTATTTATATATAGATTGTATGTGATATATATAATATAAATATATATATTGTATATATATAACCAGTTGTAATGCGCTGACATTTTTCTTTAACACTTCCCAATTGCTGCTTGATAGTCCAAACAGTAAGTAGTGACTTTCCTGCAAATAATGAAGTTCCATTAAGGAGAGCTCAGGACTGCACTTATTGGTCCCTTTGACCAGTCCACTTCCATGCTAAGAATACAAGTTCTCCAGAGATGTAAAAACCTCAAGAGGAAGGCCTGGCTTTAATGAATCAGCAAGAAATGGTTTAGGAGTTTGACTTTTAAAGCCAAATTTGTATGTTTCTTAAGTTGCAGCAAATAGAGAGAAACACAAACATAGATTTGACCTTGTCCCTGTCAGGTTTTGGCAGCGCTAAAGGTCAGACTCAGCAGCTTGAGCTCGTGTCTCCTCACGTAACCTGCAGAGGAAACGTGCAGGTGTAAATGTTAGTGCTTTTCCTGTTCAGATGTTGAGCTTGGTGAAGCCTGGGTTGGTTTTTGCAATATCTCTCTATTTCAGAGAAGATTTTGCAGACATCGTAGTTGGTTGGGCTTAGTTCTCTGCCGAAAGGGTCAAATTAAAAGCAAACCTCGTCCCAAAATACGAGCCTTTACAATAAAGGTATTGTAATTGAATGCTTTAAAATAAAAAGTGCCTAAATGGAGTTAAAGCTGCTTATGTGGCTGCAGTTCCAAAGGCCATGTGGCTTTGTTCAGACTAATCAAGCCGCAGTTCACCACTGCTGCTGAGCCTTAGAGGAATGTCAGAGATGTATGAGAACAGGAAATCATTTTGGGTATTCATTTAGTGCTTGTAGAATACCCGTGCACAAAACTAAGGCAGGTCTCGTTTAGACTGACTCTGTATAAGTCTTAGATGTATTACAAGCCTCTGGCCCACAGGCATTTGTTGGCTATATCCAAAGATGCCAGAATATACCCTCTTCCTTTCTTCCCAAACTATTAGTTGCTGCCAGATGGTACCAGGAAATCCAAGTGAAAGAACAGGAAGGTGAAGCGGGAGAGGATGTAATGCAGCACCAAGGAAGCTCGGCTCTCTACAAGGCCTGTGTTCTTTCATAACAGCTTGAATTTTTGCTGCCTTCTGGTAGATGGTACAACAGACACTGCTGCATACATCTGGGGGCTATTAAAGTTCTTGTTCTGAATGCACCTGGGTGATTCTTGAGCTTTACTTCATCCCCTGAAGCCCACGTTTCAACACCTGCAGAAGGGCAGCTGAGGTGGTCATGGAGCCCCGGTGTGTTTTACTGTGATCCAGATCCCTCCACGTCTGTTTATCTCTGAGAGCTTGCTCTATTCTGCCTATATGAAGTGTTTCCCCTGCCACTGGGAGACTCGGTGACAATGGAGGATTTACAGAACTGGCAACAAAACTGCAGTAGCTTTAGGAAGTATAGTCAGTAGTTTACCCCTTACACAGCTTTTCATCCCGACAGCCTCGGTGCAAGAAAGGTGCTGCCACCACAAATGCAACTCAGGTTTTTCCTGATATATAGAGGAATTTATCCCTGCTGGTGCACTTTGTGGAGAAGAGTTTGTTCCCAGTGTTAGCTGGATCAATACCTTTGACAGGGCTGGGATTCAGCTCTTGTAGATACCCGTTGGAGCAGGATGACAATGGCTCTTGGAAGGACGATGTGGAGGAGTGCTTGGCAGGCTACCAGCTACTTCTGCTGTCTAAATGACAGCAACTCCCTCGTGTCTGATCAGACCCTTTATTACCAACCCACTGAATCAAAAGACAGTTCTGCTTCCTCTCTGAAGGATTGCCTTGGGAGCAGAGAGTGTGAATGTAATCCTGCTGCTTAGAGACAGAAACGGATCCCCCTGGTGTTCATCCGTATCCTGTGTCTGAAGCCTCTTTGCCACCCGGATGAAAGCTGAGCAGTCTGCAGATCTGCAGGATAATTCCGGCTTTTTAATACCCCAGCATCTCCAAGTTGTTGTAGGCGCATTAAGACCAGATGTGCAGGCAGCAGAAGGGATTGCTGTGTGCAGCGGCTGCTGCTCATTATACCAAAGCGTATTGATCAGGGTGTGGTGTTGCAGCATCACTGCTGTTTAACAGAGAACAAAAGAAACAAGTAGCTGAAGTGAGAAAGGCAGATTTCTTCCATGTTGTGGATCTGAAGGAATTCTTGGCTGTACTTGGGAATGGTTAGCTGTCCCCTGTACACCTGGGTATGTGCAGAAAGAGAAAGACTTCAGGTAAAACACTGAGTTTGGAGGCCTCTGGGAAGGGAAAGGAAACTAAAGCAAACAAATCATGCAGCACAATCTGGATATCTGACACTGGACAGAGTAGGGCTTTAATGGAAGAGCAGGCGCTGCTGCTGCAAAGGTCACGTTGGTGAATTACAGAGCGTGTGAGAGCTGATATATTAGCAAGATTAGACTATTAGCAAGATAAGTTCTCTTATTTAATCTCTCCTGATAACTAGAGCCAGTGTTTGGTGCTCCTGATAGAGATCTGCAATCCATCCGTTCTCAGGGTGGAGAAGGATGCAGTGAGCTGGGTTTGACTTCAGGCCGTCTCTTCCTTTGCTCTGCTCATCCCAGCCTCAGCCAGCAATTCCTTTGGGGGTTTCTGCCTTTCACCCTAGGATCTTTATGCTTCCCTTTTGCAGCAAGCTGGTGTTTTGGCACTGCTGGGAGCACAGCGCAGGGATTGTGTTGCCATCTCAGTTCTCATACCCCTGAAACATGCTGCCTGAATATCTTGAGCCTTACGGAGAACAAACCCGACATGTGCCTTGTGCTGTGTATATTTTATCCTATGTGTAGTATCACCCACGGGCCACTCTGCAGCTTCGATAGTACAGAACAGCCTTAAAATGGCTCTCAGCAGAGTTATTTTTGACTTGATGTAAGGAATTTCCCAGGCAGAACTCCTGGAAGCAGCGAACAGGAGGAGCTCAAGCTGCTTCCACACTGTCTTGATGGACAGTCGGGAGGGGAGCTCCGAGGTCACAGGACTGTAGCCATGCATGTGGTGTGCTCTGAATGCTAACACAAGTTTGGTGTGTTTGTTTCCTAATCCAAACAGAACGTCAGAAGCCTTGATGCATGTAGTGTGTGTTTACTGCAGCTGGAATGGGCCACAGACCAGGTATTTACAGCCACTGGTTTATAAGTTCTCTCTACTACAGTGAAAACACGGTTCTCCTGTGCCCTGACTACTTCTTTCTTTCTGTCTTCCATTAGAGAATAGTGACAAAGAAACTACCTCACTGGAAATGCCCTCATTACCAGCTTCTGATGGGTTTCAAAATCCAGTCCAGTCTTCAGGACTAAATTCCAAGATCTGTAATCCCACAAATCAATTACTTGATCGTTCTGTCTCTGCCCCTGCTTCAGTTTGCTCATCCGAATCCAGCCTCACAGAGCCCATTGATCCTAGAGCCGTAAAGTCTTTGGAGTCTTCAGCTGAATGCCAGATAACCCCAGAAGAAGAACATCCTCTGTTATCACAACATCTTTCCAGTAACACTTCCTTGGCAAATAATGACCCTTCTCCCCAGCCAAGGGAGGTGCCCTGTTGCAGCCCAGCTTGCCTTTCACAGAAGACACTCAAAGAAGCACTTATTGCTGACAGTCAAAAGGAATGTAAAGCTGAAGAACAAGACCGTGATCAGGAATGTCCTTTGGAAGTGACAAAAGCAAATAGTTTGGTTGACACTGCTGCTGAACGTGGGCAAAATAAAGATGTATTTCTGTCTTCAGAACAGGAAGGGAAGTATGAGCTTCCCATAGTCCATCGGACACACAAAGAACCAGAGAAGGAACACCTGGAGGAGCAAACTGAGACAACTGACCCAGAACCTCCTTGCCGTGTTGGTGAGGTTGAGAAACCTGCTGTGGAAGAAGCCAGCCAGCCAGAAAATCCTCCTGTGGAAGTGAGAGGAGGTGGACTGGGGAAACCAGGTCTTTCCTGTGGGAAAGGGAGTATCCAAATGTCAGCCTCCTTCAGCTGTACACATACGGAAGCCTTAATGGAAGTAGATGTGGTTGAGCAGCCTGCAGCTGAAGTGCAGAGCTCAACAAGTGAGCAGAAGCAGCAGGCTGGGAACAGAAGTGGATCCAACCTGAACTCGGATGCCTTTTCCATGGAAGTGGAGTCGCCGAAGTCTGCATCCTCCTTGAGTGATCCGCTTTCCATCGGTGACGTTCCACAGTCTAAAAGCACGGGTGAGATTCCTGCAAAGTACACCGAGTTGTATAATCAGCTGGTGGCTGAAGGCAACTCTTCCCCTTCCAGCATCCATCCACTGGACATGGATCCAGGAAGAGCTTCCGAAGAGCGATGTTTCTCTCTTGCATCAGCCTTGAAAGAGCTTCACAAACTCTTGGTTATCAGTCGGAAAGGAGAATGTAAAATCCTTGCCTCTGAAGAAGTCTCCCAGCTGGAAATGGCTCACACAGGGCCAGCAGCACAGCAGAAGGGGCTTTCTGAAGATAAGCAGAAAAGCTCGGATCCACAACTGAGTTGTTCCTCCTATGAGGTGAGGTCTGAAGGTAGAAAAGCAGAGGGGAAACAGCCTTGTGATTGTGGCATCGAAAACATCAGCGCTGGGTCTGGTGGTCACATAGAGTCTGCTCTTGGAGAAGGTGCTTCTGAGATTCAGAAGCTTTCAGGTAAGAGTGATTTGGTCATGGTGAATTCTGCAGCCACATCTGACCAGCAGCAGAGCTCAGAGCAGGAGGAGGTTTTGGCAGGAGGTCATCAGAGTCCAGCTGGTCCCACTCTGGAGCAGACGATACCCGTTTCCTCTGCACCCACTGCGGATGAGGGTGCACCTCAAGATACTCAGAGCCTGTGCACAGGAGCACCCGGGAGAAGCAGCAGTTCTGCTCCAGAAGGTCCATGCCTGGGGGAGTGTGAGGAACCAGCGCAGAACCCACCAGCTGCCTGTACTGGACTTGCCTTGGGAGCTTCTCCCCTCCCTGCCTTCCCTGCAGCTGATGTTGATCGGATCCTTGGTGCTGGTTTTACCATGCAGGAAGCTCTTGAGGCTTTGGAACAAGCAGATGGAAACACAGATCTTGCTCTTCTCATCTTGCTGGCTAAGAGTATTGTTGTTCCTACATAACCACGGAAGAGGTAGCTGACTGGGGTGTCTTTTCTTTTAAAGGACATATCTAAATTACATACCATGATGTGCAAGCTGAATGTGAGCCAGGTTTTAATTCTTTGCAGCCAAAGTAACTTGTCTCTTCTGTTTCACTCGTTAGATTTGGCCTTTGAAAAGAACAAAAGTGTCCTAGCATTGTGTGGACAGAATAGCTTTTAATGACGCATACTGGATGAAAATTCATGGGTTTGTTTCAATGTACAAGTTTAGAATAAGCTCCAATGTTACGAATAAAAAGCAGAAGCCATTCAGGTGCCTGCCCTGGCCGGCGCAGAGCAGGTTGTGAAGTGAATTGAGGGGGTGTGTGTGCAGGACAGGAGCTGCACACTGAGCTTGGTGCGGCGCCGACACGGCAGCATGTATCCAGATGGACTCTGGGATCTGGTTTAGCTCTCCTGTGTTTCGTAACCCAATGTCTGTGACACATGAAACTACTGTGGCAGCTACTAAAGGTCTGTAGATGCCCACAGACGTGTAGTGCTTTGCAGGAGGAGCACAGGGCGAGGGGGGGTTGGATACGTGTGCAGTTTTGGGTGTGCACAGGGAAGGCTGATGCCTATTTTTGCCAAACCCTTTTCTGCTCTTGGGCCAGTGTGTTCAAGTTTACAACATGGGGATAGAAGAAGGGAAGAGATAGAATTTGGTGCTACCAAAACGTAAAAGAGACGTTTTAACTTATTTGAAGATGTGCTGGTATTAATTGTAGGGGCGGGGATGGAAAAGGAGTGGTTTACATTTTCTTTCTAGCCTTGCCCACACCATGTTTCCCCAGACAAAAGAACAAGCTCAACCACTTTAAGGCAAAATGATGAAATTATAACAAACCATCCATGTGTTACAGCTCCCTCTGCCCGGGGAAGAACGAACTGTTGCAGTGGATGCATTCTCTATGCACCAAGCAGTGGGTGATCAGGAGGATGAAGAAATCTGCTTTGCACTAGTTTTACCTGGATGTTTGGGGATGATCAGCCTCTCAGCTGTGGAAATGCAAACTGTGGGGCACCAGCAGCAGCTGGTGGGTACTAATTTAATACCTCTTCAGAGAGCGAGGGCTCCCCAATAGGGTTTATGAAACAAATGCACTGATGTGGCTTCTGCATTAACAGTTGTGGCCTTCTGGGATGTCCCAGGTGAGTGATGAGGACTCACCAAGGCTGTGCTGTAGGAAGCCCTTTCCAGATGTTGGTTTTGGGGGGATGAACTACTTTGTGATGCTCTGCAAAGCCCCAAAACCATGTTGGGGCTGGGGAAGGGGAAGGGAAGCGTGGCTGAAAAATGATACCAAATTTTAAGTAGGAACTTTTTACTTGGATCCCACTTGCAAATGGCAGAAGTGGCTTTGTGTCAAGTGTTCATCTGGAATCTTCTGCTTTGAGCTACACCTGAAGTGATGGGTCCAGCAGCAGCTGGACACATGTTTCTGTCATGGCTTTCATTTGTTGTCATCATTGTCTCTGGCCTGTGTTCCTGGTGTTTTGCTTTCCCTGTTGCTTGGCAGATTTGCTTCCATGTGTGCGAGGCTTGTTTTTGTGCAGGGTGGCATTGAAAAACCAGCACAAATTTGGTTTCATCTGTGAACTCGCAGGAGTCCGTGGTGTCGGTGAGCTGTGGTTGTCAGGTTTGTCTTAGATGTTTGGGCAGCCAGGAGGTCCTCTAAGAGAAACCAACAGCTTTAAGGCATTTCTCTGTCTGTCAAATGGAGCTTTTGCATGCACTGTGAAGGTACCAGGTAGGCCTTGGGCTCCCAGATGTGTTTGGCTTATAGCCTGCTCCTTGTGATGCTGGCAGCAGGCAGTGCTCTGCTGTTTGGGAGCCCCTTGCCAGAGCAGCATTGAGTAATTCACTTGAGGCTCTGTTCAAAATGACTTACTGAGGCAAGAACACAGCTTTATCCTCTTCACTGGGCAGGTGGTACGTGTTACCCCTGCTGAAGTATTATCTGTTTGATATATTCTCCTTGCAGTGAGCACCTCAAATCAGTGAAAGCCCCCTCTGAAAAGGGTAACACTTGGGCTGGTGCGGGAGTACAGTGTCATCAGATGTCCCTCTAGAAGCCTTAGGAAATAAGATATATTAGACCCATTCCCATCTGCATCTGATTTACTATCAAAAGCAGCAACAAGAATGAGGCTCTCAGATCAGAGCATCCTCAGTCTAACCAGCTGAATCTGCTCCTGATTGACACCCTGGGGCTCAGTGAGGTGGTCCTAGGGGCAAACCCCCATCTGGTGCATAGACACCAGCTGCAGGTCGGCCCTTGGATGCATGAGAGCTGAATTTGCACCCTTAGCCTGCCAGCCAGCTTCTGGAAGCATCAGATAGTGGCTATTCAGTGGTATATACCCTTTTTGTATTTATACTTCATGGTTTTAGAAGCGATTGCTAATAGCTAGACAAAGTACTGCTGCTTCGCACCAAGCTGGTTAAAGGCTCTAGTTTTATGGCCTCATTTACTCAGACTGCATATACAGAATTTATGCTATACAAGCTTTAGAGCAGCAGCCAGTTTGCTTCAGTGCTCAGATTTATTCTTCGTCAAATATCATTTTTGAAATCTGCCCTTCTGCCAAAGCTGTTACTGAAGCGTTTATCAATAGTGCTAGAATTTCCTGGGTAGCTTTCTCTGGACTGCTAGAAACAGCCTGACCCCAACTGAGAAATACTTGTAAACCTATTCTGATCAAGTTAGTCCAAGCCTGGTGATTTAAATCTCTTTATTTCAGAGCCTTGCTTTGAGTGAATGGCTACGTGCTGCTAAATTAGAGAATCAGATTTTTAGGAGCAAGATTTACGTTGGAGAAAATTGGGGCCACGGTGAGTATTTAAGGTTAAGATAAAACGTAATAGAACATGTATTTAGTGAACATTGTCTAAAAGTTGTCTTCTGTTTTAACGTGCATGTGTGTCCTCTCTGCTGTACGCACACATCTTTTGCTCAGCCTTTAGCAATCTCTCAACTGATCCCTGGCCCATAAAGTGGGAATACCTCTATGTAGACTGCTACAGCTTGTTGGCTAGAGCAGGGGATCAAGGCAACACCAAAAGCTGTTCAGGTTTCCAACAAGCCATGTATCCTGGCCTCTCTTCACTCTCTTCCCCCTCCTCATTAATCACTGCTCCAATGCACTAATGTCACATCAGCTTAGCACAACTATTTACAAGTCCATCTATAGAGAGTAAAGCAACACTCGGAGGCTGCTTCATAAAGATGGCAGCGCCTGTGGCATGCCCCAGTGGGTCTGCAGAGCTTGTTTCTGGGTGCTCACTGGAGCCGCTGTGGTCGTGTCTCTTGCTGTGGGTTTCTGGGATGTATTCTTCAGGATGCCAAAGGAATTTACTCAGCCTCTTGCTAAATGCGTTTCTGTACTTGAGGCTCTAGGTGAGCTGAGAGGTGATGTTCAGTGAAACACCCACATCTGAAAGTTTCTGGGCACAGATAATGGTGACAAGGGGAGGAAATGTTTCCTGGTGATGGTTTTACCTGCTGCTGGACAGAGCTGAGCTGCATTATCGTTGACAATCTGCCTTGTTGCTACGTATGTTAAACTTCCTACGTAGACACTTGGTCTCCAGGACTGTTAACCTTGTACCTCCTCAATACGCTCCCTTCTTCCTGTCTCCCCTCTTGCCATTTCCTTTCCTCAAAAGTAGCAATATTTAAGTGTACTTGCTGAATGCTTAACTTCCAGGCAAGTTTTCTTTAACACACTATGCCATTTACAAATAAGAGGAGGAACAGATCCTAGAGGTTTCTTCACCAGACTTGGACTTCTTGCTGAATGGCTCCCCAGAACTCTAACATGAATTTAAAGAGGAGAAATCCAGAGGTATATCCCTGCCTTTCTCAGAAGTCAGCTTGGGAAGTGGGGTTGGTTTTGGGTACATCATTCCCTTCTGAAGCATTCAAGAGATTTCTTCCTGCACTGTGTAGACGAGGCTTAGTCTGTGATCCAAATGTGTAGCAGTTTGGGTTACTCTTTGATGCTTTTTAGCTTAAGAGTTTTACAGACTCACTTAAGGAGCTTGAGGGAATCAATACTCAGGAATCCTAAAGCTGGTTGCATTTGTGTCATTTACTCTTCTGGGCTGACCACTGCAGCAGTCCTCCCAGGAGGCTGGCAGGAGGAGTGGTTGTGGCAGCAGAGAATGGGATGTGGTTCTGCCCAAAGTAATACACACTTGATTCTTTTTTTGATTTTGATTATTTTTTTTTTTTTTTTTAATATTGGGGGACTGTTTATCAACAAAATGGATGTGTAAAAACATTTGATATTTAAAAAAAATGAATAAACACTTTATCATAACGTTGCTTGATTGGTCTGTCTGTATTCCTGAGGTCAGCAGCTCCGCGCTTCCATCCCTCTCTGGCTTCTTTTCCAAATCCAGTAGAATTTCCTTAACACAAATGTTGCCATTTTGAACATAACGAGTAGAAATCGGGGCCTGAGAACAGGCATGGGAAATTCCTGTATTCCCCGTTGGCAGGGATGGGCTGTTGAATCAAATCCTTCAGGCAGGACTTGGAAAAGCACTGGAGTACAACATAAACCAGCACTTGGCCACAGCATTATCTGCTGGAAGAATGAGCGAGGCACTCCTTGTGTCTCCTATCAAAACACCACATTTCCAGCCAGATTAGGAGATGGTTTTACTTTTCTGGAGCTGGAAGCTCTTGGGACATCAAAGAAGAAAGAAAAGAGGCATTTATATCTCTGGGAGGCTCATGGCAATTTCAGTTAGAAATAACTTCTTCTAAAGACCCTTAAGTGTCTTGTAATAGAACAGCTTTTGGAAGAGGGGAGTAGAGCATCTCCCTCTGTCACTTGTGTGCAGCCAGGCTTTGTCTCATGGAGCAGTAATTCCTTTCTCAGCTCTTGAAAAGCATGCATTGCCTCCTTGAGGCAAGCACGGAGGTTTTAACCGTATGAAATCTCTGCTGTCCAAAGAGCAGTTGGTGTTTGTGCCACGTGAGCAGAGCCTCAGAAGCAGGAGGGGTTGTGAATCAGTCATTGTGACAAAGCACTTCTTGGACAGTGGCTTCCTCCTCACATGCTCAGAGCCCTACACGTGATGCTGGTGTCAGCTCAGTTGTGTCATTAAGGCAGATATTAATTATGAGGGCAAAACTACCTTTTGATTCTGGTCTTGGGGTGGGAAAAGGGAAGGCTTTAATGTGTGTGCTGCTACAAGCCTGTTCATACATTGTCCAAAATGTTGGTGATGGTTTCTTCTGCTGAGAAATGATCTAAGGACTGAATGCTTCCCTTAAAAACTATTTGGAGCACTTGGGTCTTGTCCATTTTGCTTCAGAGCCCTGGATGATATGGTTTAGTGTGAGGTGTCCCTGCCTGTGGCAGGGGAGCTGGAACTGGATGATCTTAAGGTCCTTTCCAACCCCAACTATTCTGTGATTTTATGGATTTTTTTTTTTCTGGTGCTGTGTGTAAGTGCAGATTAGCCACTGTCACAGTTCTGTTCCCATTTGGGATTGTCCCAGCCTGGCTGAATTGAGGCATTGGCACTTTTTTAATGCCCCTTACATGGCCAAGAGAGGCTCAGCCCCTATGTAATAAATGTAAAGGTTACTGCAAGTTGCTGTGCTTCCCTTGGTTGTCTTTCATGGGCACTTTAGGAGTAGGATAAGGGACTTCCCGCAGAGTCCCCAACACACGAGGGATGTGGAGCTGCTGGAGCAAGGCCAGAGGAGGCCATGGAGATGCTGCGAGGGCTGGAGCAGCTCTGCTCTGGAGCCAGGCTGAGAGAGCTGGGCTGGGGCAGCCTGGACAAGAGAAGGCTCCTGAAGGGGAGACCTGAGAGCAGCTCCAGTGCCTAAAGGGGCTGCAGGAAAGCTGGAGAGGGGCTTGGGACAAGGGCCTGTAGGGACAGGCCAAGGGGAATGGCTTGAACCTGCCCGAGGGGAGACTGAGATGAGCTCTTAGGCAGAAGCTCTTCCCTGGGAGGGTGCTGAGGCGCTGGCACAGGGTGCCCAGAGAAGCTGTGGCTGCCCCATCCCTGGCAGTGCTCAAGGCCAGGTTGGACACAGGGGCTTGGAGCAAGCTGCTCCAGTGGGAGGGGTCCCTACCCATGGCAGGGGTTGGAGCTGGATGAGCTTTAAGTTCCCTTCCAACACAAACCAGGTTGGGATCCTGTGATGACAAACACAGGATTTTGGTTAGTCACGTGGGCACAGAGGCTGCATTAAGAGCAGGAGCTGGATGCAGAGAGGTGAGTGTTGTATCATTTGACTTCCTGCACCTGAGTATTTCAGAGAGAGAATGATCAACAGGAGGAACGTGACTGAGCCATCACTCACACATTCCTCAGTGCCACTCACTTGCTTCTCTTGTTTGTAGCATGTGCCTCGTGCTGCCTTACCAAATGAACCACTTTTTTGGGCAGGTTTGTTGCTAGAATGGGATTTGGAAAATTCTGGCCAGCCTGGCTTTTGGTTCCTTCTTGGCCTTACATCGATTATCTGCTCTGCCTCTTCTTTCCCTGGGGGTGAAGGAGCCCCTCAGGAAGAGTAATCACTGAAGAGTAATCACTGCGACCTAAGTGCCTTTAACAACTAAGTTCACTAATTACAGGGTGCTGTCATGGTTGCCCACACAAGCACTGAGTCATGCAGACAAGGTGAGGGTTGGTGGCTGAAATCCCTCACAACAGCAGCTGCCAAAGGAATCTGTTCTCAGTCCCTTTGCTTTCTTAGCCTCATAAAGCTATGGTTTCTTCCTTGCTTTTTCCTAATACTATTCATTTTTTTCTTGCTTACACCTATACTGCTACCTCCCAAAATGTTCCTTCTGCCTCTTCAATTTCCTTCTGGATCACTGACAACACCACTGCACTGCGCAGTAGAGTGTGGATCTCACGAGGATGGGATCTTGCACGTAACACGCTGCTGCAGCAGCTGAGATCCACTGCAGGGACTCCGAGTCCATTGCTATCCATTCGTGCCTTGATGGCTCCTCTCTTTGTGGGTCATCTTCCATGCTGACTTTGAGCTGTAAATACTGAGCAGAGTTAAGAAATCTCTTGGGATGAGGGTAGGAAGCAGTAGCATGGGGTGGGGGTGGAATGGTGCCTCCTGTGCTTATCCAGGGAGCCTGGGAGCTATCTTTAAGTGCTGGGAGCAGGGAATTTTCCATGTCGATCTGGAATTGCGTGGTGGGTGCTTGAAGGGATTACAAACAACTTGTTTTACTTGGACTAAAACAAAGACTTGGGGCATTCAAAACATCCAGGAAAACTGTAGGAGACCAGGAAGTCTGCTGCACCTTGGGATTACAGAGGTGGATATGCTGCATCTGATGCCTCCAGAGCAATGGGGAATGCAAACAGATGCACCGACCTGCTGGCTGGTGCTGTGCAGCTTTGCTTTATATCCTGAGCATGCTTTAAATCCGACAAGTCACCAGTGGAGAATAAAACAATGCATTGGATCTGATGGGTTTCTCTAAAAGGGGCTGACTTTATCTCTCCAATAACTTGTTAGGGATCAGGCTTGAATGTTTCATGCTCAGGACTGCTCCTGAGTCATTGTGTGTGCATTGTAGTGGGGATGTTTCCTGCCCCCCCCAGCTCAGCAGGAGTTTTACCACCTTCCCTTGGTGCCCAGACGAGCCCTGATCCTCAGCACAACGGCTCCTGCTTCTCCCGCTGCTGCTGGGGACCTGAGCAAAGAGGATTTGCATGGTTTGGCTCAGTTTTAACCCAGGCACCAAGGAGCTGCGCTCCTCCCTTCCCTGGGAGTTCCAGCCAGGCTTTCCAACGCTGTTGGACTGGCTGAGCCGTTCCTGCAACCACAGGGTGAGAGCAGGCTTGGTCTGGTGTGTTTCCTCTATCCAGGTCCTCGCTCAGCCCTTCCTTTCCAACAGGTTAGTTACAGAGGAAGGGGTGGGAATGGCACAGGGAACATTCCTGACAGCTCTTCCTTTTTGAATTGCTTTTACTTTCAGTTCCATTGTCAGTTACAGCTCCGAGTCCCCACTGGGGCCTTTCACGCTGGATGAGGAGGTGAATTTATTATTATCTTTTAGTTCTTAAAACACCGCCATTGAGCCTCTGCACCAACTCCTGCCTCTGGTGATGATGAGTGGGCTTTTAAGGACCTTTTCCCACTGTTGGAGGTTTGGGCTTGAGCCACACTTACCTACCCCATTTTTGGCTCCAAGGTGCTGTCCCACCAAGCACATAGAATCATAGAATGGGTTGGAAAGGACCTTAAGAGCATCCAGTTCCAACACCTCTGCCATGGGCAGGGACACCTCACACTAAACCATCCCACCCAAGGCTTCATCCAGCCTGGCCTTGAACACCACGAGGGATGGAGCACTCACAACCTCCCTGGGCAACCCATTCCAGTGCCTCACCACCCTAACGGGAAAGAATTTCCTCCTTCGATCCAATCTAAACTTCCCCTGTTTAAGTGTTAACCCGTTACCCCTTGTCCCATCACTGCAGTCCCTGATGAAGAGTCCCTCTCCAGCATCCTTGCAGCCCCCTTCAGACACTGGGAGCTGCTCTGAGGTCTCCACACCGCTTCTCTTCTCACATGAACCTTAGCATTCTCCTGCTCCATGTCGCTGGGACTGGAGGAAGCGCTGCTGAAGCCCAAGGTGATGGGATGCCATTTGCACCCCTGCCCTGTTCCACCACTGAGCATCTCTCCTTCGAGACTGGGCGCTGCCAGTGATGCAGAGGGTTGGGTTAACCAGTATACAAGGGGGTTAGAGGAATTTGCTTGCTTAAACAAAAGTATTGTCTGTTGTAAACACCTATCATGCCTACTAAGCAGAACAAGGCACAAACTACTGATAAGGGGAGAAGCAGAGATCTGGTTCTACTGATAAGCAACTATTGACAAGGACAAGCAGATGCCTGAGTCTATTGATAAGGGGGAGAAGCAGATGGTTTATGGCTGGGATACCGACCAAACCCTAACGCCATGCATGAAGATTAAAAGGTGAGACGTTTAAGAAGAGGAAGACTCATTTACTTCATCTTGAGACCCCTGCCCACAGGAGGAAAACTCATTTACTTCATCTTGAAGACCCCTGCCCACAGGAGGAAGACTCATTTACTTCATCTTGACACCCCTGCCCATGAGCAGAGGGGGGCACTGCGCAGGCGCAAAGGACCTTCTAGCTCATTAGAATACGAAGTGGGGATAGATATTAAATATGTATAGGCGTATCGAGTAATCTAATATGTATATGTATATATATCTAATATATATGTATATAATCTAACATGTATATGTATATATCGAGTAATCTAATGCATATGTATACCTTAAGAGAATAAACGTAAAGGAAAACCGACCCTGGGTGTGCACACTTTGGAGGAGCGATCGCCATGCACCTCAGCGCTGAATAAAGCATACCTACGAGTTATGGAGTCAATCCGCGTTATCACCAGCACCCCACAGAGCAGCGAGCGCCCGGTGTCCTCTCAGCAGGCACCCACCACCATTGCTGTCCCTTCGGGTCCCCTCAGGGGAGTGTGAAGGAGCCGACGCCATGTCCCCTTGTGTCCGCTCACTGGGCCATGACAGTCCCAAACATGTCCCATCAGAATGGTTTGGGGGGGAAAGGGACCTTAAAAGCTCCTCCAGCTCCAACCCCTTCCAGGGGTTGGAGCTGGAGGAGCTTTTAAGGTCCCTTTCCCCCCCAAACCAGGCTGGGCTTCCATGACATCAACATCCCCTCACACCCCGCCGCCATCTCCCCTCACTGCCCCTTGAGGGACCCGGCGCCATTTTCCCCCCCTCTCCTCAGTGCGGCCCCGCGGCCGCCATTAGCGACGGGGCGGACCCGCTGCCGGGGGCGGGCAGCGTTGTTCCCATTCCCATTCCCGTTCCCGTTCCCGTTTTACCTCAGTTCCTGTCGGAGCGCGGCGCCTGTGACGAGCGCTGCCCGGCTCCGCTCCCTCCTCCCCGCTGGGAGGCCCCGGCGCGGCCATGGCGCGTTGAGCGGTGACCACGGCCCCTACCCCGCAGCCGGGCCGGGGGCCGGGCCGGGCCAGGCCAACCGGCAGCACGGAGCCGGCCGGCGGGGTACGGCGGCGGCGGGGAGGCGAAAGGGCCCGGCGCGGAGGGCGGCATTCGGCCTCCGCCGGTAGGGCGAAGCGGCGGCCGGGCGGCAGCGCCATGGAGCCGGCTGAGGTAAAGGACCGCATCCTGGAGAACATCTCCCTCTCCGTCAAGAAGGTGAGCGGAGGGGCCATGGAGGCACCTTCCCCTGGCTCCGAGTGGGGGCCGTGGGGCTGAGACACCCCCCCCCCCTTCTCTATGGCTGTGGGGCTGGGGACACCCCATGGCCTCCCCTCTGTTGGCGCTGTGCGCTGGGGGACCCCCCCCCTCTGATGGCGTTGTGGGGTTGGGGACTCCTCTGCCCCGGGGGATCCCTGCGTTCTGCCTCTGCCGGAGATGTGGGGCTGGGGACACCCGGAGATGTGGGGCTGAACGGGAGTGCCTTGGGACCCACCCGCAGACCCCAGAGGCAGGGGCCTGGGGACACCCCAAGGCACCGGGGGGTGCTTTGGGACGGGAGCGTGGGGTCAAGGACACCGCTGCCAGAGGCTGGGGAAACTTTCAGGGATGGAGGCGTCCTCAGTGCCATGGGGCACCCCAAAGTGTGGGGTCACCCCCGGTGCGCCCTGCCAAAGGGACACCGCCAGGGTCACCCCTGGGAGCCTCTGTCTCTGCTGGTTGGGATATCCTGGGGCTCCCCCTTGTCAGTGGGTTTCTTTCTCCTGTGGCCAGGGCTGTGGGGATGCCGCTGGGACCCCTTTGCCTGTTCAGTGAGGGGGGATCTGGACGAGTCCAGCCTGAAACCCCCCTCCAAGGGGTGCTCCCTCCAGCCAGGGATGTGCCTTGGAGGGGCAGGACCTGGAATCTTTTCCCTATGGACACAGGGGACGTTCGGGTCATACCCGTGGGTTGGGCTGTGCCCTGAGAACAAGGGCTCTGACGATGCGTGCTGTCGTACCCCATCATACCCTGTCCTGCTGCTTGCCCCTCATTCCTCCTTGCCCCTCGGCACCTGCTGCTGGGGAGAGCGTTTCCTAAAGCCCATCCCTTTGGTGGGAAGTGCCTGCGTGCACAGAGGGGGCCAGGACCTGGAGTCTCTTTGGGTGGTTGCAGGAGTGAGTGGTAGGGGCACGCCGAAAGGTCTGGGTTGGAGCACGTGTCCTGCCTGGTCCAGGTGTGAGCTCTGGCATTCCTGGAGAAGGGATTGAAGCTCTGTTGGAGGAGGTGAAGGGGGGGGGGTCTTGTTTGTTTTCATCCCGAGTTTTTGGAGCAGGGAAGTTTCTGTGGACTCGCTGACATTTGTGCGCTTGTTGGGTTTCCGCTGCCGTATGGAATAGGAGCTTTCCTGTGGTCTGCGTCCTGACACGGGTTTCGTCCATGAAAAGTTGTCTTTATGAAGACATTCACCAGTGGATTCCCAGCACTGTTATGAAAGGGATGGCCTGACATCGCCTCTGGGATGCAGGATGGATATGCAGTGTGCAAACCTCTCCCAGCCACCTTCTTTTCTTCCATGGGTGACTCTGCCCTCTGGTCTCTCACCTTTCTGTCCTCTGGAAACTCAGGATACTCTGTCATCTACCTGGAAATCAGTGGATGTTCAGCCTGCTCCAAGCTCTGTTGCAGTGCTCTGCAGAGCTACTGCCTCAGTTTCCCCATCTGTATAAAAACATACTACTAGCATATAGGATTCGTTGTACATCACTTCCTTACATTCAGAAAATCCTTGGAGGATCCCTGTTGGAAACGCTATAAAACCAGTGTGTTGTTTATTTTAATGGTTACTGTACTTGAACAGGACTCTACAACTACAGCTCTGCCAGCACTCCTCTGCCTCAGTCCCTGCATCTCCTGCCTTGGTCCAGTGGTGAAGAGGGATCTGGGGGTTTTCCAGTCCTGCCTCTTTGGCTTGCTTCTTCAGAGCAAGGAAGCTCAGGGAAATGCAGGAACTTCTGTGAAGCTTCATGCTGGTGGACTTCATTACACCATCCCAGTGGAACTCAAGCACGTGGTGAAATTCCAGTGCTGGCACATCCCTGGTTTTACCCCCTGGATGCAGTTCTTCCTCAGGGGCATTGCCCCTCTTCAGCTCTGGAGCCACTGATTTTTCGCAGCACTTGCCTCTGGGTTCAGCCCTCAAAACCCTGGTGTTTCTCTATTCACCCCATGTCATTGGGAACAGTAAGGCAGTAGGTGAGGGGAGCAGATACACACACGTGCTGGGAAATCCTGTTCTTGTTCATCCTCCTCTGCCTACCTCTGGGTCCCTCTTGAGTAACTCCTTGTGGCTGGGATTGCACCATGGGGCATGGAGGAGGTTTCAGAGTATCTCTGCTCTCATTTCAGAAGCTTTCTCGCTGTGTAGGTTGCTCACTCCTTACTTTCACCACTGTTACAGGTTGGAGTGGTGCAGCGGAGGGTTTGGATGTGTTTGTGGTGGTGGTCACACCCCTCCACACCACTTTTTGGCTGGATGATAATAGGGTTTTCTGTCCTCAGTTTCAGACTCAGAGGAGTTTGTGGACTCTCAGCCTGTGGTCTACAAGTTAGATGCTGCTTTAGAAGCCAGCCAGGACGAAACCCCACCTCGAGACTGGTTAAACTGGGACAACCCCCCACTGAAGGCAGAGGTTCCTGGTTATGGTGTCAGGCTTTGAGCAGCAGCCACAGAAAAAATGCCTCATTTGAGTGAGTGGCCCAGGGAAAGCCATCCAGACACTTGTCAGCTTCCCTCTGCCTCAGACAGGGAAGGCAATGAGCAGCAGGGTCTGTGCCACAGAGCCCTGTGGCTGTGACTTTACCTGGGTGCAGCTTCAGCTTCCACAGGTCGCTTCTGAATTCAGGAGTGGGCTCAGAGCACAAGCGCTGGGTGAGTTCTGTATGAATCAACCGCAGCAAAAGTGCTTCCATTCCAAGTGAACCCCTCGAGCCTCAGTAACCAGGTCTGTTTCTCTCTTATTTTCCTAGAAATAGCTGAGGGATGGAACCCCTAGAAAAGGTGGGGTCACAAACCTGCTTGGAGAGGGAAGTTGCAAACCAGAGGGGGTCTCTGTGGTACCCAAGATCTGGACCATTCCTGTACTGCACCTGTACCTCAGAGATTAGTGGTAATGGTGCTGTTGACTGTAGAGGTGTGAGAGCAGAGGTCTGAGATCAGGGCTCTGCAAAGAGAGAGGCAAAACATCCAATCTGGACAAAATTTGCCCCTCCAGCTGGACACGTGTCAGAGGCTTCTGCTTTTGGTTTCAGGAGAGGTCAGGAAACATTAGCACTGATGAGGGGGGTCCCCGCATCAATTCCAACATGCATCCAAGGACATTGTGAGCATGGTGTTGATTTCCCATCCAGACCTTGTCCTCTCTGACAGATTTAAGTTAATTCAGAGGGTTTTGCTTTCTGCACACATGGACAGTGGTGCTGGGGGTTCATTCCTTTTGCCTTGTGACTGCTTCTTTTCCCCTTTCCTGTGTGCTCCGTCACGCTGCTTTCTGCCCCAGGCTGTGCTCCACCACAAGTTACTGAGCAAATTGGTGCCTAACCCTTAAGGTTTTTAAAGGATTAGGGCTTTATTGAGGCAGAAGGCTGGAGATGGACACGTTATGACTCAATGTGGATTCACCCCTTTCTGTGCATCCTCTCCCTTGTTCACTCGAGTGCTTGTTTTCTTCTAGGAGATGCTACTGTGCGTGGCAGCAGTAGGGTGAGAGCTGCCTCCTGGTGCCTCCCAGCTGAACTCTTACCTTGATAAGCATGTGAGAAATGCCAACAGCTTCGTACCCATCCCTGGCCAACCATCTCCTGATGGCTAGAACCTACCACAAGTGTCCTGGCCCATGCTAAAGATGGTAGTGTAAATGTTTTGTATTCTAGAGAAGTTTACTGCTGTCCTGCCTGTGATTAGGTGGGGAAAATGCGACTTCCTCAAACAACACTTACTGTTGGCAACTCAGGAGCTCAATATAAGACCAGAAGAGATCAGAATCCAGGATTTCTGGGCTCTCCTCTGTTTTTCAGGCTTTCCTACTGGCTTTGAAGGACACACATTCCCATGAACCCCAGAGCAGCTGATCCCTGGTGCATGCCAATCAGGTGGAGCCATGGTTTTTGCTGATGTTGCAGGAGTTCTTGCCAAAAGCCCTGGCTCTGCTGCGGTTGTGCATGACTTTGGGAAGGTTTCCACTTCCCTCTCAGTGAATTAATGCTGTGCCTTCTCTGCCTGTCTCCGGCCCAGATTTGTACCATTGAAATGCCTTTGCAGTCTGCCCTGCTTCCTGAGCAGCACCCATGCAACATCTCTGCTTCTCCTCCGTGGTGAGGGAGGATGGATTTGGGGATGGTTTAGTGCCCCCATGTCCTGGAGAGGAGCAGGTAGCGCTGGAATGGAGCATCCCTCCTCAAATCTCATAGGGAATGTGCTCACCTCTGGCTGGGTGGATTTATCCGGCCCAGCTGCCATGACACAGAGGTGGCAATTCTGGAGATGTGAGAATAGCCAAGCAGTGACTTGTCTCCTGCTTCCCGCTGAGGGGCACCTCGCTGGCTCTGGAACTGCAGGGGGTTTATCTCTGCCAGGGTGTTACCTCTCACTCGTGTTTGCTCCAGGCCACATCCGTTGTTGCTGGGGGGAGCACATAGCAGGGATTAACTTCAGAAGTCCTGCCATGCCCCTTCACCACACGTACCAGGTTTGCCAGCTGCCAGAAGCCTGTGTCTGAAGCCAGCAGCAACCTCACACAGCTCAGAAGTCAGCCATGAAGATACAAGGATCTCTCGGGTGCTTTAAGAAGCCTGTGAACGCTTGCAGCTCCTACACTGTGTGTTTTGGTAGTCCTCTAAGAGCTTTGCCACTATCTGATGAGGGAATGAAGCCGTTTGCTGTGGTTCTGCCGAGAGCACAGCTGTGTATTCCCTGAGTTGCTTGAGGATTTCAAAGTTTCTGTCTTTGGAAATTCCTGTTGCCTCATCCTGGGACAGGTCTGGTGATGATACGAGGTTCATCACCCACGCTTGCGAGGGGATTAGATTCTGCAGGTACCTGAAGTGATGCTTGTCTCATACCCAGGGGAGGCATTTCTCAAAATGAGCTCTGTTTCTGTTGGTGGACAAGGCTATGATAGCCTTCTGGGGAGAAAACCTCCCACTTGTTTTACCACTGACACAAAGCCTTTCACTGGAGAGCAGTTGGTTTAGGAAGCTGAATTTTGGCAGAGGGTTTGTACAAGGAGCTGAAGCAATGCCTCTGAGCCTCTCTGCCTCTGATTGCACAACTGCTGAGTGATTTCAGCTTTCCCTACTGCTGACAACCTGGTCCAAGAGGAGTAACTGAAATAACTGCAGAGGACTTGGGTGATGGGGAGAGATTTATAGCAGCAAATGCCCAGGCTGTGAGTAAACAGCAGCTCTCTGGAGAGCAGCACCTTTACGAGGACTTGCAGGGCACAAGCAAGAGGAACAGGATGCTCCCTGTGACTTGGAAGCAGGTGTCTCCCCTGGAAAAGATCCTGTCCGTTGCTGAGCCCTGCACGGGTCCAGCCTGCTGTAGGGTTTGCTGCTCAGAAGTAATGAAGGAAAGCCCTGGAAAAGCCTTGGGGCTGTGGGAGCTGACGAGTGTACGTGTCCCATGAGGTGACAGCCTTCCTGGTGCTGGATTGCAAATGCTTCAGAGCTCTGTGTCACCAGCCACAGAGCATCTTTGCTGTGGGTTTCAGCTTCACCTCTTTCAGGCTCCTGCCTGTGCACATTATGAGCACACTCTGTTTCTCTCCAGGCTGCTCCAGCATCACTTGTGGTGCCTTCAACATGCTGACACTCTGAGTGTGATGATGTATTTCATTGGGAAAGCCATAAGATCCAGGTGAGGTGTCCTGAGTCCGGGATGGACACTGGGCACGGAGACCCGCGCTGGTTTGAAAGCTTGTTGTAAGAAATGTTGAGTCAGATCATGTATGCATGCTGCTAGAGCTGAAGCTTTAGGGTTTGTGTTGTGCAAGTGTGCAAGAGAGAATAACATCCCTGCCTCAAAATTCAGCCTGCTTTTAGGGAGGACCAGAAGGCTTCCAGGCAGAGTAGTTAAGCCTCCTCTTTATGCACTTGCCATTGTATGGTTGTACTCCCCTGAGCAGGTATGGGAATGCTTTTTCTCATACCTTTATGTGTCTGTCCTGTCCCTTCCCATTGCCACTTCCCTTGGGGTTGAGCTGCCATCGCTTGCCTGGGACAAGGTCAGTCACCCACCACCTTTTTTGGTACTTCCTGGAGCTCCAGGCTTGCTCCTGAGGGTGCAGCCCCAGACTGGGGGCCCAGAGCTGGTTCTTAATCAGCATGTTTTTAATCACTTTGTTAGCTTTGCAGGCTGCCTTCACAGGAAACCATATGGGCTTGCTCTTGCAGAGAGTTCTCTGTGTGCAGTGTGGTAGGTAACAGGCCACCATCCTTGCCCCATTGGTGAAAGAATCAGGTCCTGGGAGCAGGCTTTGGGGTTTGGGTCTTGTTTGCATCTCCAGCTGCCTGCCTGGATGGCTCCTGAAATAGTGCCCTCAAAGAAAACCCCTACCTGGTAGCTTGGAGAAGGCGTCTTTCAGCTGTGGGGAAGATGGTGAGAGAACAAGAACTGAAGCAGAAGAAAGGCTTCTGTTGGGTTTTGGCTGCTCACTTGGTGCTCTGTGGTTGCTGCTTTTGTTTTGCATTCCTGCAGCTGAGGAAACCCCCTCAGCAGCCCATGTGCTGTGGGTTTCAGAGCACCCCTCGCCTTCCCCATGCAGCAAGCACAGTGCTTGGGGATGTGAAGGAATGCAAGGGGTGGGGGGGTTACTTTTCTTTTGCCACGTCTGTCCTGTCAGGGACAAGCAGAACAAGGGAGATGAAGTTGGTGTCAGAAAACTGCTGGTGAAACATCTGCAGGCCGGATTTATGGAGTGGAGATGGAGGTTCGGTTGGGCTGTGGCCAGCCATGATCAGGGTAAGGAGGCTCTGTGTTTCAATGAGGTTTTAGAAACTCTGGAATGATTTCAAAGGAGCACCATGAGAATGATTGGATTTGGGGAACGGACTTCACAGCGTGTTTGTTGGCATCCCTTGCAGCATAGGAGCTCTGTGAATGGGCCCGGAGAGCTTCACACTCTGAGAACTGGTGCAATTAGGAGGTTCTAAAATTGTGCAAGGAATGATCCTTTCTGGTGCGTGCCAGCACGGGGTGTGGTGGTCATTGCACAAAGTCAAGTGAGCTCGTGATGATAAACAGCAATTAAAGGCACCTTCTCCTCAATGGGAGCGAGGTGGGATGGAAGGAGCGCACGCCCCGTGCTCCCCCCCTGCAGACCAGCTCTGTTCCCTTTGGACAAACACCCTCTGCTCTGCTTCCCTCTCAGGAGTGTTTAATTCACCTGCCTCAAGTGTTTGGGCTTTCATAACCAGGTCACCCAAGTGGGTTTGTCCCACGGTGCAGGGACCCAGCCAGCTGCAGCGTGCTCTGGGTGTCAGATGCCTCCTGCACACCAGCAGTGCTTATTTTGGCCGCAGGAATGTCTATAAATAGCCCCGGGACAGGGCTCAAGGCATTCACCAATGCCCCACATGAGTCTGTGTCTGAGCCAGCCTTCAACCCTTCCCTCTGTGTTTGGAACGCAGAGGAGAGGAGGGGAAAAGCATCTCTCAGGACAAACCAGCGGTGACCAGTGTCACGTTTGGTTCATGTTTTTAGCCTGTTTCCTTGCCTCCATCCTGATTCTCCCTGGTTCTAGCCTGGCTCACTGCCCAGGCATGGCAGGGAGCTGCTTTGTGGATGCTTCATAAGGTTTGGTCACCACCTCCCAAACAGGTCCATCTGCTGTAACTGGGGAGAGGTTGGTTTCAAATTGTTCATTTGTGGTTTATAGTGATTTAGGGAATTAAATGCTGCATGGAAATGCCTTTTTGTCAGGGCAGTGCCACATGGCTCCTGCCTGTGCTGCACAGTCAGCATCCACAAGATGCTCGTGGTCATAGTCCCCACAAATTTCCAGCTAGGTGCATCTGGGAGCAGGCCAGCTCCAAGCCTGTTCTGGGAAGTGGTGCAACTGGATTTTGTTCCCCAGCTGGGACAGCTGTTTCACTTCACCTTTCCTCTTCATCCTTCTTCCCAAGCCAAAAATGCCTCCCCATCAACTTTGGCAATTCTCAGCCTCTCCCCACCCTCGCTGTAGGGATGACTCAACCCAGGAGACCCTGAGGCTTCTTCTGTCTTGTTTCCTCCTTGGACACATGGTGGCTTGGCAGGGATTTGTCTGGCTAAACTCATTCTTGGGCTGTTGCAAGCTGTGCATATACTTTGCTGGGCTGTAAGCTGTTGGATGATGGGATGCTGGAAACAGCACTGTCTCTTGACACAGCACCGTATAGGAATGTGGCAGCACAACTTAGTGCCTATGGATAGGACGAGCCCTTGGTGCACATCCCTGTGACTGACAACTCCTAAAATGCCATGACTTGGGGTGCCCAGATCCAGATCTGAAACTGCTGAGTGCAGTTCCTCCTTGCAGGGTCCCATGTGCACAGGGCTGGTGTGACCCCATGACTGAGCAAAGCACAGTCACACCAGCTCTTCCTCTGCCTCCTGACGTTGCAGAGGGACAGACTTGAGTCTTTCGGGGTAGGTTTGCTCTGTACATCACTATGGGGCTGGGTTTTCCAACAGCCTCCCCAGGAAGAGGGTGCAGTGCAGGGGTGGCTGGTTTGTGTGGAGCAGGAGGCTGCGCAGCTGGAAGTGACAGCAAGCCTTAATATAACACAGAACGAGCCCTTCAAACCCTAGATCCCTTCGTGGGGGAAGATTTGGCTTTTTAAGGGAAGAGAAATCTGGTTTTTAGGAATTCCTGGTTACATCTCAGTGTTTGGAGATGTTGAGATGAGACAACTACTGGTTTGCATCCTCTGATGAGGGGAGCAGCTCTGTCTCTGTAGCAATGGAGAGGGTTGGGAGCTGTGAACTGGCCAGCGGAAGGACTGTAACAAAGATGTAAGTTATTTTGGGGGAAGGAAGGAAAGGAAAAAGAGGAAATGTTTCTATTTGCTCATCTCTTTTGCTGCTTGGGCTCAGAATGTCTCTGTCACGGGGAATTCCTCCAGTTGGTGGCACAGACAGGCTCCAAGTTCCTCCAGGATGCCCTTGCCAAGCTGTGTGCTGAGGGTCTGCTTGGGTTTAGTGTAAGCTAGTGGAGGGCCTGGTTTGGTTTTGTTTTCTTCTTGCTGTCCTCAAACGAGCACAGAGCCTGCAGAAACACCCAGGACAGGAATCGTTCTCCAAGGGTACCCAAGCTCTCTGCAGAGTCTACAGCCTGGTTGAGACAAGCCAGGTATTGCTGCATTCAAATCCTGCCTATATGGCAGGGGCTTTGCTTCCTGCCTCAGTTTCCCCAAAAGTGGGATATGTTAGCTCCAGGGAGAGCATCCCCCGGAGTTTAATCTATCCATCACTTGAGGGGTACATCTCTTGAGTCATGACTTTGTTTCTTCCTCTGCTGTCCTTGCTACAGTTTAAAACACAGGCTGCAGGTAGCTCCTGAAATGGATCTTGGATTTTAGGGCATTCTTCTCCCTAGCTGTGTCTGGGCTGCCTGTTAATAGTGTAAATCCTCTGGGACAGTTTCCTCCCAGGAAGGGGTAAGAGCTGCTGAGCTGCAGTGCTTCGGGTCTCACCTGGGTGTTGAGAGAATATCTGTGCATCACCAGAGCACCCAGTGGCTCTGCAACTAAACCACTGCTGCCTGTTTCCTTCCACAGGGGATTTACCTTCTGGATTAGTTGGGATGGGACAGGTTCATGTGTGCTGTGCAATGGGATGTGGGAATTTGGCCATGATTCTTCAGGCTCAGCAGTTCTTTCCCACGTAAGGGCAGGGACCAGCTCCATGCAGGAACACGTCTGGCTCTCCCATCTTACCTAAGAGCTCTAGAGGGATTCACCCTTCAAGCAGGGAGGGTGTTGGAGTTAGATCTGTTCCTGTTTTCAAGAGTGTTGTTGGGAACAGTTTTCCAGGGGCCATGGGGTGTTCTGTGTCCCCTGGATAACTTTTACATGGGGACTGGATGGTGTTTCTAAAGCAGCTTCTCTGCCTCTAGTAATAATTGAAGAGGATAAAGCAGTTTTTTGGGGGCAAATCAGACTCAACCAGTGCAAGTTTGTTTTTTCAATCTACCATGAAACTGGAGAGGTTTGGCAAAGAAGTATCAGGTCACTAAAACACTGTACTTGTGGCTGATGTGTTGTGTTTCAGCTTGTCGCCAGCCAGACAAATAAAGGTAGTGTATAGAGCTGAGATTACATCCCTCGTGAGTAATCTCCCCGCCTGAACGCCAAGTATGTGTGAGACGGGGACCTAAATAGATCTGTAAGCTGCAGGGGCAGGAGGAGGCCGGTGGGTCAGCTGGGAAAGGGATATAGGATTTGGGGGTAAAGGGATTTCCAGGATTTCTAGCGGCTTTTGCAGCAGCACATGGCTCTGTCTGTATCCAGTACCCCCTGCACCCTCTGAGTCCCCGTGCTGTGTGGCCAGGCAATTCCTACCAGCCTGTGTTTGAAAGTCTGGGGCAGTTCTCAGCTGCCTGGCATCAATACCCAGCATCGTGGTGCTCCCTTGGGCCACCTGCAGCAAGAAAACCTCTGTCTCTTCTCAGGATGCTGAGATTTCACACAGATTTAGCTGCTGGACTTGGAGCATCTTTTTTACCTGGAAGCAACGTCTCTCCACAGCCAGGTTTTCCCCATGGCAAGGCCCTGAGACTGAGGAGGGGGCTTGTCCATAGCAGAGCCAAAAACAGAGCTCAGAGCTCTGAGTTATTTCTGTTCTGAACTGCTTTGTGATGGCTGCACCACTGCAGAAGGATCACCGAAACCCCACTGCAGCATCGGCTGTAAAGGAGCAGGTTGTGCAGCACAGCAGGTTTTGAGCCTGCTCAGCACACAGGGAAGTTGGCTGGGCAGCCACAGCCACGCTACTGGCCTGTCTCTGAAATGTGCATGAGTCTTTATGGGCGAGGTTCTCCCTGTGAATTACTGCCTTTAGGGTACTCTTAAACCCAGTTGCTACATCCTGTAAGTAACCTGCATCAAGGTTTAGCGAACTGAGGGATTAAAGAAAGCTAGTTAATGCTGCCTGTGAGTGCGTTGGCATCTCCATCTGCTTCCTCAGTGGGCTGTAGAAGGGTGTTTCAGCCGTCTCATCTCTTCCTTTTGCAGCTGCAGAGCTACTTTGCTGCCTGTGAAGATGAGACACCGGCCATCAGGAACCATGACAAGGTCCTGCAGCGTCTCTGTGAACATCTGGACCATGCTCTGCTCTATGGGTAAGTGTGGAGCTGCTGGGGCGCTTTTCACCCAGTGTATAGCCTCAGTTTGGGGAAGCCATCTAGGCAGTCACTGGGACAGAGGTAACAAAGCCCTTCCTTAACCTTCCTCTGGGTTTCTTTCTTCTTCCAGCCTGCAAGATCTTTCTTCAGGCTACTGGGTGCTGGTCGTTCACTTCACCCGCCGAGAAGCCATCAAACAGATAGAGGTGCTTCAGCACGTGGCCACCAACCTGGGGCGCAGTAAGTGCTCACAGACACTGCCCTGGCTCTGAGGGCAAATAGGTCTGGGGACGTCTGACAGGAGGCCCAGGCAGGTTGTGCTGATGTGGTCGAGGGCTGGGGCTGCAGCAGAGTGAGGGAGGCAGCAGGCAGCTCAGGGCCAAGGAGGTGGGAGTCCTGCCTTAACCGTATGCACCGTGCCTCAGGATCAGGTGCCTGATGCTGCTTCTCCCCTGCTGCAAGTTGTCTGTAGTGGATGTTTGGGACCATCGAGGCTGCTTTTGACACAGGACGGTGCCCAGAGACCTCCTCTCTGCCTGATTATCCCAACACCCTTCGTCTCCCAAGCCCATACTGGTGAGAGCGGAGCTGAGCACAGACTCCCCCATCACCTCTCTGCACCAGAATGTGTGTAATGTCTCAGACTGCTCCTGTGCTGATTTAGAGTGATTCTTCCTCCATCTCTCCTGTCTCCTGATCCCTGGAGATGCCCACAGGGCTCCCATCTTGCTAGAGACACACAGTTGTGTGTGGGCTTCTCAACCAGCTACCACACAGGCTCTTATTTCTATTCCCACTCCAAATCACAAATCTGCCCTTCACTTCCCACTGGCATTTTTCCCTGGATTTCCCCAGTGGTCAGTTGCTTCCCTGGAATGATACGAATGTGAATGGATGATCTGACATATTTTAACTGATTCCTGGTTATTTCTGGGCTTGCTTCACTTCTCAGGTATTTCTCCACAAATGAATCTCTCTGCTGCTTTGTTTTCAGGCCGGGCATGGCTGTACTTAGCCCTCAATGAGAATTCCTTGGAGAGCTATTTGAGGCTGTTCCAGGAGAACCTAAGCCTGCTGCACAAGTACTATGTCAAGTGAGTATCCCAGCTCCTTGTCTGGGCATTGGTGGGCATCCCTTCTCAGAAGCCAGCCCTAATTTGTCAGTGGGGAGCAAGCAGTTGATCAGGGTCTGATTTTTCCTTTGTGGGTTTTGCATGATGAATTTAAAGGTCCCAGTTGCAAGCACTCTGTCCTGTAAGAGAGCCTACAAGCATCTCAAATCGTGACTGCTTTTACTCCCCGTCCCAGATGTACTGTTTATATTCTTCCATGTTTTCCAAGGAGCTGCTGAGCTCTTGGGACCCAGCTCTGGCGGACACCTGGAAATCTGCCCTGTAGCCTGGCTGGGGACTGCACACAGTGGATGTGTGACTGCTCCGAGCTGCACACATCTGCCCTTAAGCATTGGCACTGCTCTTAGGAAGCAGACAGGAGGGTCACAGCTCCGGGGCAGTTTATAGGGCAGCTCAGAGACACACCACCAAGGAAACAGAAGGGCGCTTGTAGCTGTTTCTTCTCTTTCTCACATCTCTGTAAAGCTCTTTTGTTCAATCCATGCTGCAGGAACGCCCTGGTTTGCAGTCACGATCATCTGACCTTGTTCTTAACACTGGTGTCCGGGCTGGAGTTCATCCGCTTTGACTTGGATCTGGTGAGTGTTTTACCTGTTTGTCTTGGCTCTGGGAGCAGGTATGGGAAGGCCTGGGTGTGACAGGTCCCACTGCTTGCTCCAGGTTGTACCTTCTTGTTGGCCTTCAGCTGAGAACGTGAAGGTGCCATTTTTAGACTTAGGTTTTAGGCTGGGGTATTTGGGGATCCAACAGTGGGATTTATCCCTATTGCTCTGCACAGTTCGGGAGAGGAGCAAGGCAGCGTGGTGGTGGTAGAGGAGCTGAGCTCTGCAAGTGTGGCACAAAATGCCAGGTGAACACAAAGCCACTGGCAAACCCTCAGTGTCGCAGTGGAGCCACTGAGTTTTCCCTCAAAGGCAGAAATGGGCACTCAGAGGATGTTCAAGGACAGTCCCATCATTCCAACAGCTAATAACTGTGTGGTGACTCAGAGCCTGACTCACCCCATGCTCTCTTCTCTGCAGGATGCTCCTTACCTGGATCTAGCCCCATACATGCCAGATTACTACAAGCCTCAGTACCTGCTAGACTTTGAGGACCGTCTGCCCAGCTCCGTGCATGGCTCAGACAGCCTGTCCCTCAACTCCTTCAACTCGGTCACCTCCACCAACCTGGAATGGGATGACAGTGCCATTGCTCCATCCAGTGAAGGTCAGTGGTTGTTTGGAGATGGGATGTGTTCCCACATCCCCTTCGCTGAGCTGTCAGAGTGGATGAGGCAGCAAATGATGGGCTAGAAAAGACCAAAGCAAGAGACCCAGAAGTTAGACTGTGAGCGTCTCCTGCCTTGCCTTGGGAGGTGCTGGGACTTAGACTGTGGACAGCCCCTTTGCCTCAGACTGGGAGAGGAGGACGTTCCCTGCTAGTCACCTCAGGCCACCTCTCCATCCTGCGGCTGTTTTAGCAAGAACCGGAGAAATTTGCCCATGGAGTGAAAGCCAAGCCCCTGTCTGAATGTGCCTTCCAGTTCAGAGCAGGCACACAGGGCTGCAGAGGGCCCTTTTTAACTGCTTGGTTTGCAGTCCAGAGACCCACATAGGATGGAGGTGGTGGGGAATAGTTTCCAGGGACTTTTGTCCATGTCTGCAGTCTGAGGAAAAGGCAGCCAGTGGGCTCAGAGGTGCTGGTTTTTCCTCTATGCATCTTAGCTTGAGCAGCGTGATAAGTTGCCCTACTCATCCCTATCAGAGGGGGCTGGATGTTGTTCCTGGTGCAAGGAAGAGACGTACTTTGTGCCTGTGCCCTTAACCTGCTTCAGGCTGGAGCAGGGAACACTTGCCCTGCATGAAGCATGTTCACGTGAAGGAGCAGCTCCAAAATACATTACCCCTGTTCCCTTTTTGATGTCAGTCTGCACAAAGCGAGATCAGGGGATTCTGGAAGCAATAGATGGGGTGATGAGTGCTGTGAACTGGGTGCAGTGAATTCAGGACTGAGTCCATGTACGAATGGGTTCCCTCTCAGACAAGGGTCCCCCAGTTGCCTTTAATGTGTAAGATAGAAACTGCAGACATTAAAGATGCTGGGAAAGAACAGCCTGGGATGGGTGTTAGCATCCTTTAGCAAAGAACTCTGAAGCACAGCCCTGGTTTGGGCTCACCCATGATATCTGCACTTGTGCTGTAAGTGTGGAAGGCTTTGCTTCCCAGGACTTCCCATGGCAAACCTCCTGCATCCCAGGTGGAGACAGCATGAGAAGCCTTGCAATGAAAGTCTCAGGAAGAAGCCTCTCTGTCCCCAGGGGTTTGACATAAGCAGCAGTTTTAGTTTTTGCAGCATGCCCTGGGCTTGTGTTCCTGTTCTTCCCTCAGCACATGTCTTGGTGCCAGCAAGTCTCCTGCCTGTTCCTATTGACTGGGCAAGGGGTGTCACCTGGGATAGGCCATGCTCTCTAGCCCCGGTGGTGGATGGAAGCTTAATGCTCATGAGAAGAGGGGTTTGGAGCAGAGATCCAAGAGATTTTGGAGCTAGATTTTGGATTTGGCATCATCACAAGCTATCCCATGTGCGCGGGCAGCGGTTGTGATCTGTGTCTCAGTTTCCCTGTGCACAGAAGGGTTCAGTGGTGATGCAGAAATGCCATCCCCTGTGGAAGGACCAGGACAGTGGAGGTGCCTGAGCCCAGGCAGTGCCATGTTCCTCCTGCTTTCAGGAGCTGAACTTCAGTAACTGTTTCACTGCTCATCATTTCAACAGGAGCATTTCCCTACCTGCGAGGGTAAGTGGAGTTGGGGATTTTAGGATCAGTGGACAAGTTTTTCCCTTTAATCCCACTTTGCAAACATTAATGAGTCAAACATCACAGTATCTATGGGAGGTGGGTGTGAAGAGGGGAAACTGAGGCACAGATTGACTAAATTGCTTCCCAGAAGGGATCCCAGCCATGACATGACCATGTTTCTGTTTTAGCTTTCCTTCATCCCTCGCTGGTAGCTCCATAACACAGACATCCCACAGGAACAACCAGTGGTGCAGCTGGTTTCCATTTGCATCCACATTCCCTAACTATTTTCTCAGGAGTTTCAGATACCAGTGGAGAACTGTTTTGTTCCTCTCCTTTCCCATCTCCCTCCCCAGATCCCCCTCACACTCTCCCCTGTCCCTTCTCCCTCCCCACTACTCGCATTTCTAATCCTGAGTTTTATCCCTCGTTTTTGTAGATTATGATTTTGGAGATGTCTTTCCAGCAATGCAGACCATGCCCAGCAGAGACTGGGAAGGTGGGACATACTCATCTGTTACAACCTTTTGGTTTTCTCTCTGCATTGCTGCCACCTGAAGCTTGCTGCATGCTTCCCAGTTCAGTTCTTTAACAAGCAACCACCGCATCTTGATGGAATTCAGTAGAGGCAGAAAGGAGCAGAAAAGATCCCCCAGGGTGGGAAGTTGTGTGTCTCATCTGTGGGGCCACGTGCAAAGCTTTCCCCAGCTCCTGGTGCATGCAGGCACGCTCATCTGGTGTGTATCCTGGAGCAGAGGGATGTTTTCCTGCCTCTGATGATGCCTCTGTGTCTTCTAGACCAGGTTACAAAAGAAGAGCTTCAAAATCACTGCCCAAAATGAGCATGACATCCCAGCTGACCTTCCTGTAGATCTCTGGGATAAAGCACGCAGGGTGCTGATGGAAAAGCTGATCCAGTCGTTGATTTCCTGAAAGCCCTGGAAAGCAGCTGAATTAATTCTGCTTTCTTTAACTGGGGGCCTTTTGCAGGGATTGGTTTGGGAGGTTTTGTTTCCCTTGCACCCTGCTGTGCTGTGTCAAAACAGCTTTTGAAGCCACAACATCCAGCACATGGCTCTGCTTGGTTTGGGTCTCTATGCTTTTTATTTTACCACTTTTAAACCCAATTTGTCAGCTATGTCTGGCCTTTATGCACAAGAGCATGTGCCCATTTTGGAGGAGCTTGTTCTCCTTCCTCCACATGCACTCCCTGTGCATAACCTTTACATATCACACGAGTAGGAGATTTCTCTGCTTTACCCCTGGAGGAAGTACACCCATGCTCTGTCCTTTGCAGCTCAAAGTTGGATGGAGCCTTGGGTCCAAATTGCCTTGGCTGGTACCACCTCATTATTTTGGGGAAAGTCTGCCTGAATTCCATGTGGATTGCTCTTGGGCTCTAACACGCTCCTTCTCATCTTCTTTCCTGCCACATGGAGATGGTTTAATGTGTCCCTGAAGCCTGAGCATCCATGTAGAGGTTACAAACCACGTTCCCAAACCCAACACCCAGCAAACAGCTTAACTGTGAGTGTTGGTTGCAGGCTGGGAGAAGCCAGTGGATGCCAGGGGCAAATCCCTCTGGCTTTTGTGTGAGCTTCCCTGTGCAGGTCCTGGTTGCAAGGTGGTGCCAGTGTGAGCCACCACAGCTCTGGAATGGGTGAGCCGAGCAAACCTTGGCTGTAGCAAAGCTTCCATTATAACCCCTGCCAGGTTAGTGTCCTGATGCATTCCGTGTTCTTTGTACACAGAGCTAGAAGAATTAGGTTAAGAAGGTTAAGAAAATAGGGGCAGATCCCTGTTTTCAATACATTTTGGGGTAAAATTCTGTATTTTGGTCAAAGATTGTTTTGTCTCAACAGAACCAGCAAGTGACGTTCATTGTGGTGATGCAGGCTTGAAGCCTGGGGCTGAAATAGCTTTTAAATGGTTTATTTCCCCTTTACCATGGGATTTACATCCCCTGATGGAGTTTCAACCCCCCCATGTTCAGGGCAGGCATTTCAGCAGGAGCAAAGCAGTGTTTTGAAATCAGCCATCACACAACTGCCTTTATCAGATGTTTAGAACAGGTTTCATTTTCCTACTCAAACCCTGCACCCCGAACCAGTCTGCAGGGCTGTGGTTTCCTTTAGACAGGGTCTCCCTACCTAGCAAGAGGTTTCTACCTGGCTTTGGATACGAAGGGTGCTGGGGAAGAGAAGGACATGGATAACCTTTCCTTAACCATGACTTTGTGGATGGATAACTCCGAGCATGACTCCTGTAGCCCTTCTCCACTGCTCCTCTTCCCCCTGAAGACTAACACGGGTGAAGCTGGTTGTGCTATGACCTGTTTGTGCAGCCTGCTGTCCTCAGACCCTGGTGAATGCTATGTCCTGCCCTCCAGCACACTTCCAGCTTGTGTATGTCTCATGCAAGCAGGCAGCTCCGTGAGGATCACTGCTCTATGGGGCGGCTCCATTCCTGCCCCTCTACTGAGTGGGCATCTTCCTAAGACCCCATTGCAGAGGAGAAGCAGCAGTGTGGGGCAGCAGCTTCGTTGGCTCGCTGGCATCTTACTAAGGAGCACCATGGCCCCAAGACCCCTCCAGTTCCTTCCCAAGGATGCTACTTCTTAATCCAGCTGCTGGCTCCTGGGGACCAAGCTGTTATTTCCAGCTAAATGTCTAAATCCCAGCTTAATGTCTGTGTTGTCTAAACTGCAGTGGGTGCAAAGCACTGAGTGATGCTGGTGGCACGCTGGCCTCTGTCCCTCCTCACAAGCAGCCTGCTGCCTGCAGCAATCTCTGAACTAAGCGGGTGCGACGATGCTCTGCGGGTACCTGGGGTGGTGTCACTGCCAGCAGTGTGGTGACCATATAATGCCCCAAGCCCCCAGCACACTGCTTTGCTTGATTTGACTTGATCTGGTGCCTGAGCTGACGTTAATCCAGCTCTTCCCTTCCTGTCTTTGCAGATGGAGACCTCACAGACACGCTGAGCTGCCCGCGCTCCACTGCCTCGGAGGCGAACGGCAGCAAAGGCTCCGTGAAGAGCCCAACGCAGCGCCACAACCCCTTCAATGAGGAGAAATTGGACGTGACGTCCTCCACCGAGACCACACCGGTGCACACGGCTTCCCGGGAGAAGGCAGAAGCCACCCCTGAAGGGACGGACCAGTCTGAGAGCTGCACGGAGCTGGAGGTCATCAGGTAGGGACAGAGCTGCCCGGCCTGGAAACGTGGCTCTGAGTGTCATCTGTCACCACAAGTTGATGATGTGCCACCCCTTGTAACCCAATGGAGACAGCATCTGTGGGGTAGCCTTTATACAATCAAGAGAAGGTGGTTTTATACCTCTAGACACCAACCGATGCCCTGTAGGTGTCAACAGAGCTGGTCCCTGGGGTCTGTGGAGCTACAGGCTGGCTCAGCATAAACACCTTTGCCTGACATTAGCAGAGAGCTCAGAGGAAGCCGGGAGCTTTTAGCTGTGGTTTTCTCCAGCTGGTGGCAGGTTTGCAGCAACTCCAGGTCTCGGATCTTCTCTCCCGTCCTTCCTCTTATTTGTCCATGAGCTGTGGCTAAACCTGTCGAGGGAGATGCCTCCTGCATCCTGTGTTTGACTCTTCCAGAGGAGATCCCCAGGGGACCCTTGGAGCCTTTAACCCAGACAGATCTCAAGGCTCTGTCTGCTCACAGCAGGGGCACCCCAGAACCGGCCCAGCAGGCCTGTGCTTTGTTCTCACACCCTGTTCTTCCTGAGAGGAGCTGGGTTATGGCGCAGACACACCGGGAGGGGAGCACTGCACTCACTCCCCAACGAGAGTGGCCTGACAGCAGTTTTGGTGGTCATGGGAGGCCTGAACACTTCCACAGCTAGAATCCCGGAGTGCCGTTCCCTCCAGCCTGCATCTCCCTCTTCTGGCAGGCAGGGACACGGCATGCCCATGTCCTCTTGAAACCTCCCTTCTCAGCAACTTGCTCTCAGACATGGATTTCTCCCACCTCACTTTAGCTCCACGTCCATTTGTGATCCCCTTCACAGTCAAAGGAAGCCCAAGGTGCTGCATCTGGCAGCTGGAGCCTCTGTTCTTTTTGGATGGGTAGGAAACGGTGTCCATAGCCTGCTTTTCTTGTGGCTGGCATGGACACAGGGCGCTGTGTGGCTACGATGTTCTCTGCAATAGGGAAAGTTGCAAAGGAAGGTTGCTGGGAAAGACCTTTAGACTGGGTATTAGGAACAATTCCTTTCCCAAAGGGTGCTCAGGCATTGGAACAGGCTGCCCAGGGCAGGGCTGCAGGCACTGTCCCTGCAAGTGTTCACACACCATGGAGAGCAGGCCTCAGAGCCATGGGTTAGTGGTGGGGGAACAGTTGGACTTGATGTTCTTAAAGGTCTTTTCCAACCTGGTTGATCCTATGGTTCTATGGAAGGGATCCCTCTCTACACCGCAAAAGCCTAAGCAGGTGCAGACGAGGAACATCTCTCATTGTCTCTCACCACGCAGGTTGGCCAAGAAGAAGAAAACAGGCAAGAAGAAGAAAGCAAAGCACGAGGAGCCCGTGAACACCCCAGCGCCCGAGGCCAGCGGCGACAGCGGCATCAACGGGCTGAGCGACAGAGAGGACCCTCAGAGAGGCGACGGCCCCGGCGCTGACCCCAGCCCCGGCGGGCAGGAGGAGGGTGCTGAGCGCTCTGCCCTCAGCCAGCTGGCGCTGCGCATCCCCGAGATGAAGGACACGTCCATGGAGAGCGTGGGGCAGCCGCTGAGCAAGGTGATGGACAGGCTCAACGGGCAGCTGGACCCCGGCGGTGCCTGGAGCGTGCCCCTCGAGCCGCCCGGGCAGTCCTTTCGGACTGGCACGCCAGGGGAGACCCCGGATGGATCGTCCTCTGGCGACTTTAGTGAGGGGATTTCAGCCCCCATGGACTTCTACCGCTTTACCATCGAGAGTCCAAACGCTGCTGCACCAGGTGGTGGCCACCATGACACTCCAGGGCCTGGCCAACCGCCACATGTTTCTGGTAGCCCTGAGGCTCCTGAAGAAGAAAGCAGAGAAGGAGAAGCAGTTGGGGCAGTAGAAGAGTCTGGAGGGGCGAGTGATGAACCCCAAACTGGCCAGACAGGCACCACCGAGCCCCAGGCTCTCTGTGAGCCCAAGAAGGAGCAGCCCAGCCCTTCCCCAAGCAGCGCTGAGGACTCTGGCGTGGAGGAAGGACAGGGCAGCCCCTCGGAGCTCACCCATCCCTCCGAGTTCAGGTGAGGCCCTTTGTTTGGGCAGCAAAGCCCATCCTTTTCCAGGATGAAGAGGAGGCACAAGGGGTCAGGAGGGAAAGGTCCTGGGGTGGGGCAAAAGGTTCCCAAATCAAGGACAAGTTCAGTAAGGAAGGGGATTGTCCTTCCTGGACTCATCCAGCCCCATAACTACGTCCATCCTCTCCTGTCTCTCTTCTCAGAGTGGATAACAACCATCTCCTCCTGCTGATGATCCATGTCTTTCGGGAGAATGAGGAACAGTTGTTCAGGGTAAGGTTGACCACCAGTGATCTCCTCCAAGGGACCAGCTCTGTACCTGCATCCACTGAGAGCTCTTTCCCCTCCACACAGATGATCCGGATGAGCACTGGGCACATGGAGGGGAACCTGCAGCTGATCTACGTCCTGCTGACGGACTGCTACGTGTACCTGATCCGGAAAGGTATATCCCACCCTGACAGCCTCTGCTCGGCTGCAGGGAGGGAGGCTTGCCCATAAATGAGGGTACCATAGCTCGGTACCTTCACTGCCAGCTCCTGCCAGTTCCCCCGGAGCAGTGGCTCAGTAGGGAGTTCAGGTTGACTTGTCCCCTGAGCAGGCCAGGGACACGTGGCCCACAGCTCCGTGCTGCCTGGGGGACAGCTTGGTTTGCGGGTCCATCGCTGCTGCTGAGCTGCAGCCCAGATCCAGGCAGCGCTGGGCTCCTCTGCCCCAGTTCATGTGGCTCTTTGTGTCTGTGCCAGGGGCTGCAGAGAAGCCGTACATGGTGGAGGAGGCTGTTTCCTACAATGAGCTGGACTACATCTCGGTGAGTGCAGCCCCCGGGGAGAGGAGCAGGAGGGGGGTTGGTGGGGCCAGTCCTCACCCCTCCGGCCGCAGGGGTGTCGGGAGCGTCACAGTGGGGTGGTTTTGAGGGGTGCTCTGTCCATGGGGAGTGTTTTGACCAATGAATCTTTGAGACTGGGAGAGTTGGAAGTGATCCTCCCAGATGAAGGCTGAGAACACTGGGGCTGTTCAGCCTGGAGAGGAGAAGCTGTGTGGAGACCTCAGAGCAGCTTCCAGTGTCTGAAGGGGGCTGCAAGGATGCTGGAGAGGGGCTCTTCATCAGGGACTGCAGTGATGGGACAAGGGGTGATGGGTTCAGACTGAAACAGGGGAAGTTCAGGTTGGAGGTAAGGCAGAAGCTCTTCCCTGTGAGGGTGCTGAGGCGCTGGCACAGGGTGCCCAGAGAAGCTGTGGCTGCCCCATCCCTGGCAGTGCTCAAGGCCAGGTTGGACACAGGGGCTTGGAGCAAGCGGCTCCAGTGGAAGGGGTCCCTGCCTGTGGCAGGGGTTGGAGCTGGAGGAGCTTTAAGATCCCTTCAACCCAAACCATTCTGTGGTTCTAAACCCCACCTCTGCGGGTGCCCAGCTTGCTCATATCTTCACACTGGCGGCAGAGCAACTGCTGCCCTTCTCCCGTGGGGCCAGAAGCCAGGTTCAGCCCTGCTTTGTTGCTGCTCATCTCCCTCCTGGCTTCCTGAACCCATCCTATGTGGCACAGGTTGGGCTGGATCAGCAGACGGTGACTCTGGTGTGCACCAACCGGAGGAAGCAGTTCCTGCTTGACACCGCGGATGTGGCTCTCACCGAGTAAGCAGGGGCCGGGCGGTGAACTGTGGTGCTTGCCCCTGGGTGGCTTGGGGCATGCCGGAGACTGGTGACAGCCCCTCAACAACAAAGTGCTGCCATCAGTGGGGGTTTGGTTTGATGCCACCGGCTAAACCCTGCAGGCAACTGGGAATGCCTTGAGCATGGATAAGCCCAAAGTGTCTTCCCTGGATGTACACAGCAGTCAGCCTGTGCCTCAGGCCGACAGCCTCGGGGCTCCGGGCCATGCAGACTGCGTGTTCTTTGTGTCCCTTTGGATGAGTAGGGACGAGGTCTTGAGTTTCAAGGCACGTCCCCAGGTCTGTCTGCATGTTGTCAGCTCAGGGAGGTGATCTCTTCAGGGCCTGAATCTGTGTTGGGATGAGTGTCCATCTCCCACTTTCACCCATCTCCTTCCTGGAGTTCGGACTTCGCGCCCTTGGTCCGCAGGTTGATTTTGGGATCCTTTGGTCTGGAAAACCAGAGGCTCACATTAAAGGGAAGTGCCTGTGGCATCAAAGTGTGTGAGGGAGATGAATCCTCTCTGCCCCGGCCTCATCAGAGATCTCTCTCTCCCTCTCAGATTCTTCCTGCTCTCCTTGAAGTCAGCCATGATCAAAGGGTGCCGGGAGCCGCCGTACCCCAGTATCCTCACAGATGCCACCATGGAGAAACTGGCACTTGCAAAGTTTGTGGCCCAGGAGTCCAAGTGCGAGGTGAGTTTGGACCTTGCAGGCGTCACTGCACAGGAGATCCCCACGGGAGATTCCCTGCCATTGACTTCTCCTGATTCCTGCAGGCCTGCAACGTGGTGGTGCGTTTCTATGGCCTTGTCCACTGGGAAGACCCCATGGACGAGGCGCTGGGACCTGCCAGCAACAGCTACGCCTCCACTGAAAACACGGTCACCAAGGACGGCATCCTACACTACAAGGCAGGGACCTCGTACCTGGGCAAGGAGCAGTGGAAGACCTGCTTCGTGGTGCTCAGGTTGGTGCCAGGGCTGTGGGTCAGGACTGGGGTCAGCCAGGGCTCACTGGAGAAGGTGCTGGGAGCAGTTTGCTGCCCAGGAGCTGTTTGGGTGATGGCAAGGACCCATCTTGTCAGCTGGGAGGATGAAACCACCAGCTGTGGCTGCCCAGCAGCAGGAATGCAACCCCGTGGGGCTGCAGGGGTGGAGGGCAGGGCAGGAGTGGCCGTGGGACCAGAGGCAGAGCGTGTTTGTGCAGTTGCCAGAGCCGAGCTGACTCCAGTTCCCATCTCTTTCATCTTCCCAACTGGCAGCAATGGGATCTTGTACCAGTACCCGGACCGCACGGACGTCACCCCTCTGCTCTCCATCAACATGGGGTAAGCAGCTGGCAGGATGTGGCACCCAGACCCAGTGGGGATCAGGAGCTCCTTGGGGTGTTCAGGGAGGTGTTTCGGGGCACATCACAATCCAGACCATGCTGCAGCACTCCCTGCTTGCTCCTGGCTGCGTGCAGATGCCTGTTTGCTCAGGCTCCGGTACAAGCAGTTGGAGATGGGCTCATTTCCTCCTGGGTTTTGCACACCCGTTGATGGGGAATTGGCCTCTGAAGGTCTGATGGAGCCTCCACTGCTCTCAGCTCCAGCTCTACACAAGGTGCAGAGACCAAGGCCATCCTCGGAGCAACCTCAGGGGCTGTCTCCTGTGGGGAGCAGGCGCCGCGCAGCGCCGGGAGGGCAGGCGGAGGCTGCTTTGAGGCCGCCCCGGCGCTGATCTCCATCCTCCCCCTCTCTCCCAGCGGTGAGCAGTGCGGGGGATGCCGGCGCTCCAACACCACCGACCGGCCCCACTCCTTCCAGGTGATCCTGACGGACCGGCCCTCCCTGGAGCTGAGCGCCGACAACGAGGAGGACATGGCCGACTGGATGCAGTACTTCTGCCAGGCTGTCTCCAAAGGGGTGAGCTGGGGATAGGCCCCAGGTGTGGGTGCATCAACACCCTCCATCGCCCGGAGCCGCTCTGGGACACAGCTCTGTCAGTGTGGAGCTGCCCAGGGATGTCTGGCAGGGACGGAGGAGGCAGTTTTCTCCCTACTCAGCGGGGTTTTCCCCAGGAAACACCCTATGGAGACACATCTCCTTCATGCCAGATCCAAACCCCCCTTTTCCCACTCCATGCAGGTGATCCCCCAGGGTGTTGCCCCCACGCCGTGCGTCCCGTGCTGCCTCGTGCTGACGGATGAGAAGGCTTTCACGTGCCATGAGGACTGCCAGACAAGCTTCTTCCGCTCGCTGGGCACCATGGAGCTCACCGACATCACCGCTGTCTCCACGGAGGCGGGCAAGGAGTACTGCATCCTGGTGAGCGTGGTGCTTTGGGAATGGCTGTCCCAGGGCCGGGCAAAGGACACAGTGGTAACACGCGGCCTTTCTCTCGGTGTGTAGGAGTTCGCTCAGGACAGCAAGCAGTTCCTGCCCCCCTGGGTCCTCTATTTTAGTTGCACTACAGAACTGGAGAGGTTTCTCTCGGCGCTGAACGCTGCTTGGAGGAACATCTACCAGGTGAGTGGGTGAGGCTGCGGCACACTCTTCCTCTGGTGAGGAAGGGCCGACAGGACCCTCCGAGGAAGGTGGGGTGGAATTTTCCGTGTGGGGTGAACCCCGCTTCTCCACAAAGGGCAGGAGAGCCAGAGAGCGTCCGTATAACCACGGGATGTGGGATTTGGAACCCAAATCCTGTGGCCAGATGGGCTATGAGCATCCAGAGCCAGTGAGGGGAAGAACCTGGTTCAGCCCCGTCCTCCTCTGTCACCCGTATTTAAGACACAGTGACTTTGCCATCTGGCTTTGGGGTGGTTTGACACCAAGGGGCTGGGGTCCGTTCCCCTCCTGACTGCCCCACACGTGTGTTTCAGGTTGACCTCCTGCACAAAGCCATTCTGGATGCTGCCATCAAGAAGAAATGCGAGGACGCTCAGAGCCTCATCGACAGCGCATGGCAGCGCAGCGACAGCCTCTGCCGCGGGCGAGCGGAGCGGGACCCCTGGTGCTAACCCTGCCCGGGGGCAGGACGGATGCCGGGGGCCCATTTTGGGAGAGCAGGGTCTGTACCCGGCTGCCCCGTAGCCGAGCGGCTCCCCAAACCCTCCTGCCATCACTCGCTCCCCACCAGGATCGTGCCTGCAGGCCTGGACCCTGCACCCCGTCCCCACCACGCTGGGGACATCCGGCACATTTTGGGGAGCAACCGGACACTTCTCCATGCAGGAGGCAAGGCTGAGCCCGGCCGCTTTCCCTGTCCAGCCGTGCAGCCTCCACCTTCCTCATCCAGTGGCCACGGGGCAAAATCATTTGCCTTTCATGGAATAATATCCCCCAAATAGTGTGGGAGAGGGGTGGGCTGGGGATGAGCGTCCCCCCGTCGCAGCAGGGAGCAGAGGACTTGTTCATTTTAGAACAGGGATGGGCATGGAGGCGGAGAGGGGAACGCACATGGCTGCCGTGCATGTTTTCTCCTGGCTAATGCAATCACCGAGTGCAGCACCGCTTCACCTCCTGGGTCACCCCGCGCTGGGCTTCCGGACATCACTGAACCTCTCCCCAGCCTGTCCATGAGGTTTGAGGCTAAAGGAAGAAGGACCAGGGCCAAAAATCAGCCTTAACTCCTCCCAGCATGGTTTTAGACGATCTCAGAAGCCGGTTTGAGGTTTGGATGCTGGCCCCGTGTGCTGGGGGAGAGAAGAGAGTGAGTCCCGTGTTCATCAGGTGTTCTAAGGGACGTTGTCACGAGGCTGTCACCAACCACGTCCCCATCTCAGCTCGCGGCACCCAAGGCCAGTGAGGGCCCGTTGCTGCTTGCCCTCTACAGCGAGCCCTTGGGGCACAACCCCAGCTTTTAAATGATAATAATAATGATCCAGAGACCTTCTGTAATATATGTTCATGGGGCCTTTTTTGGGAGGAAACGTACGTGACTGAATGTGTATGTACATACATCTGCTTCCTTCCCCCCTCCCCAAATAAATACTCATTGGTAAGCCAGACCCCAGCGCCAGGGGCTGCTCTTCCTCCTCCTCCCATGCTCAGCTTTGCTTTGGGGCAGGGAGAAGCAGTAGTTCTAGGACAGAGAGATGAGGATGTGCACCCCAGCGGCCTCAGGATCCATCCTGATCTCCTGTGATCCAGGAGATAGTCCCGGTCTAGACAAGGAAATAAACAGCCCCAGGGCCAGCCCCCAGCATCCCATAAAGCCTCCTTTGCCTTTCGGGAGCAAAGAGGGGAGGACTTTGGGGATGGGGCAGCCACGGGGAGGGTTTCATTCCCCACCGTCCCCAGTGATCCCTGAAGCAGGGTGCCCTAACGAATGCGGGGGACAGATGGACAACAGCGACACCCCCCCACCCCCCCACCCCCACCCCCCCCCCCCCCGTTGCTTTTTTTGCCCTTAGAAGCTGATTCCAAACCACTGCGAGCACCCCCGGAGGGTCAGGAGTGGGGGGATGAGGAGGGTGAGCACCCGGCCGCAGCAGCGCCGCTGCTCAGCCCGCACCGGGGGGGCCGGGCCCCCCCTCCCGCCGCTTTTATCCCTTCGCTTTTCCGCAGAAAGGGCCCTTTTTTCCCTGTCGGGAATCGCCGGGTCACGTGAGACCAGGACGCCCAGCCGGGATTTGGGATTTGGCTGGGGGGGGGCACACCCCCCCCCCCCCAGGCCTGACCTTTGCCCCATATCCCTTCCCCAAATTGGGGGTGGCTCCGCTTGGGGGGGGTTGGTTCGCAGGAGGCGGCGCTCGCTCCCCTCGGTGCTGCCCTGCAGTTGGGGGGGGAAGGTGGAGCCTGGGGCCATCCCTGCGGGCAGGTGCTGCATGGCGGCGAGTGCCGGGGCCCTCGCAGCCTTCCCTGGGGTCCCCTCCGCTTCCCTGCATGAATTCCCTTACCCCCCCCCGAGCAGGCCCCGCGTCTCAGGGGGCTCCCCAGCCGGGGGGGTGCCGCCGGCCACCGACCTGGTGCTGGGAGCCGCGGCCGGGTGCTTGGCCTGTGTCCTCACCAACCCGCTGGAGGTGGTCAAGACGCGGCTGCAGCTCCAGGGCGAGCTGCAGCCCCCCGGGACCTACCCGCGGCCGTACCGGGGCGTGCTGCGGGCGCTGGGGGCCGTGTGCCGCGCCGATGGGCTGCGGGGGCTGCAGAAGGGCCTGGCCGCCAGCCTGCTCTACCAGGGGCTGATGAACGGCGTCCGCTTCTATTGCTATTCGCACGCCGAGGACGCCGGCTGGACGCGGTACCCCGGCGGTACCGTGGCCGCCGGAGCCATAGCCGGGGCGGTGGGAGCCTTCGTGGGCAGCCCCGCGTACCTGGTGAGTGCCTCTGCTCCGCTGTGGGAGGAACTGGGGGGTTTGGGGGGGGTGGGGACAGCACCCCCCCCCCCCCCCCAAATAGAGCTGGCTGCAGCCTCTAAACAGCGCTCGGTGCATCCCTTCCGCCCTGCGCTGCTTCACCCCTCGAAGGGAGGGTCTGGTTTGTGCATGCTTTGCCCCCCTCCCTTATGGAAACTCCCCCTTCCCCAAATCCCTCCCCTCCTGGAAATGTGAGCAGAGAACTCCCTCATAAGGGGACTGGGGTGTTCCTCCCCCCCTGGTTTTTAGGGTTGCAGAGCTCCGAGGGCTGCAGTGAGCGCTCACAGGGTCCCTTTGCTGCGGGGTGGGAGGGCGGATACAGGGGGCTCAAAGTCCGGAGGTGCTGCCTGGCACCACATCGGGGCACCCCACATCTGCCGAGGGGCTTCGAACACCCCGAGAGCTGCTGAGAAGGGATGGGGGAGGACCCACAGCGTGGCCCGGTGGGGATGTGGGGGGGTTGTGACCCACATCGTGTGTCCCCCCCAGGTCAAGACCCACCTCCAAGCCCAGACACTGTCAGCAGTGGCTGTGGGCCACCAGCACAATCATGAGGTGAGGAGTGGGGTCTGGGGGGGGGGGGGGGTACCCATGATTTGGTGGCACCGTGGCCACGCACACAGCAGGAGCCGGTGGGGACGGTGCTATTTTGGGTGTTGAAAGCTGCTGTTTGGCCCGTAGCAATGCTATAAATAACGGTGAACAGGGAGGGAGTGACAGGAACGTGGAGCTGGGACACTGGATCTGGGCACCCCGCGGGACCGCTGGCACTCGTGCAGAGCCACGGTGGCTTTGTGCCACCAAGGGGGTTTTGCACGGCAGGGGGGGGAAATTGCACCAGGGTGGGATTAGAATCATGGGATAATGGGATGGTTTGGGCGGAAGGGACCTTAAAGCTCCTCCAGCTCCAACCCCTGCCACGGGCAGGGACCCCTTCCACTGGAGCAGCTTGCTCCAAGCCCCTGTGTCCAACCTGGCCTTGAGCACTGCCAGGGATGGGGCAGCCACAGCTTCTCTGGGCACCCTGTGCCAGCGCCTCAGCACCCTCACAGGGAAGAGCTTCTGCCTTGTCTCCAACCTGAACGTCCCCTGTTTCAGTCTGAACCCATCACCCCTTGTCCTATCCCCACAGTCCCTGATGAAGAGCCCCTCTCCAGCATCCCTGTAGCCCCCTTCACCCACTGCAGGCTGCTGTTGGAAGGGATGCACTGTTCCCATTTTTCCCCAATTTCCTCTCTTCCCAGAGCATCTCCGGAGCGTTCGAGAGCATCTACAGGCAGCACGGGGTGGCGGGGCTGTGGCGGGGGGTGACGGGCGCCGTGCCCCGGGTGGCGGTGGGCTCGGCCGCGCAGCTCGCCACCTTCGCCTCCGCCAAGGACTGGGTCTGCGAGCACCAGGTGAGGGGCAACGCGGGATCCGGAAGCCATTGATCCAATGATCCCCCCCCATTCCCTGTTTTCGGTGGGAGGAGCTGATGCCCCGCGCTTCCCGCAGTGGTTCAGGGAGGGCAGTTGGGCCGCGGTGCTGGCGGGGGGCATGGTGAGCGGCGTGGCCGTGGCGGTGACGATGACGCCTTTCGACGTGGTCAGCACCCGGCTCTACAACCAGCCCGTGGATGCCGACGGCACGGTAAGGCCATTTGGGGAAGGGGATGGTGGGGAACACGGCTCTTCCCAGGATCCATGTGCCACAGGGGCTCCTCTCTCCCCAGGGCAAGCTCTACCGGGGGTTTTTGGATTGTATCCTGCAAATCTCCAGCAAAGAGGGGCTGCTGGGCTTGTACAAGGGCATCGGCGCCGTCTACCTCCGCCTCGGCCCGCACACCGTCCTCAGCCTCTTCTTTTGGGAGGAGCTCAGGAAGATGGTGCAGCACCAGCAGCCCCCGGGGCCGTAGGATGGGTCCCGGCCCCGCTGCACCCGTCAATAAAGGGGTTTTTCTAGTTTTTGGCGTCGTTTCGGGGTCTTTGGGGTGGTGTAAATCACAGAACCATAGAATGGGTTCGGTTGGAAGGGACCTTAAAGCTCCTCCAGCTCCAGCCCCTGCCACGGGCAGGGACCCCTTCCACTGGAGCAGCTTGCTCCAAGCCCCTGTGTCCAACCTGGCCTTGAGCACTGCCAGGGATGGGGCAGCCACAGCTTCTCTGGGCACCCTGTGCCAGCGCCTCAGCACCCTCACAGGGAAGAGCTTCTGCCTTATCTCCAACCTGAACTTCCCCTGTTCCAGTCTGAACCCATCACCCCTTGTCCCATCACTCCAGTCCCTGATGAAGAGTCCCTCTCCAGCATCCTTGCAGCCCCCTTCAGACACTGGAAGCTGCTCTGAGGTCTCCACGCAGCTTCTCTTCTCCAGCCTGAACAGCCCCAGCGTTCTCAGCCTTGAGGGAAGGGGGACCTGAAACACTGCTCTGCATCAGGCTGGAAAGGACAATGGTGATGCCAGGGATCAAAACGCCACAGACCCCAGTGTCCATCCCATCGCTGCTTCCCTCTCTCCACCCTAATCTTCCCCTCCATGGGGCAGCTGGAGCCCTGGCTGGAGGAGCTGAGCTCCAGCTGCCCTCACTTGCCCCAGCAATGATTTACCAGCCAGGGGGAGGCTCCCAGCCTCCACCCCTTGGACCTTGGAGCCGGGCCCTGGCTCTGCTGTGGCTCCTCTCCATCCGGAATGTTTTCCCTGGGGTCGTGGCTGCCTGGGCTGACATGGGGCTGGGCGCTGCTGGATGCACTGCTGCAAGGTGAGAGCCCCCGGGGGTCCATGGGGACAGCTTGGGTACGGCTCAGGGACACCGGTGACCTGCTGCTGCCTTTTCCCTGCAGGGCTGGTGGGTGCCTGCGCCGTCTCGGTGCTCTGCAGCCTCCTGAAGGTTTATCTTTACATCCAGTGCCTGAAGTAAGCACCAGCCCCTCTTTCCCTGTTCCGTAAGGGGTTTTTGGGATGGATCTGCCTTTGGGATCCACTACTGGGGAGGGCAGCTCGCAGCACTCATGAGTGCTGGCAGCGGCAGGGCAAGGGCTGTACCCTCCCTGCTGCAAAGCACGGGGGAGCTCTCGAGGCTGTCACCCCACTTTTGGGCGGCAGAGGAGGAAGGGGTCATCCCGCCCAGCTCAGTGTCCCCCTCGCTGTCCCCAGTGACCCAGAGGGGCAGGTGGAGAAGGAGGCGATGCGGGCGCAGCGGCGGGTGCTGGAGCCACTGCATGTGCTGGTGCTGACGGGGCTGCTGGCGCTGGTGGGCTCCCGCGTGGCCGCGCTGGTGGTGCTGGAGTTCTCCCTGCGCGCCGTGTCCACCCTGCTCTCCCTCGGCAAGGTGAGATGGGCCCCGGGGGAAACTGAGGCACAGGGGGCTGTGGAACTGAGCCTCGCTTGTGGGTTTGCAGCAGCCTGGGGAGGATGGGGAGGGGGCATGCACTGTGTGTGGCTTTGCAACCCCTGCAGAGAGGACGAGGGCTGTGGTATGCCTGAAGTGAAGCATCCTCCTGCTGCTTGCAGCACCCATGAGACATATGGGATCTGGGGCATGGAGGATGCTGGGCATCTTCGGGCTGCTTTGCAGCCTCTGTGGGGAGGATGAGGATGGCTGGCATGGAGAAAACCATGTATTGCTTTGCATGCGTGCATGTCTGCAGCCATGTATCCCACTGCTGCATGCAATGCCTGAAGTGTTATAGGGGGCTGCGGCATAGAGAAAACCACTTATTGCTTTGCAGCTGTGCATCCCTTGCTGCATGGAGCACCTACAGGGAGGATGAGGATGGCTGGCATGGAGAAAACCATGCACTGCTTTGCATGCATGAATCTCTGCAGCCATGCATCCTGTTGATGCCTGTGACATCTGCGGGTCTACAGGGGGCTGCAGCGGGGAGAAAACCACTCGTTGCTTTGCAGCCATACATCCCTTTGCAGCTCTGCAGCACCCGCAGGGAGGATGAGGATGGGTGGCATGGAGAAATCCATGCATCACTTTGCATGCCTGTGTGTCTGCAGCGATGCATCCTACTTTGCCCTGCAGCCAAGCAGTGCTCTGCAACATCTGTGGGGAGGATGAGGACAGATGTCTTTGCAACTGTGCATCCCCTTGCTGCCAGCAGCGCTCGGGGGGTCACAGGGATGCTGCAGCATGGAGGAAGCCCTGCATCCCCTCGCATCCACACATCCCTCCCTGCTCTGCTGACGGTGCCGTCCCTTCCCGCAGGGCTCCCACAGCACCCAGCTCTACCTGCTGTGCCAGTACTCGCTGGGCTGCGGCGTGTCCTGCGGCCTCAGCTTCCTGCTGGAAGGGGCTCCCCATGGCACCTGCAACCTGGCGCTGGCGGCGGGGCTGGCGGGGCTGCTGGCCTGCGGCGCGCGGCGCCTGGCGCGGCACGTCTGCACCCTGTACGAGCTGCACAGCCGGGCGCAGTACTGCGGCGTCTGCATCCTCCTGCTCAGCACCGGGCACCGCATCCCGCGCCTGCTGCGCAAGGCGCTGGCCATCACCTTCACCGTGGCGGACCTGGCTGCCGTAGCCCTCATCAACCGGGATTTCCTCTCCACGGGGGAGGCCATCCGCTTCTGGACGCCGCTCACCATCTGCTACACGCTGCTGATCATCTACATGCAAGGTGAGAAGGAGACCGGGTCCCCAGTTATGGGGGGTTTGGGGGTACGTCCCTACATGGTGCATCTGTAGCATCCTTGAAGAGTCAGTCCCTGGCTGTGGGGCAGGGACAGGGTCCCACTGTGGTGGCCGTGTCCTTGCAGAGGAGCCGCAGCAGAGCAGCGGGAGGCGGCCGGTGTTCCAGACGGTGCTGGTGCGGATGGGCGGCCTCTTCATCCTCCTCCTCACCGTTGGGCAATGGGTTGACATCTTCCACATCCTCATCTCGCTGTTGGGAGAGCTGTGGTGCCTGTTCCATGCCCGTGTCATGCTGGAGGCGTGCTGGAGGCAGGTGAGGTGGTGACACCGCCACGACGCTGCAGTGAGGGACTGTGGCAGCCTTGAGACCACGGTGAGGGGCTTCTCTGCTTCTCTCCTTCCATCTCCCATAGGATTTCACCCAGCATTCTCGGTTGGATAGCCAGCCAAGATCAGGATCAGAGGAGGCATCCTGACGGACACAGGGTGTAACTGGGCATCAGAGACTCAAAGTGGCTTTGCCTGGCTCCTCAAAACAGTTGCACCCCCCGAATCCTCCCCATTACAGATCCCCCATGGGGACGAAGGAAAAAGGGCTCCTGGAAGTGCTGGACCCCATCCCACAGGGTGGGGGAGCTCAGGGGCAGACTCCCGTGTCCCCTGTTTTGGGGGGATCCCATGAGGTTATGGCACTGCTGGGGATTTGCTCCCTGGTCCCACTGTGGGTCTGGGATGCTGATGGATGCCCCGGCCCTGGTGGCTGCAGGGCCACACTGTGGCAGTTCAGGGGCCTCCAAAGGCTTGTAAATCTCGGGAAATAAAGGTTTTTCCAGCAAAATCCATGGGCAGAGTGAGCTGAGCTCCCACCGTGCCAGAGAGGGGTGCACAGAGGTGGTGTGGGGTGTTCTGGGAGTGTACTGGGCATCCTGGGGGCATAAGGGGGCACAGCAGGACATGTGGGGCTGTACAGGGATCTACAGGGCATCCTGGGGATACAGGGGGCACATGGGGCATCCTTGGGATGGGGCACCTTGGGGGTGTTGGGAGCATCCAGTGCTGTATGGGGCAACCTGAGAGGGCCTGGGGCAACGGGGGGGGGCATCCATAGGACAACCAGGTGTGGGGATGGGGGCACGGGTCATCCCAGGGCACCCGAGGGGCTATGGGTCACCTTGGGGTGAAGGGGGCAGTGAGAAGACACCCCTGGGTCCATGAAGTACCCTGCGGTGCATGGGGCAGTCGGGGGGCCTGTGGGGCACCCCATGTCCTATAGGGCACGCTAGGTACCTATGGGGCACCCCAGGGTGCCCCGTACAGCTCTGGATCCCCCCCAACACCCCTAGGGTGCATTGGGCGCCCCACTCGCAGTGGGGCAGGCGGGGGGAGGAGGAAGGAAGGAAGGAGGAGGAGGAGGAGGAGGGAGGAAGGGGCGGTGATGCCGGGCGGCTCTGCCCCCCCGCTGCCCCCGCCGCACCGGGCGCGTCCGCGGAGCGCACGGAGGGACCCGCACCGGATCCCAGGTAGGGGACAGGGAGAGGACCCCCCCCGCTGAGGGGCTGTGGGGCCACCTCAGGGCAAGCGATCCCCCCCCACCCCCGTAAGGACCCCCACAGGTAGGGGACAGCCCAGGTATGGGGTTGGGGACCCCCCAGGGAGGGGACAGGGACCCCCCCAGGTAATGGGTGAAGGGCTGCAGAGCCGTCCTGGGATGGGACAGGGGAAGCCGGAGCCACCCTCAGGAAGGGGACTGGGGGTCTCAGGTTGGGGGGGACATGGTGGGGCCACCGCCATACAGGGGATAAGGGGCTATGGGGGGGCCCGGTGGGAGATGGGGTTGTGGGGGACTGCAAGGCCACCCAGGTTAAGGGACATGGGGACAGTGGGGCCACTTGGGAAAGGGACCAGGGGACACCCCGGGCTGTGCCCCCCCACTCTGTCCCTTCTCCTTTAGGTGTCCTCAAAGTGCTCTCCAAGAGGTTCCCAGGGCAGGGGACAGAGTTGGGGGTCGCTTGTAGGATTCCCGTGTCCCCTCCTACCTCTGGGGGTATGTCCGGCTGCCCCATGAGTGGCCCCATCCCTGTCGGCCCCACCTGGCCTCCCACCCTAGGAGATTTCGGGACGATGCTTGCGGGAAGCCGGGAAGGCCCTTCCCAACATGGCCCATCCCAAACCAGGACAGGGCTACGTGCAAGGAGGGGGGGGAGGGCACCCCATATAAAATGGGGGGGGGCTCACCCCATTACTGCACCCCTCAAGCCTCGACCACCCTGACAGCCCCTGCCTGGGGGGGAACCGGGGGTGCCGCGATGGGGCCGCCGGGATCCCGTCAGCCCCGGCACAAAGAGGAATGCGCTGAGCACATGGTTCCCATTAGCGCCGGCGATCGGTTTTTTCACTTTTGGGGGATTTTTCACCATTATTACCGGTTTTCCCCCCCTTTTTCCCCTGCAGCGCTGCCGGGCAGGAGGAGGAGCAGCGCCGGCTCCCGCGGGCAGGGTTTGAGCGGCAGGGCCAAGGCCGGCGGTGCTGGAGCCCGCTTGGGGTTTCGCCCGCGGGGAGGGTGAGAGCGAAGCCGCTTGGGCTGGGTTTGAGTTCCCTTTCTAATCCCTTCCCCTGCTTGAGTCAGAGGCTGAAGTCACCGCTGTGAGCATCCCGAAGCCCTGCACCCACCGCAGGGGGACCGTCCGCCCCCCAAAAGGATGCACTGGCGCCTGTGAGAGGGAGCTTGGGGGAGCGGAGCCACCCTGCACGGGGAATGAGACCTGGCAACTCGTCACACAGGTACTGTTCAGGCTGACAACCCACCAAGGGGATGAATCTTCACTGCTGCAGCTCCTGGCTAAAGCCTCGGGGTTCCCTGCCCCCCCCCAAACCATCCAGTTTGGGAAGGGGAAGCTTCGCCCCGGCTGCTTTTCCCGTTGGGAAGCTGAATAAACAGTGCTTTTCCTGCCCGAATGGGGTTTATCGGGATCAGGCGCATCCTGCCTGTGCTGCTGGGCGATGCTCGGGGGCCTTTTTGGTGATGGGGGGATGTGGTGATGTGCAGCATCGTGCCTCAGTTTTCCCATCTGCAAAGCTAAAGGGGGGGATGCCCTGAGCTGGGAGTGATTAGCAGGGAAATGGGGGTAAGCAGGGAGGGAATGGGAAGCCAGGGGACATGGGAACACTCCCAAAAAGGGTTTGCAAAAGGAGATCCTATCACAACCCCATTTTTAAGAGGGAAAGTGAGATTTTTCTGCTGTTTACCAGGAGCTTAATCCCAAGGGGGGGGCAAAAAGAGGGAATAAAGGGGATTAAAACGCCTGCAAGGCGAACGGGCAGGGTTTGGCCACAAGGGCATGAAAACGGGAGATTTCGGCTGCTGCCTCCCCGGGACCCTTTACCCTGTGTCCTCCCAGGCACGAGGCTGTTTATTGCCGTGACGTGGGACAGGGACACTCGCTCCTTCTCCCTTTCCGGGAAGGCGAGGAGGGAGGCGGGCTGAGGCTGAAGGGCAGCAGGGCCTCGGGAGCTCCCGGTGTGCCCACAGGTTTTGCTCTCTCATTTTCCCCTAAAACCGAACCCAGGTCCGGCCCGTCCGTGCTTTCGGCGATGCTGCCGGGGAAAGCGGAGAAGAGGATGGTGTCATCGGTCTTCATCACCCTGGTGCCACCGCGGAGGGAGGTGGCCACCAAGGAGAAAACCCAACGGGAGCTGCAGCCGGATGGGGACATGGTCCCAGGTACCCATCACCCCTGGACCCCGCTGCCCCGGCCCCCTGCATTGCCCAATGGAGGTGAGTGGTGGCTGTTGGGGGCTGCGAACGGTGCTGGGCAGATGATGGTGCAGAGATGCTTTGTGTCTCCTTTGCATTAAGGGATGTGTGTGCAGGCAAGAGGGGATGTGGGGGGTTTTGGGGGGTATTCCCCAAATCCCTGCACCCGTTCCTGAATGGATCCGGCTGCTGGGAACAGGCTGTGTTTGCTCTCCATCCTCGGGTGCTTATCGGCGTTGTTTGTTCCCTCAGCCGCGGTGGCGTTTGCTTTTGGGGCAGGTCGGTGCAGTGAGCATTGCTGCAAAGCTGTCAGGGCGTTATTGCAATGGGGCATTCTTGGACCCCCCTAAATCCACCACATCTAGCTTTTGCCACAGAAACCTGCCCAGCAGCCCCTGTGCCTTCATCCCCGACGGTCCTCGTCCTCTCTGAAGCTCCCCAGCCCTTGTCTGCAGAGACACTGGTTCCGGCGCTGCAGCAACTGGACCTTGCAGCACCCACCACCCTCCAGGTTAGGACACATCCCACCACTGCCTCAGTTTCCCCACATGCAAGGGCGTAAGTGTAACGTGCCATTGTCTTCCTGCACCCACCAGGCCCCTTCTGCCCTCCCTGCTGAATTGAGGCCGCCCAAATTCTGCCAGGAGCAAGCTGGCAAGCCACAGCAGCGGGATGTGAAAGGGTACCCAGACAGGGACAGCTCCAGAGGTAAGGTGGGGATGGAGCTGCACTGTGAGGCCTTGTCCTCAGTTGGGGAAACTGAGGCACGCAGCACCAAACCCCTCTCCTTTCTTCCCGAAGACATCTGCGCCTTCTGCCACAAGGCACTGGGGCCGCGGGAGCCGACAGTGGAGGCGATGGGGAAGCAGTACCACGCTGAGTGCTTTACCTGCAGGACGTGCCCACGGCTCCTGGCTGGGCAGCGCTACTACCAAAGGGATGGGCGCCCCATGTGCGATGCCTGCTACCAGGTACCCGTCCTCCCATGGGGACAGCCAGCACCCTCGGGGGGGTGGCAGGAGATGTGGTCCCTGAAGGTGGGAGCTGGGGTCTGTGTGTCCCCCCCCACCTCAGGCCACACTGGAGAAATGCGCCAAGTGCGAGGGGCTGATCACAGAGCGCATCGTCCGTGCCCTGGGCAAAGGCTTCCATCCTGACTGCTTCTGCTGTGCTGCCTGCGGCCGGGCCATCGGCGCCGAGAGCTTTGCTGTGGACGAGCAGGATGAGGTGTACTGCGTGGCCGACTTCTACAGGTTGGGGAGCATGAGCACGGCAGCGCTGGTGACATTCAGCTTGTCCCCACCACCCCACAGTGCTCACGCCGCTCCCGTTTGCTCCCATCAGGAAATACGCTGCGGTCTGCAGCGCTTGTGAGCGCCCCATCATCCCCCACGGGGACAAGGACACCTACAAGATTGAGTGCCTGGGACGCAGCTTCCACGAGAGCTGCTACTGCTGTGAGGTACGGCCCCGATGGTGCCCCCCAAAAGCACAAGGGATTGGTAGTGAGCCTTTGTAAAGCACAGCCCAGGGGTTAGCAGCACCGCGGGTGCCGTCAGTTTATCTTGCAAGGGGCGGTGACGGGGAGATAACTAGATCTGGTGAAAAGGACAATGTGTGTGGCCAGGAGAACGTCAGCTTTTCCCGGTTTACATGTAGTCTGCTGCTTTGTCCAAGTGCTGGTGGGTTTGATAGGGTGCAACATGGCACGGGACCCCTAACATGTGTCCTCCCTTTTCCCTCTCACCCCTAGAGCTGCAGGACACCCCTGTCACCAGAGCTGACGGAGGACGGGTGCTACCCCCTGGACAACCACCTCCTCTGCAAGTCCTGCCACATCCGCTGGCGAAGCGAGTCGTCCTGCTAAAACCCCATGGTTCAACCTCCATCTTCCAGCCCTGGACACCAAACGGGGTGCATCCACTAGGATCCAGTCCCGGGTGTCCACTGCACCCCCAAATAGCTTCAGGACTGGGGTTTTCAGCACCAAAATGCACCCGGGACCCTGACTCGCTGGGCTGGCCCTGGGAAGCGCAGTTGCAGTGTCCCTGTGCTCATTATGGACATAAAAAGCCCTGGCAAAGCCTCAGGGACTGAGGAACCGAGGGTTTATTCACTCATTTCTTTTTTTAAACTCCTTTTCCGAGGCCAGTTTGGTTTCTTGGGTGTTTTTTCTTCTTTCTTCTTGAGCCTCCTTGGGGTTTCAGTTAAACATTTCTCTCTGCGGTGACGCAGAGCGGGCACTGATTTAGTTACTTGCAGTTAAATAAAACCCCGAGTTTAAACCCCCTCGTTTCTTTCCTCCACCCTGCATTCCAAACCCATAACACGCACGTTTAGAAAGAAGGAAAAAAGGCCATTTTAGAGTTTTTAGACATGTGGCAAGAGTTGGGTCTCTCGGAGTGAGAACACGGCTGGGTCTGGGGTGCAGCGATGCTGCTGTCGTGCTGGAGAGAGCAAAGGGTCCTTCTGGGGGCAAGATTCAGGGTTTTATGGTGTGGGTGGTGGTGAGGAAAGGGGGTTCGGTGCCTGTGGCTGGTTTGGGGGTTTTCTCGCTGACAGCCTGCGCTGTCTGGGCTCCACCTCAACCGGGTCGGCAGAGGGCAGCCGGAGCACAAATTCCTCCATCAGGCAATAAAACTCCAGCTAAACGTTCTGGGCTGCATCCGACAAGAGCTGCGATGCTGCGGAAGACCAACAATTCCCGTTTCTGCACGTTATCCCAGGCAGCCTCTATGCCATCAGGTGGGTTTTGATCTCTCAGCCCAAGATCCGAACCAGCAGAAATTAAAATACTTATAAGCATGCCCAGCATCTGTGTGACCGATGTCACCAGGGTTTTGTTTGTGAGGGTGTTGCAAACCAGCTGGAAAGAGTCTCCTTTTTAACTGAAAGTGCTTAAAAACGTTGGAACTGGATGATCTTTAAGGCCCCTTCCAACCCAAACCATACTATGAAATCAAGAGGAGAAAACAGAACATCTGAGGTGATGGTTAACACATTACCTGATTGAAAAAAAGGACTAAAACCAACCAAAGCAGCAGCCATACATTTCTAGGTCACGTAGGATGTCTCTGTAGTGTGCTCTGTATTTACAAGTAATAACTTTATAGCGAGTTATGACCTGATTGATGGGCTGTAGACTCACATTAGCAAACACTGAGTAATTGGCTTCGTAAATGGGGAACAGTCAGCAGGAAATAGTTGCGGGTTGATGTGATTAATCAATTGGTGCTTACATTAACGCTATAAAGTTATTATTATAAATAGGATGTTAATGCACAGCTGCGGTCTGTCCCAGTCATGTAAGTAGGTGGCTTTGACTCTGGCGTGTCCCACGCTCCAAGTCAGCTCTCACTTTCCAAAGCCTCTTGCCCTGTGGGGAAAACCAGGCACCAAATGATGCTAAAACAGTAAAAGGAAGTGAGCAGACTCAATGGTGGGTAAGGAGTGTGGGGAAGGGGAGCCCCAAAGAGCAAAGGGCTGCTCCTTTCTTTGCAATATGGGTGATTTTCCAATCAATGTTGGGGGAGGATGGAAAAGCCGATGCCGAGAGGTGTTCTGGATGAGTTATTACATTGCACACTGGCTTAACCCCTCTGTGCAGCACCCTTGGTGCTCAGCAAGCTATGCTACCTGTCTGCAGGGCTAATGGTGGGAAGGGCTGGGTGTTTCTCCTGCAGAGCAAGCCAGGACGGGCTGTTAGTACCAGACTGCAGCAGTTTCTGGTCAGAGGTAGGCAGGGAATGGTTTTTATTGACATGAAGCATTACAGAAGTTGCTAGAGGGCATGAGAAGGGCAACTTCTGTACGGCTTCACACATGAGAGTTTGGCAGCGTGGCAAAGGGACAGAGAAGAGGTCAGATTTGGCATATTCTCCAGGAAAGGAGGATGAGGAAGGACAGGGATGGATGGACATGGAGGCAAGAGGAAAATAGACTGACTTAAGCCGTTTTCTTCTCAGGTAAGGGGAGAAGCACTGCGAGTCGAGGCACAGGGAGCGTTGCTATGCCTGAAAAGCACGGGCCCATGTTTTCCCCCGGGAGCACCTCGAGGAATTTCCAGTGCTTGCTGAGCCACATGGAGGAGATTTTGCAGGGTGAGGCTGCGGGAGACGGGTCCCATCCTGCTGCTGAGCAAGCCCGGGTCTGCTGCGACAGCTCCGCCTGTCCTTGGGCTCTGTGCCCTGTTGCAAGCGCTTTTACAAGCGCCCAGGTTCGCTTGGCAAAGACTAAAACAAATACAAATCACGCATGGAGCAAGATGAAGCTCTTGCTTTGCCTTAGGAGCACCCTAAAGCCTTGCAGAGCCCCCCAGGGACCATCAGAGGCATAAAACCCGCCCAAGGTCTTGTCCTGCTCCAGCGGCAGTGCGAAAGGGCAAAGAGGATCCTGCACCCTTGGAGTCGCACGGGCCGGCCCTGCCCTTCCCTCGGCTGCTGCAATAAGCCTGTCTTGTCTTGCAATCCCTCTTGGCAAGCCCAGGGGAGCGGGGAGGGACGTGGCTGCCCTCCAACGAGAAGCAAATGCAAACATTTCTTCACTCCAGGCTGGGTGCGGTCCGGGGATAAGATTTCCCTGGGCTTTCCCAGCGAAGGCATCCAACGCCGTACCCTGCTGTGAGCCGGGAATCGCAGGAGCAACCGGCTTGGAAAAGACCTTTAGGATCATCCAGTCCAACCGTTCCCAGCACTGCCGAGGCCACCACTAACCCATGGCACTGAGGGTGTGTGAGCACTCGCAGGGCCGGTGCCTGCAGCCCTGCCCTGGGCAGCCTGTTCCAATGCCTGAGCACCCTCTGGGGCAGGAATTGTTCCTCAGCTCCATCTAAACCTGCCCTGGTGCAGCTTGAGGCCGGCTCCTCTTGTCCCATCCCTTATTCCTTGGGAGCAGAGCCCAGCCCCTCCTGGCTCCATCCTCCTGCCAGGCACTTGTAGGGAGCCATAAGGTCCCCCCTGAGCTTTCTCTTCTCCATCTGAACCCCCCAGTTTGTAGCCCATAAAACTCTCTCACAACTCAAGGAACTGATTTTTAAACAGTTTTTAAAGGATGAGCTGTCAGGCTCACCTGCAGTGGTTTTACAACAGTGGTAGAAGTGGTGCTTTGTTACAAATGAGGCCTTTTCACAGGTTTTGTTTGCAAGCCAAAGGTTTTGGCGTGGTGCAGGGAAAGCGAACCCCGTAAAGGGAAAGGGGCTGGAAAGTGCCTTTTCCCCCAGCATCCCCCATGGTCAGCTGTGAGAAATACAAGCACAGAGCAGGAGAGATGAGCCGGATTCCTTGCATGCCTTCGCTCTGCCATCACTGCCTCCAAGGGGCCGGGAAGGAGCTGGAGGGGAACAACACAGGAAGGGAAACTGAGGCTGAAGAAGATGCCGAAGCTTTGCTGGGAGGAGGGATGGATGGATGGATGGAGGGAGGCATTGAGGGATGGACGGGTGGGTGGTGGGTGGATGGATGAAGGGAGGGAGGGAGGGAAACAGGAATGGAGGGATGGTGGATGGACAGATGGAGGGAGGGAGGGATGGATGGAGGGAGGGAGGGACAGATGGAGGGAGGGAGGGAGAGATGGATGAAAGGATGAATGGATAGATGGAGGGAAAGAGGGAGGGATAGACGGGGGGAGGGCTGGCTGGCTGGAGGGATAGAAGGAGGGCTGGCAGGGGAATCAGTGCTGCTGATGGGTTTGTTTTTCAAACAGAGATGGAGGAAAAATGGGTTTTTCTTCTGGTCAGACCAGAGGAAACCATCTCCCATCACCCTGCTGCAGCGCTGTCCTTCCCCACAGTGTTTGGAGCCGTTTTCTGTGCTGTCACATCGGGACACGACATAACACCCCTAACATTCCTTCAATGAGAAGTGGTCTGATCCTGCTGACTAACGGAGAGGGGGGAAAAGCAGCAGGGATTCCTCTGGGAGCAGCCCAAGCCCTGGATTTCTCCATGATAGAGACAGATATATACATATATATGTGTGTATATATATATATATATATATTAAACCCCTCAATATGCTCGTTTCCCCCCCCATTTTCCGGCACACCGGAGCCACCAGCAGCACGAGCTGTATCTAAAGCACGCTGTGTGTTGTTCAGTAACACCAAGCTAAATCAATGCAGCCGTTTACACATGCGTTACCAGGCTCTCGTTATTCCAACCCAACCCCAACCCCAACCCTCTTTCTGAACACAGATGCACGGATTTGACCTTTTAGATCCCATCTTTCCCTCATATCCGAGGTGACCACAGCATCCTGCAAGCCCTGTTTCCCCAAAATGAACCTTTTTTTTCCCAGACCGGTTTATATTATCTCTTTGTTTTGCTGCAGCGTCCATTAGAGCCTGTAGAGGAGGTGTTTTATTTAACAAAAAGAGATATTTCTCAGTTTATCCCCTTTGTCAAGGCCGTTTATTGAGTTCGGAGATTTATCACTGGGACAAAATGCTGGAGGGAGGAGGAGGAGGGGTGAACGGCTCCTAAAAATGAATAGAACCCTTCACTCTCCGTGCGGCCACACTTTCCCTCACAGCCGCGCGAATGTACTTTAATCTCCTTTACCGGATTGCTTCGTCTGAGGCTGAAGCTTGCTTTGCCGACGGGCGCTTTAAGGGCACGGCGTTTTGTGAAGAAAAGAGAAAGAAACACTAAAAAGAAGCGCATCTGAAGGCGAACATGGGGAGGAGGACGAGGGTCGGCGCTGCCCCCCCCCCCCCGCCCGGCTCCACAGGAACCGCTTCACAAAATGGCCGCCCGGCGGGGCCGCGGCGAGCGGCGCTGAGGCGACAAAATGGCGCCGGGCGGGCAGCGGGGGGAAGGACGGGACGATGCGCGGCTGGCGGGGCCGGGGCGGCGAGCGGGAGCCTCGGCCGTGCCAAAAGCTCGGCGGAGGGGCTCCTCCTCATGGCGCATCCCCTCCGGGCGGGCGGTGGAAGCGCTGCGGGGGAAACCCGACCTCCCCCCCCCTCCGTTTTTCCTCACCGCCGTGACAAAAGGAAGCGAAAATCCGCCAGAAATGCTGCCTCAGCCCCCCCCGGCGCAGGTCGCCGGCACCGACCCTTAAAATATCTTTTATTTTTCCTCATAGCCTGAAGCTTTTTGGCCCCGAACTGCCCGTTCCCTGCGCTCCCCCCCTCACCACCACACGCACCCCGTTCCATGCCTCCATTCTCTTCCACCGCTTTTCTCCTTCAAGCCGCCACCTCCCGCTCTCCTCTCGGCATGGAAAATACCCCAAAAAGAGAAGAATCAACCCCAAAACACCCGCGGATGGATGTGCCTTCCGAGCCGGAGGCGTGTGGGGAAGAAGAAGCCGTCGGCGCTCGTCTTGCTCCCGACGACAACCGGCCCGCCATAACGTTAATTAAAAGCATATCCTTCGTGTGGTCAGACGTGGTAATACTCTTAAATATATATATTATATACCTATATATATCTATATGTACCCCGTAACATCCAAACTCTCGTTGTTGGAGCCTGCAGCCAAGGTACCACGTATGCTTTTAATGCTTCTTTCAATGTTGCCTTCCCTTTTTCCTACCCCAGTGCTGTTACAGGGCACATTTTAACATTGTCCGTTCTTTGCTACAAACCACAGCCCTAAACCACTGGTTTTTAACCCGGAATGAACAGATTTAGGCCCGTGCTTATGCTCTTTTTATTTCCACACATACGGAAGTCTTTCTTAACATATTTCTATATACATCGGAATCCCCTTTTTTCCTATGGACTGATGACAGTATCAGCTAAACCCCCACACCTAAACCACTGTGATTTAATTATATATAACCACTAATTTTGGCCCGTATATACGTTTGATTTTATATATATATATATATATATATATTACCTTTGTTTTCCTCCATTGGCTTTCTACTACAATACATCCTAAAAGCAGGAGAAAAAAGAAAAAAAAAGCCATCAAAAAGAAGAAAAACCAAGAAGGAACTCAGCTCTTTTTTACAGTCCGTGGTGGAAGTGTGCCTGAATGTTTTACTTGTTCCACAGAGATGGAGATTTTCCTTGGGAGATTTGGGGAGGATTTTTTTTGCCTTTTTAATTAAAATAATTAAAAAACAGCCAAGAAAAAAAAAAAAAAAGAGAAAAACCAACTGCACACAACCCCAAACCTGAAGCTGCAAATCAAAGAGTCCGGATCAGACAACTCATTGCGACAGAAAGAGAGGACAAACGAGCTCAAGTGCAATGGCAGATCCGGGAGGAGGGATCAGCTCCTTTATCCCATCCTCTACCGCTCCACACACCACCATATTCCCTCTTTTTTTGTGTGCTTTGTGTCGGGGTGTTTGATTTAAAAGCCGAGCCGGCTGCAGAGCCGCTCCTGGGCTTCATTTATATCTATATATATATATATCTATATATCTCTTTCCGCCCTGCACACACCCCATCCCTGTGCAATCCTCTCCCGTTTATTACGCGCTCCACGGCTCGCTCTTTCCCCCCTCTCTGCGGGTATAAAGGTTTCTCTCCTCTTTCCAGCTCGGTTCCTTATTCCAGAAGCTTCTACGGGGGAGGGGAGCACCCACTGCGGAGCCTTTGCCGCAGCGCCGGGCAGGCGTGGTCCCTGCCGGAGGAGGAGGAGGATGATGAAGATGATGATGAGGAGGACGCACCACCTCTCCCTGGCATCTCTTCCCCCTCGCTAGATTTCCCCATCCATGACAAGGGTGCAGGGAGGTGTTTGCAAGGGTTTGTTGCTTTCTCTCTCTTTTTTTTTTTTTTTTCCCCTTCACATAAATTTGTTTTCTAGTTTGTTTTTTCCCTTCCCCCTTTGCTAAATGAATTAAAAGCAGGGCTGTCTCCTGATGGAGATGGATGGGGCTGCCTCACAGCAATGGGGTTGCTGCTCGCTTCATCGGGCGCAGCGAGGGCACCGATGGCAGAAGTGACCTTTCCCAGACGGTGGGAGGGCGGCAAACCCCCCCCCCCGTCCCACCATGCTCCTGCTTGGAATTCATTTCAGATAGCAGGGTCATTATTTTTCGGTTTCTCCTCCTTTCTCCTCAAAGAACAGCTCTTTCACTGATGATTCTTTTTTTCCTTGAAGCTTCCTCATGATCGTGGGGGATTTTTTGTGTGTGTGTTTTCAATTGCGTTTTTAAATTGCCCAGCTGGAGACAAGTCTTGATTAGAGTTGGAACAACAGCTCCATTTTATTAATAATGGGGAGGATTTACAATCCTACAGCACCTTCCTTGGAAGGCTTTCAAAATCATTTGCAAACACTCCCGAATTGTAAGATTTCACAGCCCTTGGCTGTGAGGTGGGTAAGTATTTAACGGTGCCACCACCAGGAATCACTCTGGTGGCAAATCTCTGCTTCTGAGTGCTTAAAAAGATGACGGATTCGGTGGGGTTTAGGGCTGCAGAGCCGAAGGCAGGGGGGTGGTGGTGGTGAGTGGGGCTGGCTAAAAGCTGTAACCCAAATCTGTTCAGTGTTCTCTGTAGATGCAGATTGTTCTGCTGCGCCCTGGGAACTGGGCTGGGATTTCTCCGCCTGCTCCATGCACACAGCTCTGCAGCTTGCCAGGGCAAAGCTGTGGACCTGCCTGCTCGTCAGTAAACATCTGCTTATAGATTGTTCCCTCCCCTCCCCTTCTTTATATTGTTTTAATTCATTACCTTTTTGCAGTCCCCAAGTGACCTCCTTCAGTGCTGGCTCTGCTGTGGTTCAACCACAGCTCTGCATTAAAGCTGGCTGCTAGTGCTAATTCGCCCTGCGAGCCAGAGCAACCCTGCTTGGGGGACTGGCCCCCACCGAGCTAATGCAGATGCTCTGCTTCCATGACAGAACCCTGCACCCCGCTTTTTCTCCAGCACATCGCTTCCCTGACCCAGGTAGCGCAGGGGGACGTGGCAATGTTATGGGTGGAAGCTTGTCTTATGCCTTATTTTTTTCCCTTTTTTCTTCTTTTCCAGGGAAAGATGGGATTGTTTGTGTAACCCGTCTCCACACCTTTGTAAGTATTACAAACAGGCAGTGATCTCAGAGCCTCCTGGGCAGTGGGAGCTGGCCTTGCCGAGGAGCGAAAAGCATGGTGCTCTGGTTGTGTAAGTGTGTGTTGTACACGGGCCACAGAAACCCACAATGTTTCTGTGGTTACTTCTGTCTGGATAGCACGAGTAGGTCCCAGGGCTTCCCCTTCCCACTGCTTACTAATTCACAAAAGCAAAGGCTTTGTGGAAAAAACGCTCTGCCTTGTGGCCTTAACCAAAAATAAATAAATAAAGTGCTGTGGATTAGTCATCCTCATTGTTAGAGGAAGCTGTGTTTGTCAGTCTTGTGTGTAATGGGGGGGGGGGGGGGCATGAACCAGCAGCTTCATTCGTGGAGGCTGGTAACATGCTCTGGTTGCTGCCCTGTGGGGCAGTGCCACTGAGGCTCCATGGAGCTGCTCCTGGCAGGTGGAAAAGGGACAATCCAGCTTTTCATACCCTTCCCTCCTCCATTTTCCTTCCTCAGAGCTGGTATCTCTGCATTGTCAGGTGTGGAAACATGGAGATTAACAGCAGTGAGGACTGATGAGCTGTATTCTGGGGTCACTTCCAATGCCAGAGGAGAAACCCTGGTGATTTATATATACTGTTTTTTCCTGCCTGTGGTAGCTTTTACTCTAAGCTCCACTGTATCACAGAGAAGACCCTTTTGGATGCTCAAAGCTGTACTGTTTTTAAACCTAGTGTCTTTTCCCCTTCCCCGTGGTCACATTGAAGAGCCAGGCGTGCAATTCAGTCGGTACAGCGAAGACGGCTCCCTCCCCCTTTCCCCTTTCAAAAACCCCCTTCCCGAGCCGTGTGCTCCTGAACTGCTGCATAGGCAGAAAACATACAATGCACTTGTCAGCATTGTGCTGCTGTGTGGCACGTTAAAAAAAATACACACAAAAGGGGTGGGGAGAACAGTTGCCTCCAGGGAGTAAAACTGTGGGGCCCCTTTCCCTACAACGAACAGACCTACATGCGTATTACTCCCAATTTTGCTAGCGCAAATGGCAGAAGGAGCATTGCAACGGCCTAAATCATGTTGGTGGAGATCAGTGTCCCCTTGAATTACACTTTTTTTCCCCCTGTGAACTTGTGCCTGTAAGATGCTGCTGGTTTATTACTTGATTGCTCAAAGCCATGCTGGCTCACAAGAAGATCTGTCAGGTTAGATAGAACTTCTTCCCTGTGAGGGTGCTGAGGCGCTAGCACAGGGTGCCCAGAGAAGCTGTGGCTGCCCCATCCCTGGCAGTGCTCAAGGCCAGGTTGGGCACAGGGGCTTGGAGCAAGCTGCTCCAGTGGAAGGGGTCCCTGCGCGTGGCAAGGGCTGGAGCTGGAGGAGCTTTAAGGTCCCTTCCAACACAAACCATCCCGCGGTGGTGTGAAAAAGGCTGATGCTTCCTCACTGGGTACAGTTCCTTTTGAGGTGTCGTAAAAAGCACCCAGTGCTGGTCTTCCTGAGGTCACAAGTGACTTCAAGGCACAGAGTCATTAGTGCACAGGGAGTGTTGGGTATCAGCACCTTCTTGTTAGCCTCCTGTAATGAGAATATTGGCATCGGTGTCGCATGGCTGCCTCTGGCTGACCACAGAGAGGCCCTGCCTGGCTAAGCTGGAGCAGCACCATGTAGGAAATGCAGGATTCCCTGCCAGTGTCCCCCTGCTTGCTGCAGGTTTGTAGCACAGCTCTGACTTTATGCTTTTTTTGGCACCAAAAATGAGCGGAGAGCAAGTATGAGGTGTCCAGGCCAGCTTTCATACAGTGCTCCTGGGAAAGCTGGTGTGTGGTGTCCTATGAAAACTGCCAGTAGCTCCTGTGCCTGAAGCCTCGGCTGTACTTGAAGTAAACCACCATGGACAGGGATATGACTTTTATTCTCTCATCAGGGATGTGTTGGTTTGGAGATCTGCCTTGTGCTCCTCAAGGCCTCTGCTGGCATGGAGGGACCCTGGACTGAGAAGCTGGCTGCTTGGGATGTTCCCACATTTTTCAGGTTGGCACATCCTGTGGGACTCAGGATTACTTTTCTTTGGCAGTTTAGGACAAACGAGGCAGAATTACCTTGTGAGAGCTGAACCTTTACCACCTCTGCTTTGGACTGAAGAGTTGCTACTGCTACATCCGTGGCATTTCCAAGTTAAACACATTTCTGGTGCCAAAATGCAGGTGAGCAATAGAAACCTCTGCTCCATAGCAAGGAAAACCATGGTCTTTCAAGCTTTCCTGTTATCCCAAAGAGTTAAAAAGCTGCACCATGACATCTGCAGAGGTGAAATGAAAGCAAAGGCCCCTCAAGGAACCCTTCTCCTCTGCTGTATTGCTGTTAGTTTTCTTTAGTGCTTTTCTCTGAAGAGGGAGAGCCATAACACACCAACATGCGTTCCGTCTGCCTCATCTAAACATCAAGTTGCTTCAGTATCAAAATGGTGTTTGATGGAACAAAAGCTCTGGTAGTGGCTGGCTCAGTATTTATTTTGTGCTGATCAATCTGATGGGGAATGTGGGGAAGAGCAGCCTTAAGCTGACAGGTTTGGACTTTGGATTTTGTATTAAAACCTTGTTCTGCAACAGCTCCAGTGTCTTATCTGGGATTTTTTCTTGGGCACATGGGGCCATAGAACAGTAGTACAGGATACAGTGATCTATCCCATCCTAAGGGATTTATATCCATTGGAGTGGTCCTGCTTGGGTACCAAATCAGACAGGGCTGGCTTTTTTTGTTCTTCTTCTTTGTTTTTCCCCTAAACTCTGTTCATTTGCAGCCTGGAAGACTGAAGTCCTCTCTGCTTAGCTGATACAATGCCCTGTCTTTGGGAAAACCCCTTGAGAGGTGAGCAGGTTCAGCTCTATGGTACGTGGTCACACAGAGATTGGGGGGCAGGGGGAACAGCACTGTGACATTCCTCATTTTTCCCCAACAACAGGCAAAAATATGGGTTGTTATATATAAATATATATATTATATATAAATAAAAATGAGTTCTGATATATGTACTAAGAATAAGCTGTTCTGCAGACTTGTGCTGGCACACGGTGTTTTGGTTGTGTGGCTTGGCCCTCACACTGGACTCTGCTGCTGAAGAAAACTGAAATGAGAAAAATAGAAAATATAATTATTTAGCAAATAAATTACTAAATACAGGGTTTGGAAAACGTGGAGGGAGTGTTCTCGGTGGAGTCATCTCATGAACAACTGGAGCGCTAACACTCAAAGGGGAACGAACCAAAATGACTAGCTTTATTAATACAAATCCTATACTTTGTGTTGCTTAGGATCCAGAACCAGACTTCGTGTCCAAAGCATTATCAGTGTGAAAGCTGATATCCTCTGTCTTGGCAACAAATGAGCCCAAATACCAAACAGCACCAATGCCTTCTTGGAGAAAATTATCCGTCGCATAAAACGTTAATGGGTAAGCAATAAAATTAGGTCTGTAATTCAGGCTTGGCTTAAAACTGAGCTAAAAGCCTCACTGGTATTCAGCTGCCATAACATCGTTTTAATAAATAGAGTCAATGAGCAGGAAAGGGCCGTAAATAAATACAGTTTATAGTGACAAGATGGTGGCCGGAGCTGGGTGGCTCGAACAAAGAAATGCTCTGTGTATTCCTCATGATGGCTGAGGGCTCCCATATGGGTAACCTATGGTTTTCCAGTGAAAAACAAAGCAAGTGGGATGCGCACTGGATGCTGTTGGGGAGGACTGCTGTGTGTCACTAATGTGACTGCTCTAATCCATGCTGGATGTAGCTGTCCATGTCCCCAGCTATGGAGAGAGGTGTAATGCCTTCCTTCCCGACTCTGGCTGTGCTCCACAGAGCAATTGCTATGCTGGGACCCAGTCTAAGAGGAGTTACGCTCTTGGCAAGTGGAGCTCCCATTGCTGTCCTTGTTGGTATCTAATCTTTGCTTTTGAAGTGTTTGGCAAGCTGGCCTGGTGACACGTGGCAGCGAGCTGTGCTGCACGGGTAAGATGCTGCTGTGTTCAGAACATAGAAACTTGCCTTTTGTCTGGTGTTTGGTGTTCTGTCCTCAAAGGGAGGCTGTCTCTAGCTAGCCTGCGGACCCCAAGGATGTTTTCTGATTCTCCTGCCCCTTTTTCTCTCCTCCAAACTGGTTGCTGCTAACATTACTAGTTCTTTATAAGGCAGCCCCGTTTTCTCATGCCTTTAATGGTTCTCTTTTGATCTGCCCCGTTCGTGCTTTGATTTTCTTGACATGAACACGGCGTTCAAGCTGAGATGGGTTTATAACCTCATTAATATATAGCCTGGTGCTTTAATCCTCTCCAACTGCCGATAAGGAACGTCCCAATGTTTTCACTACGGGGTTGACCAAGATGTCCGGAGATAGCTGGGTTCTCGGCTACACCCACAGGAGTAATTCATGTTGCTCCTCGAGGCGTGCCAGGCTCTTGTGTGTACCAAAGGCTGTTGGGCATTGGAGAGCTGCTGGAGTCCTCTTGTCCTAAACTCTCTGCCCCCCTGGGATGGGTGGCACATGGGGATGAGTGCCCGTGCCTTGCCCCTGGATGCTCATTGTGGTGTTGCTTGTGGCAGTGTTGGCAGCTGCCATGTAGGAGCAGTCCTCCGTCAGGGAGGTGTCTTTTGCTGGGTGGATGGTTCTGCCCATGCTGGTCTTCAGCCTGGGTCTGTGTTCTTTAAAGTCTTCCAGTGAGTTGTTACAGCAACATCCCAGTGTTGTAACTGGAACTGTTTCCCCTTCAAAGCATTTCAGAAGTACTGGGATGTTCCAGAGCTTTATCTGTGTCACCAGCCAGGCTTTGTGCTCCTCTTCCAGTTGGCTCTAGCATAGGCAGAGCCCAGGAAGAGCTAATTTCAACTGCGTCTCTCCTGTCAGCAGAGCTGACAGCTTTGCTTGCGGCAGCTTCCAATCCATGGACATCTCTCTTGGACCCTGCTGGAGGTTCCTTGAGAGACCTGGGAGCTGATGCAGTTTCCTCATGTCCCTTAGAGGTGCCACCCTGCCAGGGAGGGAAAAATTCAGCATAGAAAAGCCATTTGGTGCGTGGTTTAGGTTTTTTCCTCTCCCAAATGGGTGCCTGTAGAGCCTGTTGAAGGTATAGACATGTAGCAACTGCTCTTTGTGCTTCCAACCAGCTGAAACAGAGAGCAAAGCCTGTTCACATAAAGAAACGTGCGGTGGAGCATGTTGGCAGCCTGTCTTCTTGTGTGTACGTGGCTCCATCACAAGTTTTAAATAATAGATGGTTTGTGTGCAAAGATTCATTGGTTTTATGTTAGATTCATCAGTAGATCTTGCTTTGGTGGAGCAGCTAACACCTATCATCGCTGGGGAAACTGAGGCACAGGGCAGGTTCGGGATAGGCTCGTGGTCCAGGGGTTGGGGATAGCGCTCATGTTGACGTGCGTCAGAGGCCTCATTAAATCAGGAGATCGGTGTGTTTGTTAAAGCACTGATAGCGCGATGACTTTGACCACTTGTCAAGGTGGACTTGTTGCCAGGAGGTTGCAGTGGCCCTTGGGAAGGGTCTGGCCAGACTGGAGGGGACCCTGACAAGAAAACATGGTTTGAAGTGCTGTTGGGAGGTTTTGGCCAAGGAAAATGGGGGACTATTGGTATTCTGAGCTGAAAACTGCTAATGGGCTTCAAAAAAATACTGTTTGTGGCCATGGGTGTGCATTTTGTCCTGACCTCAAGCTGTGTGGTTTCACATGGTGGCAACTGGTTGGGTATGTTCAATTTAGGGTGTAGAAATGGGTGGTTTTATCTGTACAGAGGCACATTTCATAGAAGGACACAGTAATTTGTGCTGGAAGGGACCTTAAAGCTCATCCAGCTCCAACCCCTGCCAGGGGCAGGGACCCCTTCCACTGGAGCAGCTTGCTCCAAGCCCCTGTGTCCAACCTGGCCTTGAGCACTGCCAGGGATGGGGCAGCCACAGCTTCTCTGGGCACCCTGTGCCAGCGCCTCAGCACCCTCACAGGGAAGAGCTTCTGCCTGATATGGTGGAAAACAACATCCTTTGGGCTGAAAACCATTCAGCCCCATTGCAGTCTCCCATTAAGCAGCGCCATACTCACCACAAGCATTTCCTTCACCCCATCTTTAATCACAGAGCCATGGTGGGTGGAGAAGGGGTTCAAGGATGCGCAGGTGAACCCTCCCAAGAAGAATTCCCATGGCCTTCCCATTCCGGGGAAGACTTTACTTTTTGCAATGCACCCCCTTTATTTTTGGCACTGTACCCCCTTCATTTTTGGCAGTGTCTCCCACTGTTTTTTGCAATGCACCTCCTTGCTTTGCACAGCACTCCCTTTGTTACATAGCACCCCACTTTTTGCAATAGCCCCTTTTATTTTTGCAGTGCCCCCCTTTGCAATACAACCCCCTTTATTTTCTGTGTACCACCCCTTTTTTTGCAGTGTCCCCCCTTTTTATAGCCCCCCTCATTTTGCAGTGTACCCCCTTTATTTCTTGCACAGCACCCTGTTTTTTTGCAACACATCCTCCTTTAGTTTTGCACTGCACCCCCTGTATATTTTGCTATGCACCCCCTTTATTGTTTGCAATTCACCTCTGTTTTGCAGTGCAGCCCCCCTTTATTTCTTGCATAGCACCCCTTTTTGCATTGCACCCCCTTTATTTTCTGCAGTGCCCCCCATTTTCAACCCACCCCGTTACATTTGCAGCACAGCCCCCTTCATTCTGTGTCTACCACCCCGTTTCTTGCAGTGCCCCCTTTATTTCTCCCAGTTCACCCCGCTTTTTTGCAATTCACCGTCATTTTTGCACCGCACCCTTTACTTTTCGCACTGCCCCCCCCCCCTTTGCAAGCCCCCCCCCTTTACCCCTTGCCCAGCGCCCCGTTTTTTACAGCACAACCCCTTGATTTTGCCAATCCACCCCATTTCCTCATTGCCCCCCCCCCCCCCAAAATGTTTCCCATCGCAACCTCCTCCCCCTCCCTCACCCGCTCGCGCCGCCACGCACGCGCACTCCCGCCGCTCTCCCCGCTCACGAGGGCGGGGCGTTGCGCGGCGGCGGTCCCGAGGCGCGCGCCCGTGGTGGGGGGGGGGGGGTGGTGGTGGTGTGTGTGGGGCGCAGTGCGCGTGCGCGGGGCCGCTGAGAGAGAGGCGCGGGGGGGGGGGGGAAGGAGAAAGGGGGGGGGGGCTTGGGGCAGGAGCCGCGCTGCCGCTGACGGAGGAGGAGGAGGAGGAGGAGGAGGAAGCAGCGGGAGCGAGCGAGCGAGGGCCGCGGCGGGGGGAGGCAGCGAGGAAGAAACCCCTCGGCGGAGGGGGAGCCCGCGGCCCGGCAGCCAGGGGGCCCCCCCGCAGGGGATGGTGTCGTCCGCCGCGGGGGGAGGCAGCCGGCGGCGCTGAGGGCGGCAGGGCCCCGCGGCGGAAGAGGCGGAGGGCGGCGGGGAGGAGGCGGAGGAGAAGAAGGAGGAGGAGGAGGAGGAGGTGGCGGCGGGCAGCGAGCGGCGGCCGGCAGCGCTGCGCGGGGAGAGGCGGCAGCGAGCCGGGGCAGGGGCGGCGGGCTCGCCCCGCGCCGCGCAGCATGGTGCGGGAAACCAGGCACCTCTGGGTGGGCAACCTGCCGGAGAACGTGCGTGAGGAGAAGATCATCGAGCACTTCAAGCGGTGAGTGCGGAGAGAGGGGGGGAAAGCAGGCTCCGGACGGGCCTTCCCGCGCCTTCGGGTCGGTGTCCGCAGCCGCGGCTGGCCCGGCCCTCGGGGTGAGGGGGATGAGGGTGAAAACGCCATCAGAGGTGGGAGGGAGCGGGGGAACGGGGCTGCCGTGGCCCGCGGAGGGCAGGAGGAAAACAAAATCGCCGTAAATAACCCCGCGCCATGGCGAGGAGCGTCCGCAGGGGGACGGCGGCGTGGACGGGCCGAGGAGCAGCATCCCCGTGTGAGAGCACCGGTAGTACCAGCACCGACGGCGGAGCGCAGGGCGCAGGAGACGGAGCCGCGTGTGGGAGCCGTGCCCGGAGTGGATCCCGTACCGAGGGGTGCGCGGTGCCGGAGGCAGCCCGAGCTTGGCCATCTTGCTTTTTTAACCGTCGTTTTTCGCCGTGAGCCGACGTGTGGAGTTTCCTCTCGTTGTTTCCCCGCCTTTTTGCCGTGTTTTTCTCCGCCTTGGAGCCATGAGGATGCTGCCTGTGCGTGTCCCGCAGCGAGCGCTGGGAACCGAAGCGGCTGCAGCAGAGAAAACGTGACTGAACCCCCCCCCCCTCCCCAAAATCACACCGATCCCCATGAGGAAGACACGGGATTCCTGCCCGCGGGAAGCGCTCCGGACGATATCGTGGCTTTTTGGGTTTTCTTTTTCCCGTTTTTTGTTGTTGTTGTTGCCGAGGTTAATCCTGCTCATAAGGAAGTAGTAGCTGTTTGCATGGTTGTGTTTTTTTCCTCCTCCCCATGTCTTTTCATGCGAGGAGGAGGAGGAAGAAGAAGAGGAGGAGGCAGCAGCTTTTCCCCCGCTGCCTCAGCAGCACCTTTTTCCTTGGGAAATGCACGAAGTTGATGGAATCTTCTATTTTCAATCATTTTTAGGGGAAAAAGAAGGTCAAGAGCCCCGGGTTGGCTGCTCAGCCCATGGTGCTCCAGCAGGGCTGTTACACACACACCCCCCCCACTAAAGGAAAAGGATTTTAAAGCTTCCTTTAATCTTCCTGCGTTGGAAAAATGACGGCGCGTCCTTAATAATGAGTCACCATGGGAAAAATAGATGCGGTGACACTGAGGGGGAAGGAAGGTCCCGGCTCCTGCTCGTACCCCATCCTCACAGCACCTAAAATGGTGTTGGGGCCCCGGTTGAGGTGATGGCTGCAGGGAAGGACCCCCGGGGTCTCCTTCATTCTCCTGGGCTGCATCTGCAGCAGCAAAGCCCCATCCCGGCATTGCCAGCGCTCGGGATTGCCCTGGTTCAATGGAGCTTCTCCTTTTATTCCCACCCCCTAAGCCCACACCACGGGGCCGTGGTTCAGGGCTCGACGTGGTTTGTTTTGTCCGTCAGGCCGGGTGCCGTGACCCAGCGTTGTAGGAAGACAAGGGTTTTGGGGGTGAAAAACCCGCACTGGGGTGGTTGGGTTGATTCCAGGCATGGCTAACTGAAGGAACAGGCACTGGAAAGTGGGAATGTGACATTCCTGGGTCTTGATTTTGTCCAGTTCTTCTCCTTTTGTAAGATGTATCGAAGCAGGGGAAAAGTTGCTATGGTACTGTTGCTTGGAGATGGATGGGAAAAAATGGCAGGCGCTGAATTGTGAATTCCCCTTTTTTTTTCTTTATGGTTGTTTTTACGTTCCCGAGTTTCAGTCGGAGGTTTGGGAAGGGGATTTGCAGCCAGGCAACCCCCCTGTGCCTGCAGTGTCTCACTGCGTTTCCCAGACTGCTTTTTAACCGGGATTAGTGTGTTCGGAGGAGGCTGATCTCGTGCAAGTAAACACGGATAAAATAACGCTTCCCGTGGCTTGGCCGTGGGGGCAGGGGGGGGAAATGACACGTCGCCTGTGTAGCGCTTTTGGGGGTGCCAACACCTCGACGTTTGTGGGTGTAGAAGGGGCGAGGGGTGTAGGTTGAGTGTGGTTGTGGGCTCGGTGTGTAGGTGCTGTAGGTGGACAATGGAGCAAGGCTTCCTTTGTATGCTGGTCCTCGCTGGGGGGAAGGGACACGTTACACAAGGGTTGCGTGGCGGGGGGTTGGGGGGGGTTATATCCATAGGGAAGACGGCTGCCTCTGAGCACCGCGGTGGGATGCGGGAGGCTCCCTCCTTGGAAAGGAGGGTTTAGTTGGGAGAGAAAGTCTTTGCGGATGGAGCTGGGCTTGGCAAATCCCAGTTCCCACCCATCCCCCAGCCTGGGAGCAGGGTGAGGAGCGAGCGGGAGGAAGGGTTTGGGGAATCGCAGCCGGGAATTCTGCGCTACCCCCAAAGCCTCTGTGCAACCCACGGCACTGTTTGCTTTCCCCCTTTCCTTGGGAAGCACTGTCATGTCCGTATTAAACCCTGTGCACAAGCGGTCCTGCTGTTGCACAGCCTCTGCTAGGGGCACGTTGGAGAAACACAACCATTTTGTGTGTAAAGCAGCAAAAAAAGACTCCAAAACCTCAAAACCCAACAGGCGCATCCAGTGCAAGGGGGTCGCTGTTTCTCCCCCCACCTCAGTGAACCGGTTACTGTGGGAACTGTTGGGTTCCTGGTGGGTTCCCACTCTCACCGTTCTCTTAAGGGATGAATTACGATGGAAGAGGTGTTCAAAGTGTATTTTGGGTTTTGCAGAACGCTCCTGGTTGGTTTTGTTGAGTGTGAATTGAAATAACACCTTTTGCCTATGAATCCTTCTAACTACAGAATATTGAAGCTGGTCTCGAGAAGCACCAGCTTACATGAACAGTGTTATTTTTTTTCCTTAAAACCCCCTTTTCCCAATCTCCATAGTAAAGGGAATAGCAAAGAAAACCCCCAACAAAACCCTGACTTTTTGTGCATTTTAACAAGTTGAGATTGTTCCAGCCTTTCAGTTCTGTACCCAGATACTCCCTCTTACAACGTTCCTGCTGATGCACTCTGTTCTCTTTCAACTGAGTTCTTAAGGCAGTCCCAAATAGGAAAGCTGGGATTGGAAATCTGCTGCTCAGATGGAATAAGCAGCAAATCCGTGTGAGGATGTGGGGAAGGGGCCTGCGTGCTCAGGGGAGCGGTGGATTCATCCCATCAATGCTGTCCTGACTAGCAGGGAGAAGAGTCATCACCATCATTGAACCAGATGCTGGGCAGCTTTGCAGAGCAGGGGGACTAAATATAGTAACAGTTGTCCCCAGCACGCTGTGGCCTTCCATGGCTTGTTTTTCCCTCTGTTTTCTTCCAGTTACCTGAAAGAACATGGCTTTATCCCTTTATTGGTGTTTTAAAGGGCAAAGAGGAGTAAAAGCCTCTTAATTATGAAGCATGTGACTTTGGAATGCCAGCTCCTGTTCTGTGGGAGAATTGAGACATTCACAGTGGCAGCCGAGTCCAGGAGAAGCTGTGGATTCCAGGAAACAAATGTGCTCCTTTGAAATCATGAGAAATAAATCGTGGATCAGCTCAATCTTGGAGAAGACAACTGCTCAGGAGGTTTTTTGGGCTGTCTGGCCTCACCTTGTTCTGATTCCTGTGTTCAAGGAGATTCATAGGAGAGATGAGGACATGCCTTCCGTGGGTTGCATTTTCAATGCAGGAGTTGCTCTGCAGAACAGCTGAGTGTGTGTTTGTTTTCACGAACTTCCAGAGCACTCTTGGGCAGTTTACATGGAAATGCTTTGTCTGGTGCCTGGGAGCCTAGATTCAGCCTGGGAGAGCGAAACCTCTGCGCTTTCTGCTCCCTACGTCATCCCTAAGGACTAAGGTGGAGTAGAGGGGCTGTGATCAGCTCCTCCATGGGTTGTGTGCATGACGAGTGAGGATTGCTGCTCTGTGCTGGCTTAGAGCACCCAGAAGGAAGGCGCTCTGTGCTGCTCTAGGATTGTGGCTGTTCCTGCTGCTGCCTTTTCCCACGTTGGACACCAGCAGGTCCTGCAGTGCCTGTCCATGGGAACAGGCTGCAGTCAGCAGGAGCAGCGCTCTTGTTCTTCTCCGGTCTGGTCTGAGGCTTGTATTGCTTATAGCGGAGGGAAATAGTTCTTGGATATCACTTGGGATGCAGACACGTGAGTGGTTGCACTCCATCAGCTTTGCGTGTAGAGATCTCCGTGCAGGTTGTTACTGTTATTTTAGGAAAATACAGAAGTCAGATGGCAGAATGAACTGTTCCCCTGCCTTTCTTGGTTTGTATCATTTTGATGTGGTGGTGTTTTCACAGATTACCTTCCAGCCTTTTCAGAGCCTTTGAAGGGAGGGGGAAGGGAGCGTTTATGCTGGTGCTTTGCTGATGTGATGTCTAGAATGGGGCAGCGTCAGGATTTGTTTGTGCTGTGTTTCTCAAATCTCTCAGTAATGTAATCTTAGCTGTGCAGAGCATGAACCCCAAGAAGATCATGGGAGGACATTTGGTTGGGGGATGAGGGCAGGGGGATTTAATCGATTGCCCTGAACTGGAAGGGAAAGAAAGTGTGGAAGACACGAGGCGAGTCCTCCTGTCTCAGGTCTTGGTTGGTTCCTGGTGGAAGTCGGCCTGGCACTGGTGGTAGGTTCATCAGTTGGGTGGCTGCTTGAGGAGATGGTGGTCCTGGTTCTGGTGGTGGCTCTCGTCTTTGTTTCCACTACATCTCCCGTAATAACTCTAATATTGATTCACTGTAAAGCAGCAGTAGCAGCATCACCCCCGTGGCGTTCTGGGGGTGTCGCCGAGCTGTGTTTGTCTGCAGCCACCTACTTCTTCCCCCAAGACTGACTCACGTTGAAGGTTCATGAATCCTCTGGCTCTGCTCTTGCAGGCACCTGAGGTGGCAGCTTGCTGACGCCACGCTGGCCCAGGAGATGCCTATATAATTCTTTCAAAGAAACTTAATGAAAAGCCACAAAGAGCCTAGATTTGGACTAAGCTTCTATGGAGCGTTTTTATACGCTGAGCTGCGTTACAAAGATAAGCTGATGTCACTCGGTTACAAAACTCTGTCATCTGCTGAGCCTTTCTGGCATGGTTTCTTCTCTGAAGTCTCTTCAAAGGTCCTGGCTGTGCGTGTTTGTGATTCGATGAGAACAGCTTCTGTTGTCACTGAGCTGCTCCAAAGTGATGTTGGCTTTTGGTGTTTCTTCCTCTTCCTCTACATTCCTCTGGCACAACGGGGATTTAATCCTGGTGCTGAAGGCAGACTCGTGTGTTGAGGATTTACCAGCCCTTGTGAGGCCTATGGAGATGCTAAATCCGTTCAGCAAGTTGGGACAGGGAGTGAGAAAAGGCTTGAATTTGCTTTGTGGTAGCCTTGTTGGCTGCTTTCCCCCCTCCTTGCTCCTCAGAGGACAGCAAATGATGCCAAGTTCTCCAGCACATGACCTTATTGCCGTCTGAGGTATGTCCAAAATTAGGTCCTCGTCTTCACTGAGGGCAAAGAGGCGCTCGGCGGCTTTCCATAGAAAAGGAAGTAAATATCCAGATGGGGAGAGGGCAGGCTGCAGGTTTTGGATGTGTCGGTGAGTCAGGAGGAGCCCGGCGCTCCTCAGCAGTTCTGTTTTCATGAGCCGATGTGTCACAACCACAGGCTGTCCTGCTGTTGGGTGGTTTCACACTGTTGTCAGCTTGTGAAGAAGAGGAAGAGCCGCCTGTGTGCATGAATGTGCACCTGAGAAACAGCAAGCATCAAAACAGGCTCCGGGAGGTGTTTGGGAAGGGATGGGGCTGAGGATCCCCCCTCTTGGCTGGTTCTGGAGTGCTGAAGGCCTCCGGATTGGTGCTGGCAGCTGAGGTGCGAGCTGTTGAGCTGGGGCTGGGGTGGGTGCGTTCTGGGTTGGGTAGCTCCCAAAAATAAGCACTTGTGAGATATTTTGCGTGTGTTCTTGATGAAGTTCAGTGAACTTGCTGAGGTCTGAGAACGCCCTGGAACCAAAGGCTGCCAGGGCAAACATTCCTAAACAATGAACTGGGGAATAAACTAGAAAATATGATTACTCTCCATAATAAGATTCGGAGCTGAGCTGCATCTTCGACATGCCAATTTAGCAGTCTCGTGGGAGGAATATGAGCCTGAAGATGGAAATTCACAGTGCACAGCCAGCCTTGCTGCTTGCCCTTGCATCAGTCTGTCGTGTTCTGAAGACTACTCAAACAGTTAATGAAAATCACGCAAAAGCTGCTTTTTTTTCTTGCCCGAGCTGATAAATCGGTGTTTTCCCACCTCGTGATGGTACACACTGGGGTAGCAGCCTCAGCTGGAGGTTTTCCTTGCTGTCTGCCTGGTGAGCGATGGCATCTCTGGTCTCCTTGAGCCTGAAAAGCCATCTCCAAGGCTGCTCTGCAGTAATATATGAAGACATGCTGACGGCTTCTGCACGATGGCTACAGCACAGCCGCTGCCTTCTGCATTTCCATAGTTACTGTTTAACCTGTGAACACCCCGTAATGGTCCCATGTGATCTGTAAAATCTGCCCTGTGAAGATAACGTCCTTTGGTAAAAGAATAAACACTGTCACAGGCTGTCATAAATACACCAGGATGTGTTCCAGGGCCTGCTGCAAGCCGATCCGGTGCAGGATGGAGTGGGTACGGAGGCAGCGTCTCTGCATTGGGTTGAAACAACAACAGAGCATCTGCAAAGGTCCTTCTCAGGCTGGAGTCTTCGGAAGCGTGTCCTGCAGCGCTGCGTGGGGCTGGCTCCGGGCTGCCGTTTGTATATTCACACCTTGTGCCAGGTCCAAACGTTTTGTGATGATCTGGGTGAAAATGCAGCAGAATCGGATGTGGAAGGAACATCAATTTTCCACTCAGACACACTCATCATGGGAGAAGAGCAGCAGTCTGTCTTAATGACCTCCTTCTGCATAGACTCAGGTGCCTTTTAAGAACAAAAGGGACCTTTTTTGCTTCCTTTCTCTTCCCCTTTTTAATGAAGCTTTAGCAGCTTAAGCCTGAAAGCACTTACGTTGTTTTTTTTAAGCACACTTATATCTGAAGTGGGAGCTTCCAAATCTGATTCAGAATGTCCTGAATGTGCTCTCATCTCAACACTGAAAAGCCAGCTCGGTCCAAACATCTCTAGAAGGAGCTGGAATAGATAGTGTGCGCTGCTGTCTGTTAGACACCAACAGCTCTCTCCATAGCCTTGGGTGTGTGTTCCTCCTGGATATCGCTCTGTCCAAATGGAAGAGCTTGTCTGTCTTTGGTTATCCCCTGATGGAAATGGGAGCTGGCTTCCAACCAAGTTCTTGTCACGGAGGTGGTCAGGTGCCCTACCAAAGCTGCGTCTGAAATGATCTTTTAGCTCAGTAAAAAGACTGCTGCAGGCTGGTAAATCAGTAGTTTTGTCTCTTAGCAAGTGGTGAATCACCTTCAGCTTCTCCGCAGGCACAGACTGAGCTGGCTGTGTTTTCTGTCCGTAGGATTCATTGAGGATAACTTGGTGTCCTTGTCACAGAGCTCCCCAACTGTGGTGTACGTGTCTGTGGTGAGATGCTTGCTGCTTCCGTGCAGCACAAAGCCCTGAGCTGTGGTCCCTCTGCCTCCATCTCCATTACCAGCAACGCCTGCCAGGAAGCGCACAGAGGCTTATTGAAACGTTCCCTCTTCAGGCTCCCTGTGGCAGCTGTGGGTGACCTGTAATAGTTAATAGGGCAAAGTAAGAAAAATAAATTGCCACGTTGTTTGGTTAAAGGAGTAGTTTATGGAGGAAAACCGTCTTCCGGCCTCATTAGCATCCTGAATGCTCAGGATGGACAAGTATCTCCCTTGTCTATGTACTCAACATCTGAATTAACTTCAGGGGCTGTGTCTGTGTGTGAGATGATGCTCTTGGAAAGGCAGCTCAGTGTGCATCAAGGCAGCGAATGCTCCACGCAGGAGCCACTGCTCCACACAGGAACCACTGCTCCGCACAGGAACCACTGCTCCGCACAGGAACCACGTTGTAATCAACATCTAAATAACCCTTTGGTCTTTCTCTAACTCTGAAGCAACTCGTTGGAAGTGTTGGTAGCAGAGGAGTTTTACCATGCTTAAAAAATAAGCCCAGCTTCAGCATTGGTGCTGTAGACCGTAGGAGCATAGAGCAGATGCTGCACTGGTTGTGAGTATGGCGAGACCTGCTGGGCTTTGGCAGTAGATGAGCTCAGGAAGCAGCTCTTCCTCTAGCTCCATTCAGGGATTACAGTCCCGTGGTTGTGCTGGCAGTTCATGCTCTTGCCTAGCTCAGGCCAGAGTGATGTTTGAAACCAAGCATTTAAAGGTGAAGCTGATTATCCTTAATGAGGGAGCAGCTTTCCTGGAGGTTATGGTGGCGTTCCCGGTTGTGCTGTGGATGGCGCAGTGTATGTGGCTGTGTCCTGCAAGGAGCCCCATTGGTCTGGTAGTACCTCAAGAGAAGGGGCTGCTGAATTCTTCACTGTTGGGAGGCCTCCTTTAGGTCAGTTCCTAAAAACGAAGTGAGGAACCTCACCCATCACCGCAGTGACATTCAAGGAGCCTGTTTTCAGCTCAGCTTTGCCATACCTTGAGTTGCATCACAAGGAAAGCCATTAAAGTCCGGCTGTAAGGAGCTCAGCTGTGGAAGATTTCATGCTCTTGCCTGTGGAGAAAGTGCCCAGAGCACAGGTAGTCCCTGCAGACAGCACCCGCGTCGTGCCCGTCAGCAGGAACAGTGGCTTCCCTGGGCTGACACACGGCTTGCGCCGGGCCTCGCGCTGCCAGCTGGGTTAGTCACAGGAACAAGCACTTTCTCCAGGGCGATGGGAGCGGTGAGTCACAGACCAGCAGAATAACATTTGCACATCTGGAGCTGGGAGCCTGTGGCAGGGCAGGAGCAGCTGCCAGCGGGAGCACAGGGATGAAGCCATGGAGGGGGCTGGACTGGATGGGAACTGGCTTTGTTTGCAGGAGTCTTCATCAGGGGCTGCAGGGACAGGCCAAGGGGAACGGCTTGAACCTGCCCGAGGGGAGACTGAGCTGAGCTCTTAGGCAGAAGCTCTTCCCTGTGAGGGTGCTGAGGCACTGGCACAGGGTGCCCAGAGAAGCTGTGGCTGCCCCATCCCTGGCAGTGCTCAAGGCCAGGTTGGACACAGGGGCTTGGAGCAAGCTGCTGCAGTGGAAGGGGTCCCTGCCCGTGGCAGGGGTCCCTGCCCGTGGCAGGGATTGGAACCGGATGAGCTTTAAGGTCCCTTCCAACCCAAACCATTCTACGGTATGGGACGTTTTTTTGTCCTCCCTGGTTTCAGGATTGTAACCTTTCAGGAGCAGGTGAGCTTTTGGGGTTGGTGACTTGACCGCAAGTCCTTGAATGCGTGGCTACTTTCTGTTAGAAACGAATTTCAAGCTGTCCAGCCTGAATTGAAGCCGGTTGCTTGTGCAAACGGAGTTGTGGTTCAGGGAAGAAAGAGCAGTCCCACCACTTGGGATGATCTAAGACCTCAGGCAGTCTCTTGATGTCCACTGGGATGCTGTTTTCTGGAGAATGTGCAAAACCTTGGAGAGGAGGTTGTAAAATGTGTGTTTCTGTGGAACCAGGGAGCACCAAGACTCACAAAGCCTGGAGATGGTAACGTATTGAGAGCACTCTGCAGCATGGCAGGGAGACCATAATGTTCTGACTCTGCATTTTCTTCCATCTGCTGCCGAATACATGCAAAGCAGGGCTTGGAGCAGCAAAGCTGAGATGGGGAATTACCCTTTTATGTAAGAATGAAAAACGTGATTAATTGAGAGATTCCCCTGCAGTTGCGATGCTGCACGTTCTTAAACCGAATCCAAACAAATCCTAAAATCAGGCACGCAAAAGAAAAGGCTGGAGCGATTCCTCTGCAGAAAGCGCTCAATGGAGCCTATTGCCACCGGTATTCTTGAAGCAAATCTGTGGATTATGCTTTGAGCTGGAAGAAAAACCCGCCCCGGAGATGGAATTCAAGGGCTCTGTGTGTAGCATGTAGCAACCTGGTAGTGTGCATCTGCGTAGGTTGGTGGATAAAGCATCGCAGCACATTGTACTTGATACAACGCAGCCCAACACGCAGAGTTTCTACAGATTTCCAACCTTTTTTGGGCTTCAGACGTAGTCGTATTTATTCTGATCTGCTTGGGAGGGCAAAATCAGTGTGATCCTGCCATGCCTATGCATCTTCCCTCATCAGTTTTGAACCCGTGAGCGAGTTTCAGCTCAACTTGAGGGTGCAGGGGATGCTCATGGTCTCGGAGATGAGACGTTCCTTTGAGTTGTGCGAAAACAGGAGGTTTTAATAGAGGAGGGAGACTTGATTAGTGGCCCCATGGAGAGAGAAGCTGCAGCGAGACTGCAGCCCTTATTAGACATTAAAGAATCCACATGGGAGAGAGGTGTTCCTGACCGTGGGAAAAGCTGCAGTGGGAACTGGCAGTTATTGGATGCCGGAGAATTCGACCTCAAGACATGCATCCATAAGAAATGAGTCTTCATTATTTCTGCTCCCAAAGCCACTTTGATTTCTATGTTTTTAATAACACGTATAGCAATGGGCCCTGCTGCGGGTGCTCCGTGAGTAGCCTTCATTGTACAGAAGTGACAGCTGGGAAAAGTGACTTAATACCACAGGGTCTGCCTCTTTCCTGGCATTGGGAACAAGCAGCTCGTATGGCTCAGCTGCACTCGGGCAGCTTCACCTTGGGAATTTCGGGTTCAGCCCTTCATTACAGCTTGGTCAGGATCTGCCTCCTGACAAAGAAGCCTTGAGGCCCGTGGCTGGTCTGATGCAATGCTGGGCTTGCCTGACGTTGCAGGGAGCTGCTGGCTTGGGCGCGGATGTGCAATGCGGCCCAGCGAGGTGCTGTGTGGAGTGCTGAGGTCAAGCTGAGGCTCTTCCATTATTCATGCAGCCTGATGTAATCCCAGTATCCCAAGCGTGGGTTTGTCTCCCCTCTGTCGTCTTCACCCTGAAATGTTGTTAGGGCTCCCTTTGGGTGTTGCAAGGGTGTTGGTGTGTACCTCGAGGAGGGGGTGTACCAATAGTCAGGTGTATTCATACAGCCTGATGTAATCCCAGTATCCCAAGTGTGGATTTGTCTCCCCTCTGTCATCTTCACCCTGAAATGTTGTTAGGGCTCCCTTTGGGTGTTGCGAGGGTGTCGGTGTGTACCTCGAGGAGGGGGTGTACCAATAGTCAGGTTACACCTGATGTGTACACACCAGAGCAGCTTATCTGTGGCAAAACTTCTGTCATGGGGATTGCAGAAGCATTACCTCATGTGTTGGCTATGGGGAGGTTGCTGCCCGCAGCAGCAGCCGTGGATAAACTGCTTTGAATACGCTGTCTGTTCCCTCTCTGCTGGGATATAATCATTTCATTTGTGCATTAATCCCTCAGCAGTACCCAAAGGGTGACTTTGCAATAAAGGCAAAAATAAAACATCTTCATTAGGAATCGCTCTTACTTTGTGTCTTAAAATGGAGCGTTCAGCTGAGCTGTAAAGCAAGAAGCGGGCGCTTATTTCAGCCCGGAGTTATCTCCAGGACTATCTGATCTGCCGAGCGTGTTGTGCTTAAATACCAGGGGGAGCAGCAGCAGCGAATGTGCCTGTGCTCGCTTTTTGATTTCCTACTTTGTCATCTCTCTGGGAGGGATTACAGGCGCAGACAAAGCCCCAGCTGTTTGCGGTGCGTGGCAGAAACATGTGCTGGGGCTGTTAACAAAACCCCTGGCTGTAGCTGGCGATGGAGGGGTCCTGTGTGCTGCTGGGGGCTAAAGGGACCCGCCTGACAGTGGAGTCATCTGGGGAGAGCTGTGAGCATCACACTGAGGACTCGCTCTGGCTGTGCTCTGTAACCCGGTTCATCGTTCCTACCCCTGGATGTTGAGGTTTCCCTGAAGGTGTCCTATTGCTAGGAGGAGGGCTGTGAAGAATGCCCTGAAGAAGGCTGGTTTTCTCCCCCCAGAGGTCGCGGAGCCAATAAAGATCACTCTAAACAGGTTTTAAAGCATCTCAGATTGCAATCTAGAAAATTATGGGAGCTGGGTAATTAGGGCATGTTTCTGAATCACTGCTGTCACAAGGGCTGCTCTTGGTATGGCTGGAAACCAGTGTTCCTTGTGATACAAGGAGCTCTCATTCTGCCTGCTTTTGGGAAGGTGAAGATTTTCAAAGCCTTGCATTGTGGGGATTTATCATTTACTGAGGAGTTCTGCCTGTGGTCATCCAGAGCTCCATCCTGGCTGCTCATGATGGCTTCTTGTTACAGAAGCAGCAATTTATCTACACCAATGCCTGCAGCACTGGCAGAAACCAGGAGGAGCTGGAAGCTGTTGTGCAGCAGGATGACATAGTTGCCATCATGGAAGCGCGATGGGATGACTTGCACAGCTGGAGTGCTGCAGCGCATGGCTAGAAATTGGTTGGAAGGGATAAGCAAGGGGGCAGAGGTAGTGGGGTAGCCCTGTGAGTTCAGTAGTGTTTTGATGGCCTAGGGCTTGGTGATGGTGATGACAGGGTTGAGTGTTTATGGGTACAGTTGGGGTACCTGATTGTAATGGTATAACAAGGCAGAGATCATGGTGGGAATCTGTTCTAGACCACCCAACCAGGAGGAAGAAGCAGGCAAAATACCCTGTAAGAGCATAAGTCTCACAATCGCTGGCCCTTCTTCTCATGGGAGGGAGACATCAACTTACCGTGTATCTGCTGGGAAGGAAATGGCCATGGAGGTTCTTGTGAAAGAGAGCTTCCTGACCCAGCTGGTGAGGGAGCCAGCAGGGATGGTGCCTGCTGGACCAGTTTGCGAACAGAGGACTGCGGGGTGATGCGGTGGCTGGAGGCTGACTTGGGCACAGTGGTCACGAAATGATGAAGTTTTCAATTCTTGGAGAAGCCAAAAGCAGGGTCAGCAGAACCAAAGCTTTGCCTTGGGCTGCCTGAGGGCAGACGTTGGCCTCTTTAGGATCTTGGTTGACAGCATCCCTTGGGAGGCAGTCCTGAAGGACAAAGCAGTTCAGGAAGGCTGGGCATCCCTCAAGGAGGAGCTCCTCAAGGCACAGGAGCAGCCTGTCCCCATGTGCTGGCAGTGATGACAACCAGCCTGGCTGAGCAGAGAGCTTTGGGACTCAGGGAAAAATAGGAGAGTTGACGACCTTTGGAGGAAGGGAGATAAGGAAAGCCAATACCATACATTGATTGTCCTCTGGAGGCTGCTGGAAGTGGTCCATCCATTGCTGCAGCTTTTGTGCTAGTACCCCTGTCCTCATGGGTTTGGTCACTAAAACCTGTTTGGAGGAGGGTTACAAAATGGTGCTGTCAGGCTCTTGAGCAGGACAGGTCTGTCTGTGTGTGTTGGGTAAATACCCACAGGATCTCCACCACAATCCTGAGTAGGCAGTTTCCAAATCTCAGCATATATAAGTGATGTGTCTGCATTGATTTCTGCTGTCCTGAGTGTGCTGGTTCCATGTGCTCTGATGCCCTTAGGAATGAAGGCTCCAGCCTGCAGCCGACTCTGGATCAGGCCCTTGGTTACGAGCCTTGTTGAGTTGTTCATGGATCACGCTGCTCTTGGTCTCCCCGCACCAGTGTCCATGTGTGTGTTGATGTATTTGTCCTGGCTCATTGGAGATACCCTTCGACAAATTCCCTGGGGTTGTCCTACAGAGACGAGTGTTGTGCCTCATCGCCTCCCAGGTCCCTACCTTTGCTAAAGGTGACTTCAGGTGTAGTTTTCCAGGGTGCTGGAATGCTGCTTGTTGCTTCTGTCCAGATACATTGCAGTTAGCTGGCATTGTTTCCATCCCAGCCCCGTGCTGGTGATGCTCTGCGTTTGATTTTGGTGTTTGCTACAGACCAGCTGCTTTGTTTATGGCAGGACCCAAGGCCAGTAATGTGATCTGTGCATTTTTTGGGTGTTTTTTTGCTTAAATTCCTTTGTTCTTCTGTATCTATGAGCTCTTAAGTCGTCCTTCCATGCTGGGCACGTGACGGTACAGTCAGAGTTGGAGCTGAATGCTCTGCATTGCTTGAAGCAGACTGTAATTCCCTGGGCTGCTCAGGTGGTAAAATACTGTCTGGTATCACTGTTGATGTGAAATTCCCTTTCTAAAAGGAATTTAGAAGTATGTAAGCATTTTTTATGGCAAGTAAATTATGGGGCTATATTTTATTTATCAATGCCCTCATTGTGATCACAGAGCCTCCTTCTTTCAGCATGCCAGTGTAAAGACACAAGTTCCTTGGTGTTGCTGGCTCAGGCTTTTAATATTAAACCCAGTGACTATTAAACCCTGGTGATGTGAATGTCTGTGGTAGCAGAAGACCTTCGAGCTGATGGCCATGGAGTTGAACAGACTTCAGCCCGGTGGCAAACCCCAGTGGTGCTGGTGATGGCAGCTGCTTTGTGGCAGCTTCCGTGTTTGCCCATTTTGTGCTTCCCTGTGTCTGGAGCAGAACCACACGAAGAAACGCAGGACTAGAGGAGCCCCGAGCATGGGGCGTTTGGACTGAATCAGGGTTAGGAAGGAGGAGCGAGGCGCAGACATCTGGAGAAGTATTATTTCAGGTCACATTATGTAGTTACGAAATCACAACAAAGGGAGAGGAATGGGATTGGCCCAGAGCAGCTTCAAGCTGTGCGAGCACTGCACTGAGTAGCGCAGGCCAGGGCTTGCCTGGCTCGTATCACGCCGCAGGAGGAAGGAGCTGGAGCGTGGCACGGAGAAGCCATCCCGCTGCTCGCATGGCTAAAGGTGTCCAGCTGAACCCTGTGTATTCCGATGTCGGGCTGTATGAGGACATCTTGTCTGATCATGCTCTTAATGAGTGGTGCAGGAAGAAGCACGAACCCCTCTTGTGTTGTTTTTGATCCTGCAGTGTCTGTGAAGCAGTGTTGTGCTGGCTTCTCAATGGAAATACAGCGAAGTCTTTTGCAGTGGGCTGTAACTGACCTGCAGAATTCTGTGGGGTGAAAATGGTTGGGTAAAAAGGTCATCAGAGGTGCTGAGAGGAGCTCATTGTGAGAAACAGGGAGGTAACATGAGTTAGACTGGGATTTGGTTTGAGTTAAAAACCAAAATCTCCCCCGATTTCAGCCTGCCTTTTCCTGTCATACAGATACCAACTCATAAAGATCCTCATCCTTACACTGCGGTTGAATTTTGTTTGAAAGCTGTCAGCTTTCTCGCAGTCCATCCTTTGTGTAGAAAATGCTTTCCCTTGGGAATTGCAGAGACTGTGTAGAAGAGTCGGTGTTTGGAGCAGGGACCTGGGATGAAATTATTGGTTAGAAATGGAAAGGCCAGGCGGGTGCTGAGGGTTCAGGGTGTAGGGTGAGGGGTCTGTGGCTGTGGCTGGGCCACACATTGCCCCTGGGGAGGAGGAACCAGCCTGGTCTGGCGTTGACAGAGGTTGTGCTTCCCAATGGGAAGAAGAGCTGGGGAGGAGGAGGAAGGGCTGGAGAGTGAGAGAAGGGTGCCAAGAAGCCATGCCAAGAGCGCAGAGACGTTTCAGCTGCTTGAATACAGAGGTGCTTTGATCTGCGGTGAATAAACCGATAATGCTCAAGTTCTGAATTCCTTCCCTTTGTCTGAAAGCGGGATTAGCGTGGCTTTGTCGGAGCAGTGATTATCCAGCAACTTTCCTGCTCTGAAAGGGCTGCTGGCTCTGTGTTTACAGCTGGGTGCTGGCGGAGGGGCTCGGTGACACCAATGGCTCCCACACATCCTCGTCTCCTCTGCTTCGGCTGGACTGTAGAACCCCACTGAAATCCTTACGGAATGGAGCAAATGATTAACCAGCGTGAGGGAAGAGGCACTGAAAGCCTTGTTTTTCCTTAGGGCTGCAGGTTTGGAGCCGAGCGAAGGCGCCTCTTTGTTGTCTGCCAGCGATTGCAAAACGCAGCCTTCTTGGAAAGGGCTGACGCACAGGTATAGAGATAGGAGGTGAGGGGCAGAGGAGCTGCCCTGTGAGCGTTACCAAAGGTCGCAGCGATGCCTGCCCTGGTCTTTTGTCCCCTCTTCCCAGCCCTCGGCATCTGGACAAAGGTTGCTCCTCGGAGCTCATTCGCCTCCATCTTAACTTGGATCCACGGAACGGATTCCAGACAGAATGATGGGTTGTGGTTTTTTACCTCTTGTAATGTATTATTCTGCTGCAGTAAACCCGTGTGGTGATGCAGCACTGCAGATCCCCCCTCCTCTCCCCTCGATGCAGTCAGTCCTCCTCCCGGCAGCATCTGCCAAGACGGGAGCAGCTCGGAGAGACGCCAATGGGTGGGGACGGGCCGGATCACCAGACGGATTAATGCTCGCGGTGGGGGACCGCGGATGTGTGTAATCACAGGACCACGCTGGGGCAAGGAGGATGCAACCCTTCCTCTGCAGCGGCTGTCCTTGAGCGCGCAGGGCGAGCTGCTGCTGCCCAGGGTTTCTTTCATCTCCCCCTTCTCCTGCTCCCTTTCTCCTCCCCCCGGCTGCTCCCTCGCTTTCAGCAAAGACGATTGTCACAGATTAGCCTTGGAGCTCATCAAGGGTGCGGCGCAGGACACCAGACACGGCAGTGTCTGCGTGGATGGGTAACGGGTGGGTTAAAATGAGTGGGGGGACTTAGGACGGCAGTGGGATACAGGAGGAGCCTCCCTAACCCATTCCTTATTTAGGGAAAAAGCAATAAAATAATACTTTATTAAAACAAATTTGTGCATTAACGGCAACCAAAATGTGCTTTTCCCAATATAAAAATTAAGCCGCATCCAAAAGAACTGGGTGTGTGTTGGGTGAATTTGTTGGTCCATGGGGAGCACATTACATGGATGTTCTGCATCTTCTGTGCTCTCTTAGCAGCATTAGCTCAACTATTTGAACATTTGAGCGCATTCTGGATCTTGTGCAGCAAAAGGAAAGATAATTGAGGTCTGTCTGTGTAGGTGTTACAACAACACGTACGTGATAGGGTTTCAGAAGAGGGAAGTGAAAGCACTGCTGGGACAGCGAGCGGGAAGGGAACGCGTTCTGAGCCCACGTCTGATGGAGCTGGCAGGCAGCAATACATTGGAAGTCAACAGGAGGAAGGTCATTTGGGATTTTGGGTTTTTGGAGTGATGCGAAAATGCTGATTCCTCCCCTCCCATACACCAAGTATGGGCTGGTGTTGCCAGAAACAGAACATGTAAACAAGGAGCAGGAGGAAGGTACGTGTTGTAACCAGTCGCTCTGTACCTGCACTGCTTCGGAGAAAAGTCAGTGGACGTCAAGAGTTGGAGCAGTCTGTGCTCTGACATCTTCCCTTTGCTGTGTGTGGAGAATTAGTGCTGAAACACGCGTTAGAGGGTGATGCTAACGAAGATACTTGATTATTTTCATAATTCTTGTCATTTATAAGTGATTATTTTCAAATAGGCACTTTTCTGTTTTCCTTCCCCCTTCTTTTCCTGTTCCTTCTCTCTTTACACTTGCCATGTCCCTTTTTCCCTCACACAGATTTTAATGACCATATCCTCTACTTTCCTGATCTTTCTTATCTTGCCTTCAAGGCAAGATACAACCATATCCAGCTTCAGAAGAGTGTAGACTGAGAAGTATCTTCCTTGTAGTCCCATTTGCTATTGCTTGCTCATTGCAGCTTTTAATGAGAGTGAAAACTAACCAGTGCATCGGTTTGGTATCACAGGTTAGGAGACTCCTGAGAGTTACTATCACTGTGTTCTACCCATGAGGACAAAGGCAGCAAGCTCTGCTCTGGACAGCTTCGGGGCAGCCTTACCTTTTGTGCCTAATGTGGCACTTTAGAGGTGAAAGATGCTCTTGTTTGTGCGCATATTCCTTAACAGATAGTGTGCACTGTGTTTGGTGGAGTACAGCCTGGAGAAAGATGAGGTGTAAATCCAAAGCAGATTAGATACAGAGTCTAGTAGGTCAGGTTGGAAGGGGAAGGCAGCAGTCAGGCAGGCAGGCTCTCAAATCCTATTCAAGGATTAGTCATCCCACAACAATGGGGAGATGGGAAGGTGTGTGGAAAGCCATTTGTGCTCCACGGACAGGCAGCTGAAGGAGCTTCTCCCTCCATGTACAGCTCAAATCACCTTTTCTTGTCTAAGATCTGCTTACGGCTGTTCAGCATCGTGCTGCCTCTGCGAACAGGAACGTATTAGGAATGCTTCGTAGCGTTCACAAGTGTTCCTTGATCAGTTCTATATTTGTGTGTCAGTTTGTCAGTTCTCTCAAGAACATGCTTTTGGCCTCTTTTTCTCACAGATTTATTAATTAAAGGCATTTAACCTGCTTTGCTCAAAATCTAGGTGAAATGAGCAACCAAAACGTGACCTGCAGCTCTTGTCTGTGGCTGTGTTCATACTTCCAGTTCTATCCTTTGTGTTGTGAGTTGACATGAGTTGTGTAACAACATCCTTACGTCAGGTTTTCCTGTGTGCACAGGCGAATTTGGGTTTATTGTTTGTTTTACATAGACATTTACTCATCTGTTTGCGCCTGAGTTGCAGTAACTTGACATACATTCAACAGGGTGGTGTCACATTCCCATCAGTGTTCCTCAGTCTCTCTGTTGCGCTTCCTGGTCCGTGGTGGGGGGGGGGGTCTAAGCTTCAACCCCAAGTGCAGCCTGGCCCAGGGGTGCCTTGTAGCTAAATGGGGTTGAGATCAGAAACAAGGAGTAGAATGAAGACTCTTGCTTCAGTGCTGAATGGATTAAATATAGATGGGAGTAGTGGAATTGCTGTGTCAAGGTCGTTTTTCTGAAGAAAATCATCAGGATGTCGTTATATTTGTAACTGATGGTGACACAGTTTTGTTTTAATTGTGTCTTGCTCGTCAGATCAGAAGCGAGAAGGGCTGCTCTAATTGCAGACACTTTCTGTTCCTGCAGCTCTGTTATAAAAAGGGTGATCTTGCGGTAAGCAACCGAAAGGGAGGAGGTTGAAATGCAGTAATGGAAAGTTAAAATGGCTTTTTCCCTTTCTGAAAACACCTCTGCCAATCTCCGCTGCGCTTCGCGATTGATTTTCCTGCCGCGTGGGAAGGGCAAACGGTTGGAAATGGATGTAGATTTAGCAGGAGGCAGTGTTATTAATCACGGGCTGTTTCCACCAGCACTAATATTCCTGCTCTGCTTTGCTTTTCTTCCAGATATGGACGTGTCGAAAGTGTCAAAATCCTCCCTAAGAGGGGGTCGGAAGGCGGAGTGGCAGCGTTTGTGGATTTTGTGGACATCAAAAGTGCGCAGAAGGCACACAACTCTGTCAACAAAATGGGAGATAGAGACCTCCGGACGGATTATAATGAACCAGGAACCATTCCCAGTGCTGCTCGGGGATTGGATGATACAGTTTCCATAGCATCTCGTAGTAGAGAGGTTTCTGGGTTCAGAGGAGGTGGTGGGGGGCCCACTTACGGCCCCCCCCCATCACTTCATGCACGGGAAGGACGTTATGAGCGGAGACTTGATGGGTAAGTTCCAAGGTTTCTCTAGGCAGGTATTTTGTATTTGATATGGTGAGAAACACAAACTCGTATCTAGGGCCCCCAGATGGATTTAAAATTTTGGGAATTATCTATGTTTCCTATTTTGGGTTGGAAACGGAAGTGATTTCTATCCCAGTGGCTGGTACCTTGTGGATCCATAGAGGATGTTTTCCGCAGCTGGTTGGATATCTACACTTGAAATAAGGTGGTTTTAAGATGGAAGATTTCCTTTGGCCAGCATCGATATTGGAGTTACTCTTTTCTAGAAGTAATGATTCCATTTCTTGGATAATATTAAGGCCTTGCTCGGATGTATCCCTGCTGCCAGATGGAGCTATCTTACTCTACAACATGTGGTGAAGTTCTCTGTGGAGTATCTTCGGAATACTAGAACCCAAAATTCTGTGAAAGCTCGATGCCTAGTTCTCAGCTCTCACTATACGCAGTGGGTATGTTAATTGGATTGTCACCACAAAATTCCTAGTAGACTCTAATGATACAGCCCCTTGGATTCTACAGACAACACTTAGCCATGGAGATAACGCTTGGATGGAGAAGACCGAAGGCAGCTTGTGATGGTTCCATTTTGGATCTACATCATTTCCAAGTTATTGGGATTATTCTTTCTGATGGTATTGGCAAAAAGAGATCATGGACATTACTAAATTTTGGAAATTATAGCCTTTTTTTTAAATGTTGGGATAAGAACTACTGCCTTGAATTTATTGGATGGTATACAGTCAAGACGCCAGTAGCCATGGGGAGTGGATTACTATCTAGTCTCTTAAAAAGCTCTTTGCTGCTCCATATTAAACATACTTTAGTTTTAAGGACGTGGTCCTAATACCAGTTTGTGGATACACCAGTGCAAAATGACTGGGCTGGATGGTTACAAAGGTTACAGAGGATGCCTGCTGGCCAGCAGCGATGAGAGCCCTGCAGCATTGGGTGATCTTCTACCAGCTGCTTGATTCAGACGTAGGGCTGGAAATTAAAGTAATGGATCTATTTAAGTGCCTACTGTCTCAAGAAAGAAGTCTGGGGGTTTCAGAGTTACGGTTTCAGTCTGGGACTGCTTCCTTCCAGTGGAATTTTCCTTTTTTTTTCTTTTTTTTTTCTTTTTTTTGTCTTGTCACTAAGATTTTTTAAAATTTTTTTCTTGTTGGTTCATCTAAAATATCATTTGACACCCTTGCCCATTAAGAAGGTGGATTACCCCTGTAAGAGGGGCCAAAATTGGGGAAGTTATGTTCACAATTCTCTCCCTAGATTTAATTGGGAATATAGGTCGTGTTTCCACACTTGGAAAAGGTTGGTATGTCCTGCCCTGTGTATCTTAGCCCCTCTCCTAACCCAAGTCAAACCCTCTCTTTCCACTAACTCCAGTAGTACTTAGTACTAATAGATAAATCCAGAAGCGCTGTAGCTGTTAGATTTCCAGCTCTGCTAGCTCCTCTGTCTGTCTTCTGTGTCCTTCTCATGGATAAGGACTTTGTTCTTTTATGTCAGCTGTATAGCAGTAACCCTCTAGAAAATACTGCTTTTTCTCTTACCTCATTAAAGCAGCTTTCACTGATTAACACTCTGTAGGATGCTAAATGCAATGGTTGATATAAAATTGTTGATCTTGGTCCTTCAAAAGGGGGGGGGGGGGAAGAGACATGTTTCTGTGCCAGATCCTGAAATCCAAAATGCCATTGTTGCGAGCAACAGATAATGCAAATAGAAAGGCAACAATGAATTTTAAGTGGATGTATAAGAGAATAATGTTGTATTGCATTGGTGGGGTAGCTGCTTATATATCATTTAAGAGGAAAAATGCAGGCAAAATATGAACTAGCTCTGTAGAAAGCTTAAAAATGAGATATAACTTAACAACAGAGGGTGAATATATTTAGAGCATTAAGGATCTAGTGATTCATTGGAGGAGAAATGGAGGGAACTTCCTGAGATGCTAATGGAAAAAGATTCAAATCCCATTTTCAGTTCATGAATGCTCCCTGCACTGTTGCTGCCATTTTAAATAGAAGACAGAGCTGGGATGCAAGAGAGGAGGAGGAAGCACGAGGCAGAAGTGGGTTATTAGGATTCAGGGGATTGAAGTGACTAATAATTGATTCTGAAGGAAGAATCAGAGAAGGCTGAACAAAAAAAAGGTTGAAATGTCCTTCATGCGGTGCATAATTAAATTCTTAAATTAACTTTGCCCACACTGACATACTTGGAATTTTACAAGTATTTTTTAAACCCTGAACGTGATAGTTCTCGATTCTTTCATTCTGTGGTTGTAACTCAGACGTACCGTCCCGGTGCTTGTCTGGATTAGACGACTAAACTATTTGTGATGCTCTTTTAACTTTTACCTGTCAGTTTTACTGTCTCTTTATTTGAGAGATCACAAGAACTTTCTCAGAACACGGAGCCTTTCTCGATTGATGTACAAAATGTTTGAAATGCCAAAACAAAATGGACTGTAGCTCCTTGAGAGCAGCTTGAGAGGGTGTAAATTGTGTGATGGCAGTAACAACAGCAGACTCAACAAACAAAAGTACCTGCTGAGAAATGTAATTCCCACTCTTTACGTAGGGGTTTAGTATCTTCTGGGGGCCTGCATCCTAGAATTGAGGTATCCTGATGTTAGATAAGAGATTCTTTTAGCTGATGAGAATGGAGCGTAGCAGCCTGATAACAGCAAAATTCCCTCTGAGAGGATGAACTGCTGTAGAACAGCAACAAGAAACCCCCTAATTTTCTGGGTCTTCTCTCTGGGTTGTGCTACCCCTTTTGAAAGCAGCTTCTTACCTTTGGGTCATGCTTTGCACGGAGGCTTTCATGGCTACTGCCCACCTTGCCATGCCATTTTTGCAGAAGGATAATAAGAAGAGCTCCAGTAACGAGCAAATTCCAGACTTTTTTTGAAGCTCTTAAGCAAAAATGGTGGGAAAAGACAAAAAGTTAATTTTGATGTCCACAAACACGAAGTTTTTCCTTTTTATTGGCTTGAAAAGAAAAAAAAAAAAACACAAATGAGGATTCTGCACTGGAACAAGTGATATTTTTTCCCTGTGCAGGCAAGATGCTGGTCATGAAAGCCCGATACTGTGATTAAAACAAGATGATTGCTCAGCTTGATTGTATATGAATATAACTTTGGAGCCAAGTAAGATGTTTTTAAGTTTGTCAGCATTTGCTTGATAGGTTATTGCTGTTTAGTGGAGAAGCAGTCGCAAAAATAAGTCCATGCTGACATGAATGTTTGCATGATTTGCTTGGAGTTGTGCTTACCCCTTTCTGATGGAGTATTTTTCCCCCCTTCCTAAATGCAGGGCTTCAGATAACAGGGAGCGTGCTTATGAACATAGTGCCTATGGACACCATGAGCGGGGGACGGGAGGATTTGATCGGACGAGACATTACGATCAGGATTACTATAGAGATCCTCGAGAGCGGACTTTACAACATGGGCTCTATTATACTTCTCGGAGTCGAAGTCCAAACCGTTTTGATGCTCACGACCCCCGTTACGAACCTAGGGCCCGGGAGCAGTTTACATTGCCCAGTGTGGTACACAGGGATATCTACAGGGATGATATTACACGGGAGGTACGAGGCAGAAGGCCAGAGAGGAATTACCAGCACAGCAGGAGCCGGTCGCCGCACTCATCGCAGTCCAGGACACAGTCCCCGCAGCGCCTGGCCAGCCAGGCAGCCAGACCCACCCGCTCCCCCAGTGGCAGCGGCTCCCGGAGCAGGTCTTCCAGCAGCGACTCCATCAGCAGCAGCAGCAGTACCAGCAGCGACAGGTAGGTCCCGACCCAAAGCGACCGTTCCCTGGGTGTTGCGGGCTGTTTCCGAGGCACGGTGTGGAGTTGTGAGGCAGGGCTGTGGAAATAGAAGGTGTTTGGTGGCAAAGCGTTGCTGGCGTAGAAGTAAAGCGGTGTGAAAGGCAGAAGGGCTGAGCTGGCACGAAACGGATCCGAGGAGAATGGTGTTGCTGTGGTTAATTATTTTCCATGGTGGATCTGTGCAGCATCCGTCAGGCACTGGCTGGGCAGCGCGAAGTGCACGGATGCTGCCTGTCTGTGTGAGGAGCGGGGAGCTCTTTCGTTTGCCAAGTGAAGGAATGAGCAAGTTTTAAGGTCAGCTGCGTTTTACAGGACGTGCTGTAAAATACTTTGGGAAATGATGGATGGTGGCGTTCAGTTTCCTCTCGTTCCTGTCGCCGCCAACATTTCCAAGGTTGATCTGTTCCATTTTTCCCCTGTTGCCTCGCAGCAAAAACTGCAGACTTGGAAGAATTAGAAAGAAATCATAAATCCAAGTGTGTATTTCCTAGTGATAACACCACGGCCTTGGATCTGCTTTGCTGTGGTTTTATAAACTAGTACAGGGGAAGAAAAAAAGCGCTGGAGCTAATAATTGGAATTCTGGTAATAATTTGAAAGGGCATGTTGGAATGCCTTATGGATATTTAGCTTTTTAAGAATAAATTCACCCTAAAAGTGGAAAGCAAGAAGGTGCCATTGCACCCTGGAAATGTTGGGTGAAGAGCTTTGAGGGGTTTGCAGAGTTGGAAACATGTCCTTTGTGTGCCAATTGTTTTCCAAAGCTGAAAGCACTAATTCAGTGATTATCAGTGTAATTAATAGTTGGGGTTTGATTATCACTGTGAATGGAATTCTGCCACTGGTAGCTCTCTAATTTGTTTTATAAACTCCTAATGTGATCGATGCTGGAGTGTTGGGAAGGGTCGGATGGGCTGATGGCTGGGGAAGGCAGACAGAAGGAAGGATGAGGAAGTTGAGAACCACATGAAGATTTATTTACTCCTTTTAAATTCCTGTTTTCTCCCCCTGGATTTAGAAATCCAGGTCCTGGCTTGGCTGGAGAGGAGGTGAGGAGAGAGGCTCCTCTGGAATGATTGAGAGGACTTTGGGCTGCTCTGCTTATTTCTAACACCTCTCTCTGAATGAGATCTCAGCTCTTGGAGGAGGACAACCCCTTGTCAAAGATCTTTCACACCTATTACAGCTGAAAAAAAAGCTGGGGAGACTTCCATTGGTCTCTAATAAAACAACCCCAGAGAAGATGAATCAAAAGGAGGTCTGGTTACATTTAAGGTTAAAAAAAATCCCAAGCAGGGAGAAATAAAACCTCTCTCCTCTGGTGCTCCTTTGTGCATTGCAGAATGGGTAGAAGGGAGTCCAAGAAACTCGTCATATTTATGAAATGTCATTGTTGGGAGGTCGAGATGGGATGAAATCGTGGTTTGAATTTGAGAGGACTGAACGCGATCCCACTGGAACAAGGTTTTAGGATTAATCAGAAGAAAAGCAGTGTCTGCTGTGTGCTTCAGCGTTCCATCTTGGCAATTTCTAATTGTAGTAATGGAAAACTAGATGGTGCTCTGGGAGGAAAGGGAAATAAACATACTTTTTTCCTTATTAATGCAGAAATTCAGTAGAGCAAGTGGTGGGTTCTGGTGTATTGAATTCTGAAGGCCCAGAAAGCGGTTTTACATGTTTCTAAGTGATGAGTTAGAGATGAATAAATATTTATAACTTTATTTTGTAAAGCAAAACCCCAACTGGCCTTAAAGCACAAGTGGACTTTTCTGTTTAATTTTTAACACGCTTTGAATTCAGCCTCAGACCCCAGGGGAGCAAAAGCCACCTTGTCCCCTTCTCACTGTGTAAGATACTTAGGGATCATATACCCAGAGCAGGCAGAAACTGAGTCCCATTTCTATAGCCTGGGTAGTAAATTCTGGCTGTGTCATCCCTGGATTGCTTTACCAAATCCCCTTATTTTTCATTTCTGGAGTGGGATTTACCTGGAATAACTGAGGGTGGTTTGTTGTTGTCTGAGGAAGAATTACTCTTGCAAATCGCATAGTATTTCTTAGGGATTTTAGCAAACTGGAGATCCTCTTATGGCTTTATTCTAAGTGGAAATGACTGATTTTGTGATGCTATGAAATTATTGAGGTCTTTATATTTGTCACTCAGGTCTTGTCCTGGCCCTCCACCGGCAGGCTGGAAGAGGCAAAACACATTTTGCTCACTTAGAGGTGGGTCCCTGTTTGGGGACAATGGGGAACTCGGTGTTAAAACACTTGGGAGTGTTTTTGTGTGTGGCACCATCCTTCAGGCACTGTGAAAACCAGCAGAAAGGTGGCAGAGGAGAAGTTGGGCCTTTATTCCTTGTGCTTTTCAGAGAGCTGCATGATGTAAATATTATTTATGTTAAATGGAGGTGATTTTCCTGCACAGTAACATGAGGAAAGGTGCTCTGCAGGTTGTTTAAAGAAAAAAAAAAGTGAAAAAGCCTTTATTTCTTACAGGTTTGTTGTGTTGGGCTAAGCTTAAAATGTGTATTTGGAGGCCTTTGCAGGGGTGTGTAATGGGAGCTGCACAGGGGTGATGCAGAAGATAAGACCAAAAAGATCATGGTAAAAATAACCCCTGTTCTCTGCAGCAGGGCTCTCTGTTCAGTGTCCTGAGGCTTCAGCAGTTGCTGGGACACTGGTGGCTGTGGATGCTTGAGCTGGAGCCACTTCCGCAGCTGGAATAGTTTGTGATTTGGAGTCGTCTTGACGCGAGATTCCTCGTTTTCCATATTCATTGTGGAAGAGGGTCATTGAGGTTTTAAACATCTTGGAAGTTTAAAAACCTCCAAAATGGTGTTGGAATCTTCTGCCACCACCAGCCTCCATTTCTCCTCTTCTCCAGTGCGAACACACACCGCAAATGATCCATTAGCAAACATGTTTTCTGTGTTGTGTCATGGAAGCAGCAGAGTTCGGCTGGGAGCTGAGGCATCCCATTGGAAGCAAAGCACATTTTGCTTGTGTCCTGCCCCAGCTCCTGGGAAAAATCCCCCCTTTTTGGATGTGTTTGGGTAGAAAATGATCTTTTCTAGGCTGCTGCTTGAGGTGTTCCAATGTGCTAAAAATAATTTCTATGCTTTTTTTACTGTGTTCTGTAAAGTCAGGCGGTTCAACACGTTTCGTGCTGTTCCACGTGGTGCTGATTATTTCTAACCCTTTGCTGCTGTGCCACCCCCTGGCACCAAGCAGCAGGACGTGTCTCTCCTAAACACCGGGTGAGGTACCTCGTCCAGACAGGATCTAAACTGATGCACAGGATCCTTGGGTTTCCTAGAGGTCATGGTTCAGAATGTGAAAGTACGAGCAGTGCGTGCATGTGTGTGTGTGTAAAGTCACAGATTGGTGACCTGAGGTTTCCTTTTGAACCTTCTCTAATGTATTTTTATACTCTTCATCAGGGACTGCAGCGATAGGACAAAGGGTGAAGGGTTCAGACTGAAACAGGGCAAGTTGAGGTTGGAGATAAGGCAGAAGCTCTTCCCTGTGAGGGTGCTGAGGCGCTGGCACAGGGTGCCCAGAGAAGCTGTGGCTGCCCCATCCCTGGCAGTGCTCAAGGCCAGGTTGGACACAGGGGCTTGGAGCAAGCTGCTCCAGTGGAAGGGGTCCCTGCCCGTGGCAGGGGTTGGAGCTGGAGGAGCTTTAAGGTCCCTTCAGCCCAAACCATTCTGTGATTCTGTGATTTGTTTAGAGGGGTTATTTGGTTGATGTCGATGCTGGATTATTACTGCGGAGGTGAATGATTTCCTATAGCTTGTAAAAAAGATCTTGCTCTGGGATAAAAATAACAACTTTCAATGCAAAGTTTTGATTAAAATTTAGATTAAAATAACACTTCAATGCAGAGGGACTTTATGCATGTTCCTCAGGGTCTAGGAGAGCACAGTGCTGAAACAAAGCAGAGGTAGGAAGTTGCACATAGAGATGTTTGGAAGTGGATTTGAAAGCTCTAACGAGGAGTGGGCAAGTAATTAGAGATTATCTTTTAAGTTTTCGATTGTGATGAAATTCTTTCTGGAGCAATGAGTTACAGTTGGAAAGGAACACGTATGTGTTATTTTATGTGTCTTAATATTGAAATAAACTGATGAAAAACACTGCCAAGAGAATTTTAATCATGGGAAAAACAGGCTCCCTGCAGCCTCAATGGAGGCTCCAGTGCATTCTGTTTTGTCAGGGACTTTCTTAGCCCATTCAAACAACTCGAAGCGAAAGTAGCAGAAAGTGAATTCAGTTTCATTGCATGATGCAAACCTTTCCCTACCATTGTCTTCATCGCCTCTTTCCCGCATAGTTTGTCTGCCAGCAAGTGGTGAATCACTGACTTAGGCTCGGGATTCAGGGCTCTTTAATGGGTTCAGAGATACCTCTGCTGGGGACAGCTGGAAAATGGGGAAGAATGGAGTTAAATGGGGGTGTTGAGGCTTCATTTCAGAATGTGTGCGATGGCCTTTGCTGATGTGAACTGATTCCGTCTCAGTTTTGCACTGCAGAGATAACGTCAGTGGTTTTCATCTCTTCTGGCAGGCTGAGAGGGTTGAGCACGTTCCTGTTTATGTGGGGAAGAGAATTAGGCAAAGATTGAAAGAATCATAAATAAATGACGTGGAGCAGGAAGCTTCCTTTTCACTTACCACAAAGGCAACAGTAAATCCTGTAATAGGTGCAGCAACACCTCATCCTCACCTCCTGTTCGCATGCAGCCCCGTGCCGCTTTGATGTTCTGTGCGGGGAAACGTGGATTAAGGGAAGGAAAATTAAAAGCTCGGGGGTTTGTTACCGACTGTCGAGCGCTTTCATTTTGTTCCTGCTTGTGTCTCTGTTCGTGTCAGCCTGCGCTGCTTCTCATCTAAATATAACCCACCCCATCCTCTTCAGCATCTTCCCCTTGGGAGCGTGTGGAGTGTTTTGAGATTGAGCAGAGGCAGATTTCCAGTCCCTTTCAAGAAGGAGGAGATGGGTTTTGTGCTCAGTAGAACAAAGCAAACCTTTATATTCTCCTTTAAAAACACAACCTCCGCATGCTGCTGTACACATAAACAGACGGCCCTGTGCACTGAAAGAGGCGATAAACCGCCCGGGATCGCAGCTGGCCTGGCACCGAACCGTGCCCCGGGCCCCTCCTCGCCTCAGCCCGAGGGAGCCGAGGCCGTGCTGGGGATGGCGCCGGCTCGCGTTACCTCAGCGTCAGCCATGGGCACCGCGCCTTGCATGAGGAGGGTTTCACCTCGCTCCGAGACCCCGTCGCTTTAGGTCGCCTCGGAGCCCGGCTGTGGTGGAATCGGGACACCGGGGGCTCGGTGTGTTTGGGAGCGGAGGAGGGCGGCTGCTTCCCTGCCCGCCGGCCCCCGCAGCCGCCTCAGCGAGGGTTGGTTGTGCCGCAGAACCGGTCTGAGCCGGCCGCAGCCGGCCGGGCGCGCCGCCTCTCAGCCGCGGCGGGGAAAAACACCTCAGAAACGCACGAAAACCGCGTTAGAAACAGCCAAAATGGTTAAATCAGAGCCGCAGCCCCTCGCTGCGGCGGGTTTAGCTCCTGGGTGAGGGGTTTTACCCGCACAGAGAAACGGCAGCGCCGGTGTGGAAGCGAGGGCTGAGGTAACCTCAAGCGTTGTAGCTCGCTTCTGGTCCTTAAAACCTCCCTTCAGCGCCCGACGGAGAAGTGAGCCCCCCAAAACCAGACCCGAAGATAAATACCCTGTGATACGGAGCAGGTAGGACGCAGTTGTGACATAGACCCGAGATTTCTCACCATTGCTAAGCCCCTCGGGGGGAACCCAGCCCCCATTTTCATGTGAATACACAATAAAACCCTTTCTGATGGTATCTTTATTTTTTGACATAGTTTTCAGTGCGTGAGTGGCCCCAAAAAAGAGTGGAGGTTTCGCTTCAGTGAATAACACCCCCCTCCGCAGTGCTCGCGGTAATAGGTGGTAATTGCTGGCTCTGAATGGCAAAGCAATTAAGCCTCTTCCTAAATGTGCAGCAGTAGGTGTTGATCTGGAGCTGGTCTGTCAGCCTTTGTTGCTGTAGCAGGGCCCGGGAGCTGCACGGCTGCTGTTTTAAAGGGCATTTGCCTTTACAGGTGAAGAAATCCATCTTTTTCCCTAAATAAATCTCATGAAGGGAGTCTTAAAAGTGCATCGTGTTGGGGGTGGCTGTGAAGGGAAAAGGGTCCTTTTATTACGATGAGAGCTATTTGGATCCTTTCGTGACTTTATTGTGTTGCATTCTCTTAAAGCAGTTGTGTTTAATGCTGTAAAAGCTTCTTGCAGTTTTATCAGTCTTTGTTAGCAAATACAGAGGTTTCTGGCAGCTAAATCCAGACCCTGGTGTGAACGTGCCTTATCTGCGGAGGGAGGAGAGCCTGCCGTGTCTTACAAACATCTCCAGGTCACAGCTTCAGGTCTGCAAGAGCCGGGATCTGGTGTGAGGTTTGGCAATTCCCGGTCTTCCAACCTCCTCCTTCAGGAACAGTGGGAAAAACCGGAGCCGTGTGGAAGGCATTGCTCCCACCGGCGTCGGGGGACACGTTGTCCTCCTGAGCTTTGCGTTGGGCTGTTTGTTAGACCCGTGGGAGATGCTAAACATTGATTATCATTAATAATAACCCTCCTGCACGGAGGAGGGACTGGTGCTGCTGGTGGATGGGGTTTGACTTCGGGGCTGTGTGTGCGCGTGTTAACAAAATGGTCACTTCTAATTGCGTTTTTAAGGCTTTGATTTCCTTCCAAGTATTTTGCTTAATCATCTTGAGTAGGCTGAGGGAAGGAAAGAATTAGCTGAGGTCAGGGAAGTTGAAGCTGCCCGTGTTTCATCTCAGAAGCAGGGCTTCGACTGACGGATCCTGAAGTCAGGAAGTAATCTGCCTCCCGTACCCTTCCTGCAGCACACCCGAAGAGTAAGGGGGAATCAAACCCCCCAAAAGCCAACCAGAACCAGGGAACGGTGTAGTGCTGGGGGCCTCCTGCTGTGGGAATGGTCCAGATTCCTCTTTCTTTGTGAGAAATACAACTGGGATGTGAATCATCACTAAAATAGATTAGAGGGATCATAGTCTAGAAGTGCCTGCTTGTCTGCGCGGCTGATGGAGTCTAGACAGCTCAGATGGAGACACATACATTACAGGCACCAAAAGGTGGGGGAGAGGATTCGCGGCGTAAAGACCTTTGGAATAATGGGCTGTTTAATAATTTCTAATGAATATTCACGCAGAGGGATGAATAGCAAAAGAGGAAGGTTGTACTGAATGCTTCCGGAAAAACACTGGTCATTAGGATGATCAAAGGAAGAATCCAGCTGCCGCCTGTGTTCAGTCATACGTGTCGCCATTAGAGCACACGCAGAGCGTCCCTTCACATCCTAAAGGTTGGACTTGTAAAAACAGTGATTTGGGGTTTTTCTCCCCAAAGAGGATATTTCTGGCTCTGCCAGAGGTGTGGATGCAGGTGCTTTTGTTCCTTCAGGCAGCGAACCTTCCCCTTTAAATCTCTTTTTGAGGTATTTCTGGGCATTAACCTTAAAAACAACTTTAGGTGGAACATGCTGTGCTTCAACTGAGGTCACAAGGGATGTGAATAAATGGTAAATAACCCTAACTGGGGAAAGCCAGAAGAATATCATCCCTCAGCCTTTGCCAGCTGAACTAACCATGTAACTAATGCAGTTAGGTTTGCCCTTAACATCCAGGCATCAAGCATAGTCCATCCATGACATCACAAGTGCCAAAACCACTAATGATGGCATCGAGGTTTTAAGCCTGAAAGCTTCTTAGTGGGTGATTAGATATCCCTCTGCAAATCACCACTGTCAGCTGGTAATGCCGTGTGGAGGGGAGGATGCGGCACGTTTCCCAGTGGAAAATCACAGACTCAAGAGACGTGAGGGCTTTGTTGTATAGAGGAAAGAACATTCATGTATGTTAGGCCATTTTTGAAGATCTTAAAGGGAAGCAGAAGCTGAGTTTCCAAAGGGAGGAGGGACATGTGCTGTGTAGGTGCTGTATGAATGAACCCCATGAAAACCTCACGTTATTAGGAGCCTAATACCCTTTATTTTGGTGCATGGCATTAAGAAGCAAAACTTGAATTCCTCCTTCCTCCTTTCAAGAATCCCGTAACAAGGGGTAGGGGACCTGGTCTTTGGTTTCCTGGTGCTTGCTGGGTTTTCGGAGCAAACACCCCATCTCCTTCCAACCATCGAGACCTCTCTCCTATTTGCAGAAGTGAAATGTGGAACCTTTTGAATACTTCTCTTTGTAAAACATCTGGGCTTATGTGTACAGTTGCTTTATGTAGCTCAAAGTGATGATTTTGGCTGAAAGACACTTAAAAATCTAGGATGGCAGCAAAGGGACTGTTGGAGAATCCTTTCTATGGGAGGGCAGTGGTTTTCAGGGCCCTCTCCTCATTTCTTCCACAGTTGCCTTATATTTTCCATAGATGCCCAGAAGTTGTCATTGTTTTTATACCTGGGCAAAAACATGATGAGGAAATATATATATGTATGTTTATATATATGTATGTATATATAAAATAAGACCTCATCAGGCCCCTTAGAAACAAGGAGAGTGATTAAGATGCATTTCCAGCAGAGCCTGGCAGTGAGTGCCCTCATGTATTTTGTTATCTTTCATCTGTTTGAGAGCAGAAAGCTTTTCCAGTGCGATAAGGGGTGAAAGGAAGGCAGTGTTCTCCTCCTGACTGAGAATTCCCAAGAATGAGCTGCACTGTGTCCCTGTGGGCAAATGGAGCTGGTTGAGAGATGCAAAGCCGCCCTACTTACTGTGGCTGCTACAGGTTTGACCTCCTTGTATCAGCTTGTTTGGTAAGAGGTTGCTGCAAGATCTCAAACCCTCAAATTATGTAAGATTTACACAGTGGCTTTGAAGTTAGTCCCTCCCTTCGGTGTTTGTTTACTGCCTGGTATGTCCTGCTGTCTGGATTGGGAAGGATGAATAGTCACAGAAAGGGAGCTATCGGGTTAGTACCACTTTTGTATCCTTCTTTGCCTTCTAAATGTGTGTGGAGCTGGGCTTATCCCTGATCCAGAGGCCGGGAATACACCACAGACAGACATCCTGTCCCGCGCTGGTCAGGGCATTGCTGGGTAAATGCTGGCTTGTGAGTTTTCTGTTTTGTTTGTTTTGAGGTGGAGGGAGGTGAGGAATGGCTTGTTGGGTTGTTAGAGGAGAAGCAAATAGATGCTATCTAGCAGTTACTCCAGAAGGAGTTTATGCTGGGTTTGCTTTTTAACATGCAGTTTCCCTGTAGCTTCTAGAAACCCCATGTGAGAAAAGGAAGATGCTTCATTAATGCTGTATGTGTGGCTTGCAGACCGTGCCTGCCGTGGGTTGGAGATTGTAAAGCACTGAATCCCAAAAGGAGGCACACAGGTGGGGCACATGAGTTTTGCCTGTGGGAATTCCTTGGAGGACTTTTCTCTTGCCCTGGATCCCAGTGTGCCAGCTGAATTGCCTCCTCCTTTCTCAGCCCTGGTAACAATACACTGCCGCGTGGTTTGGAGGCCAAGACTGTAAAGGCAGTCGATCCAGGGAGTTGGGAGGATGTTAAGGCAGGTTTTATTTGCATGTTTCCCTCTTTTTTGCATTTTTCCCACAGCTCTTAAGTCCTTACCCTCGTGTTACAATCCCTGGTCAGTGAGATGGAACTGTCCCAGGCTTTTGGGAAGGGGCATCCTTGGACCATGTGGAGGTTTAGTCACTAAATCCTGACCAAACTAAATTGCAGTAGGGTGCTTTGTCAGAAATTACTCTTAAGAGACCATCACAAGGACCACTCTGATACTGGTTTTATGGGATTTTTAAATACCTGAGGCTGAAGTGCTCTGTGTAGTTGCTTGACAAACGTAAAGACACATTTTCCCCTCCAGCAGGATACAGTCTGCTGTGGTGCTTCACCTGTTTAACAGAGATTGTCTTTCTCATCTTATTTTCGTGACTGAAGTGTTTTCTCCCCATGTGAAATCTCACAGAAAGTTCCACTTTTAGTCATATTTTTATTTGCATGTGGGCAGGAAAATGAAGTAATTCCCAAATATAGTCCTAGCCAAGAGATCCATCTGTTCTCTGCATTTTTAAATGGCAAATTAATCCTTAGCATACAACTCATCAAATGTCTTCTCTTTCATAATGTATGCCTGAGATCACAGAAATGACATTTTTTTCCCAGGCCTTCCATTTTAAGTAGGTCTTTACACAAGAATACCGGCTCCTGTTCTGCTTGTACAGAGTGCTCCTGTGCATCATCTTCCAGTTGCTGTCGCTGGTCTAGAAAAGGGTATTGAAAAAAACCCTCCAAAATTATTCTTCCCTTCATCTCTTTGGTGTTCTTTTAAGTCTGTAAAAGGTAGATGTAAAGTGAGAGAAATGCTGTTTGAAACACAGCCTTAATCAATGTCCCTGTTCGTGATGGAGAACTGTGGTCATTCTGTTTTCTCCTAGACTGAGCCCTTGGGACAATGGTGACCATTTTTAGAAGTACTAAACTTCCACAGCATTATCTGCCATAAATGGAATTTCTATATTAAGCTTTGTGTGTTCCCAATTTCACTTCACATTGTTTATCAGCTCTGGATCTTGGCGTGCCCTTCAGTGCAACTCCCAGTGCAAGAACAATTCCGTTTGTTTATAGCAGAGGATGCCCTGTTTCAAAACTGCTCCAAACTGGGAATTTCAAGGGCTGGCATTCTGTGTAATGCTAAAACCCAGCTCCTTAAAGAGGGAGGTGGTTGATGCTGCTCATCTTTGGCAGGGCAGAGCACAGGGCCAGGGCTTGCTGCCTGGGCAGGCAGGGAGAGCAGCCCTGGGGAGCAGAAGGTGAGAGAGCAGCCTGATGAGAGCTGTCAGGGATGGGGGCTGTACAAATAGCACCAGCTTTGGGGATTTTGAAGCCAAGATGTGATGCTTTTCTGAAACACAAAGAACTGATTCCATGGCTCTGTTTGCTGTGGTCTACCAGCAGCTCTATGTTAAAAAGCACTTATACCTCTGCAAGACTGAAATAACCCAGGAGTGAATCAGAGCTGGTGCTTTTTTGGGTTTAGCATTGTATAAATAAGGCTTTTCTTCTGAAAAATGGCTGGTGCTCACGTCAGGATCATTAAAGCCAAATGGTTTCAAAATTGTGTTATTCCCAGGAAATAATTTGACAGTGCTTTTAAGGTGAAAGGAGTTGCTTTTTACCCCTCAAGTAAACACGTAGTAGCATAGTTGGTTGCAGGCCCGGTTACATTTTAACTGGCATGTCATGCTCCTGGCTTATGGGCAGTGCTTGGAACAGAGCTTTGTGGGGTTTTTTTCTGAGATACACAGTAGATCCCTTCAGGAAAGCAGGGCAGTTGTTGAGGAAACTGCCTTGAAATGTTGCTTTCTTGGTATTTTGAACAGGTTTGGCCTCCGGGAGCCAGGAGATCAAGTTCTTCAGCCTGCTCGCTCTCTGATTCATTGAACGACCTTTGCCAAAGCCCTTGGCCTCCTCTTACCTTACGTTTCCATCTGCAATGCAGGGATGTTCACATGTACCTACCTCCCTGAGTCTGGAGCTAAAATGGTTATTTAAAAGCAGCTTTCATATGCTCTGGAGTTGCAAACTACCAGCTCAGATCACTGCAGATAGTTGGCAGAAGCTGGTTTTTTCAATAGCATTTCACTAATTTTGGCCAAAGGAGTGAAAGCAATTTTTCCTCTAGCCCAAGCAAGCCATTCCTGTGCTGCAGCAGTGAACTCTGCCTCGTTGTTCTCTTCTCCATACCAGTGCCATTGCAGGGCTGTGGGTGCCAGCAGCCCTGAGCAGCAGCAATCCTGCAGGCAGGTCCTGTCATTGCTTGAAGTGGTCAGAGTAGGTGGGAAGTTGGGGTGGCTGCAGCAGGACTTCCCACAAGGGCTGGTTCTTGACCCAGAGTTGCCTGAATGAAGGTAATGTTAAGAAATAGAGGCTCTTTGGGCTCACACATTCTCACACCCACCCTCTTTCTTCTCTCTTTGCATCGGTGGAAGTCTAATTGTGGGAAAGCTCCGCCAAAGAGCTGGCTTTGTACTTCACCCTTTAATCTTTCCCACCACTGAGCTCCGTCACCGTGGCTGTTTGCTGAGAAAGCATTTCCTCCACCTTCCTGGAGCTTCAGTTCTGAGCAGTCCCACCGTTCCCCGGGAGCATCCATCTGGTGGCAACTCCGGCTGCTCCCAGGTTCAGCACCAGCCCCATCCGTCCAGCCAGTGTGGGGATCGGAGGGCAGAAGTAGCACCTTCCCAGCAGTAGGACATTGTGGTGGCTGCTGAGCTTGCTCTTTGCTATGCACATGGGCTGATGTGTTTGTAACCAGGACTTTCTTTTTTCCCAGGTGAGTGTTTTTTATTCCTGGCTGTGCAGAGTTCAAGCCTGAGGACACAGGGATGTAGGTTGAGGTGGGAACACCGACAAGTGGCTTGGGCACAGTCTCCATCAGCCAGACAGGGATTAACATAAACATCTATTTAGTGATCCTAATGGATTATTTAGTTGGAGGGAAGAACTAAAAGGGTGTCTTGAAACTCACAAAGCGCGTGACTCCAGGGAAAGTGGTTCTGGGGGTGGGAGTACCCCTTTCCCCATCCTTCTGAGCAACATCTTTAGCTTTTCCATGGTTCATTTCTCTGTTCTCATCAGAGATCGGGTGTCAGACATCACAATAAAATGACTAAAGTAAATACATTAATATGGGCTGTAACAGAAAACAGAAATTAAAATGGGCTGTTAATAAGCCAGGCACTTGACTTGGGTTAAATAAATGGTATATTATTATTTTATACATATAAAATAATGACATACCATAAAATATATATTTATATATATATATATATAAATACATTATCTGGAGACTGTATCTGAAAAACTCACTTGTCAGAGGCTGAAAGTGATGCTGCAGCAGCCCGGGTCACTGAAGGACACAGAGTTGTTGTGGCTCTGTTGCTTTCCCATGGTCTTTAAACATAGTTTAACTTCATTTCATTCCATTTAGGATCCCAGCCCAGCAGGAGGTTTCTTAAGTCTCTTTTCTGGGTATGGAAGACAGAAAAAGAGAAGGGGAGGAGGATGTCCTGGTTTCATTTGTCTGCAGTGTTTAATGGTCTTTCTTCAGAGCAGTAAACGCTCTTTTTTATTTGTTGGGTGTTTTTTGTGACTGTTTGCCCCTTTCACCCAGTAAGTGTTTTCATTTTGCTTCTCCATAGCTTATCATAGCTGTGTGTTTTATCAGAGCTGTGTGTTGTTAAATACTTCAGGGTGTGTGATGTACAAACCAGAGTTCCTTGGGTGGCGAGTTCTCAGCACCTTGAAAGGGTGCCAGGGACATCACGCAATCGCATCCCGGCGTGCGTTCCACCACAAGCAGCAAAGGTGCTGGAGGCCGGGGTGATGGGCACAGGGTAATTATAATTACGCCATACACCAAAAGAATATTAGGTGTAGCTCTCTGCTCCCCAGCTCGCTTCCTCCACCCTTTCCCACCAAGCAGCTTATATACTGCTTACATATATATATATATATGTATATGTACGTATATACTGATGTGAAATGTAGAACTTTGGTATCAAGTGGAGGAACAGGGTTCAAGCTCTTTGTGCTGGGGGCTGAGCCCCTTCAGCTGTAGCCTGTGAAATACCGTAACAACGTGTTACCTCTTGATCTCCTCACACAAACAAACTTCACATGTTGGACTGGGTTTTCTGAGATCTTCAGGTTCAACAACTCTTTTAACTAGGGGGGAAGAAACCCTGTATTTATTTCTACAGATGTTTTTTTCCCCTTACAAACACTAGTGTGAACTGGAATTATGTAGAACACATCATGTGTACAGCACTTGAATATTTAGGTCAGCGTTGCAATCGGCTCTAACAACACAATGTCTGCCCAGAGCTCCTGAGTTTTCATCCTGGTTATTCCTCCTTGAACATGCTGAATACCCATTTGGATTGCTGGAGCAACGTGGCGGTGTCTCATGTTTTTGGGAATGGGTTTCTTATGGTATGTGTGCTTTGAGGTGTGGGTTTTGACCTGAACATATCTAGAGAATGAAGAAAATTCTGGTTAAATACCTGAAATGTTCAGTAGTAGGACAGAAATAGTACCTGTAGTAGACCTGTTCATATCTGATTTCAGTATATCATTTTTCATCCAGAAGTCAAGGTGTTTTCTGGGCAAAGATCTTTAATCTGTAGCTACACTGGAGTGTGATGGTTTTTTAAAGGTTTTCGTTTTTTAAGCAGTTAGTGTCATACTTTCTGCTGGCTGGCCATAATCGGGTCCTTTTAATTACAACACATGGGTGCGTTCAGGATACTTTGAACCATTTTCTGGTGCTGTTTTCCCAGGGCCAAGAAATCAGACTGTTTCCAGAGCCTGATGCTGATGTAATAAATTATCACAATGATTTGTGTTTTCTAGTGAGAGCTGGTCATAGAATCCCAGACTGCTTTGGGTTGAAGAGACCTTAAAGCTCCTCCAGCTCCAACCCCTGCCACGGGCAAGGACCCCTTCCACTGGAGCAGCTTGCTCCAAGCCCCTGTGTCCAACCTGGCCTTGAGCACTGCCAGGGATGGGGCAGCCACAGCTTCTCTGGGCACCCTGTGCCAGCGCCTCAGCACCCTCACAGGGAAGAGCTTCTGCCTAAGAGCTCAGCTCAGTCTCCCCTCTGGCAGGTTAAAGCCGTTACCCTTATCCTGTCCTTCCTTTCTCTGTCCCAAGCAGTGCTGTTCATACGCACTGTCACAAACTGCCTTTGGCACGAGCTGGTGGTTTTTGTGTAGGGATTGTCTGTGGTGACATAACTCGGATCTGGAAAGGGAGCGACGAGGAATAAAGGGTTCCTGTTGCTGTTCAGAGCTGACTGTACATTAACTTTGAATTTCCTGACTCGGGAATCTGCTGCTGACATCAGCCGTGAGAACAACCTGCTGTCAGCTGGGGCTGGAGCTTGTCCTGGGTAGATCTTTCTAGGAGATAATCTTGACTTGGAGATCATTTTGACAGGGTATTGAATCATAGCTGATGTAGGCAGAGTTCCTGATCTCAGTTAATTTTGGCAGGAAAAGGAGTAATCGCTCTGCATATTTCTCTAAGAGGAAGCCTGGATCATTTACCCAGTTCTGGTTCAACATATTCTGAAGGCAGCTATTAAAAAAAGAGTCATTTGTAATTTTTTGCCCTGCTGAAATTTGGCATTGAAAACGGCAGAGGGTTTCAGCCACTCTCCAGTGGCCTGGATTTCACCTTGCTCCAGCACTCAGAGGTCCTTTCTGCTTTGCTGGTGTTCTCAAACCTGACGTTTGGCAGCACATCACCCGCGGTGCGCGTTAACGCTTCTGCCTGCTTCATTTTCCACGAAGGCCGCGGCGTTTCCTGCCTCCCAGAGCAGTCCCCGGCCTCGCAGCTGACTCACCGTTCCCAAATCAATTCCTAGGAATGACAATTGTCCCACATACTAAATTGCAGCCGGGGAGAGCAGGTTGTGAGATGCCTTGATTCAGCTTGGCTGCCTTTGACGTGAAGCAGCGGGTAGCCTGTTCCAGCCAGGGTTTGGAGTCTCCCTTTTATCTCCTTTCTGCTGCGGAACAAAGAGAACCGCTCACTTTGTGTCCTTGGCTCTGGCGCTCTCAATTTCTCACACATAAACGCAGTGTAACTTCCTAGTTAGTTACTAGAACTGCAAAAGGCAATTACTTAAAGCTGTGATTTTTCTGTGGGAATGACGACTGGTTGTACAGGATGCGTGCACCAGGATTTGAAATGTCGTTGTTGCATTTAAAAGTGAGAAAATGTAAACTCTGTGTGCTAAATGAGCTGCACCCTATTGAAACCTGATGTGTTTGGTAGATTGGAGTTAGGTAGATGGTGGATTTTGGTAGATGTAGATAGAGGGGATGCTTAGATGAGATCTTAGGCAGTTCTTCCCTGTGAGGGTGCTGAGGCGCTGGCACAGGGTGCCCAGAGAAGTTGTGATTGCCCCATCCCTGGCAATGCTCAAGGCCAGGTTGGACACAGGGGCTTGGAGCAAGCTGCTCCAGTAGAAGGGGTCCCTGCCTGTGGCAGGGGTTGAAACTGAATGAGCTTTAAGGTCCCTTCAGCCCAAACCAGTCTGGGATTCCATGATTCTCTGATATGTGAGCCTCATTTTTGCGATCTGAACAACGCTGCTGGATTGTTACATGTGAAGTCTTTGGGATTCAGCCCAAAAAAGTTAAAGATTACAAATAGGTTGTATCTTGATTAATAGAGAACAAATACATAGATGCTGTAAGAACACTCACATCTTGTAGGCAATTATGGAAGGCAGATTAATATTTTAAAAGGGCTTGTAAACTTGTAGTAAAGTGCATGTGTAAGCAAACAGATTCATGTCTACCTCCTTATTAAAGTAGGAGCAATCTGCTCTATGGCTCAGGGTTTCCATCAGGTTTTGCTGACAATACAATCAAAAACCTCTGTTTTGCATCACTGTGGTGCCGTAATAAAAGCTGGAGTGAAACTGGTTTTAGAAGCTCTCTGGGCTGCACCAAAATGCTTCTGAAACCCCTCCTGGTTAAATGCTGCTGTTCCTTGTAAACAAGAACATGTCACCAGGAACAGTCTGTGAGGCACCAAGGAGGCAGCTCCATGAGCCCGATGTGTTCGGAAGCAGATTCTCAGCCCGGCTCCCTCCCTGTGCAGTGCCGTGTTGTGACAGCTCCGGAGATGAGCTTCCCGCATGCTGTCATTGTGCTGTGCTGAGTTTACAGCGATGTTGAAGAGCAGGTTCTCCCAAGTTGGGAAAAGGCTGGGTGCCAGAGCATGCTCTGCTTCTGGAACACATCACCTCGGGTTGAATGGTGCTGGAAGTGCAAAATGAAATTGGAGGCGTTTTCTTTTGGCCTGCCCCAAGCCCTATTGATCACTTCCAATACTCTCAAGAAGTACATTATCAGAGCTGCTGTTCTACCCCATCTGTTGCATTCCCACCTTCACATTTCCCCAGCTTGTTTTTCCCGAAAGCCTTAGGAACTTTTGCTAGAGGAATTTTTAATGACTTGTTTTCTGTGAGTTGGCAGCGGGCAGTTGCTTTCACAATTACTCCCAAGGAAAAGCAAAGCCATATTCTCATTTTAATATTCTGGGAACATATCCTCATGCAGCTTCCATGCTTCAGTCTTGTGTATTTTTAAAGCTGGGGTAGTTGAAAGAGGGTTCTGTTTTCCTGCTTGAGACTACACAGAATTCCCTGTCAGATGCTTTGCTTTGCCTCTACTGTGTGCTCTAACTGCATGACACAGCAGCTATAATTAACTCTTCCATCATTCTCCTATTCACACAACATAAAACCTTTGACTGACTTTTGAGTTATTATATCCACATTTCTTCAATCGGAAAAGCAGTGAGGCCTTTCCTAAAGAAAGGGGAATTGTTCTTGCTAACGTATTTTTTCCCTTTCTAAAAACGGAAGCAGGAAATAAGGATTCTTTTTTTCCTTCTGGAATGTCACAGAAAGTCTGGATTTGCTTAGGGACATGTATCCCCAAAACTCCCTGGGCAAGTGGAATTCTCAGCATGATCACTGTTTCCCAGCACCATGTGGAATTCAAACTCTTGTAGAATTTATCACTGTGTTATGCTGCTGTTTCAGCACTTGGATGTCTGAGGGTGGTACCTGGAGAGTATCTTTATTTCCCACTGGAACGCTGGGCTTTTAACAGCATGTTCCATATTTTAAACATCCTCATTAAATAAAAAGCCAACACAAAGCCAAAACAACTAAAAATAGCCTGTTCCGTTTTAAAGCACTTGCTTAAATAGAAATTCAGCACTGCCTCTTGAAAGATCCAATCTTAGCAAAGTAGAACGTTTAAAATGCTTTAGGAAGAACGTGGTTGATCCATGGTCCTGAGCATCAAGATGTCAGAAGGGACAGTAAATTACACATGGGGCAAGAGGCTTGCTGCCTCCCTAAATTCTCACTTCAGCCTTCCCCAGGGCAGTGTGAACCATGTAGCACCCTTGGAATTGTTTTCAGGTTGTCCACACACATTCTCTGGCTGTATTTGTGTATTCAAAGAAGTTCTGTTCTTTGCCAATCTGTTTCACAGCCACAGGCGATTGCTGATGTTGCCCCTTGAGACTGCTGAGGAGCTGTTCCTGTGGGGCTGGGTTTGTCCTTTCCCAAAATGCTGTAGACAAGAACTACAGTTTAGTGAGGACTTGAGGGGATCCAGCAGTGCCAGAGTTAGCAGAAAGGTGGGAAGCAGAAGGAATGGGATAAATCATAAATGAATTAAGTAGTTTGTGAAGGGATCTTAAAGCTCCTCCAGCTCCAATCCCTGCCGTGGGCAGGGACCCCTTCCACTGGAGCAGCTTGCTCCAAGCCCCTGTGTCCAACCTGGCCTTGAGCACTGCCAGGGATGGGGCAGCCACAGCTTCTTTGGGCACCCTGTGCCAGCGCCTCAGCACCCTCACAGGGAAGAGCTTCTGCCTAAGAGCTCATCTAAGCATCCCCTCTATCTACATCTATGCTCCCCTCGGGCAGGTTCAAGCCATTCCCCTTGGCCTGTCCCTACAGGCCCTTGTCCCAAGCCCCTCTCCAGCTTTCCTGCAGCCCCTTTAGGCACTGGAGCTGCTCTCAGGTCTCCCCTTCTCTTGTCCAGGCTGCCCCAGCCCAGCTCTCTCAGCCTGGCTCCAGAGCAGAGCTGCTCCAGCCCTTGCAGCATGTCCATGGCTAAAGATGAAGAGTGAATTGCAGCATCCTTCTCTTTTAGCAACTTAATTAACAAAGAGGGCATGGAAGCAGGTTGCACAATGCAAGTGAGGCAGAAATAAAGACAGTTTACTAATTTCAAAGGAAAATGTGGCTGGGAATGAGCATCCTGGTAGGAAATTCAGAGCTGAGGAATAAAATGGACTATGGATTGGTTTGGTAAATGTGATTCCGTGTGAAATAACAGGCTGGATGGTGTGGGGTGGCCACCCCTTGGTGAGCACAGAACAGGGCCCACTCAGAAGAAGAGGGCAGGAGGAAGGGCTCTGTTTTTCACTCCTCCCCTGGCTCAGCTTAATTTTCTCTCCTCTCCCCCAGTGACGCTGAACTTCCTCCTCTGGGGATGGAGGAGTAGGAGGAGAGTGTGTGGGAAGGGAAGCAATGTGTAAAGCAGCGCGATGTCAACTGGATGGGAGGGTTGTAATGAGAGGGTGAGATGGGAGGAGAGGTTCTCATGTTTATTATTACTTCTGTGTTTTTTTGACCTGTTTTGTTTTGGTCTGGTGTGGTTTTAGATCCTCCTCCAATTGTCTGTAAGTATTTTTGGACAGAGATTCCCTTCTATCTGCGCCTCCAGATATAACTGGGACAGAGCCCAGGGGCTTTTAACAGTGTGGCACAGTGCTCATTGCACCAAGATGTTCAGGAAAACAACACAGTTTTCTGGATTGTTGGAAGAAAAAGGGTTCTGTGGCTGTTGCCCGAAACTGTACCCCCATAAAAAGGGGGTGTAGCAGAAGAGAGGTTACAAAATCAAGTCAGGAAAATTATTAGAAGCCTGAAATGGTTTCCTGAGAAAAGAATAGGAACAGTGAAGTGGTTTAATATAAAGAGAGTAAGAAAAACCCATGAAATAATGGAAGTAAGATAGATATAAACCTGTGTTTCCTTTTCCTGCTACGGTATGGAGAGGAGCACAGAAATCCAGTGGCCAGCAGCAATGTACAAGCGCAGGGGTTATTTTTGTACGTGGCAGCTCTCCCCCTGCCAGGCTCCGAGTTCAAATTCCAGCAGCATGTTTTAGAAGGCTGCTCTTGTGATGGAGGAGGAGAGTCTCCAGGGTTATGTCAGACACAATTATTTTTAGCCATGTTATGAGCCCTCGTGCCTCGGGGAAGGAATGAGCCACTGAAGGAGGATGACGTGTCCCCACTGGGCAAGCTTTAATAACATCATTCTCTGTATTTCTTTGCTCTCCTGTGAAGCGTCTAATGATCTGCAGCATCAAGAGTCAGTGGAATAGGTTGATTCCTGTATGATCTAACATGCAAATCCTCTTCTGCTGTAATTATTGTTTATAAATCATGTTCTTGGGTCTGAATTCTTCATACCCTGGAGTTGAATGCTGAGGCGGAGCCTTCAGATAGCATTGGCTGTTTCATACTCAGCTGCCCAGGTTATCCTAGGGCAGGGGGTTGGAACTGGGTGATGTTAAGGCCCTTTCTAACCCAAACCATTCTGTGATTCTGGAGCAGTTGACCCAAAAACTTGCCATGGTTTTCTCACACAAGGTTTTTTTATCGGAAGTACAGATCTTGCCTTAAAGATTTCCTTAAAGGAGGCGACGAGGAGAGCTCTGGGGTCGACTCTTGGATTGACAGCGGCGCCTGACAGCACGATACTATTTCTTCCTTCACACATGAGAGCACTGGGAGGGATTTTTGGGCTTCATCAGACCTGTGTGTGTCCTCTTTGTATCTCTCCAGCCTTCCCACACAGCTCCTAAGCTGATACAACATTGTGTTACACTTATTTAAATCTCCACCATTGTCACGGCGCGTAACAGGATCTATCTGACATTTTACCCATACTCCGCTTCCCTGCGCCTCCTCTGAGGGCTCGGTAGGAGAATATTTGTGGAATGACTCTGAATTCCTCTGTATAACCGGGCTGTGTTATGGAAACGGGATTCTCTCCAGCAGGCAAAGGAGGGAGGAAGGTCTGTGGGCAAGCAAAAGCTCTTTAAGCAGAGGCGCCGTGTCCTGCGGGCGCTTTGCGCCTCCGCGCACTCACACCGCTCCCTTCGTGCCCTCCACAGCAGCGACTCCAGCAGCAGCTCCAGTGACGAGTCCCCGGCACGGTCGGTGCAGTCCACAGCAGTCCCAGCACCTGCAGCCCAGCTGCTTCCATCGCTGGAGAAAGATGAACCCCGGAAAAGCTTTGGGATCAAGGTTCAAAATCTTCCAGTGCGCTCAACAGGTAAAGGCACTCGGGAAGTGAATTGAGGGGGTAAAAAAGGCGTAGGGGGCGGGGTAGAGATGGGTTAAATAACCTTGATTGTGTGTCTTGGACTGTTGGGATTCTCTCTCTGCTTGTGTGACAGTGGAAAACTGCTTAATTAGTGATCATCTGTGGGAAGGAATCCTGCTGGTCCGCAGCTCTCCAGTCCCTGGGCTTGAGCCCTTTACAGCTGCTGGAACCGGTGCTTTGGATTTCCCAAGGGAAAAACCTGAAGCACTCAAATTTTTCACTTAAAACTCAGATCATTTATCCTCCCCCTGCTTCAGTTTCTGTTTTAATTGTTATTTATGAACATTTATTATTCTTCTTTCAGTTATACTTTTAAAAACTTGAGGGCTTTCTGTCAGTGTTGAGTGCCATAAAGCCCCAGGAGTATACTCATAATGGCACTGAATGGTAAATAATGCAATAAAGCACTCGTTGAGGAGTGCACGTGATCACTCTGTGTTCCCTGTGCTGGATGTAGGAGAGATCCCATGGAAATAACCAGCATGAGATCACTTGTAAAGCAGTTGTCATGTGAAGGCCACTGCCTGAATTAAAATAATACACATGAACTTTGTGAGCAACAAACCCCACAGTGTTAATAGTCTTTCTATAGACTTTATTTCTGTCTCACTCCTTCAAGTGGCATGCCGCTGAGGTCAGTACCCTGCACATCCCAGGCAGGTTCTGTGGCTGTGAGTCAGACTTTGCAAAACCTGAGCAATCTGCTTGGTTACCATTCAGAACTGACTGAGCTGAATGCTGTGTCCAGGTCCCTCATCCCAGCACTGGAAAACTGCTCTACGCAGTATTCATGTGGGATTATTAACGAAGTAATGTTGTTTAGCTCTTCTTCGTCTTGAATTGGGTGTCTCTTAGAAGTAATAACCTTACACTGCAAGCTTCAGAGATGTAAAACCTTGTGTCTGTGGTTTCTTAGGTTTAAAAATCAAGGCACAGAGAAAGACTGGCCAGAAGCTTTTGACATTGGCAGAATGAGTATCTAAACTTACAAAGCACTTCTGCAAACACTGAGGTTCAGGTTAAACCGGGGGAAGTCCCACTTCAGAAGGAAGATCAGATTTCTTCATGTCTTCTGTGGTGTTGCTAAGTTGGTAAAAACTATGTTTGTTTATTTGTTGGTTTAGATACAAGCCTTAAAGATGGACTTTTCCATGAATTCAAGAAGTATGGAAAGGTGACGTCGGTGCAGATTCACGGGGCTTCTGAGGAGCGGTATGGACTGGTGTTCTTCCGGCAGCAGGAGGACCAGGAAAAAGCACTAAATGCCTCAAAAGGAAAACTTTTCTTTGGCATGCAGATTGAAGTCACAGCCTGGATAGGACCAGGTAATGTTCATGCCCTGCTTGCACTGGGCTTGTGGCTGCTCTAGGCTCATTCATGGGCTGTCGTAAAGAGGCAGCAGAAATGTATTTTAAAGAAACTGGGAAGTACACCAAAACCAGAGCAAGAGGAGTGGCTGCTCTTGGGTCAAACAGGGAGAGAGTTCCAGTCTTAAACCTCAGAGAAGGAAACCTGCCATCCTCTCAAAATAGTGGGATCTGCTGGAAGAAACAACCTCGTCTTCCATGTGTCAGTGGAGCAGAAGCACAGCACTGAGTCCTCACACGCTTGTTTTCTTCTGCTTTTAATTAAACCAGCTAATGATGGCTGCAGTTTTGAGGCCAAGGCAGCATAGCCCAAAAAACCAACCAGTGAACACTCCAGCACTGAGCATGTGGTGAAGTTTTCAGTCTGTCCTTCAACTGCTTGTTTAAAAGTTGATCTGCGAAAACAAACTTTTTCTATGTGCTGTTTCCCAAGTACCGTGAGGCCTTACTTGAATTCATGCATTCCAGCACTAATACTTGTTAAAAGAGTGAATTTCTGGGGAAGCAGTTGGAGAATGCAGCCATCTTTCACCCCAGGGTGCTCAAATTCCTTAGCACTCCCCAGTGGTGTGATGCAGAGATCTCACATTGCACATAAATAACAATTCACAAGGTAGTTACTGCGTAGTTCTGTCAGAGACATGGGGTACTCTGGTTCAGATCGTATCTGCTCGTTAGGAAGTAGACTTGAACAAGCAAATCAGCATGAAGCAAGCCCACATGACAAACCCCTCCCTGCATTACAAATGTCTTGCTCTCTTTTGCTTCTAGAAACGGAAAGTGAGAATGAATTTCGTCCTTTGGATGAGAGGATAGATGAGTTCCACCCGAAAGCAACGAGAACCCTCTTTATCGGCAACCTGGAGAAAACAACCACTTACCACGACCTCCGCAACATCTTCCAGCGCTTTGGTGGGATAGTGGTACGTGAGGCCTCTGTGCTCTGCAGGGCATTGCCTCCCCTTCCCGTACACACCTGTAAAATGCTCCAGACAGTGGTAAATCTGAGCATCAGCAACAGAGAAATCAGTTTTTATATGGTGATCTGAGTCGTTCATCTTGCTGGAATACACCTGGAAGCTTTTCTTTGCATTTAGAGTGAAATCTCAGCACACTTGTGTTGAGGGGATGACTTAATCCTGGGAGCATTCACAAGACACTTGTATTCTGCTATCTCAGTGTTTGTAGAAAAGCCCAATGAGGTAGTTGGGCTGAAAATACACCTGGTGTCATTTTCATGTTGAATCAGTTCAACTCGATGAAGTCTTAGGTTTCCTGTTGGTCTCTGAAACAGAGGGTTTAGGTGCTGTATGTGGAAGCGGCTATGAGCTGTCACAGTCTGTGTCCCGACAGCAGGGCAGAAGAGGCACAGGGTGGATGGATTAGTGATGACACTTGTGGGATTTGGAGTTTCTTTATGAGCAAGCCTGTCTGAATGAGAGAAGCAGTCATCCCTTCCTTCTCCTCCTTCTCCTCTTTCTCCTCCTTCTCACTTTCTATCAAGTCAGACCAATGTTGCATTGAAGAGGAATTTTCCACAGACGTGCAGCAGCTACCCACAGTCAGTTTAATTGAATCCAGGCCTCAGCACCAATAGTTGATGTGCTCACTGGCAGCTGTAGCTGCTTATGAGCATGCTGTGCCTTACTCTGCTCTGAAATACTTCTGTAACCATTGAGTCACACATACATACTTCCCCTCACAAAGGGGGTGTGTGCTTCCTCATACGATGTGGACAAACACAGGATTTAGCATTTTCTGATGTCTGGTAGCTCTTGTGCATTGAGCCTCTGCTGCATCCTCAACACCAGCACTGATTTATGAATCTACATAGTGTTTGTGGCTTAAACCTTTACTAATGTTAAAGCAGAAACTCTGTCCTGGTAAAAATGCTTATCAGTAGTAGTGCACTGTCTTGTAAATTGGCTTTTCTGAGAAACACTGTGTCCTGTCAGCATTATTGATGCTCAGAACTGGGCAGCAGTGCTGCCTCGAGCAGTTTCCATCAGAACTTGCAAGCTCAGATGCAGAAGGCATCAGCTTTACAACCCTTCCGATGGCTGAGGAGCAAAGTAATGACATTTTATGTGCCTGTCAGAAGGACTTGGCTTGCCCAGGGTGAGTGGTCAGGTATAATTTGCCATGGTTGTGATTGTGCTGCTTCAGACACTTGGAAATTTAGTCCTCTGTTAGAATGCCACTTAAATCATTAGGCTGGGGCTATAGAAGTCTTAGTAGTTGTGTAAATCTTCCTGTTTACTTCTGTTCTCCCAGATAAAGTGCTCTTGGGTGAGACCATATCAAACTGCTGCCTTGTCCCTAAATTTATTAACCATGAAATTAGTCTGTCCTGGATGTTGGGAACCTTTGTGCTTCGAGCCATGTGCTGGCCTTGGCATGGAGCTCACAAAGGAAGCTTGTGCTCTATAAACAAATAAAACGAAACACACCACCTTCTATTTTCAGCTCAGAATGAATCATAATATCATGAGTTTGTTCCGAGGCTTTCAGCACATTTGCCAGTACTAGTGCTGAGCTTGAATGTTAACCAAATGTCAGCTCCAAGCTTGCTGGCATTTTAAATCGATTCAGATGAGCCCTTATTAGGCTTTGGTAGCTCCCTCGTGACTGCACTTCCTTCTCGAGGCGCCTGTGGCGGCTGAGGATCAAATACCAGCACTGATGGAAGCTGAGGATCTTTTCTGCTTTTGCTATGTCAGTGCCACGGCCACATTGGTTCAGGAGAGGAGCCCAGCACCACTTTCCGTTTCTAGGAACAGGATGGATCATGTTTATTTGGCAAAGGAGCCCCACTCGCCTCTTGGCTCAGGAATGAGGATCAGAGCAGGTTGTTTTGAGCCTTTACAAGCAAAGATTAATCTGTATTTCTTCTATTCTGAGTTGTCTCTTGTTGACATAATATTAACAATCTAAAGCTGCTGTTTGTTGATCAGGTCAGGCTTAACTTCTGCAGGGTTGGATTTAAATCTGTATTATGAAGAGCTTTCCTTGCCTAAGTAAGGATTTGGGTTTGACATTGAATGAGATGGAGCAGAACAGTGTCTACTATTGTTTAAATCCTCTCTCTGAAGAAAATATTAATTAAAGACTGCTTTCTGTGCCATGTGTCTCTAGAAAAAGTCCACATAGATCTGACACCATGGAATGTCCTTTTGCTGACTGTCAATTGTTCTGTTGTGTGTTTTTTCCCCAGGATATCGACATTAAGAAGGTGAATGGTGTTCCTCAGTATGCATTCCTGCAGTACTGTGATATTGCAAGTGTGTGTAAAGCCATTAAGAAGATGGATGGGGAATATCTTGGAAATAACCGGCTCAAGGTAAAGAAATCCTCCCATGGGCTGCATCCTTCTTGTTCCTTTCCTTTACAGCATCACAGGATAATAGTTTGCCTATGCAGCATAGTTTAGGGAAGTAAGATGGTTTTTAATGAGTAGGTCAGATCAGAGCATGATGCTTTCAACCACCACCATAATTGGGATTAGTCAGCATTTTTCTTGGCTGCCTCAGCAAGGAACCCAGACTTTGGAGACTGACATTCCCTGGCCTTGGTGGTCCATGTCTGGCGAGGCTGTACTGGGAAGCTGCACCAGTACCGATGATGAACAGAGGCTGTCAGTCCCCAGAGCTATCAACCTGTCACGTTGCAGATACGTTCAAATTGTAGGAAAGCAGAATGTTGTCAAACACTGTATTTGTTTAAGTATGCAGAGTTATTTTCATTAATTGCTATTTGATTTTTGTCTTGCACCTGCACGAGGTGCTAATTTTAGAAAACCCATACAAATGCCTTTAGTTTTCTGCACATAATTAGGTGTGTTCTGTTCAGTCACTTTAACTCTTGTGAATTGTACTGATGGAAGTTTTGCCTTTTTGTGTTCAGCTGGGGTTTGGGAAGAGCATGCCTACAAACTGCGTGTGGTTAGATGGGCTTTCTACCAACGTCACAGATCAGTATTTAACCCGACATTTCTGCCGATACGGGCCTGTGGTGAAGGTAGGTGGGAGGCTTTGGTGTGTGGTTTGAAGTTGTTACTGTCTTCCTTTCTTCCCATCCTGTCCTTTCAACCCCGACTGTCCAGGGCTTTATAGCTCAGGTAGAGCAATTCTCTCTGGGGTGTGATCTGGCTCTTGGGGCTCTGCAGCTTTGCATCGGGTTGATCCAACACATGGAGCAGCTGCTTCTGGTGTTTGGAAAATAACAACCAAAAGTATTTTGAATGAGCCGAGATAACAAGTATTGGAAACCATTTGTTGCTCTTGTGCAGTACAGTCTCTCCCCAACAAAATTGCTTCAGAAGGAGGAACAGTTGAATTCCATAGTTGCACTCACGCTAATGATATAATTAGACATAAATACCATTTTTTTTCTTCCCTCATCAGGCCAAAAAATGACTTTTTGTAGGCAGTTGGGATAGTCCCACTGACGAGTACCTGCAAGAAGAGAAAGCCAAGGATGGTGCAGCCTGCCCATATCATGAAGTGGGAGTGTATTACCTGCCCCACTGTGGGTCGCTGCCACTGATTTACACATGTGCTTAAACTTCAGCACATGACTTGTCCCTTGTATATCTGTCGGACATGAATGTGCTTAAAGCCAAGCAACGTGCATAAATCTGCACAGGATCAGGGTCTTGCCTCCTGCAAGGATTTTTGTGGGTTTCTGTTGCAGTCTTGACTTTCTTGATTGTAGCTGTTGTTGCTTGAATAACAAGTTAATGTTGTAAAGGAAGCTAACATTTGGCAATTGAGCAACTGATGAGTGGTACCGCAGACTGATAACAAAAACTGTTTCCGTTTTGGGATTAAATGTTCCTTTTACCTTTTTTCCCCCCTAAAACACATTGGAATTTTTTTTAGAAACTTAAAAATAATCAAAGTTAAACTACGAAACTCAGTCACCAAAGGACAAAAGTTACAAGTAAAATACAGAAAAACAAAATAAAGGCATAATATACCTCAAGCCACAATATCCACAATTCAAAGCAGTCCCGTGTCCTTTTATTGTCTCTTCATTACAATACGCCTCATCAGAAAAGCCTGGAAAAATTTACCTTGCTAAAAAAAATTACCTCCTTACTGGTATCCTCATGACTTAGGATTTTGTTGGGACTGACACTAAGTCCTGTGGATGAGGCTCTTATTTGGTTTTTGTTTTGTTTTTTTGTTTTTTACAGGTGGTGTTTGACCGCTTAAAAGGCATGGCCCTGGTTCTCTACAATGAGATTGAATATGCACAAGCAGCTGTAAAAGAGACCAAGGGGAGGAAAATCGGTGGGAATAAAATTAAGGTGTGCAGAATGACCTCCAAAACAAACCCAAACCAAACAAAAAAGAGAGAAACAAATTGCATTTAGGCCTTCCCCCTTAAACGCTGGCATTTGCAGACTGCCAGACAACAGGAATACTTAGTGGGACACATGTCCCAGGCTTCAAAGGCTTAAATTATTTTTTATACTCGGCTTATCAAGATGTCAGGGATCTTGAACTGTTACTTAGATAAAGCCTTCTCCAGTATTCTGCCGTTTGTTTCACTGAACTTGTCTCTCTGAGCTCCTGAGTGTTGGTGTCCGTGTTACTACCGCATTTACCCCAATCCAAGGCAAACTTTTGTCCATTTTCAAGTTAGAGAAGTGGAATTGGAGGGGGTGAGTTGCTCCAATTTCAACTGCTCCATGCTGATGTCCAGGCTCTCGACCTGGCCGAGGTGACCCATGGTGGCTTACATGCCCATCATAGAGTACAGCAACCCCAGCATGCAGTCTGCTCTTGTGATGCGGCTTCTTCCTTGTAACAGGTTAAAAATAGTAATAATTAAAAACACTATTTAAAAAAATAAGTAGAAAGTACTTTTTCCTGGAGCAGCACTTCATATTTACAGGGATGTCTTGGATTTGGGTGACTGTGGTAATACCTGTTATGACTGTCCCATGAGTTGCACTAACTGGGGACATGAGGTGTTGGCCAACCCTCTGAATTATCTTCTTCCTCCTCCTTTCTTCTTTCCTAAAGAGTGACTTCAAGCATGGTCTCTCATCTGGTGTATTAACAACCTCACAACCTCATCTGGTGTATTAGCAACCTCACACCCCTTGGGGTTAGGAGTTGGATATACTGCAGCTTCTAAGCGTGGTGGTTGAATATGAGGAGCCTTTATATGCAATAAAACGTGTGGTCGTTCAGAAGTTTCACATCCTGTGTTTGTGGGTCTTGCTACTTAGTGACTTTGGAATAAGCAACACCCTTACTGAACGTATGCCTGTGCTCTGCTGCTGTGGTTGCACAGAGTCTAGGCTGATTAAAAACAAAGAAGCTAGAATGTTAAAAATACTGCATTATGTGACGTACACATTGCTAAATTCATTCTAATCCTGAGTCTTTTGCATCAGCTATGCTGTTAGCTTCTTAATATTGTCACCCTTGTCTAGAAAACATTAACTCTGAGTAGCTAGAACAGAGAGCTGCAGTTCAGGAGGTCTGGTTCCTTTCCCATCCCTGCTCTTGCCTTGCTCTATAACCCTGAGCAAATAGCACGGAGCCTGAAATAGGTCAGTGCTGACCTGCTGTCAGATAAAAGGGACTTTGGACCTGTAATTTGAAGCGTAGTATTAAAAACGTCAATACCACAATAACAAGGACTTTGGAACTGTAATTGGAGTCGTAGTATTGAAAACGTCAATACCACGATAATAACGTGTGTTTTCCTGCTGGTTTACTGCGCAGAAGCTTCTGGTGTGGCAGCTAGAACAACATGCCCTAGTAAGGAGGTAGTTACAAAGCTCCACACAGCCTCACTGAGTTAAGAGAGGAAGGTCTTTACTCCTGGGGATGAGCAGGGCCACTCCTGAGGAGCGTTTGACATGGGTTTTGTTAAATATTACCCCACTTCCCAGTTCTGCTTCCACCTTCAGGCTGCAGGAGGCAGTGAAATGTTGCCAAAAATGGGATGTTTCTCTCACTGAACATGATTTACCCTTTATTTTTCAGGTGGACTTTGCAAATCGAGAAAGTCAGTTGGCGTTTTATCATTCCATGGAGAAAACGGGTCAAGATATCAGAGATTTTTATGAAATGCTGGCAGAAAGAAGGCATGTGTCAACATCTTCATTGCAGTCTTTTCCTTTCCACCCTCGTCTTTAACTGCAAACAGACTTTCTTTAAAGTTTTATTAAGAAGATTTTAGCATATTTTTGATGTCTTTTACCTTTTCAATACTTCTATTTTAAACAAATCTAGGTGGTCAGACTGGAAGGGTGCAGATAGAGGCAGGCAGGATATCACACAGCTGCAGTGTAGTGGGTACTGAAATTCATACTGGGGTGGAGGGTTTGGCTCTGTCTGTGATCTCTATATTTAGCATCCAGTTACTTTGATGGGTCACCAGGACACAGTTGTGAGTCATTCATCACTTCTCAGGAATGTGAAGAACAGTTGATCTTCTCCTCAAGAGAAACATGTATGTTAACAATGTATATAGAGTCTGATAAACTACTGTTGCTCATGTGTTGAGCAGAGAGTGAAATTTGGTCTTCCACCTACCCCTTTTCAACAGTTTAATTTGTTAACTTGATAAAGTAATGACATACAGGTGAGGCTGCAGCTATTTTTCTATTTATTTTTTATGCTGTTTGACATGACAGACATGTTCTGTGCTGGCGCCCTTCTGTAGCATCTGCCATGGTGGTGTCTGGCAGTTTTGCACATGCTGAAGGGTTCTGTCCCCTGCAAGGCCACTTATTTCTGCAGTCCCTGGCTGGGAGCAGCCTGACACAGCAGCAGTCCCCATTTTGTGCTTCAGTTTTCTCCAGTGGCTGAATAAAACATCTGTGTTTTATTACCTTCAGGGGCTGGCTTAGTTCTTAGGGTTCTGCTTTACATAAGCCCAGCATGATGTAAGGGTAGATATAGATTAGTCAGTAGGTAGACATTCTTCCCTGGTGAGGCACTGGGACAGGGTGCCCAGAGAAGCTGTGGCTGCCCCATCCCTGGCAGTGTTCAAGGCCAGGTTGGACACAGGGGCTTGGAGCAAGCTGTTCCAGTGGAAGGGGTCCCTGCCCGTGGCAGGGGTTGGAGCTGGGTGAGCTTTAAGCTTCTTTCCAACCGTAACCATTCCATGATTCTGGGACATTGATTATACCTGTGAGTTAGATCAGTTCAGTGTGTTTTTGCAGCAAAATAGATTGATCTAACTTACATGCAAAATTGCTGGATTTAAAAGTGAAAAGGGTTTGGAAATTGGCAATCAGGATTTGTGTAATGCAAATAAATGTGTGCTTTCCCCAGTCCTTGCCAGATGTTGGAATGCACCAGCAAGCAGTCGGTAATGATTTCCTCTGAGCTACCCCAGATTCAGGAAAGAGAAGTGCATTATCAGATGTCTTTTAACATGCAGGAGTCACCTGGGCTTGTCTCTGCTGTGAAGTAATTCTGTGTAGAATGCTGATCTCTGGAGCAACGTCGTACTTGGGTAGATGTTAGTCTTGGTTTTCCTTTTCCATCGTTATGCTCACATAATAATTACAAGATACTTAGGAATAATGAATCCCAGGGTGATGGAGTGAGCTCTGCAGTTGATCTTGTCATTCCACATCTCCTGGTCCTCCTCTGACCTCCTGGCACGTCGCACTCCCTTGCATGACACTATGATCTGCTCTCACCAGGTTCTCTCAGGTTGTGTTTGTAGCCAGTCTCAGTGGGACCCAAAGGGAAAAAAACCCCAACAAAACCGTAAACAAACCCCATGATTAATCCTTTTAACTTCACAGCTGCCTTTCACAACATCCCACTTGGCTTGCAGAATGAGGTTGTAGTCTTCCATGTTTTGTTTCTTAGCATTCTTTTTCAAGTTTGTCCCTTTCTTGACACCTGAGAGCTGTCAGCTTTTAATGTAATCAGAAACTGTGAAGCCAAGTAAACGTGTGTGAAACAGTGTGCCCTCTGTAATGGTGGAGAAGGGGAGCACCAGCTCGCTGCCAGCCCTCCGCCAGAGAGGCACATTCAGGGTTAGAAATGGCTTATTTTTGCTGTTGGAGGTGTTGAGGTAATAACATCAATTGCTTGAGTTATTTTGCTGAGTGCTTCCCATGAATTCACCTGAGCTCATTTTTGTTGACTTGGTCTTACTGTAAATAGGCAACGTCAGCATTGCACATGCAGAGAAAGAGCTGGTTCTGGAATTATAGCCTCACTTACAGGGTTTAGGGTTTTTAAAGAAATCTTATTACCACTTTACTGCTTACTAATGGAGAGGTTCCAACCTTGAGTTCTGATTTGACTCAACTTTTCCGAGGTAGGCTTCAGGTACTTGAGAGGGGATGGTCTTCACCGTGCTGGACTATACACAGGGGCATAGGTTTTACCTTAATTTAACAATACATTCGAATTTGGCAGAAATGCAGCAGTGACTTGGTAAGCTCACAAAATATGTAATCCACTGCACACTTGTTAAACCTCTGTGTGCAGCTCTATACAGTTGCCTCTATACAAAGAAACTGCCATAAAATGATTCTCCTACATAGCAAAAAACACAGTTGAGGAGGACTAACTTGTTTATTCTCATATTTAGCAGAGATGAGCGAAGAGGATCTTACGAGTACGCCCCTGATCGTACTTACTACGAGACTGTTCGGACTCCGGGGACGTATCCTGAAGATCCTCGTCGAGAATACCCAGCTCGAGGCCGAGAATTTTACGCAGAGTGGGATCCCTACCAAGGAGACTACTATGACCCACGCTACTACGACGACCCACGCGAGTACAGGGATTACAGGGGCGATCCTTACGAGCAGGACATAAGGGAGTACAGTTACAGGCAACGGGAGAGAGAGCGGGAGAGGGAACGGTTTGAATCCGATCGGGACAGAGACCACGAACGGAGACCCATTGAGCGGAGCCAGAGCCCGACGCACTCCCGGCGCCCGCAGAGCCCCGGAGCATCCCCGTCGCAGTCTGAGCGGCTGCAGAGTGATTCTGAGAGGAGGATTTACAGCAGGTCATCGGATCGCAGCGGCAGCTGCAGCTCTCTGTCCCCCCCACGATACGACAAACTTGACAAAGCCCGCATGGAACGTTACACAAAAAACGAGAAGGCGGAGAAGGAGCGGGTGTTCGACCAGGAGAGGGTGGACAAGGAGAAACGCCTGGTGAGGAAGGAAAAGCCAGAAAAACTGGAAAAGGAAAAGACTGATAAGCAAAAACGGAAAGCAAAAATCCATTCACCCAGCTCTCAGTCTTCCGAAACGGATCAGGAGAATGAGAGAGAGCCCAGCCCTGAAAAACTGAAGGGTAACAGTAAACAGAGTAAAGAGAGAGGTGACAAAGAAGGGACAGCTAAAAACCGCCTGGAACTAATGCCCTGCGTCGTGTTGACCCGAGTAAAAGAAAAGGAAGGGAAGGTTATTGATCAGCCTGCCCTGGAGAAACTGAGAGCAAAGCTTGACAACGACACTATGAAGTCCCCGCTTCTTGAGCAGAAAACACAGACATCTCAAGCTGAGCAAACCAAGTCTGATCAGTCTAAACTGGAACCTGCCAGAACCAAGGTACAAAAAGAGAAAGCCCTTGCCAGTCACGTAGAAGTTGTGGATAAGGAGGGAAAAATGAAACCCAAAAAGCACTTGAAGGCAGAGCAAACTTCTGAGGGGGGCAATGCGGTGGATTTAGACAAGTTGGAGGCTCGTAAAAGGCGTTTTGCCGATGCAAATCCGAAGCCTGACAGGCAAAAACTGGAAGCAAAAAGAAGCAGCCAAGATGAGGAAGATGCACGCATGGTTTTGAAGAAGCAGCTTGACGCAACGGCTTCATCTAGAGAAGCGACCATGTTAAGGGAAGGAGAATTGGAGAGAAAACCCCTGAGGAAGGAGATGCTTAAAAGGGAATCTAAAAAACTCAAACTGGAAAGACTTATTCCCGTTACCAGCCCTAAAGAAATACAGGAGACTCTTAATGTTGGTGGGATCGGCATGCGTCCCAACCTGGATCTGCAGGCGAGGCTCATGGAGGCAGCCGATGAACCAGCAGAGGTTCAGGAACTCTCTGCTAAAAAACTGAACCCAGTAAAACCGCAGCATAAGCAGGTACAGCTGCTAGATGATCAAGGAACAGAGAGAGAGGACACAAGGAAAAATTACTCCAGTCTTCCTGAAGACACACCTGACCATAAACTTGGCCAAGAGAAACCTCAGTCAACTGATACGGAGGAGAAAATCGGCATTGACATCGACCACACGCAAAGCTACAGGAAACAAATGGAGCAGAGTCGCAGGTTGAAACAGCAGCTGGAAATGGAGATCGCCAAGTCGGAGAAGTTCGGCAGTCCAAAGAAAGATGTGGATGAATATGAAAGACGGAGCTTGGTCCATGAGGTGGGAAAACCACCGCAAGACGTCACTGATGACTCTCCACCAAGTAAAAGGAAAAAGACTGACCAGTTTGACTTTGAAATCAGCACTAAAAGAGAGAGGAACTACAGAAGTTCTCGTCAGGTGAGTGAGGACTCTGAGAGGACATCCTGTTCTCCTAGCATCAGACACTTCCCGTTCCATGAAGATGACGACACACTCGATTCTCCGAGGCTAATGCCATTGAAGGAAACCAAAGAGTCACCCAAAATAGAAGAAAAGGGTCTTTCATACTCCAGCATGACTGTGAGGGAGGACTCGCTGAAATTCAATCCTTATGATTCCAGCAGAAGGGAGCAGATGGCAGAAATGGCTAAAATAAAACTCTCTGTACTGAGTTCTGAAGAGGACTCGAGTAGGTGGGAAACGCAAGTGAAGCAGGAGCCTGGGAGAGTCGATATCAGCTTTCCAAGCAGCATCGTCAAGAGAGACAGCATACGCAAGCGTTCCATCCGAGACCTGGAGCCTGGGGAGGTGCCTTCAGATTCAGATGATGACAGTGAAAACAAGTCCCATTCCCCAAAAACCTCGTCCTTGTTAGAGAGTTCCAGGTTGTCTTTTTTATTAAGGGACAGAGAAGAGAAGTTACGTGAAAGAGAGGAAAGACTGTCAAGTTCTTTAGAAAGAAACAAATTTTACTCTTTTGCATTGGACAAGACAATCACACCAGACACCAAGGCCTTGCTTGAAAGAGCTAAATCGCTGTCTTCCTCCAGAGAAGAAAACTGGTCCTTTCTAGATTGGGATTCAAGATTTGCTAGTTTTAGAAACAATAAAGACAAAGAGAAGGTTGACTCGGCTCCCAGACCTATTCCATCTTGGTATATGAAAAAGAAAAAGATCAGGACTGATTCAGAAGGTGGAAAATTGGACGATAAGAAGGAAGATCATAAAGAGGAGGAACAAGAGAGACAGGAACTGTTTGCTTCTCGTTTTTTGCATAGTTCAATCTTCGAACAGGACTCCAAACGCCTGCAGCACCTAGAGAGAAAAGATGATGATCTCGACTTCATCTCTGGTAGATTGTATGGGAGACAGTCCTCCTCCGATGGGACCAACAGCACGGCTGACCTGGTGCAAGAGCCAGTGGTTCTCTTCCACAGTAGATTTATTGAACTGACACGAATGCAGCAGAAAGAAAAAGAGAAAGATCAGAAACCAAAAGAAGTGGAAAAACAGGAAGATAAAGAAAACCGTCCGAAAACACCAGACACTGTTCCTGACAGTAAAGAACCAGAACATAAAACTCCCTCAGTGGTCAGTCCCTCTTCGGTCACTGTCCTGCCGCAGGAGCCAGCACCAGTTGCTTCTGAGAAGGTAGTGAATGAAAAGGTAGTGGTGGAAACAGCTTCTGTAAAAGAAGAAAAAGCTTCTGAACCTGCCTGTGCAGCAGAGGAGCAAAAACCTTTCCCTGAACTTGCTGCTCCTGTCAAAATGGAACCACTTGAGCAAACAGAACCCCTGCCAGTTGTAGAAGCCAGTAAAGAAGTTGTTGCTACAACCCTGGCACCGGAGGAAGACGCTGTGGCAACAGAGCACCCTTCGTACTTGGATACCAAGCCTCCTACACCTGGATCTTCATATTCCCAAGCAGACAGTGTAGATCCAGAACCTGAAGCTGCCCAGTTAATTCCACCTCCACCCAAGCTGGTTCCAAAGTCCGAGGAAGCTGCTGAATCTAAAGAAGAAAATCTTCCACCTTCTGCCAACGCCGATGCTGGTGTGAGTCAGAAGGTGGAGGTGGCTGCCGAGGTCCTGCCGCCTGTGTCTGACAATGATATGGAAGTCGAAACTCCGGTTGTGGTAAAAGATAAGAAGTCCTACAAGAGTAAACGCTCCAAGACTCCCGTGCAGTCGGCTGCAGCTAATGTCCTGGAGAAGCCTGTCACGAGGAAGAGCGAAAGGATTGACCGTGAAAAGCTCAAGCGGTCGAGCTCTCCTCGCGGGGAGACGCAGAAGCTTTCTGAATTGAAAGTGGAGGCCGAGAAGGTTTCGAGGAACGCTGCTAAATCCCCAAGTTCTGCTGCAGAGCCAGAAAACGTGGAGCCAAGCTTGCCTATAGGCCGGACCAGGCGCAGAAACGTAAGGTCAGTCTATGCTACCACGGGGGACAATGAAGGCCCGTCTCCAGTGAAGGACTCTGTGGAGGTCACTCGATCCACCAGGAAGAGAGGGGAAAAGGAGCCGCAGGAAGCAGCGACAACGGTTCCTACGACCCCCAGGAGGGGAAGACCTCCAAAAACCCGCCGTAAGCCAGAGGAGGACATCTCTCCAATAAAGACAGAACCAGTTCAGCAGGAGGTGGAGGAGACTGATGCTAAAGATGCTGTGGAAGCTCCTAAGCCTGCCGAAGGTTGGAGGTCTCCTAGGTCCCAGAAGCTAACACACAGTCACTCCTCAGCTGCAGCCAGCCAACAGGGGAAGAAGGGGAAGAATGAACCGAAAGCTGATGCATCGGCTGAATCGGAAGATGCTGCTGAAAGGAGCGGTCAGGAATCAAGTGTTGGTGACAACGGCAATAAAGCAAAAGTGACTGAGAAAGAGCCGGCAGCGAGTGAGCAGAAACGTGACAGGAAAGAACTGGATGTGGAGAAAACCCAGCTGGAAATCCCCACGGTTGAGATCATTGAGAAGAAGTCGGCACCAGAAAAGGTTACGAAATCCAAAAGGGGAAGGTACAAAAATACCAAAACTGTTGTAGACAAAGCATCCGTGTGTCTCAAAAACGTGGAAATACGCCTCAACGTGGATGAAGTCAAGGGCGCCTTGCGGCCGACTGAGGACGAGGCAGAGCCGGTGGCGGTGTCACCAGCCAAAATGAAGAGCCCCCCGAAAGAGGACATCTTGGCACCTCATTTTGCTAAGAATGAGGTAGAAGATTCATTCCCAGAAACGGAAAAGGAGGTGATCCGAGAACCCAAGCAGTCCCCCGAAGCTGCCCAGTTGGCAAAACAGATTGAACTGGAGCAGGCTGTGGAGAACATCGCAAAGCTCACCGAAACTCCTCCGTCCATTGCTGCCTACAAAGAGCCACCGGCAGATGTGCCTGAAGTTCGTCAGGAGGAGGAGGGAGATAAACCCGCGCATCAGGCCAGTGAAACAGAGCTGGCAGCAGCCATCGGCTCCATCATTAACGATATCTCTGGAGAGACAGAAAGTTTTCCTGCACCCCCGACGTATCCTGCTGAATCGGAAGCTGAAATCACCACCGAGCCCTTGGCGTTGCCGTCCCCTCAGGAGGAGATGGAGCCCGAGACGGATCAGGCAGTGAATAATATCCTAGAAACTGAGGCTGTCATGGAGCCTGCAGTGCAGCCGCTTCCCAGCTCTGCCCCATCCGTGGTAGAAGCAGAGAGCAAGGAGACTGAAGTCAGCTTCAGCGAATCCTCCAACTCTGCGCAGGAGACAGAGACCTTGCAGGAGGCTGAAGTTGCTCGGAAGGAAAAGGGCCGTCAGAAAAACACACGGCAGCGACGCAAAAAGAGCACGGGCAGGAAGGGGGATGCTGCTGAAGTCAACACCTTTGAGCCGGAGAGGCTGCAGAGCAAGTCACCCCCCGCCAGCGCCAGCGAGGTCAAGGCAAAGCCTGAAGAAGTCTTGAAGGAGGAGAAGCAAACAAAAGCCGTGGCTCAGGTGTCCGTGGAGCCAAGTACTTCTGACACAGGCAAGGCTGCAGCCGCTGACATCGTGGCCACACACGAAGCTGTTGCTGAGAGCAGCCCGTCTCCAAAAGCACCAGCTCCAGCTCCTCTGGACCTGGCCTCCCCACCGGTCCCCCTCGAGGAGGGCAGCCAGAGCGGGTTTAAGATACGGTCGCCTATGGAGAACGTGCCCATCACACCACCGAGTGCCCCAAACACCGCCCTTGCTGCCGTCCCCTCGGCCGCGGCAGCAGCCAAGCTGCCTACCCCAGTGCCCGCCACCATCGTGCCCCTTCACTCTGGCGCTGCCAAGGTCCCAGAGTGGATGGTGAGGCACGAGGAGCCCCGTGCCCGTTCCACGCCCCCACCTGCTCTCCCACCGGATACGAAGGCATCTGATATCGACACAAACTCTAGCACTTTGAGGAAGATCCTCATGGAGCCCAAGTATGTCTCAGCCACAAGCATAACCTCCACACATGTGACGACGACGCACGCCGAGCCGGTGAGCGCGCCTTGTCTGGAGGAGGCACCTCTCCACCCCGCCATTGAGGCCATAAAGCCGGTTTCGGAGGAGAAGCCAGCAGTTCCCATCACCAACGCCTTGGACCCACCGGTGGCCGAGGCACCAGTGTTTAGTGAGAAGGAGAAGATGAGCACAGTGATTGCTCCCAAAGCCACTTCTGTTATAAGCAGGATGCCCCACAGTGTGGATCTGGAGGAGGCTCCCAGGATCACCTTGGTGAAGCAGGCTCCCCAAACGCAGACGTGTTTGGTCAACGCTCCCTCGCCGAAATTTAAGCAGAGGCCAAGCACAAATGATAACAGCAGGTTTCACCCGGGGTCCATGTCTATTATCGAGGAGAGGCCTGTAGAGACTGGCTCCAGTCCGGGGCTGCGGGTGAACACCTCGGAAGGTGTAGTGCTCCTGAGTTACTCGGGGCAGAAGACAGAAGGCCCTCAGCGGATTAGTGCCAAGATCAGCCAGATCCCCCCAGCCAGCGCTGTGGATATCGAGTTTCAGCAGTCTGTGTCCAAGTCTCAGATTAAACAGGAACCCGTCACGCCATCTCAGCCAACGCCGAAAGGCTCCCAGACGTCGGCAGGCTACGGGACTGTTTCCACCCATTCTTCTTTGGTACTAGGCACACAACCTTATAACACGTCACCCGTCATCTCCTCCATTAAACAGGAGAAGTCCGACTCGTCCCACCTTTCTGTCCAGACTCCAGCGTCTCAGCCTGGGAAAGTCCTCACACAGACTGTGAACACTCCACCCGTACTCGTCCATAACCAGATGGTTGTGAACAAGAAACTCTCTGACCCAGCCGCTCTGAAAGTGGAGACCAAGACTCTGCAGCCCTCCAACTTGAGTCCTGGGGTTAGTCCTCACCACCCTTCCCTCTCTGGGAAGATGCATTCGGAAGCGAACCACGTCAGCTCGGGACCCAGCACCCCGACTGACCGGGCCATCTCCCACCTGGGGGTCACCAAACAGGAGCCGCATTCACCACGTACGAGCGGGCACTCGCCGTCACCGTTCCCCCGTGCTTGTCACCCTGGCAGTACCTCATCCCCGGCGTTATCCAGCAGCACCCCGGTCATGCTGGCACCGGGGATTCCCGTTCCCCAGTACATATCCAGCATGCATCCCGAGCAATCTGTTATCATGCCCCCTCACAGCGTAACGCAGACTGTGTCCCTCGGCCATCTGTCCCAAGGTGAGGTGAGGATGAACACCCCTCCTCTCTCCAGCATCCCTTATGGCATCCGCCCGGAAGCGCTCCACTCCCCCCGAGCTGCTCTGCAACCCCAGATAGAGATCAAAACGCAACGATCCAGCACGCCCCAGCCAGCTCCAATACGAGACATTGTCATGCCTCCTCTGTCCTCTCAGCATCCCCCCGAGGAGGAGATGCACTACCACCACACCACGGTGTGCCGAGGGCCAGCCCCCGTCCAGTCCGACGTGCTGGTGATGCAGCCGGATTACCGTATGCACCCCACGAGCATCAGGCTCGACCAGTACAACGTGCCCCGGGACGTGCGGATGATCATGCACCCACACATGGCTGCGGTGGGCGAGCACCACTCGGAGACGAGACAATCCCGAACGCCCGAAGGGGCTGTGAAGACTCCTCCTGTCAGTAAAACCCCCCAGCCTGGCAAGGAGACGCCCAAATCCTCGGACGGGAAGATGGCTCATTCTCCGCACAGCGAACCCCGGCTCCTCAGCGTCCCCTCCAGCAGCCAGCTGCCTGGACTGCCCCTGTCGCAGCCGGTGGTGGTACCCCACGGGGTACAGATCATGCACCCCACGGGGAGCTCCTTTCACGACTACCGGTCCGTGTACGGCGACATGAGGAACTACCACACCGCGGCACAGCTCGGGCACCCTCAGTTCCCCGGTGCCTCGCCCATCGGGCTGCCTTCCCGGAGCATGACCCCGTCTCAGGTGAGAGATCCAAACCTACCTCCTCCTCCTGCCCGAAACCTGCAGTGCTTTGAGCTATTAACAGCCCTGGCATGGCTCTGCGTGGCCTCAGGAGCTGGGTTCAGCTCTCTGTGGTTAGTCTCCAAGCCCTGCTCCAGTTCATAGCACAAGAGGAGCCACTTGCGTTTGGAAGTGGGATTTGAAAGCTGCTCAGCATTAGAGGAAGCTAAAATAGCCTGTTTTCTGGACCACTCTAGGACTCAAACTGGGAGGTGTGAAGCTGCCTGCAGGTTTCTAGACATAGAGGTGTTGGGGGAAAAATTGTCAGCATTGAGGTAGTGCATAGGTCAGACATCCTTGGATGGATGCTGTGGCTAAGAGTAGGCTCAGGGCAGGATTCAGGCGCTGTGGTTTCAGCTCTCAGGGGTAAGAGTCTGCTGGGGTGGCCTTGGAATGGGGTTGATACTGTGTTGTGGAGACCCAGATTTCTCCACCAGCGATCTGCTGATGTCCTGGCAGCTTTATCATTGAATGAACAAGTTCTGATATGCCCATTGCCTAAAACCTTGCTTGTCTCCCCACCGCCTGCTTCCCAGGGTCTGTCGGAGGGCGAACACTCGCACCCCAGCCAGCCAGTTCGCAGCAAGACCCCTCAGATCCCTCAGGATCCCAAGGGCCCAGCGGGAGCAGGGCCAGAGCCGAGTCACCACCCCACTGTAAATAGGCATGCAGCGCAGATAGACCCTCACGTCCACCTTCAGAGGGCACAAGGAGACACGGGCCAGACCTCCTACCCTTCGCCTGTGGCCATTTCAATCAAGCAGGAGCTTCCGTCACCGCACCAACCCCAGGCTGTTCCCAAGCAATCCATGTTTATCCCAACAACGTCAGGTGCTGGGGCGCCGCCGGGGCTGCCCCTCAATCGCCCCGAGCCCCAGTCTGCTCTCAAACAGGAGCCGTCTCCTCACCCTGTGTCGCAGAGACCTGTGGATATGGTTCAGCTTCTGACGGTGAGTATCGATCCGTCCTCTTGTCCTGGCCAGGGAGCCTTGTGCTCCTTGTCCAGGGAGAAATAATCATGTTCTGTGGAGCTTGGTCTCTAGGACCAAAACTGACCTCTCTTGTCGTAGAGAAGGAGATGGATGATGTCAGCTTTCTGGGCTGTTTCTCTCCCTGGTGAATTTTAGCCACATTTATGAGAGTCTCACAATAAGGCACCATTGATTGTAGAATCCCAGCCTGGTTTGGGGTTGAAGGGACCTTAAAACTCCCCCAGCTCCAACCCCTGCCACGGGCAGGGACCCCTTCCACTGGAGCAGCTTGCTCCAAGCCCCTGTGTCCAACCTGGCCTTGAGCACTGCCAGGGATGGGGCAGCCACAGCTTCTCTGGGCACCCTGTGCCAGCGCCTCAGCACCCTCACAGGGAACAGCTTCTGCCTGAGAGCTCATCTCAGTCTCCCCTCGGGCAGGTTCAAGCCATTCCCCTTGGCCTGTCCCTACAGGCCCTTGTCCCAAGCCCCTCTCCAGGTTCCCTGCAGCCCCTTTAGGCACTGGAGCTGCTCTCAGGTCTCCCCTTCAGGAGCCTTCTCTTGTCCAGGCTGCCCCAGCCCAGCTCTCTCAGCCTGGCTCCAGAGCAGAGCTGCTCCAGCCCTCGCAGCATCTCCATGGCCTCCTCTGGCCTTTCTCCAACAGCTCCACGTCCTTTGTTTGTATTTAATATTCCCTCTCCTCTCTTCCCAGAAATACCCCATTGTCTGGCAGGGCCTCTTGGCTCTGAAGAACGACACGGCCGCTGTTCAGCTCCACTTTGTCTCGGGTAACAACGTCCTGGCTCACCGGTCGCTGCCAGCGCCCGAGGGGGGACCCCCGCTGCGCATCGCCCAGCGCATGCGGCTCGAAGCCTCGCAGCTGGAGGGAGTAGCCCGCAGGATGATGGTGAGGGGCTGGGACGGGTGTTTGGGGACATCTAAAACTGTGTGATGAAAACAGGGCTGGTCTTAACCAGCTGGGTAACAAAACTGAGAGAAACTCGGGTGTTCGTTGCTTTTGTCACGTTATTTTGGGGGTCCGGTACGAGCTGTGTGTGATTCCTGCATCCCAGAGAGTGTGTGATACAGACTATTGCATTGGTACATCAGGGAATGGTGGAGGTGGGAAGCCTTTGAAGTCACCCATCCCTCAGCCCTGGAACAAATTCCTGCTGCCTCCAGCAGTCTAAGGTGGGAAGTGGAATTCAGGGCTGTGGAAATTGGGTTTCAGTCCTTTTCACCGTGGCCTGGGCTGGCCGAGCTGTCAGCACGTCTGCTGTAACTTGGTAGGAGTTCAGAGAGAGGATTTTCCACTGCGGATAATGGATGTGTGTCAGGAAGAGGCCCATTCCCAGCAAACATCTGCCTTCATGAGTGTATCTTCTTCCAGGTGGAGAGTGATTACTGCTTGCTGCTGGCCTTGCCTTGTGGCCGAGACCAGGAGGACGTGGTGAATCAGACAGAGTCGCTCAAGGCTGCGTTCATCAGCTACCTGCAGGCCAAGCAGGCTGCAGGAATCATCAACGTGCCCAACCCCGGCTCTAACCAGGTACGGGCAGGAAAAGCCCCGGAATGCTGTAGATAAACTACATCGATAGGCAATGGGATGTATCCGGCCTTCCTGTCTTTGCTTAAGGGTGTAGTTGAGCTGCTTGGTTTGGTGTTAAATCCCCCACATCTACTGTGCTGGCTTCTTACATCACCAGTCAAAGCCACACCAATATAATGGATGTAGTTACTGAAGATGATCCCCCAAAGCCCCCAAATGTCTGTTCACTGCTGCTCCAGCCCAAACCAAACCAAGCCCATTTTCCAGCTCTTCTGAAGTAGAGCCCTTGTTGTTGTATCCTGATTTTTCCAGGATATCTAGGGATTTCCTGCTCTTGGCCACCTAAAGACAAGATACTGGGTGATGTGGAACATTTACTCCGGGTGTGTTGCTGCATTGAATCAGATTGAACGTGTTCCCTGGGTGTAAACAGCCCAGAATGACCCATCAGCGCTGGAATGGTTAATGGGAACTTTTCTGCCTTTCCTGATAAAACCAGCCAGGTCTTATGATCCCTGGCATGGAAAAAACTCCCTTCCTTGGGAATCACACCCAACAGCATCCCTTTTTGCGCACAGTAGTGCCGGTTGAGCCCTTAAACACCCAAATCCCACCTGTTTATCCCCCCCGCCCGCCCTGATCCGTGTTTTTCCCTCCTCGCAGCCTGCCTACGTTCTGCAGATCTTCCCACCCTGTGAGTTTTCGGAAAGCCACCTCTCCCGCCTGGCCCCGGACCTGCTCGCCAGCATCTCCAACATCTCCCCTCACCTGATGATCGTCATCGCCTCCGTGTGAGCCCTTCGCCGCGCACTGACTCGAGTCGGGTTTGAGTTTTTGAGTCGTTTCTGTTTTCTTTCTTCCAAGGCCCTGCAGCAAAAAAAAAAAAACCCCACAAACCAACCAACCCACCCCGAACGAGCCCCCAAAACCACCCAGAAAAAAGAGAATTCTGGTAAAAACACAAATAAAAAGCAAGAGAGAAAGGAATGAACCAAGAAAATGCTGCCAGATACCAGCCTCCTGCCCTGATCAAACTGTCGCTGGGGAGCTGCTCCCCTGGATGTTTACATATTGCTTTAGCTTATGGACAACGGCTGCACTCAGCAGGCACCTGGTTTGGGGTTCCCGTGCCTCCTTTTGGGGAAAAAAAAAAAGAAAAAAAAGAAAAAGACAAAGGATGGCTTATTTTTTTTAACAAAAAAAGGAAAAAAAAAATAAAATAAAAAAGAACCTGAACTGCCTTTGCACTAAATGAGTGACTCGGACCTTTGCACAGTTGGAGACACGCTGTGACGCTCTGGATGTTCCTGACACACATCGAAACGCGCCGTGGACTTGGAAACGCAGGACCTGGGGCCTTCCGCCGAGATCTGTGGGTCAAGGAGCATTTCACACATCACCCCCTCCGCTTGAGTTGGTTTCAGTTGACTTTATCGCTTGGTTTTCTTGAGCCCTTCTCTTCCTCCTCCCCATCCCTGGTTTTCGTTCCGCTCTGGATGTGATTCCTCTCCTGCGCTCGCCTCCCGCTGCAGCGTCTTCTCCTCATCTGGGATGTACAGTTTACACTGCGAAACCCAACGAAAACCCAACGAAAATGAGAAAATAGACAGAAAAGCCCTCAAACACAACGCGAAAGGGAGAGATTTTTTGTTTCCTTCCCGGTGGGATATGCAGAACTCAGTGGGTGTGTGTATATATAAATATATATATAATATATATAAATATATATAATACTGACTTTAAAAAAAAGACGGAAAAAAACCCAACAAAAAAAGGAAAAAAAAAAGAAAAAGAAAAGGAAAAAAAGAAAATTCAGATTCCCCACGACATACATTTTTTTTTTAATCTGTGCCAAAAAAAGAAAAAAAAGAGAAAACGACAAAAAAAAAAAAAACACAAAACAAAAAAAGGCAAAAACAAAACAAAAAACGTGTTTTCAGAGAAAAAAAATCTTATTTTCATACTCAGACTTTGTATCGTCACCCATTTGTAAGTGCTTCATTTAACCACCCCCCGCCTCATCCGCTGTGGAAGTGTTTTACACTTGTACAAAGACTTCCCCCCCTTCCCCAACCCCCCCCCGATAACACTTTATTAATTTATGGAACTGGTTTCTTTTTTCCCGGTTTTGTTTTATTTTTTTTTTGTTGGTTTCTGTTTTTTTTTGTTGGTTTTTTTGTTTTTTTTCCTCCAGTTTTGTTTTGTGTGTCCATTGGATTACAAACTTTATTAAAAAATACAAAACACTCGGCGCCCCTTTGTGCTCCCTCGGCCGCGGTGGGGTTGGGTTTGAAACCATCGGAGGTACTGGAAGCAGAATCACCCAAATCTCTTGATTTTTTCCCCAGAAATGGGGCTTGGAAACCAAAAGTTGCCATTTTTCCCCTCCTGCTTTTAATATCACAATGACTCAAAATGCCAATTTCCTGCTTTAAAGCACCAGCGTTAAACCCAAGCAGCAGGATTCAACTTTTCCACTGGTTTTACACCCAAAACCGACGCTGGGCTCTGGTTTAGGAATGGTTCAATGCTGGGAGCCACTGAACCCCTCAGTTCATTGATATTGCTGGTGCAAATGGGTTAAAATCAAGCAGATTTGGTAAAAAATGAGATTGAAAAGATGTGGATGCCCTGGGGTGGCTAAATGCGGGGGGGGGGACCTTGGTCCCCCTCCTCTGTGTCAGTGTTTGGGGGGGACCTTGGTCCCCCTCCTCTGTGTCAGTGTTTGGGGGGGACCTTGGTCCCCCTCCTCTGTGTCAGTGTTTGGGGGGGGCCGTGCTCTCTCCAGCCCCAGCCCTTGTGCCTTTTGTCCCCCTCGAGGCTGGGAATGGGGCTGCTGGCACAGGGGGGACACAGGGATGGATGAGGGGATCCAGGGCTCCAGAGCCATTTCCAGGCTCATCCTGGGGCACAGACACCCCAACGGGGGGGCGGTCCTGGAGGCAGGATCAGGCCTGAGGCCCCCCCCGCAGCACCACGGTGTGGACATGGACATGGGCATGGATGTTGAGCCTCGTGTATGGCTCCGCCATGAAGCCACAAGTGGGCAGGATCGGACCCATCCCCACCACCCCCATGGTCCGTGTGTCTGTGCTCATCCGTGTGCCTGGAGCTGGGATCTGGCCTGAGCACCCTCCCAGAGGGTGGGGATGGACACACAGACTGGGGGCAGGGACAGACGGACGGTTGTATGGATGGGTGGGCAGACAGACCAGCCACTGCCCATCCCGCTCTGCCCCAGCCCGTGTGTCAGGAGCCAGGGCTTGTGAATGGGGCAGAAAAGGTCCAGGTTTTGGGGTGGGAGAGGGAATTTACGCCAATGGCTTGAGGAGGTGACTGCGGGTACGTGGGGTCTGTCTGTTTGTCTGGCTGCGCATACAGGTACCCATGTATCCAGCTGGACATGCAAGTGTCCGTCTGTCTGCCTGGTCCAGCCAGTGAGCACCCCCTCCTGTGTCCAACTGAACACGCTCCTGTCCGTCTGTCCAGCTGGATCCAACCATCCATACAGGTGTCCGTCTGTCTGTCTGGGCCTAGTGTCCCGCAGGCCCTGCAGCCACCCGTGGTTCAAGTTGAATGCGGCACATTCAGCTGTGTCTGTCTGTCCCTCCACTCATCCATGTGTCCGGAAGGACAGGCAACTGTCCGTGTGTCCCGCTGGACGTGGGTCTGTCTGTACCTCCACCTGGCCTTGGAACGGTCCCTGTGCCCATCCGCGTGCACGCACCAGGCTGGACGGGCGCTTGTCCACGCGCCCATCGATCAGCGCGGCTGTGACTGTCCGTGTGCGCAGGGGCACAGACCCTGTCCCGGTGTCCCTCTGTCCATGCGGCCCTGTTGCTGGGGGGGAGCAGGGGCTGTGCTGCGGCCGCATGGACAGCTGGACACAGGGACACTGGTGTGGATGGATGCAGGGACGGGTGGATGTGTAGACGGACACAAGGATGGGGCACAGACAGACACACGGACACCTCCTTCAACCCCGCATAACCCCCCCCTACACCAGGTCCTGCCCCAAAGGCCCCACTCAAACCCCAGCAGTTTCCGTACCCCTGTGTCCGTCTGTCCGTGCCCTGTCCGTGTGTCCATCAGGCCCTGCAGCCATCCCTGCTCCCCGTTGTCCGTGTATCCCAGCCTCCATCTCCACCCCTGGAGGCCCTGAAGGTGGTTGAGGGGGGACTCAGGCCTGATCCCAGCTCCAGACACACAGACACGGACACAGGGAATAGGAAGGGTCTGACAGTGCCCACAGCAGCCATCGGGGTGTCCGTGTGTCCATCCTGCATCCTGGGGGGGGAACTCGGGCCTGATCCTGCCTCCAGGGTCCCCAGGACCCCTGGGATGGTGTCTGTGCCCCTGGATGTGGCACCAGAGCCACCCCTCAACCTCCCCGATCCTGATGCAAACCCTGAGGGACCCTTTTCCATCTTCATTATCCCCATTTCCAACAGATCCCACCCTTCAGTGAGGATCTGAGGAGCCCCCATTAGGCTCCAGCATTGCACCCCCACCTCCTCCCCGCCCCAGCATCACCCGGGGTGGGGGGGGGAGGTGGGGGCCCAACGTCCCAGCACCATCCAATGCTGGAACCCTTTAGAAAATATTGCCATTTATTCCATCTCCTTCCCAAAATCCACTTTTTTACACCCATTCCCAGCACTGTCTCTTAAATAAAGGCGAAGGTGGGGGTGGGGGTGGTGAGGGGGTCACTCGGTGGGGGGGGGCTGCCCCTCTGCAGCCGCCGGTTGTGAGCCCAGTGGGGCCGTGGCGGGGGGGGGGGGGGTCGGAGGCAGCATCCCGGGTGCGGAAGAGCAGCTCTCCCGCGGGGATGACCTGCTCCGTGTGCCAGGCGCCGGCGGCGCCGTACTGCTGGTAAAAGTCCGTGTCCGCCTGGAACATGACGAGCGCCTGGGCCGTGTGGATGCGGACGTGCTGCGCCAGGCTGCTGGCGTCCAGGAACTTCTCCCCGCAGGAATCGCAGGCGTAAAGGATCTGGGTGTTGGGATCTGCAAGGGAAAAGGGGGCGGGATGGATGGGATGGGGGCAATGGGGGCAGATGGTTGAGCCCCACCACCACCACCACCACCACGTCCCCGTCGCTGCTCACCCGCCTCCTGCACTTGCTTCACTGCTTTGGTGATCTCGGCTTTAAGTGCTTCGGTTTCATCCGCGGTCACGGCGGCCGCCACCGGCACCACTGCGGGAGAGGGGGAAAAGGGATCAGGGGGATCCCGGCCGGAGCGGGATGCGGGGATGTGCCCATTGTGGGGTTCAGGATGGGTCCAGCCGGGCTGCACCAGTTCCCGGCCTCAAGGGCACAGCAATGGGTGCTGCGCCCCATGGATGAGCCTCCAAAATCCTTCAGGAGCTCCAGGCCCCCCTGGCTGCACATCATGGATGCACCTCGCTTTTGGAATGGGAAGCCCCAGGCTGCAGCCTATGGATGAGTTTCCCTCCCAGAAGGGTTCCAAGGCTCTTGGACTTCACCCTGTCGCCAACTTTCCCTGGCGGAATGGTTCTTGGAACCCCCCCGCTGCGCCCTGTGGATAAACCTGACTTTTGGAATGGCTCCTGGATCTCCAGACTGCACCCTATGGATAAGTTCCCTTTCCAGAATGGCTCTTGGGCTGCCCAAACTACCCCCTATGGATAAACCTTGCTCCTGGGATGACTCCAGGACCCCCAGGCTGTACCCTACAGGTAAGTTACCCTTCTGGAATGGGTCTAAGACCCCCAAACTGCACCCTATGAATAAGCTTCCGTTCCAGAATGGTCTTGCCATGGATAAACCTTGCTCCTGGAACAGCTCCTAGATCCACAGACTGCACCCTACGGATGTTTCCCTTCCAAAACGGCTCTTGGGACCCCCAGGCTGCGCCCTATGGACACATTTCCCTTCCAGAATGGCTCTTGGGACCCCTGAGCTGCACCCTATGGATGAACCTCACTTCTGGGATGGCTCCAGGACCCCCAGGCTGCACCCGATGGAAGTTTCCCTTCCAGGAAGGCCCCAGGCTCACCCGTGAGCTGGGTGACGGCGGTGGCAGCCAGCGCCTCGGTGGCCAATGTCACCATGTCATCGGAGGCCACCGTGACGATGTTGACCTCGTCGCCTTCCTCCGGCTCCAGGATTTTGATCCCAGCCTTGCCCTGGTGCACGGTCTTCACGTGGGAGCGCAGGTTGTCCACACGGTTGAAGCCCCGACCACATTTATCACACAGGAACGGCTTCTCCCCTGCGATGGGGGAGAGGAGGGGTTGGGGGGGGTCGTTACAATCCTAGAACCATGGAATGGGTTGGGTTGAAGGGAGCTCAAAGCTCCTCCAGCCCCAACCCCTGCCACGGGCAGGGACCCCTTCCACTGGAGCAGCTTGCTCCAAGCCCCTGTGTCCAACCTGGCCTTGAGCACTGCCAGGGATGGGGCAGCCACAGCTTCTCTGGGCACCCTGTGCCAGCGCCTCAGCACCCTCACAGGGAAGAGCTTGTGCCTAAGAGCTCAGCTCAGTCTCCCCTCAGGCAGGTTCAAGCCATTCCCCTTGGCCTGTCCCTACAGGCCCTTGTCCCAAGCCCCTGTCCAGCTTTCCTGCAGCCCCTTTAGGCACTGGAGCTGCTCTCAGGTCTCCCCTTCAGGAGCCTTCTCTTCTCCAGGCTGCCCCAGCCCAGCTCTCTCAGCCTGGCTCCAGAGCAGAGCTGCTCCAGCCCTTGCAGCATCTCCATGGCCTCCTCTGGCCTCGCTCCAGCAGCTCCACGTCCCTCTTGTGCTGCTGCCCCAGAGCTGGAGCAGGGCTGCAGGGGGGGTCTCCCCAGAGCACAGCAGAGGGGCAGGATCCCCTCCCTGAGCTGCTGCTCACGCTCTGGGGGTGCAGCCCAGCACAGGGGGGGTTCTGGGCTCAAGCGCTCACTGCGGCCGGGCTGTGCTCAGTTAAAGATGGGGGCTGTGTTAAGGATGGGGGGGCTGGAGCCTCGTGCACGCACCGGTGTGGATAATGATGTGCTTGGAGAGGTCGCCCACGTTGACAAAGGCTTTGTTGCAGACAGTGCACTTGTGGGGCCGGATGTTGTCGTGGTGCCGGATGTGGTTGGCCAGTTGGCTCGACTGCACGAACCTGGGGGGGACACACACAGTTGTCACCGCGCTCCCTGCCCCCAGGGCTGCCACCCCGGCACCTCCACCGCCGTGCCCCCATCGTGGAGCCTCACCTCTTCCCGCAGCGCTCGCACACGTACGGCTTCTCCCCCGTGTGCTGCCGCACGTGGGCGATGAGGGAGCTGGCCTGGGTGAAGGCCTTTCCGCAGATCAAGCACTGGCACGGCTTCTCCCCTGTGGATGCCATAGGAAAGGTGCAAGGGGGGGGTCAATGACTCCGAGATTCCCCCCCCGGCCCGGATGCGGTGGGGAAGCACGGAGCTGGCTCCCTCACCCGTGTGGATGCGGACGTGCCGCTGCAGCGCCCCGGGGTCGGCGAACTGGCGCTGGCAATGGACGCAGACGTAGGGCTTCTCCCCGCTGTGGATCCGCAGGTGCCGCTTGAGGTTCCCTGTGGGAGCAGACGAGGCTCAGCTGTGGGGCACGGGGACAGCAGCACCCCCCGGCCCCTCCTGCCCCGCACCCGGGAAGCTCCCTCGGGAATGCCTGCGGCTGCTCACCGAGGGGCATCGCGCACACAGCCAAGGATGGGGACGACGTGGGGGGGGACAGGCAGAAGTGTGGAGTTTGGAGGGGACAGGGAGATGCCGTTGGGCTCGTTTGGACCCCTTCAGCTCCGCAGTGGTTTGGGAAGATGGGAGGAGACTTCCCCATCCCCAAAAGCTGGATCAAGGGCTCCTTCCAGGAGCATTCCGGGGTGCAGTCCCACGGGAGGTGCCCAGTGCAGGGGGAAACATCAATGCACCACAGTAAGAGCTTTAAACCCAGGCTGAAACCCTCCCTCCACTCCCAACCCAACCCAACCCAACCTCCATCCCTCCCAGCCCCACACTACCGGACGTGGTGAACTGTTTGCCGCACTCCCGGCACTTGAGGGGCCCGTCCGCGATGTGAATCTTCAAGTGAGCCTTCAGATTCCCCACCTGGGGACAACACGAGAGCGATGCGGAGACCCCCATCATCGTCCCATCCTCATCCCGAGGGATCCAAAGGGCTGCGGGGCCGGCGCCCAGCTCACCTGGTTGAACTTCTTGTCGCAGTGCGGACACTTGTGCTCCTTGTTGGTGTCGTGGGTCTCGAGGTGCCGCATCTTGGAGGTGGGGTCGGAGAAGGAGCGCCCGCAGTAGTCGCACTGGTAGGGCTTCTCCCCGCTGTGCACCAGCTGGTGCCGCTTCAGGTTGCCCGAGGTGGTGAAGAGCTTGCCGCAGTCGTCGCAGCGGTACTTGGCCTCCCCCGTGTGCCGCTTCTTGTGCAGGTTGAGCAGGCTGATGAGCCGGTAGCTCTTCCCGCACTCCTCGCAGCCGTACGGCTTCAGCGGGCTGGGGGGGGCACGGCGAGGGGAAGAACTGGGCTGCGGAGCTCCAGAGCCCCCAGTCCGAGTGCACCCACTCCAACCTGAGCTCCAACGCCTCCAACTCGAGCTCCACCGCCTCCAACCTGAGCTCCATCGCCTCCAACCCGAGCTCCATCGCCTCCAACCCGAGCTCCATCGCCTCCAACCCGAGCTCCATCGCCTCCAACTCGAGCTCCATCGCCTCCAACCTGAGCTCCACCGCCTCCAACCTGAGCTCCACCGCCTCCAACCTGAGCTCCCATCGCCTCCAACCCCAGCTCCATCGCCTCCAACCCCAGCTCCATCGCCTCCAACCCGAGCTCCACCGCCTCCAACCTGAGCTCCATCGCCTCCAACCCGAGCTCCATCGCCTCCAACCCGAGCTCCATCGCCTCCAACCCGAGCTCCATCGCCTCCAATCTGAGCTTCATCGCCTCCAAGCTCCAGTGCCCCCATCAAAGCTCCATCACCCTGATCTGAGCTCCAGTGCTCCCCAAGTTCCAGCATCCCCAGTCCGAGCTCCACCACCTCCAACCCGAGCTCCACTATTCCAGTACGAGCTCCAGCACCCCATCAAAGCTCCATCACCCTGCTCTGCACTCCAGTGCTCCCCATCTGAGCTCCAGCATAGAATCATAGAATCATAGAATAGTTGGGGTTGGAAAGGACCTCAAGATCATCCAGTTCCAACCCCCTGCCATGGGCAGGGACAGCTCACACTAAACCATCCCACCCAAGGCTTCATCCAACCTGGCCTTGAACACCGCCAGGGATGGAGCACTCACAACCTCCCTGGGCAACCCATTCCAGTGCCTCACCACCCTAACAGGAAAGAATTTCCTCCTTAGATCCAATCTAAACTTCCTCTGTTTCAGTTTGAACCCATCACCCCTTGTCCTGTCACTGCAGTCCCTGACGAAGAGTCCCTCCCCAGCATCCCTCAACCAAGCTCCACCACCCCCAGCCAGACCCCTCTGGATCCCATAGCAAGTCCTGAAGCACCCCACCAAGGAAGGGCAGCACAGCCAGGTATTTCCTCCTGGACACCCCAACAGCTTTCATTGGGATTTGACCTTCTGTGGCAGAAGCCACACTTCCCATCCCTTCCCATGGCCGGTCCCATCCCAGTGAGCAACCCGGAGCCTCCATCCCCGCAGTGCTGAGCCCTCGGTGGCTGCTGGACCAACACCAACCTCTTCCTCCAGCCCTCACCCAGGCACCACAGCCTCTCCAAGCTCTCCCCATCCTGGTGGCAGCCCCGGTACCTGTGAGTCTTCTCGTGGGCTTTGCATGCGGCCGGGTCGGAGAAGGCTTTGTTACACTCCCTGCAGGAGAAGGGCTTCTCGCCCGTGTGGATGCGGATGTGCCGCTTGAAATTCCCGGTGTGGGTGAACTCCTTCCCGCAGTCCTGGGGACAGGCAGGGACAATGGCACCTGGTGTCGCCAAGGGACCAGAGCCACCACGGGCGCTGGGACCAGCCTCACCTCACACTTGTGTGTGACGGAGCCGTAGGCTTTGGACTCGGTCCTGTCGCTGTAAGTGCCTGAACGCAGCAGTCGGGATTCTCCCGAGTTTTCCTGCCCGGAATCAGTGCTCCCAGATTCATTATCCTCAGCGTTTTCCCCGTTTTCCAACCGGGGCTGCTCTTCCTCAGGAATTTTGGCCTCCTCTTCCTCCTCTGCTGTCATTTCCCCCTCTTCCTCCTTCCCTTCCAGCTCCACCTCTATGAATAGTTAGCAGATGGGGATGGTAAAGCCTGAGAGCAGCAGAACCCAAGGGACTGGTGCTGAGACCCCCGCCTGGAGCCACTTTGGGTTTGCAGGTTATCAGCCCTAAAACCCAACCACCCGCACAGACCCAGGAGCGCTTCCCAACCCTTCCTAGCCCTGCCCCATGAAAACTGCTCCCACAGGCTCCTGTGACCCACGGGAGGCAGCGCTGGGCCAGCAAACCTCACACAACCACCACCAGTGCACAGAAACCCAGGGTCCGAGCCCTGCCCAGGCTGGTTTCAGCTCTGCTGGATGGAATGGGCAGGCAGCAAAGTGTCCCCCCCCCCGCACCTCGCTCCTCAACGCACCTCCTGCTCCGGTGCCCTGAGAGACGCTGCCCTGCGCTGCGGGGCTGCTGCTGACCACGCTCTGCGGGCAGCCAGGACCTGCGGTGCTGGGACCCTCTGGTGCGGCAGCATCTGCGCCTGCAAGCAAGAGAGCACCTCAGGCAGCACCAGGAGCACGCTGGTTCCATGCAGCGGAGCCTGGCAGCAGGACAGGGTGTGCTGGGGGGGGGGGTGATGTAGGATTTGGGGTGCCAGCCCTTGGTACTCACCTTCCTGGGCCCCCAGCTGCTCCGCCTGCGCCTTGGGAGTCTCTTCCTTCCCCTGCAGGTCAGGAGGAACCAGCTTGGGTTTGTCAGGGTCACCCCCTGCTTCTGCTGCTGGTGGCTCGTCCTCGATGGTCACTTTGTCAGCTGCTGTGAGGGAAGAGGCAAAGAGATCCAGCTTCTGCTGCCCCAGCAGGGACACCCCACTGGCTGCTAGAAGGATTCCCAAATCCCATGAGGATTGAAGGAATTGTTTCTTCAGCTGCTGGTGCTGCACGAGGAGATCTGGATGTCCCTGTGCACCAGATGTAGCCAGGATGTGGGTTTGGAAGGTGGCCAGAGACTGGCTGCATTGTGGGACCATTTCTGGGCTGTGCTCACAGCCCAGAACCAGCCCCCAGCTGCTGGGCTGCACCCCCAGAGAGTGACCAACAGCTCAGGGAGGGGATTCTGCCCCTTGAGCCTGATCTCGTAAGACCCCACTTGCAACCCTGTGTGCAGGGACGGTGTCCCCAACATAGAAGGACATGGAGCTGTTGGAGCAAGTCCGGAGGAGGCCATGAGGATGCTCAGGGGCTGGAGCAGCTCCCGTATGGAGCCAGGCTGAGCACACTGGGGCTGTTCAGGCTGGAGAAGAGAAGCTGCGTGGAGACCTCAGAGCAGCTTCCAGTGTCTGAAGGGGGCTGCAAAGATGCTGGAGAGGGGCTCTGCATCAGGGACTGGAGTGATGGGACAAGGGGTGATGGGTTCAGACTGGAACAGGGGAAGTTCAGGTTGGAGATAAGGCAGAAGCTGTTCCCTGTGAGGGTGCTGAGGCGCTGGCACAGGGTGCCCAGAGAAGCTGTGGCTGCCCCATCCCTGGCAGTGCTCAAGGCCAGGTTGGACACAGGGGCTTGGAGCAAGCTGCTCCAGTGGAAGGGGTCCCTGCCCGGGGCAGGGATTGGAGCTGGAGGAGCTCTAAGGTCCCTTCAACCCAAACGATTCTATGGTTCTGACTTTTGGGAAGCAGGAGGGTACGTACCCAGCTCGGCAGGGGGCTGTGGGCTCCCTGCTGGCACAGTGAGGGACTTGAGAGCATTGCAAGCGCTGACGATCTCCTGCATCTGGAGGAAACCAGCCACAGCCAACACATCTTCCACGTTGTCAGGGTTTAGGCTTAGCTTAGCTGTGTACATGAACTCCAAAACCTGGCCCAGGCCTGCAAGGGAGGCGAAGCAACCAGAAACACCCTCTGAGCGCTCAGCCACGCAGGTCTGAAAGGCCCAAAGCGTGTGAAGCAGCAAACCCTGGGCACCAAACCGCTGCGTGCCAGCGGCTCGGAGGGACGCGGGATAACCCCCCCCTACCTGCTGCGTTGCTGATGTCCAGGTGCACCACATCCTTCTGGTCCACAAAGAGCATCCTGAAGTACTCGCTGCAGGCCGCCAGCACGGCTTTGTGGGCCTTGAAGTTGATGCCGTCCACCACGAAGGTGCAGTCGCAGAGCAAGCCCAGCTGCCGCTGCTGGTTCAGCTGCTCCAGGACTTGGCTGCTGTGCTGGGGGAAATCCATGGCTGTGGGGAGGAAAAAGAACCCATAAATGCCAGGAAAAGGGGGTGAAGGCGGGTTCTGAAATGCTGATTCCACATCAGAAAGGGCCGTGAAGCAAAAGGAGCCTGAAGGTCCGTGAAGGACCAGATCTCAAAGCCACGGATCAACCACAACCTGACCTCACTGCTAGCTAAAAAACAGGGCTTCTGGCTACAGCCACCTGCTTCCAGCACCAAATACAACCCAAAACCTCTCCTGGAACAGCCACAACACCAGCACAGGGCTGGAGGGAGACTTCACTCAACAGTCGCTGCATTTTTTGCCTCCAAACAGCATTTAAACCACACTGATTACTCCTCAAGTGGTCCACGCTATGAATGTGTTGCCTGTTGCCTACCTGTTGCCATCATCCCTTTGGTGAGCAGAGGATGCCACTGCTCGCTCTGAGGGCACAGCATGGGAAGAGTTATCCAAAGCTTTGAGTTCCATCTCATTTTAGGTGCTTCTGTTGTGATACTGAGGGATTTTCACCTTGCATTGAGTATTTAAAGGGAGTTCTCCCTGCTTGAAGCACGGCTTTGGCTCAGGAATGCCGCAAATTCCCCGGAAAACCACAAAAGGCCATTTTTCAAGCAGGTCCTTGCTGGTAAAGCTTGGGGGGCACCATGAGCTTGATGCGCTGCCACGTGTTGGGTTTTCTCCTGAGGGCAGGGAATGAAGAGCTTTCACTTGGCTTTGTTTCCCCAGAACTGATTCATGCGCGGGCTGAAGGGATCATTTCATCACCTGCTGAGCAAGCAATGAGCAAGGAGGGAGGAGAAAGCAAATGGGGACTTGTTACTGTTCAACTTGCCAGGGCAGGAAGTCCCCAAAGCTCTGGATGCTGGAAGAAACAAGGCTGTGGTCAGGGAAACGCTCCTGGATTCGATGCTAAGTCGATGCTCGGTGTCTCTCGGAAGGTTGCCAGCACACAGCAGTTGCTGTCCCACTCTACCAGCTCCTTAAAGCAGCTCAGGGAGTCTGGGTTCAGGGAAAGGCAACAGGTTTGGATCCATAAAACCAGGTTAATTCCCAGCAGCAGCGAGCACGTCCCTTCTTCTGGATCCATGTGAGCGTGCACAAGCGCACAGCGGGCGAGCACCATGGGCAGAGGGAGCCTCCTCCTGTCTGCTGGGAGTGTTAGCAACGCACTTGGTGAAAGATCTTCTGGCCAAGGATCAATCGGCTTCCAAAATCATTCCCAGCAGGAGCGAGAAGCCCAGACACCTCCAACGTCATCAGATCACGCACATTGAGATTCACTCCCCAAAGGTGCTGGTTGTCTTCATAATTCATCACAGAACCCCAGCCTGGTTTGGGCTGAAGGGACCTTAAAGCTCCTCCAGCTCCAACCCCTGCCACAGGCAGGGACCTCTTCCACTGGAGCAGCTTGCTCCAAGCCCCTGTGTCCAACCTGGCCTTGAGCACTGCCAGGGATGGGGCAGCCACAGCTTCTCTGGGCACCCTGTGCCAGCACCTCAGCACCCTCACAGGGAACAGCTTCTGCCTAAGAGCTCAGCTCAGTCTCCCCTCGGGCAGGTTCAAGCCATTCCCCTTGGCCTGTCCCTACAGGCCCTTGTCCCAAGCCCCTCTCCAGCTTTCCTGCAGCCCCTTTAGGCACTGGAGCTGCTCTCAGGTCTCCCCTTCAGGAGCCTTCTCTTGTCCAGGCTGCCCCAGCCCAGCTCTCTCAGCCTGGCTCCAGAGCAGAGCTGCTCCAGCCCTCGCAGCATCTCCATGGCCTCCTCTGGCCTCGCTCCAGCAGCTCCAGGTCCCTCTTGTGCTGCTGCCCCAGAGCTGGAGCAGGGCTGCAGGGGGGGTCTCCCCAGAGCGCAGCAGAGGGGCAGGATCCCCTCCCTGAGCTGCTGCTCACGCTCTGGGGGTGCAGCCCAGCACAGGGGGGTTCTGGGCTCAAGCACTCACTGAAGCCGGGTCATGGGGAGCTTCTCATTGACCAACACCCCCGAGTCCCTCAGGGCTGCTCCATTCAATCTCCCCAAACCTGCAGCTGTGCCTGGGATTGCCCTGACCCATGTGCAGGACCTCGCACTTGGCCTTGTTGAACCTCATGTGGTTCACATGGTCCCATCCCTACAGCCTGCCCAGGTCACTCTGGATCCCCTCCCCTCCCTCCAGCGTGTCAACTGCACCAGCCAGCTCGGTGTCATCAGCACCTGAGGGTCCCCTTGATCCCACTGTCCATGTCATCAACAAAGACATTCAACAGTGCTCATTCCAACCCTGATCCATGAGGAATACCACTCACTGACTCACCACTGCGATTCGCCCCCCTGCTCTCCAAAACACGGCTGTACTTTTTAACCAAACACCCACAGCCTGTCCCAAAATACATCCCTTGAGAGCCAGAGAAAAATCAGTCTTTGGATGAAAATCTGTCTGCACCCCCACACAGGTACATCCCTGTACGGTTTGCAAAGGAAGCTGTGGGAAACAGGGGGGGATTTTCCCAGCAGGATAAACAATGCTGCATTCTTTGCTGGGAAAGCTCTGTGCAACGGGACCTGAGAAATCAGGATGGTTCAATGCCCTGAAAGGTTATTTTTGGTAATTTGTAGGAGGCACTTTGCATGCGAATGATGATTTGGATTGCTCCCTGATTGGACTCGCCTCAGCTCCACATCCGACCTTCGCAAAGGAAGCAAAATCCCAAGAAAATCAATGCCCCTGGAAAAACTCCATCTTTTCTGTGCTTCCCTCTGCAAACACCACACTGTGGCTTCCTTCCAAATGCAGCGCCCCACGACCCCCAGCAGCTGCGAGCACCTTTGTACGCTGAGTCCAAGCCTTAGAAATCCCAAATATCCGGATCAGAACCCCTAAAGCGCACCCAAAACACCACCCTGGTTCCTTGTCACTACTCAGGCAAGGCCAGTCCCCATCTCCAGTGCCGAGATCCATCTCCAGTGCCGAGATCCATCTCCTTCTCCAGCCGAACAGGATGGGCCAAAACAGGGATGGATCCAGAGAGGGCATTCCCCAAACCAGGCCCTGCCGGTCCATCACACTATTGGCTGTTTAAGGCAGTGGCCCTGTCCGAGGACACAAGTCACAGAACCCCAATAAGCCAGGACTTGTGCCTGAACTCACCCCTGTGCTGCAAGGAGTGGAGATATCCAGAGGACCGAGGCTGTGGGCGAGATGGCTGTGGCTCTCCTTCAGAGTATTCCCCTTTCCCAGTGCTCAAGTCAGTCTCTATGCAGCCATCCTAGGAGAAACGGGATCAAAAGCTCTGTTTTAAACACCAGACTCTTGTGTTGAATGCGCCTCTGTCCGATGTCACCGACCCACCCACGTCCCCCCCGATTTCACCTTGTCAGAGGTACCCGGGCACTGTTTCCCCTCCCAACCCCACTGCTGAGTCCCTCATTACCCAATTGATCATGGAGAAGCTTTGTTATGAGAACACCCACATCTGCTGCATGGGTTCACAGAGAGAAATACAGTGACTACGCTCCCAAGGAGCTTCAACACAAGCTCTCTTGCTTCTAACGACATTAATCTCACCTGGTACCCACCACCCAAGCATCTATCTATTAAAAAAACCCCAAACCTCACTAAATCAGGGAAAAACCAGTGGTTTAAATATCGCCTTTTGATGCTGTCACCATGCAGCCCTCCAAGCTCATGTTCAGAACATAAAAAGAAGGGGTTACTTTCTACCTACCGTCATCTCCCTTCTTGCGTGTCAGCTTGGGGAACAGAGCAGCCCCACTCCTTTCAGTCTCTGCGAAGGGGAATCTGTCCTCATTTCCAGTCACTGGTCCTGCAAGGTTTCCAGTGAAAGGTTAAGGGCTGATCAGGATGTGTCAATGAGTTGTGAAACAGAAAAGGGCTCTGCCTGTGGTCAGCAGCAAAACCAGAAGGCGAGAGAAATGGTCACAAGTGATGACAGGCAGCTAAAAACCCACAGCGAAAAGGAGCTGAGAGGAGACGCGAGGAAAGGGGATGAGCAGGGGCAGTGCGGACACCCCCCACTGAACGCACAGCCCTCGGTTACCCAGTGCTCAGGCCCATGGATGCAGTGGTGCAGCTCCTATCGCCGTGCCCGCAGGTAACCGGAGCCCTGTGCTGCAGCAGGCAGGGAACCAGAGCTGAGCTCTGCCCTGGAAACCGCCCGTCTCTGCAGCACGGGGCGATTTTAGGGCTAAATCCTCGTTTTCTCGTGGAAAACCTGCCTCGGGAGGGCTGCCCCAGCTCCGAGAGCCCAGCACAAGGGTCCGAGGCAGAAACGGCGTTAAGGAACGGGCGTTTTGTCCGTGGAACACATCACCCGTGCCCGAGTGATGCCTGCAGAGCGCAGGTACAGCCAGCACGGCTGTCACCGGGCCAGAACCCATGCTGGGCGACGGGAAACCCTTTCTCCCCTTGAGCTGCAGCGTGAAGCTCCCGAGGCTCCTGCTGGTGCCACCCGTCATGGGTCACCTCGTGGGGGTCAGCGCTCTGGGGCTGTCAGCCCCGGGGGACAGCGCCTGCCCCACACGTGTGGGGCGCAGGCTCTGCTGCTCGCTGCGGACACAGGCGTCCCCCACAGAGGGAGAGCCCCAGCCGGCCCCTGCCCCGCTATGACGGCCTGCGGAGCGGGGCACCCGGGGGTGCAGCCCGGGCTAGGACGAGCTGCCACAGCCCCCATTAAGTGCTGAAGGGGGGACGGGGACCCCAGCGCCGGTCCCCTCATGGAAACAGCGGTTCCGCACCGCGGTGCGCCCCACAACGGCTTCTCGGGGGGGGGGGACCCCCCAAGCAGCGCGCAGGCCGCAGCCCCCTTCCCCTCAAAGCCCCTAAACCCCCCTCCATGCCCCACAGCCCCCCCCCGCCGATACCTGCCATGCCGGGCCCGGCGGCGCTCACCGTGACACGGACCAGACAAAGGGCGCCGCCATCTTGGCGCCGGGCGGAAGCGGCGTCGCCCTCCTCCTCCCACCGGCGGCGCAGGCGCGGCTCGGTCACTGCGCACGCGTAGAAGGGCGCGGTGAGGCCGGTAATGGCGCCCTCCGCTGCTACAGCCGGGCGCCGCCATGACAGCGCGGGGATGGCGGCGGTGCGGGCCCGCTGTGCGGCTCCGGGGCGGGCAGGGCCCCGCTCCCTCACGCTGCAGGTGCCCGAGGGCTTTGGCTGTGCTGTCCGCGGCCCTGCTGCCAGCGGGCCGGGGCGTTGGGCAGCGCCGTGATGGCGGCCGGGGTGTCCTGAGGGACAGGGAGCGTTGCAGCCAGGAGAGGAAGGCGCTGAGGCACCGCGCAGGGTTTGGGTTAAGGGACCCTAAAGCTGCTCCAGCCCCAACCCCTGCCCCGGGCAGGGACCCCTTCCACTGCAGCAGCTTGCTCCAAGCCCCTGTGTCCAACCTGGCCTTGAGCACTGCCAGGGATGGGGCAGCCACAGCTTCTCTGGGCACCCTGTGCCAGCGCCTCAGCACCCTCACAGGGAAGAGCTTCTGCCTTATCTCCAACCTGAACTTCCCCTGTTTCAGTCTGAACCCATCACCCCTTGTCCCATCACTGCAGTCCCTGATGCAGAGCCCCTCTCCAGCATCCTTGCAGCCCCCTTCAGACACTGGAAGCTGCTCTGAGGTCCCCACGAAGCCTTCTCTTCTCCAGCCTGAACAGCCCCAGTGTTCTCAGCCTGGCTCCATACGGGAGCTGCTCCAGCCCCTGCGCATCCCCGTGGCCTCCTCTGCCCTTGCTCCACGTCCTTATCCTGAGGACACCATCCCTGCACGCAGCGCTGCAAGTGGGGCCGCATGGGAGCAGAGCGGAGGGGCAGGATCCCCTCCTTGGCCCCGTTTCCATCACCTCCTATCCCTGTTTCTCCTTACGGATGCATTCCCGGTGCTCCTGCCCACAGCAGGGCTGAGCCGCTGCGGGGTTTGTGTGCGCTGGGCTCTGCGCTGTCCCCTCGCTGCTCCCTGGTTCACAGCCCCCCCTGTGCGAAACCAGCCCCGGGATGGGGGGGGGAAACCGGGGATTTTGCCCCTGTTTTCCCTGGAATTCCGTGTCCTGCCACCGCTAGATGGCAATCCGCGACCGCTCCTGCTCACCCAGAGCGCCCTGAGCACCCGGGGGGGGCGTTTCGGGGCAGAGCAGACGCATCCCATCCCCAAGGATGGACAGCGGGACCTCACCGCTGCTCCTTATCTCCATGGCTGCAGCTCCCCAAGGGGGGCTTACAGCCGTTAAAGGGCTCTTTAACAGCTTTTAACCGCTTTTCCTCGTATCCCCCTGCAGCAGAACGGGAGGAGCAGCGCTGCGGACCCAGCCCACGAGGAGGTGATGGAGGAGCCGCTCGTGTCCCCGCGCATCCCCACACTCTGCACGGGTGTTGCTGCAAGCCACGAGTGGCGAAGGGGACAAACAGGGGACAAGCTGACCTCAGAGCTGGAGCAGCAACGCGAGCTGGGCGCTGTGTGGTGGCTATAAACAGGAGCGGGGCCTCCCTGTTTGTGTGTACACAGGGGCAGATGGTGCTGAGCCCTCGGGGAAGCTTTTGACACCCTCCCCTCCAAGATGAAGCCACCCCTTCTTGCTGGCTCATTGCACTGCTTGGGGCTGCCCCAAGGGTGGTGGGTGCGGGTGGGTGATGGAGGAGGAGGATTTGGTGCCTTTCCAGGTGGGATGGCAGCCGGAGCGCTGAGGGAATGGCTCCGAAATAGAGCGCCCGGGAAGAAATGAGTCACCCCGGGCTGGAAATAAACGTGGCCACGGGCACAGGGGAATTGTGGCAGCGCCTTGCCCGTGTTTTGGTTGGGAAAAGGGGCTTGCTCGTGGTACCTGTTACCAAGGGGCTGAACGCGCAGCCCTTTTGGGGGGAAAGCATCAAGGAAAGGTTAAAAACAGAGGAGGCAGGAGGCAGGCGTTCTCTATGGTTTATCCCAAGCTGTATATACAGAGACAAGCGACGGCTGAGGGTCGGGGAAGGGAACCTCCCTCCTGGCAGGGCTCTTGGCACGCCGGATCTTCCCCATCAACCCGTTTGCCAGCTAAAAGTCACCGGAGCCGGGAATCCCAGCTGGAGTTTCTCCGATGGGTGACGGGATGCATCCCTCCGTGCACCCCCCCCGCTCAGGTCGGAGCCCGAGGGGGAGCGTTCCCATTCCCTACCTCCTTCCTAAACCACCCAAATAACGACTGAAGGAGGTGATGGGGGGAGGGAGGGGGAAGGACCCCCCCAGCCCCTCAGATCTTGATCTCAGTCCGGAAGGTTTGCTGGACGTGGTCGGGATGCTTGGGCTGGCGCTGGGCGCGGATGGTCAATGTGCCATCGTCCCCCAGCGAGGACGACACCGACGTGGGGTCCACGTCCTCGGGCAGCTGGCATTTGTGGGTGAAGGTGTTCATGACCGTGCCATCCGCAGCCAGCTGGGGAGGGGAAAACGGGTGAAAAAGGGGTGATTTTGGGGCACTCGTTGTTCCCTGCCCTGGGGTGAGGCACGGGGCACGCCTTGTGTGTGGTGATAATATTTGTCTTCCCGAGGGATGTGGCTGGCAACAGAGCAGGGGACAAAGGTGCTGGGTTTGGTTGCCACCCCCTTGGGATGGGTGATTGCAAGGTGTGAGTTTATTGGGTCTTGTGGGCTTTGCTCCTGTGAAACTGGGGGTAAAAAGGCGAAGAAATGGTGAACTAACCCCCTCGGGGGCCATTCGAAGTTGTCTGGGCGAGGATTTTGGGGTCCCCTATGCTTCGGGGGTGATCGGGGAAGGGAGGAAGCACCCACCTTCTCAGCGTGCACCTCGATCTGGTTGTTGGAGGTGGTGACGATGATGTCCTCAGGGGCGAAGTCGCTGACATCCACTGTGAACTGATAAGTGTTGCCCAGGGTCTTCACCGCGCCGGTGCTGCCGGGCCGAGCTGCCGGGGAGCAGAGGCGCGGGTCAGTGCGGGTGTCCCCCCCAAACACCTCTTGTATCACATCCACATTTCACCGGGGGTGCCCCCCCCATCGAAACCCTCACCTGGGAACCCCAAGCTCTCCCCACGGGGCCGGACAAAGCTCCCAAAAAGCTCCATGGAGCCGGCGGGCGATGCCGAGCGGTGGAAGCTGCGCTCCGAGCGGAAAGCAGCCGCGGGCTGCGCGTTCATCCACTGCTGCCCCGCACACCCTGACCCCCAGCTCCCGCTGGGGAGGAAGAGCAGGGCCCCTCTTCCTCGCCCTCCTCCTGGTGAAGGCGAAATGGGGCCGCTTGTTTCGGGGGGAGGGTGGCTTGAGGAGCTTTTAAAGCCTGGTTCCAGCGCCCGGCCGCCTGCCAGGGCTCTCGTAAAAGGGGCTAAATTTAGGTCTTGCGCTGGAGACGGTGGAAATTTTTCCCTCTGCGTCCTCCCCCCTCAGCACCATGGAATGCCGTGCCCGCGCGCTGCCTGCTATTAAGGAATAATAATGAGAATTAATGGAATTACTCATTAAAGACTCCCCGGGAAGGACGGGAGGGGATGGGGATGGGGGCAGAACCCGGCTCTCTCCAGCCCGAGCGGGTCCGGTGCCTCCCTCAAGGTCATTTCTAATGAGCTTGTTTGCAAACTCAGTGCTGCAGCAGAGGCCGAGGAGGGAGGAGCGGTGAGGGGGTGCTGGCAAAAACGGAGGGGGGGGGGGTGTTTTGTCCCCCCAAAAGTTCCCCAGGATGAAGCGCCCTGTCCCTGGGGAGGAAGAAAAGGAAGAGGAGAGAGTGTTGGTGTCGGAGCAGAGCTGGAGACCCTGCCCCAAGGCCCGGAGGAGGCTCATAGGTGAGACCCCAACCCAAAGCAGAGGGACCGTGGGGGTGTTTTGGGGGGCTCAGCACCCTGTTTTCATACGCACACGCACTCCACAGGGTGCCTGGAGTGGGTGAAGAGGCAGCTTTTCCGTGTCGGGGAGGATTGGTATTTCCTCTTCATCCTGGGGGTCCTCATGGCCATCATCAGCTTCATGATAGACCTTGTCATCTTCAGGCTCTATGAGGGTAAATGAGGGGCTTCACCTGCCCATTTGGGGGCTTACCAAGGATGAGAAGGACTCTTTTTGTTGGGGGGGGGGGAGCATCTCCCCTCCTGATGCTTCTTCTCCAGCCCACCGGTGGCTTTACCAAGAGGTTGGTGATGTTTTGGTGCTCAAGTACCTCTCGTGGACCATCTACCCCATAGTGATGACCACCTTCTCCACTGGCTTCTCCCAGAGCATCACCCCTCACTCTGGAGGTCAGTTGGCTGCATCCCAACCTTCCCCACTCCCCCCAAACTCCTCTCTGATAGCAGGGAGAGCCCCAAAACCGTGGATACCCCCTTGTCAGGCTCTGGCATCCCGGAGCTGAAGACCATCCTGACGGGGGTGGTGCTGGAGGACTACTTGGCCATCAAGAACTTCGGAGCCAAGGTGGTGGGGTTGACCTGCACCCTGGCTGCTGGCAGCACCGTTTTCCTCGGCAAAGTGGTGAGTGATCCCTCGGAGATGGTTCCCAGCATCCCTTGGTGCTGGGATGGCCGTGGACGGTCATGCGGTGCCGGGTCCCCCCCCTCTAATTCTCCTTCTTGGCACCCAGGGGCCCTTTGTCCACCTCTCCACCATGGCTGCAGTGTATCTGGGGAAGATGAGGACCTCGGTCATGAAGGAGTATGAGGTGGGGGTGACACCCCCAAAAAGTTAAAGGGAGGGAGTATACCCCTCCTAAAATAGGGATTTAAAATTATTTCATAGGGATATCCCTAATAATAATTTAGGGATTATAGTTTTAGATATCCCTAGTTATATTATTAGATATCCCTATAAATAGGGATATTAAATGATTTAAAATAGTGGGATTTTAACTTCCCCCCCCCAAAACCCGGAGTTGTGAGCACCCCCCCGCCCTGCAGAACAAGTTCAAGCAGAACGAGATGCTGGTGGCAGCGCAAGCCGTCGGGGTGGCCACGGTGTTCGGAGCACCCATTAGCGGTGAGAACACCCCTACCCCATCCCATCCCACCCCGGGGACCCCCAAATCCCCCTCCTAAGCTCATTCCACCGCATTCCCTTGTGTTTTCCAGGGGTGCTTTTCAGCATCGAGGTGATGTCCTCCCACTTCGCTGTGCGGGATTACTGGCGGGGCTTCTTTGCTGCAACCTGCGGTGCCTTCATGTTCCGGCTCCTCGCCGTCTTCAACAGCGAGCAAGGCAAGCGGAGCAGGCAGCACGCACCCCAACACACTCCCCCTTCCCCTTTACACCCCTGCAGCATTTTTGGAGTGCCCACCCTCAAACTCATGTGCTCATTGCTCTACAACCCCCCCTCCAGAAACCATTGCTGCTATATTTAAGAGCGACCTCAAGATTGATTTCCCCTTCGACCTCCTGGAGACCTTCTTCTTTGCAATAGTGGGGTAAGGAGGGTCCTGCCGGTACCCAGCCTGTCCCCATGTGCCCCTGCCTGTGCCCTGCCTGTGTCCCTCTGTGTCCCTGCCTGTGCCCTGCCTGTCCCCCTGTGTCCCTGCCTGTGCCCTGCCTGCCCTCTCCTCCACAGGGCTGTCTGCGGGCTCCTGGCCTGTGCCTACCTCTTCTGTCAGCGCTGGCTGCTGGCGGCCGTCGGGGAGAACCGGTTCACGGCCAAGCTGCTGGCAACAGAGTCCGTACCTGGCGTCCGTCTGTCTGCGCCCTGCGCCTCCGTGCACCCACCCCATGCACCCCATGCGCCCACCCCAGGGACCCCGTGCACCCACCCCATGCACCCCGTGTGCCCACCCCATGCACCCCGTGCACCCACCCCATGCACCCCGTGCGCCCACCCCAGGGACCCCGTGCACCCCCCCATGCACCCACCCCATGCCCCCCCCCACCAAGGACCCCTTGCACCCACCCCAGGGACCCTGTGCACTCACCCCACACAACTTGGTTGTCCCTGTGCCCACCCCATGCACCCCCCCCCCATGCACCCTGTGTCCCCCTATGGCCACTCCATGCCCCCTGCACCTCCACCCTGCGCACCCCTGTGTGTCCCCCAGCCCCGGCGCATCCTGGCCATCCCCATGTCCCTGTCCCCCCCAGCCCGGGCACCCCTGGCTGATCCACCCCATGCACCCCGTGTGTCCCCACACCCCGACCCCTGCCTCTCCCCGCTCCAGCAAGCCCGTCTACACGGCACTGGTGGTGCTGCTCCTCGCCTCCATCACCTTCCCCCCCGGGCTGGGGCAGCTGATGGCTTCCAGGGTGAGCGGGATGGGGGGGGGACACGGGCCCCCCCCCGGGGCCCCCCACCACGTCCCCGCAGGCTCTCAGGGTCTGTCCTTCCAGCTCACCATGAAGGAGCATCTCATCTCCCTCTTTGACAACCGCACCTGGGGCTTGCTGGTCCCCAACGCCTCCTTTCTGGCCGACCCCCCCGGCAAGGACCCCTGGGCGCTGTGGCAGGAGTGGTGCCACCCCTCTGCCACCATCTTCGGCACCTTGGCCTTCTTCCTGATGATGAAGGTAGCCATGCCCCCCCCCCCCCCCGGCCCTGCCTGTGTCCCCTGAGATGGTGGCCCCATGGGGATGCCCCCTCCATGGGCTCTGTCCCCGCTTGCCCCAGTTCTGGATGCTCATCCTGGCCACCACCCTGCCCTTGCCCGCTGGCTACTTCATGCCCATCTTCATCTATGGTGAGTAGGGGGTCCACTGGCCCAGACCAAGGGGGGCCAGGGGGGGCAGCCCCCCTTGGGGGGCAAAAGGGGGGTGCATCCAGCCCTGGTGGGGGGGGGTGGTACAGGGGTTGTGTCCATCCCTGGGGGGGGTCACCTCCAGCTGCACCATTTTGGGGGGTGTCTGGGGGGGTTCCCACCTTCCCCCTCCCCATTGCAGGAGCTGCCATCGGGCGCCTGCTGGGGGAGACGGTGGCTCTGCTCTTCCCTCAGGGCATCCGTTCGGAGGGGGCCCTGCACCCCGTCATTCCCGGCGGATACGCCTTGGCTGGTGAGTCTGTTGGGATGGAGTTATGGGGACACACACACACACACACACAACATCTATGGGGTGGGGGGGGGGCACCCCCCTGACCTCCCCCTATGCCCCGGCTGTGCCCCGCAGGCGCAGCCGCCTTCTCGGGCTCGGTGACCCACTCCATCTCCACGGCCTTGCTGGTGTGCGAGGCCACCGGGCACCTCAGCCACGTCCTCCCGGTCACCCTGGCCGTGCTGGTGGCCAACGCCATCGCCCAGAAGCATCAACCGTCCTTCTACGACGGCACCATCATCGTCAAGAGGCTGCCCTACCTGCCCCGCATCCGCAGCCGGCACATGGCGTGAGCCCCCCCCTTATAAACCTCTATATTTTGGGGTGATTTGCTGTGAAATGATGGAAATTTGGGGGTTTTTCTGCCTCACCAGCTCCTACCAAGTGGTGGTGGAGGAGTTCATGGAGCGCCGGGTGGTGGCTTTGGCCAAGGGCAGTGGCTTTGAGGAGGTGCTGGCGGCCTTGGACACCTCTGCTGATGCTGAGTACCCCGTGCTGGAGAGTGCAGGTAGGGTGTGGGGTACGGGGGGGGTCACTGCGCCCGAGGGGGGGGGACATCATTGGGCTTGTCCCCATCCTCCAGGGTCCCCCACACTGGTGGGCACCGTCAGCAGAGCCCAGCTCGTCACCTTCCTCCAGAGCCACAAGCACCCGCAGGCACCCCAAGGGGAGAAGGTAAATGGGGGGGGAGGGGGGAGACGAGACAGACCCTGCTGCACCCAAAAAAGCTGCTTTTCCACCCAAAATTAACACGTCCCTCTCCCAAGCTGCCAGCAGCGGGGACACTCGGTGACAGCTGCGCCATCGAGCCCATCATGTTCCAGCTCTTGCCATGGACCTCCCTGCACCAGGTTTGGGAATGGGGGGGGGGTGTCACGTCCTGATGGGGCTGGGACCCCCCCCCCCAATGTGCGTGTGTCCGTGCCCCGGTTCTGGGTCAGGTTGGGGGCCGCAGGGGGGGCTTTGTCCCCACGTGTCCCTGCTGTCTGTGTCCCCCCCCAGGCCCATCACCTCTTCGAGCTGCTGAGGCTGCAGCGCGTCTTTGTCACCCGCTTCGGGGAGCTGGTTGGAGCCGTGAGCAGGGCCGAGGTGAGGGGGGGGGCACGGGGGGGGACAAGGGATGGGGAACAGCACGGACAAGCCCCATCCCACCTCCTCTGCCCCCCCACAGCTGCGGAAGGCGATCGAGGACCTCGCCAACCCCAAGGGATGAATGAGGGCACCCAGGGGTGTCACCCCTGCAAAGAGGGGGTGTCCCCCCCCCCAACCAGGTGATTCCAGGGTCCCCAAGTGTCTGGGCTTGGGGGGCTGTGCTTTTGTATTAAATGCATCATCCATCTTTCTCCTCCTCCTCCGTCCCTATGGGGTTCAGTTTGGGGGGAGCACCCCCTCCCCATAGCCCACACAGTGCTTAAACCACCCCCAAAATCACCCCTGGCCATGGACCAAAGTGTCGCCCTATCCCCCTCCCCTTATCATTATCGGCACACAATTAATCACTGCAATTAATAAGGGAGGGGGGTGTTTTGTGACCCCAAGTCCGAGGGGAAATGGTGGGGGGGGGAGTGCTCAGCTCCCCCCTCGCAGCTCATTGGTGCCCCCCCCAGCAGCCGGTGGGGCCGGTTGGGGAGCGCGGTCGGGCCGGTTGGGCAAGCCCGGGCCCGGCCCGTGCTGGGTGCTGCGGGGTGAACTGGGGAGGAGCCCGAGCAGGGACAGGACGAGCACCCGTGTGCCCCATGGAGGGGGATCAATGGGGGGGGGGGGGGAGCCAGCACCCATGGAGGGGGATCAATGGGGTGGGGGGACCCCGGCACCCATGGAGGGGGATCAATGGGGTGGGGGGAACCCGGCACCCATGGAGGGGGATCAATGGGGTGGGGGGACCCAGCACCCATGGAGGGGGATCAATGGGGTGGGGGGAGCCCAGCACCCATGGGGGGGGATCAATGGGGTGAGGGGAGCCCGGCACCCATGGAGGGGGATCAATGGGGTGGGGGGAACCCGGCACCCATGGAGGGGGATCAATGGGGTGGGGGGACCCCAGCACCCATGGGGGGGGATCAATGGGGTGAGGGGAGCCAGCACCCATGGAGGGGGATCAATGGGGTGGGGGGAGCCCAGCACCCATGGAGGGGGATCAATGGGGCAATGGGACCATAGCAAAGGGGGTCCCAGAGCCCCCCACAGCCCATGGGGAGGATGCTCAGTGGGACATGGGGACCGCAGCACCCATGGGTGATGCCCCCATCACCCCGCGCCTGCTCTCATGGGGATTAGGGTGGGATCTGCACTGCTCCGCACCAGGGGAAGGGGCACCCAAAGGCGCTGCTTGCGCCGTGCCTCAGTTTCCCCATCGCCCTTACCTGCTCCAACGCGTGCGGACAGAGAGGAGGTGCTGCCGGGTGCTGCCACGCACCCACGTCTGCTGCCTCCCCCTTCCACCGAGGGCGGTGGCAGGGCTGAGGCCAGCAAACTCCTGATGCACACGGGGCATCCCCAGGCCCAAACACCCAAAATCGGGGGAAACCCACCCAAAACAGCAGCTTGTGCAGGCAGGGGCCGGGCCCCCCCAGCCCCGTCCCCCCCTCCCCTGTTCTCTATGGGTTTGGGCAAGGAAAAAAAACCCCTTTTCCAGCTTTCTCCCCACCCTGTGATTTGCAGGCACCGGGCAGCCGGCCCCGGCCCCGCGGCTTTGGCCGAATTCCCTGGGGATTGTGCTGATGGAAAGAGCCTTTGGATGGGAAACGCTGCTCGAGGGGTGCAGGACCCCTTAAAACCCCAATAATCCCCCAAATCTCCTTTAAGAACCAAAACCCCCTTAAAAGCCCCAATAACCCCTTGAAACTCCCTTAAAATACCCAAATAACCCCTTAAACCTCCTTTAAACCCCAAATCACCCCATGCCCCTTAAAATCACCAGTAACCCCTTGGAACCCCCCCAAGCCCTGAAACCCCTCTTAGAAGTCCTGATCACCCATTAAAAACCCCAACCCCCCTTAAAAAGCCCTGATAACCCCTTTAAAAACCCCATAAACCCCCTCTTAAACCCCCTTTTCAACCCTTAAACCTCCTTAAATCCCCCTCTTAAAAACCCCCTTAAGAAATCCTTAACTCCCCCCCAACCCCTCTTAAAAATCACTTCTAAACCCCTTCAAAGCCCTTAAATCCAGGCCCCCCCCCCTTTGCCCCCCAAAACTCCATCAATGGCCCCAAGCCAATGATTCTAGAAAACAAAAAAAAGCACGTTTTTATTTGAATCAAAACCCCATGAAAATCCCTCAAAATCCATTAAAAAAAAAGGAAAACAAAAAACCCCAATAAAAATCGAGGGATCCAGGTTTTCTTTCCCTTTTTCCCCTCTTTTTGCCCCGACCTTTGCTTCCTCGCAATAAATATACAAAAATAGAATAAATTAGAATGAAAAAGGAAAGGAAAAGGCAGGAGGGGCTAAACCCCCCCCCCCCCCCAAAACCCGGGGGGAGAGGAATAAATAGGGAGCACAAAGCCCAAAGGAGCCGGTTGGGGGGCTGAGGCCTTGGTTTCGTTCTTGAAATGTGGAAAACTGAAGAGGAAACCCCCCCAAAACCGCCCCCCCCCGCCCCAAAGGAGCCTGAAATCTTCATGTTCCATTATTGCAGCTTGGGGTTGGGGGGGGGCACCCGTTTCATCCCCAGCGCCGGGGATTGCTCATAGTAACGGTATCAAAACACCTTAATAATAATAGAAATAATAAATAAGCCCCTCGGGGAGGAGGGGGGGGTCTTCATTTGGTTGGGTTCAAGTAGTTGGGGGGGGGGGGTCAGAGGGGTGCCCCCCCGGCGCTGGCCTGCTCCTGCAGCCCCAGCAGGCTGTAGGCGATGCGCTTCTGGTGCCCCGGCAGCCGCACGCCGACCTTCTTGATGTCACTGGGGGGGGAATAGGGGGGAAATGCACAAACATGAGGGATTTGGGGTGGGAAAGGGTGGTGATGCCCCGTCCCCCCCCAAGCTGCGGCATTCCCAAGGGATGTGGCTCATCCCGAGGTCTATGGGTTGGGAAGGGCCCAACCCAACAAGGGCAACGCTATGGGGGGGGTTTCGGTTTGCAGCACCTCATGTCCCGTGGGGCAGTGCAGGGACATGACAGGGACGGTACGGGGACACTGTGGGGATAGCTGGGGGCAGCACGGGGATGGGGGGGATATAGAGGGGAGAAGGTGGGGACAAAACAGGGACAGCGTGGGGATGGCATGGGGACAGCGTGGGGATGGCATGGGGACAGCGTGGGGGGACAGTGTGGGGACGGCATGGGGACAGTGTGGGGATACAGCGTGGGGATGTACGAGGACAGTGTGGGGACAGAATGTGAATAGCAAAGGGATAGTGTGGGGATAGCACAGGGACTCCATAGGGACAGAATGGGGACCGTACAGGGACACAGCATAGGGCATCATGGGGACTGTATAGGAATACCAAGGGAACAGTGTAGGGATAGTACAGGGACACTGTGAGGATACGAAGGGACAGTGTGGGAATAATAAGGGGACAAGATGGGGATAGTACAGGTACACCATGGGAATATCAAGGGGACAGCATAGGAATGGTATGGGGACAGAATGGGAATACCAAGGGGAGACCATGGGTACAAGCATGGGGACAACACGGGGCTGGGGCAGGGCTATGGACTCACTCGCTGGTCATCTGCAGGACCTTCTCAATGGTGCTGTAGCCCGAGGCCATGAAGTGCTCCGTGTACTGGGGCATCCGGATGGATTCCAGCCACTCGGGGACGGAGCGGAAGGGAATGCCCTCGGAGCCGCTGGTGCTGGGCAGGCGGATGGAGACCCTGCAGGGGAGGGCGATGGGAGAAAGGGGAGGGGGGGGGGAAATGATGCGGGAATGGGTGGAGGAACAAATGGAAGGATAAAAAAAAAGAGGGTGCAAAAATAACGTGGAAATGAAACCGTGCCCAAAAAATGGTGCTGGAAAAGCAAAGATGCCAAAAAAATAATGTGAAAGCGGAAAGATGCAGGAAAAGGGGGGTGGAAATGGGAGGATGCAAAAAGCGATGCGGAAAGAGAGGAACCCAAGCAAACAAAAAGCACTGGTGCACAAAAGCAACGCCTGGATGTCCAGATGTGGGGATGTGCAAAGCAACGCCCCGGGGCAGAGGTGCAAAGAGCGAAGGCAAAAGCAGAAGCAGAACACAAAAGAGGTGATGAGGAAGTGCCCAGATGTGAAGGTTCCAAGGGGCAACGCAAGAGGAGAGGCACAAACGCAGGGAACTGTGAAAACGGCAAAGGGGAAACACCAAAAAGCACCGAAATGCACGAATGAAAAGAAGAAAATTGGGCAAAAGGCGAAACCGGTCACAAATGGGAAGTGGAGAACGTGAGGGGGTAAAATGGCAAAGTCAGTTCACAAGAGCACAGATGCAAAGAAGAGCACAAGGAAGCCAAGGTGCAGAAAGCAAGGGGACGGTGCAGAGGGTGCAAGAATGCAGGGATGTGAGGAGCAAAGTGGGGAGGTGGAACTGCAGAACCAGGATGCAACGATGCAAAAAGGAGCATGGGGATGCCAGGGTGTGGAAGAGCAATGCAGGAATACAACAGGGGAGAAAGCAATGAGGAAAGGGAGAGCTGCAGTAAAGAAGTGTGAGGCTGCAACGGGGCAAAAAGCAGTGCAAGAGTGTGGGGATACAAGCAGCAATGCAAAAATGCAGATGCAAAACCCAAGGTGAAACTGCAGGGATGCACAAAGCAGTGCAGGAATGCAGGGGTGCAAGAATACAGGGGTGCAAGAAGCAATGCAAGGATGCAGGGAGACAAAAATCAAGGCAAGAAGGTAGAGACACAGGAATTACAAGGCGCAAGAAGGCGGAGATGCAAAGAAACCAACACAAGAATGCAGAGATACTGGAATGCAGATGCAAAACCCAAGGCAACAGATGCACAAAGCAACGCAACAGATGCAGGGGTGCCAGAATATAGAGCTCCAAGAAGCAATGCAAGGACACAAGGACGCATCCTTGAATGCATCCGCAACCCAAGAATGAAGAGATGTGAGAACACAGAGATGCAAGCAGCAAGGCAAGACCACGGGGGTGGAAGCATGCAGCGATGCGGGGCTGCAGAGATGCAGAACCCAATGCAAGGATGCTCAAAGCAATGCCAGGATGCAGCCCCCCAAACCCACCGCCGGAGCGATGCAGGAGGTGCAGCGGCACACGCAGGGGCTCAACCTGCCCATCGTCGCTCACCGGGGGTCGAAGTCCGCCAGAGCCTTGAGGGACTCGGGGGCACGGATGAGCTTGTCCAGGAAGCTGACGACGTCGGCGAACTTGGGGCGCCGGGAGCGCTCCTGCTGCCAGCACTGCATCATCAGCTGGTAGATGGCCGAGGGGCAGTCCAGCGGCGCAGGCAGGCGGAAGCCCTCGTTGATGGCCTTCATCACCTATGAGGAACCATAGAATCCCAGCCTGGTTTTGGTTGAAGGGACCTTAAAGCTCATCCAGCTCCAAGGCAGGGACAGCTTCCACTGGAGCAGCTTGCTCCAAGCCCCATCCAACCCAGCCTTGGACACGGCCAGGGATGGGGCATTCACCACTTCTTTGGGCAATCAGTGCCTCACCACTCTCAAAAGGAGGAGGTTGAGTGGTGCTACTCCCCCCCCCCCCAAAAGTTGTCCATTTGCCAGAATGCGCCCCAAAACTGAGGCTGGAGGGGCTCACCTCATGGTTTGAGAGCTCCCAGTAGGGTCTCTCTCCATAGGACATCACCTCCCACATGACGATGCCGTAGCTCCAGACATCGCTGGCGGAGGTGAACTTGCGGTAGGAGATGGCTTCAGGAGCTGTCCAACGGATCGGGATCTTGCCACCCTGCAGTAGCAACGTTGGGGTCAACCCTTTATCTTGCCCCCCCCAAACCCCACCCTCACCATGGCCCCGTGGTGGCACCCACACTGGTGGTGTAGGTAGCTTCAGGATCATCTTCCAGCACTCTGGAAAGGCCAAAATCCGACACTTTGCACACCAGGTTGCTGTTCACCAGGATATTCCGAGCGGCCAGATCCCGGTGGACGTAATTCATGTTGGCCAAGTACTTCATGCCGGCGGCGATGCCCCTCAGCATCCCCACCAGCTGGATGACACCAAATTCCCCTTCTTTTTCCTGGGAAAAGGGGGAGAATCTGGCCTCGAATCCATCTCTCAGCACATCTGCCATGGGGGGAGTTGGGGGGTTCCAGCCTTGCCTGCGCGGGTGGGACACACACGTTGCCACCCCACTTCACCTACCCGCAGGAACTTGTCCAACGCGCCGTTCTCCATGTACTCGGTGATGATCATGAAGGGTTTGTCTGGAGGAAGGAAAGACCCAAAATGGGTAAAAAAAGACCCCAAAAATCTCACCAAACCCTCCAAAAAATCAAAACCAACCCCAAAAAACAACAACCCCCCAAAAAAACCCAATTCCCACCAAAAATCCCCACTACCAACCCCTCCAAAAACCCAAACCCACCCCAAAACCCCTCGAACTCCCAACCCTCCCCTCCCGACCCCCTCATACATCATTGCTCAAAACACCCCGTTCTCACAGAGCCATTTTTGGGGTGTTTTGCAAGGAAATTGGGGGGTTTTGGGACTCACGCTTGGAGACGACCCCTTCCAGGCGGATGATGTTGTGGTGGCAGAACTGGCCCATGATGGTGGCTTCGCTCAAGAAGTCCACGCGTTGCTTCTCCGTGTAGCCCACCTTCAAGGTCTTGATGGCCACCGGCACCTCCTTCTTGCCACGCTTCAGGGTCCCCTTGTAGACCTCCCCAAACTCACCTGCTCAGAGGATGGGGGACGTTCATCCCTTCACCATGGACCAACTTTGGGGTGTCTTTGGGGTGACGAAGCCACCTGAGCACCTACCGGCACCGATGACCTTCTGGCGGGTGATGAAGGATGGAGGGATCTCGGTGGTGAACTTGAGCATGGCTTGGTTGGGGTCCTCATAGGTGTGCGGGTCAACGTAGGTCTTGAGGGGCTTCAGCTGCTCTGTGGGGTGCCGTAGGGGGTGTCAGCACCCACGTCACCCCCCATCCATCCCCATTGAATCCACCGTCCCATTGCTCACCTGACTTGGAGAAGTAGACATCCTCAGCAGAGTGGCGTGGTCGTGACCTCCTCCTCCTATGGGAAAGTGGCATTTTGCCCATTTAAACACCATTTATGGTGGTGGAAAATGGTATTTTGGGGTTTTTTTTGGGGGTTGAGGTATTTTATCTCTTTACCGCCGGAGGACGTAGAGAAGAGCACCCAAGAGCAGGAGGACAAAGACAACACCAACGATGGAGCCGCTGATGACGGTGGCGGATGCCATGGCCTCGGCGCCTGTTGGTGTGATTCAAGGGGGAGATTTGGGGTGAACCAAGCACCCCCTGGACCCCCACCCCAAAATCCTGCCCCCCAGGGTCCTCACCCTCGGGCAGGGTCTCGAACTCGTGCTGGGGGCTGTAGGCCCCGTGGCCGTCGGAGGTGAGCGCCTGGACCCGCACCACGTAGGTGGTGGCAGGGGACAGCTTGGGGAGGGTGACGGAGGTGCCCTCGCAGCGCAGCACCGAGTAACTGTTCTCATCCACCTGGGGACACGGAGGTGAGACAGGGATGGAGGTGACGTGGATGGAGGTGACACGGATGGATCGGAGGGTGTGGATAGGGTCGAGGATGGAGGGGATATGGATGTGGACAGGGTTGTGGATGGATATGACGTGGATGGAGGTGACATGGATGGGAGGGTGATGTGGATAGGGTCATGGATGGATATGACACAGATGGAGGCAACACGGATGGAGGCGACACGGATGGATCGGAGTGTGTGGATAGGGTCAAGGATGGAGGTGACACGGATGGAGCTGACACGGATGGATTGGAGGGTGTGGATAGGGTCAAGGATGGAGGGGATATGGATGTGGACAGGGTTGTGGATGGATATGACATGGATGGAGGCAACATGGATGGAGGTGACATGGATGGATGGGAGGGTGATGTGGATAGGGTCGTGGATGGATATGACATGGATGGAGGCAACACGGATGGAGGCAACGTGGATGGATCGGAGGCTGTGGATAGGGTCAAGGATGCAGGGGACATGGATGTGGATAGGGTCATGGATGGAGGCGACATGGATGGATGGGAATGACACAGATCCGGGGTGATGGACGGACCTTCTTGCTGTAGGTGACCTCGTACTTCCAGACCCGACTCTGCTGCCGCGGTGGCACCGTCCAGGAGAGGAGCAAGCTGGTGGATGTCCGTCCATCCAGGCTCACCGATGTCACCCGGGGTGGCTCTGCCAGGGGGACACGGAGGTGTCACCGTCAGGGTTAAAGCCACCACGAAGGTGCCCCATGGGTGTAACAGAGGTACCCCGGGGGGTACAAGGACATCACGGAGGTGACGTAAGGAAGGTTGGGAGACGCTGGTGGCCCCTTACCCGTCTGGTTGACGCTGATGGTGGCGGTGGCCACGCTGCGGTGTTGGCTGTACGGGGACACCCCATTGCGGGCTTCAACTGTGAAGGTGTAGTTGACGTACGGCTCCAGGTCAGTGACGGTGACCCCGGTCCCTGCCAGCCCCCGGGGGGGCTGCGAATACCGGACCCCCCCGTCGCAGGGCCGGCACTCGCCGCTCTCCGGCCAGCACTGCTCGCAGGTGATGCTGTAGGTGACATCCCCACGGCCACCCGGGTCCGCGGGGGGGGACCAGCGCAGCTGCACCGAAGCCCCCATCCCGATGGCTGCGACGCCTTGGGGTGGCGAGGGGGGACCTGGAATAGGGGGACACAGAGAAAGGGGGTGTCGGGTGGGGGCACGGTGGCACCGGGCTTTGGTTTCCCTGTCCCCAAAGATCACTCACGGGTGCAGGGGTCCTCGGGGGGGTCGCTGGGGGTGCGGAAGAAGCCGTCCTGGCAGGGGCAGGCAGCGGCGGCCGCGGGGGACGGCAGCGTGTGGGGGGGACAGGGCTGGCAGCCCCCTGCAGACACCGTGGCCTTGAAGGAGCCGGGGGGGCAGGCTGGGGGGGGGACAGACACAGGGGCAGTGGTGAGAGCCCAGCGCTCCCCACACATCCTCATCCAGCGGGGTTTGGGGTGCAGGATGCTCGGAGCGAGCTCCAGTGGAAGGTGTCCGGGCCCAGGGCAGGGGCTGGAGCTGGAGGAGCTTTAAGGTCCCTTTAATCCAAACCACTCTTGGATTCTGTGGGTTTTGGACCTTCTTTATTAGTGGGGACCCCCCCCCCCCTCGGGTCACCCCTCTCCTGGCTGAGCCCTCCCGCACGCACTGCACTTGTGATGTTCAGAACTGAGGACCCAGGATTGGGGAATCCAGGGGAATTTGGGGGGGGGCCAACACCCGAGTTCTCTGCTCCCCCCTTGCCATGCACTGAGCTGGTGGGTCCTCACCTCCCAAACACCTCCTCACCCTCCAACTCATCCCATCACACCCCATTTGTCTCTCACTCCATCCCACCCCACCATGTCCCACCCGTGCCCCCTCCCATCCCACCCATATCTCATCCCATTTCACCCCATTCCATCTGTATCTCACCCCATCTCATCCCACCTGTATCCCATCCCATGTCATCCCAATCCCATCATGTCCCACCTGAATCCCATTCCATCCATATTCTGTCCCATCCCATCTCTATCACATCCCATCCCATCTTATCCCATTTCATCCCTCCCCATCTGTACCTCACCTCATCTTGTCCCACCTGTATCCCATCCCATCTGTATCTCATCCATAATCTATTCCATCCACTTCATCCCATTTCATACCATCCCATCTGTATCTCACTCCATCTTGTCCCACCCCATCTTGTCCCACCTGTATCCCATCCATACCCTAGCCCATGTACTTCATCCCATTTCATCCCATCCCATCTGTATCTCATCCCATTTCATCCCATCCCTTCTGTGTCTCACTCCATCTTGTCGCACCTGTATCTCATCCGTATCCCATCCGTTCTGTATCTCACTCCATCTTGTCCCACCTATATCCTATCCATATCCTATCCCATGTACTTCGTTCCATTTCATCCCATCCCATCTGTATCTCATCCCATTTCATCCCATCCCTTCTGTATCTCACTCCGTCTTGTCCCACCTGTATCCTGTCCCACCTGTATCCCATCCATATCCTATCCCATGTACTTCATCCCATTTCATCCCATCCCTTCTGTGTCTCACTCCATCTTGTCCCACCTGTATCTCATCCATATGCTATCCCATCTACTTCATCCCATTTCATCCCATCCTAACTGTATCTCATCCCATCCCATCTGTATCTCATCCCATCCCTTCTGTGTCTCCCTCTATCTCATCCCACCTGTATCCCGTCCCACCTGTATCCCATCCATATCCTATCCCATCTACTTTTATCCCATTTCATCCCATCCCTTCTGTATCTCCCTCCATCTCGTCCCACCTGTATGTCATCCATATCCCATGCCTTCCGTGTCTCCCTCCATCCCATCCCACCTGTATCCCATCCATATCCTATCCCATCTACTTCATCTCATCCCGCCCCATCCCATCTGTACCCCACCCCGCCCCATGTCCTACCTTGGCAGGCGTCCCCCACTCTCTGGTACCCGGCCCGGCACAGGCACTCCCCGATGGGCACCAGCCACTCTCCATCCGCGTTGCAGTGCAGCGCGGGCGCCAGCTCCGCCACCGCCTCCTCCACGCAGGTGCCCCTCACCTCGGCCAGGGTCTGCGAGTCCCCCCCGGCCACGGTGTGCTGGAACCGCGCCATGCCCCGCACCACCGCCGGGCACCGCTTGTAGTAGATGCGCACCGAGAGCAGCGCCACGCAGGCTCCCAGGTCCTGGAAGGCCAAGTAGAACCCTTTGCGCGTGAGCGGCCCCACCGAGCGCACCTCCACATTGAGCTTCACGTTCCGGGTGACGAAGTCCTCCTGCACCGTGATCTCATCGGGGGCGATGGTGTCGATCTTCCGGAACTGCCTCTTCTGGAAGTTGGTGCCGTAATCCACGTCCGACTCGGCGTAGTACAGGTTGAAGGTCTCCTTGCAGGTGCCGCCGCCGCCGCTGGGGAAGCTGTTGCAGTCGCGGACGGTGAACTGGAGCTCGATGAAGATGCGCTGGGCCGCGCCGCGGTAGATCCAGTTGGTGCGGAGCCAATTGTCCTGCTCGCCCTCCAGCACGTTGCACACCAGGTAGAGGTAGATGGAGGAGTCATTGAGCATGTTCTGCAGCAGGTCCCACTGGGCAGAGAGAGAGCAAGGCTACCGGGGGGAAACTGAGGCAGGGGGAGGGTGGCCCCGGTCCCTATGGATGCACCCGTCCTCATCGCCATGGAGGTCCCCATCCCAGTGAACATCCCCAGCGCCATGGGTGTCCCCATCCCCATGGAGGTCCCCATCCCAATGAACATCCCCAATGCCATGGGTGTCCCCATCCCAATGAACATCCCCAATGCCATGGGTGTCCCCATCCCCATGGAGGACCCCAGTTCCCAGGGATGCCCCCATCCGCATAAAGGTCCCCATGAACGTCATGGATTTCCCCATGGATGTCCCTGTCCTCATCCCCACGGCTGCCCCAGCTCAATCCCTATGGATGTCCCCCATCCACACGAGCTCACCATCCCCCAATCCCTATAGATTCCTCCTTCCCACAGGTGCTCCCGCGTGGAGGTTTCCATCCCCATGGAAGTTCCCATGCCCATAGGTGCCCCTGTCCCCACGGAGGTCCCATCCCTGTCCCCGGTGCTCACCCCTTTGCCATAGGGCTGGGTGAGCCAGCCCAGCTCCCCCTGCGCCTTCGCGAAGTCCAGCAGCACCACTGCGGAGAGAGGACCGGGATGCAGGGAAGGAGAGGGAGGAGGAGAGGATGAGGGCCCCCAGTGAGCACCCATGGGTGGCCCCAGGGCCTGCAGGTGCCACCAATACACCCCTTGGACCCACGGACATCCCCCCGGACCTGTGCGCACATCTTTGGGATGCACAGATGTCCCGAGGAGCCATGGATGTCCTCGGGATCCATGCGCATATCCCTGCCATACACAACATCCCTGCAGGACCCACGCATGCCCCTCCAGGACCTGTCTGTGTATCCCTGGGTCCCATGGATGCCTTTGGGACCCACGGAAGCCCCCAGGACCTGTGGATGCCCTCGGGACTCACATGTATATCCCTGGGGTCCACGGATGCTACTGGGACCCACAGACACCCCCCGGTACCCACGGGCATCCCCCAGGACCCACGGATGCCCCCCCCCCCCAACCACACCCGGGACCCCCAAGGCACCCCCGGGGTTCCCCATTCCAACCCCTTCCCATTGGATCCCCACACCGGGACCCCCATGAGAGGGGCAGGACCCCCCCGAGGGCTCCGTCCGGGACCTGCCGCAGCACGTCCAGGGCGGTGGCGCCGGGAGGAAGAGGAGGAGGAGGAGGAGGCGGCGCAGGGAGGGAAGCGCTGGCGGCCCCCCCCCCCCCGGTGAATCACCCCCCAGGAATGCGCCCGGACGCCGGGTTCACATCCCGGCGGGATGGGGGAGCGCTGGGAACGGATGCTGCCCCCCCCGCTGAGGATGGGCGAGCTCGTGATGCGCCCCAAAGGGTAAAGTCTATGGGGGGACCCCAAAACCAGGTTTGGGGGGGGCACGAATGGCTCTGTTTGTGCCCCCCCCCCCCCCCCCGCCTTGCCCGGGTCAGGAAGGATGCGGGGCGGATATCCCGGCTTTCCTGTGGCTGGAATTCCCCCCCCTGTGCCTCCGGAGAGCGGAAAGGGAGGCTGGGGGGAGCCGGGCCGGTGGGTTCCTATGGGGTGTCCCCGGGTGCAGCACCCACCGGAGCCGCCTCCATCACCGTTGGCACCCCCATCAGCACTGCCACGGCCACGGCCGCCCCCATGAGCAGCCCCTGCAGCGCTCTCATCTTCCTCGTCCACCCTCCTCTTCCTCCTCTGCAGCCCCTTCGCCATCAGCGCCACGTTCCCTGCTGCTGCCATCGCCAGCATCTTCATCACCTTCATCACCTCACTCCATGCCTGCATCCCCGCTCCGGTCCCCACTGCATCCTTCTCCCTGTCCCCAACCGCATTTTCGACCCCATCCCTGCCCTGTCCCCATCCCAATCCCAACCTTACTCTGAACACCAACCCCAAAATGAATTCCAGTCCCAATCCTCATCCCAGTCTTAACCTGGATCCCGATGCCAAAACGAAGCCCAAGCCCCCTGCCCCCAGACCTCAGCCTGAGCTGGGCAGGATCCAGCCAGGGCACCCCCCAACCTCCCCATCCCCCTGGATCTCACCTTTGCCAAGCAATGGGAATCGCACCCTTCTCCCCCCACTCCCGCTACTCTCCCAACACTTCCCCCTTATTTGCACTTTTTGCACCCCAAAAATCCCAATATCCCCCAAATTCCTTCATAGGAATCGGCATTTTGGGAATGCGGCGGTGGGAATCCCTCCTTTGCACCTTCCTCCTGCACCTCAAACCCTTCATTTTGGGGTTTTTTACCCCATTCTTCGTTTCTGGGGGGGGGGATTTTCCATCCCGAGCCACCCCCGGCCTCCCATCCCTTTGCATTTGCACCGGATCCTTCCATCTTCCCCTCAAAACCACCCGGATCCAACCCCTCGGACGGGGCTTTTGGGAACTTCAACGTCGAAAAACTTCAGAAATGACTTTTCCCACTTTTTTTAACCCCAAAACCCCCAAACTGAGCCCAAACCGGGGCCGGGAGGGGGTCACCGGGGGGGGGGTGCGGAATCTCGCTTGGGTTTCCCAGCGATTTCGGGGTTTTCCTGACGTTGTTCCCGGTTCTCCGGCCGGATCCGGCGCAGCCCCGCGCAGGGCAGGCCCCGCGCCCCATTTCGGGGTCAGATTCCCCCTTTTTGGGCTCGTTTATTTCAGACCCCCCCCCCCAACCCCGACCCCCCCATAGGGATTACTTGTGGGGCGCAGGCGGCGGGATCGGGCCCCAGCGCGCGCCAGGCGGCCGCTCCGCATGGGGAAAGTTGCCCAAAATCCCCGTTTTTTCCCTCATTTCAGCTCTTCCCTCCTCATTTTACCTTCTCCCCCCCCCTTCACCTCACCCCCATCCCCTTCCAGCTTCCCCCCCACATTTGGGTTCCCCCCCCCCTTTTAAGACTTTTTCTCCCATTTCAAAGCTTTTTCCTCCTTTTTCAACTTTTTCCTTCACTTCCGACCTTTTTCCCCCCGTTTTCAACCTTTTTCCCCACTTTTGAACCCTTTTCCCCCTCTTTTAAACATTTCCCCTCTCTTTTAAACCTCTTTTTCCCCCATTTTAAACTCCCCCCCCCCCTTCAATACCCCCTCAGCAGCGCTTCCCCATCGCACCCATGGGTGCCCCGTTTGTACGGGTGTCCCCCACCATCACCCTTTCCTTTAGGGGCTCCCCCAAACCTCTCAGCCCCCCCCTACCCCTATGGGTGCCCCCCCAAAAGTGGGTTTAGGGGCGCCCCCCCCACCCCAAAGGTGGGAACTCACCTTCCTCTGCTGCCAGGGGGGTAAGGGCGGTGAGGAAGAGGAGGGCGAAGGCCGCGGGGGTGCCCGCCATGGTGTGGGGGGGGTGTTTTGGGGTGCGCCCCACAACCGGCGGCACCAGCGCTATGGGGCTGAGCACCCCGCTCCTGTTCATTCATGCCCCGAGTGATGTCACCCGGACACGCCCGCTCTTAAAGGGGCAGGAGCTGCTCCCAGTAAGCACCCGTATGGGACTGGGGATGGGGCTGGGGAATGGGCGGGTTATGAGGGGAGCCCCACGGGGGGGTTATGGAGGAGTGAATGGGGTTTGGGGGGGGCGGTTTGGGTCGGGATTGAGCCCACACCACCGTGACCCCCCCTCCCGCTCAAGCCCCGAAGGGGTTAACGAGCCCCCCACCCCTTTCATTCATGAAGCGGCGTGGGAAGGGAAGAGGGGCAGCAGCCAATGGCGGCAGGGGGCGTGGCCAAGCGGCTACTACCGGCCACGCCCCCCGCCCACCACTCAGATATGAGGGGGAGATCAGCAGCGGGGTCAGGATCGGGCCCCAGCGCCCCAAATCCCCCCATATCCCTATGAGCCTAAAGCACCCCAAATCCTGCAGCACCCCCAACCCCAGCGTCCCACTGCACCCCAAATCCCATTGCCCCATCCATAGCACCCCAAAACCCCCAGCACCCCAATGATCCCCATTGCACCCCAAATCCCATTGCCCCATCCATAGCACCCCAAAACCACCAGCACCCCAATGATCCCCATTGCACCCCAAATCCCATTGCCCCATCCATAGCACCCCAAAACCCCCAGCACCCCAATGATCCCCATTGCACCCCAAATCCCATTGCCCCATCCATAGCACCCCAAAACCCCCAGCACCCCAGTGATCCCCATTGCACCCCAAATCCCATTGCCCCATCCATAGCACCCCAAAACCCCCAGCACCCCATACCCCCAGCACCCCAACGATCTCCACTGCACCCCAAACCCCCAGCATGCCCATCGCCCCACAGCACCCCAAATCCTGCATCACCCCCAGCACCCCAAATCCCCCAACACCACAAATGCAGCACCACAAATGCCACAGGATCCGAAGCACCCCAAACCTCTCAGCACCCCATCTCCATGACCCCAATGCACCCCAACACCCCCATTCAGATGAGTCAGGGCACACACAGGGCTATTTTTGCTGAAAAAAACATGGATTTTGGTTAAAACGCCTCTTCTCCCACCCAAGGCACGACCGAGCCCAGAGACCACAATGAGGGCCCCTGATGTGCAGGACCCCCCCTCCACAAAGAGGGGGTTCAGGCCGGGGGGGACCCCTCACCCTCCGGGGCGACACCGGCAGCGATTTGGTCCCGGTGCCAGAGGCTCTCGACCAGGGCATCGAGGATGGGGCTGACCCGGGCCAGGCCCCCCCGGTCCCCCCTGGTCCCCCCCGGGGCGCTGCCCGCCCGCAGCACCCGCACCCCCTGCGCCTCCTCGAAGGCCGCCACGTCCCGCTCCGACACATCCGCGTGTGCGGGCAGGTCAAATCTGGGGGGGGGGACGTGGTCAAGGGAGACACCAGCACCATGAGCACCCCCCCCTCAAAGGGGGAGCAAACCCCCCCCCCCCCGGAACCAGTGGGTGCTGTGAGTCCATCGGTGCGCTGAAGTGTGCCCGTTCTCAGCCCATTGATGGGCCAAGCGCTGGGGAACACCGGGGCGCAAACCCGCTTGTGGGACACAGAAACGTGGCCGAAGGAGACCCCAAAACCCCCCAAAATCCACCCAAAAACGCCGTTAAAGGAAGCGGGGGTGACCCATCGGGGTCATGAGGTGTGTGCGTTCTCTGCCCAGCAAGGTCCTGAGTGGTGGGAGCTATGGGGTGGGGGGCACGCACCAACACCCCCCATGTGTAAGTGCGCGCCAGGAGCCCATCAGTGTGATGAAGTGCGCCCGTTCTTAGCCCATTGATGCACCAAGTGATGGGGAACAGCGGGGCGCAAACCCGCTTGCGTGTGTTTGGGGGGGGGTTGCTCCCCACAGGGCCCCCCCGACAAGGATACTTGGTGCCCACGACCACCCTGACCAGCCCCGCTCCGTCGGGATCCATCGCCCGGCTCATCTGCGCCGGCAGCTCCTCGAAGGACGCGCGGTCGGTGAAGGAGAACAGGAAGAGGACGGCGTCCGCCTCCTCCTTACAGGCCTGGCCATGGGGACAGCAGCATCGTGGTGTGTGGGGGGGATATGTCCTGTGACCCCCAAATGCTGCGTCCCCCCCCAACCCCAACCCCAACGCCTCACTCACGGGCAGGAGATGCTCGAACTTCCTCATGGCTCCATCGCCGCAGTCCCAGAACCGGAGCTGGAACAGGACGGGGCGGCCGCTGGCGCGAGCCTTGGCCGGCCAATACACGGTGCTCACCTCAATGCCTGCAATGGGGACACACGGACGGGGCCGTCACCCCCAAGGGACACTGGGGGTGCTGTTGGGGTGCCCCCCCCAATGACACTTACCGAGGGTCTCGTGGTGCACGGGGGGCACGGGGGTCCCCGCCAGCCAGGCCACCAGCGCGGTCTTGCCAACGCCGCTCTTGCCGTGCAGGAAGAGCTTGTAGGGGACCAAGGGGACGGCGAGGCCGGGGGGCAGCGCCGGGCGCTCCAGCAGCCCTATGGGGGTGTCGGTGGGGGGGTTTGGGGGGGGCTGACCCCGCGTTCAGGGCGGGCACAGCGGGCACGGGGCTCACCGAACACCCGGCGCCGGTTCCTGTGCAGGATGGAGCCCAGGTAGGGCCGGGCGGGGGGGGTCAGGAGCCAGCCCGGCTCCAGCACCGGGGCCCTCTGCGATGACATCGGCACCTGGGGGGGACAACGGAGGGATCCCCCCCCCACCGCCACCACCGCGCCTGCCCCCATGGGGTCACTGCTTGGGGGGTGACCCCAGTACAGGGGCCCTGCACCAACCCCACCCCCCCCCGGGTAGAAGCATCCCCCCCATGCGGTACCATAGGGTCTTGCACCCCCCATAGGGTCCCAGCACCCCCCCATAGGGTCCCAGCACCCCCCCCATAGGGTCTTGCACCCCCCCATAGGGTCTTGCACCCCCCTATAGGGTCCCAGCACCCCTCCATAGGGTCCCAGCACCCCCCCATAGGGTCCCAGCATCCTTTTATGGGTCTCTGCTCACCCGCCAGGGTTTCTGACCCCCCCCTTTGGGTCCCTGCACCCCCCCGGTCTCAGCACCCCCCTATGGGGTCTCTGACCCCACCCCAGAGCCTCTGCCCCCCCCCATGGGGTCCCTGCTCCCTCCCGGCCCCTGCACCCCAAACCCTGGGGGGGGGGAACCACGCAGCCCCCTCTCGGTGTCCCTGCCCCCCCGCTTTGCTCTTCCCCTCCCACCCCCCCGCTTTGGGCTCCCCCCACCCCGAGGGGGGGGCCCCCCCCCGGGGGGTTCTCTTTCCCTGCCCCCCCCCCCGCGGTCCCTTTAAGACGCGCCCCCCCCCCCCCCCCCAAGCCTTACCTGTGGCCTCTTCCGCCTCGGGGTGACGTCAGGAAGGAGAGGGTGGGGCGTGTGCGAGCCCCGCCCCCCTGCTGCCAGCGCATGCGCAGAGGCGTGGGGGGGGGCACACGTGGAACAGCGGGGTCCAGGGAGGTGTCCCTCTCCGCACCCACCGGCACTGGGATGCTTTGGGGTCCCCTTTCCATCCCCAGCAGGATTTGGGGTCCCCATGGCCAATTCCCAGCCCTATCGTGCCTTGGGGTCCCCCATTTCCGTCCCCATCCGGCAGGATTTGGAGTTCCCACTTTCCAGCCTTGGCAGGATTGGGGTTCCCCAATTTCCACCCCTATCATCCTTTGGGGTCCCCATTCTTCAGTCCTGACAAGATTTGGGGTCCCCATCCCTAACTGCTGACACTGGGATGCTGCAGCATTCCCAGTTTCCATCACTCTCCCCCTTTTTCCAACCCCTCCCACCCCTGCGCCCCCTTTTCCCCCCTCTTATTCTGACACCCCCCTCCCCTGCAATCATTGCCCCTTAACACCCCAACCTCCCCCCTGGTCCCCCCAACCATGCGGGATTCCCCTCCCCTCCATCCCCCCCATTCCCAAAAGCACCAACCATCCGTTTCTTTTCCTTTTTATTTGTTAAACTGCTAAAAATCCACCGGGATGGGGGGCACCCATCCCCCCCCCCAACCCCCCCAACCCCCCATGTACACAAGGGCTTAAATATCACCAAATTCCTACAGTGGGGACGAGGATGTGGGGGGGCCACCGGAGGGGCCACGGCCCCTCGCTCACAGCACCAGCGGCTCAGGGAGGGGTTGGGAATGTGCCCAACTTTGGGATGAATTCCTGGGGTCGGGTGCAGAACATGCCATGGGGATGGAGGAGGGCTGAACCCGGCGGGGTTGGGGTTGTTTAGGGGGGATTCGGGGATCGGTTCGGGATGGAAGTGTCGGGGAGACGCCAACCCAGCGCCGCTGTCCATCCCTCGGTGACTCACTATGGGGCGGATGGCCAGAGACATGCAATGGGAATCGATGCCGAAGCATTCCCAAACTTCGAGTGGAGAAACAAGGATGTCGCCCATCACCTCCGGTGCTCCTGAGGGATTCTGGGGTAGTTTGGATAAATCCAACCTGGGACTGGAGTGGGAGAGGGGGGGGGATTGCACGAGGGGTTTATTTACAGAGGTGGGAATGCCGCGGATGAAGCAGATCCCTCCCCATCCTCACGCGGCTGCGATGGGGTTTAAGGCTCCGGCCGGCAAAAAAGCTCAGTGGGGCTGGAAGTGGGGATAGAAAAGAACCCAATGGGAACAGGGACCACGTCATGGCGCTGCCGGCTTGGGGAGGGCTCCCTAAGGAGGTTGTTGACCAAAACCTGGCAAAATCCACCCGTTCTTCCCACCCCCCCGCATCGTCTCGAGGGGAAAGGGATGGAGGGAGGTTGTCCCAGAAGGACGCACAGGTTCAATCCCTTTGGATTTTCAGTTGGTTTAATCTTTGCGGAAGGAGGCACGTGCAAAGATGAGCTGCAGTTACCGCTACCGGGGCTGCTCTCGCCCTCAAATCCACCCAAAGCCATCGTTTTGGCTGGAAAACTACCCCCATTCCCAGGCTACGAGGTGCTGGTTCAGCCTTGAAGGGGTCTGGGCTGCTGAGTGATAGGAAACCTTTGAGCGCAGAAGGGATTTGGCAGCCGAATGTCTCAGCTTCCTGGGAATAATGGGATTTTTAGGGTAAATGGGGTGGTTTTCACGGATCCGAAGGGATCAGGGCTGATCCCAAGGCCTGATCCAGCCCAGGGCATGGAGAGGATCCCAACGCCCGGCTCATGCTTAGCATATTTGGCATTTTGACGCACTAAATCCTGCCCTTTCTTCCTGCTTTACGCTCCAGAGGACAGGAACGAGGGGCGAGAGGCAAAGCGGAACAAAGGCATCGTGTTTGTGTCAAGCAAAGGCTGGCGCGAGGGAGATTCCTGCCGGGATATTGCTGTTTTCCTTACGGAGTCAAGCAAACAGCCTCCAGCCTGCTGGAACTGGGGGCTCCTATAGACCCGCATCCTAGGGGGGGTTTGGGAGAGACACGGAGCCTCCCCGAACCCCTGGACAGAACAAACCCAACCTCCAGAGGCCGGAGGTCCCCAATTCCCTACCGGCTCACCCCAAATCCTTGGCTTGGATGGCAGCAGTGCGGGGGTTCCCCCCCCATAAACACTGGGGGCTCCCTGGGAACCGGTGGGGCAGCGCTGGAGGGTTTTGCTTGGATTTTATTGGATTCTTGCTCCCTAATTCACAGTTTGAACGCCGGCGGGACAGGGGAAGGGCTGGGGAAGGCGAGGGAAGAGCCGCAGGGAGGGAAGGGAGGTGGCGGTGGTGCAGGATGGGGCCATTATCTCTTTGCTCGCACAAAGTACAAGGCATTTGTTTTGGGGTAGTACTTCACGTTCTGCTTCTTGTCCATGAGGCCACCGAAGATGATCAGCTCGCCTCTGCCTTGCACCACCGTGTGTAAACTGGTTTCGGGGGGTCCCACCACCGAGCTGCTGTTGAACACTTTCCATTTGACTCGTCCTTGTTCCTTGGTGTCTTTAATGTCCAGGACGTACATCTGCATGGGTTTGCAGTTCATGCTCTGGTACAAAGGCTTCCCAACGTTGAGGGACTGGGGAGGGTGGTGGCCCAGGCGCCGGGCGATGGGAGGTAAGGAATGGCCGTCCCCTTGGGTAGAACCAGGACGTGCCGCGGAGCCCGGCTCGGCGCCCGGGGACCCCGGGGAGGAGGCCAGCGGGGGGCTCAGCGCTGCCGAGGCCGAGGGGCCTTTGGAGGAAAGGGCTTTGACAGCTTCCAGGCTCCTCCGGAGCGCGCTGGGGGACACGGCGCCGGGGAGGGAGCCGGTGACGTGGGGCGGCGTGTGGATGCCGTTGGTGTGCTCTGGGGGGTTCCTCACGCTGGCGCTGACTGTCCTGCCCTCCACAGCATCCATCTGGCACAGCAGGGACCCCGGTTTCTGTTCCCAGCTCATGTCGACGGATGCCAAGCGGAGATCCTTCTGCTCCGGCAGCGATCCCCGCCGCGGCGCCAGGGCCAGCCCCACTTTGAGGTCGTATCCTTCGGCTGCGGAAGGGGTGCTGGGTGACACGAGCTGCACGGGGCTGTCCAAGGAGGCGCCGCCGGCCGCCGTGGCACCAGGGGACAAAGTGCCCCCGTTGAGCACCGGGGAGCTGTCCCCTCTGGCTGGGGACAAGCTGCCTTCCCGGGATCCCGAGGGGGTTTGCCGCTGGGCCCTGGGCCGCAGGGTGCCCCAGCGGCCATTGACACAGGGAGCTTCGTCCGTGTTCCTGACGGGAGACTGGGAGCGGTATTCCCGAGTTTCGGGGACCAGGGCGGGCGGCGTGGCGCTGATGGGAGAGGGGCGGGAGTTCAGGCTGGGGCTCAGCGGGGCTCTCCCGCTGGGAGCTTGGCTGAAGACCACCACACATTGTCCCACCTGCAAGAGGAGAAGGGGAGAGGCCAGGTTAGAACGGGAGGAGGGCGCTTTGTGCTGTGTTGGGGGGACATAGGGGGATATGAATCACAGATTCATGGAGTGGTTTGGGTTAGAAGGGACCTTGAAGCTCCTCCAGCTCCAACCCCTGCCACAGGCAGGGACCCCTTCCGCTGGAGCAGCTTGCTCCAAGCCCCTGCGTCCAACCTGGCCTTGAGCACTGCCAGGGATGGGGCAGCCACAGCTTCTCTGGGCACCCTGTGCCAGCGCCTCAGCACCCTCACAGGGAAGAGCTTCTGCCTAAGAGCTCAGCTCAGTCGCCCCTCGGGCAGGTTCAAGCCATTCCCCTTGGCCTGTCCCTACAGGCCCTGATGAAGGTCCAGGGGTGGACGTGAGACCCTGGTGTTTCTGTACCCTGCAGGCAGGATGGCACCACAGCTCCGGGGCTCCATGGTCTTCGTTCTCCACCTTGAGTGGCTGCCACGTCCAGGGGTTGCTGTGCATGTGCAGTAACCAGGCATCCTTAAACAGCTGTGGAGAGAAGTGGGACAGGTTCGGGAGCCTGGTTTGCTGCTGAGATCAGCCCATGGGAGGCAGGAGCGGTGCTGTGCTGCTGCAGACAGGGGAACGGTGACCCAGATCAGGATCTGACCGCCCAGGAGCGACTACACCCTATGTGGTCGCAGACAAATCCCATCATCTCCATCTTCCATCCCAGTATAAAATCTAATTCTCTCTAATTCTTCCGAGGCTCAATTAAAACCTCAGCGAGCTGCTGGGATAGTGCCTGAGGTGCTTCTTTCTTAATTAAAGCGGCTCTAGCAATAGGCAGACAGCTTCCCTGGAAAATCCATCACATGGGAGCCCGGGATTCATGGAATCACAGAATGGTTTGGGTTGGAAGGGACCTTGAAGCTCATCTGGTTCCAGGTCTGCAGAATGCAATGCCACCTGGGTGAGGTGCAGAGTCTGCCCCCCCTGTCTCCCCACTGCAGCACCTGCGGCTCACTGCTACATCCTGCCCATGCTCCCCATGGATACTCACTGCATTGGGACCACCACAGCCACCGAGGATTAGAATGGTTTCATTGTCTATGACGATCTAGAGGGGACAAAGAACAGAGTTTCAGAGTGGGAAAGATGTGAAAGCATCGCCGGTGCTTTCGGTGCGGCCTCCAAGCACAGCCAGAGGCAGGTTCCGGCTTCTTGGCTGCACAGATGCTGCTGAATGGTGCCTGCCCCGGGATGAGGAGTGGAGCTGGGATGGAGAGCAGGTTCTGCTGGGCCTGAGGCAGAGCAGGATGCAGGGTTCACCCCACTGCCTTGTCCCAAACGGCTCACAGACCAGTTCCTCTTAGGGAGGAGAGCAATTACCCATCCTGAGGCTGAGCCAACGCACAGGGGCCTTAACACCCCTCTTCAGACAAGGGTCGATGGGTTGCCTGGGAGGGCTTGTGCTTGTAGTGAGGTTTGTTAGGTGCTGGTGGTGGGTGAGAGGCCCTTCACCTTCTTTTCCAGTGGGGGAAGGACATGTTCAAGCACAACCCATCCGATCTCCTCTGGGTCCCTGAGAGGAACCACATGCAGGGAACCACTGTCTTCCCAAGGGACCATGAAGGGAAGCAGGGATGGAGACACCTGCACAAAGCTGGGTGACACCCATGAGCGCCTGCCCCAGGCAGGCAATAAACCAGAGCAGGCACAACCCAGAGTCACTGGAACCAAGGAGCAGGAGAGTGGAGCAATCAAAAAGGGCCCTGAGCCAAACCAACGTGTGATAACGCTTGATTGATCTCAACTGCCACAGGGGGGTGATGGCTGGGTTCAAACAGCAACGTGTGCTCTAGAAACGCTCGTTAGAGTCTGAGTCATGTGCCAGATACAGCACGGTACCTGCATCAGTGCTGTGGAGATGAAAAGCTCACCCTCACCAAACAGATAGCTTGGAGGGTGGGGGGGAAACCAGGGCCCGTTGGGCAGAGGTGGTGAAGATAACTTGGAGATGAGGCATTAGCTTTCAGGCACGCTGCTGAGAGCTGCCTGGAAGCTGGGAATTAAGCTCCACCACGTTTACCTTTGGCAGGGTGCTGGTGCTGTGCTCACCTGAGACTGGCCACCTCGCGGGTGAGGGCTGGGCCCGGAGATGGTGGGCTTGGACCAAGCCCACTGCTCCAGATCCAGCACCCAGACATCGTTGCTCCTGCAAGGATGAGACAAGAAGTGTTGAGGAGACAACCAGGCTCTGTGGGCACGTGAAACGTGGGTTCAGGGCAGAGCTTTATGGCAGAACTGGGTATTTTGTGGGCTGGAGCCTCAAGGGGATTCACCGTGAAGAGGCAAAGGGTGTGCTTAAAGCAGGAGAGCCCAAACCCCACAGAGGTTTCCTCCTGAAACACTCTGAGCTACCCAGTGGTCACCACAACACGCTCCTGGCTTGCAGGAGCTCTTGTCAGACACCTTCCCCCCAGACTCACATTTGTCTTGATCCCAGGGAACCCCCGAAGACGATCATTTTGTCCTCAATGACACAGGAGGAGTGTCCTGCCATGGGAGGGGGGCCATGGGTGGTCACGATGCAGTTCCACCTGGGGAAAGAGGGAGGAAGACATTCACCACCGGTTTGGAAAGGAAAGCGCTGGATGGAACAGGATTCCCAGGAATTGGTGGAATCACCATCCCGGGAAGTGCCCAAAACCCATGTATCTGAGGCCCCCAGTGACCTCAGGGGGTTAATGGTGGCCTTGGCAGTGCTGGGGAATGGCTGGGCTTGATGAGCATAAAAAGTCTTTTCCAACCTGGTTGATTCAATGGTTCTATGAATGGCAAAAAGTCCTCACGAACATGTTACAGAGGAAAACCTCGGGGAAAACCTCCAAAGAGGCAAATCCTAATGAAACTCATTAGAAATCCTGATGTGCTATAACCATTTCTGAAGCAGGACGAAACCCCAGGGCCACGGTGGATGTATCGCCCCTTTCAATTAAAGTTCACCCTCAACGATTTCCAACACGGTTTAATTACAGTGTTCTGGTGCCTCTGCTCTGTATAATGGACACTTTTGATGATGAGAAGCTCTCAGTGAAGAGGAGCAGGAACCATCGCTGCTTTGATAGAGCGTTTGCTCCTTTCTCACACAGCAGCGGTGGGAAAGGCTGGTCCGAAACCAGGCAAACGGTGCTTAAAGGGAAAGGCAAATTCCTGCCATCTCTGTGGTCACTGCTGGATGCTCTAGAGCAGGAACTGTGAGGGCAGAGATCCCTAACCTGGTGCAGGTGCAGGAGCTGGGAGGTTTGGACCATTGCTAAAACCCAAAACCTCCAAGAGCTGGGGCTTTATCTCCTCCTTTCCTCAGTACGACCTCACTGCTCACAGCCAAACCAATGACGTGTTTAAAACACACAAAGAGTCCCAGCCTGGTTTGGGTTGAAGGGACCTTAAAGCTCCTCCAGCTCCAACCCCTGCCACGGGCAGGGACCCCTTCCACTGGAGCAGCTTGCTCCAAGCCCCTGTGTCCAACCTGGCCTTGAGCACTGCCAGGGATGGGGCAGCCACAGCTTCTCTGGGCACCCTGTGCCAGCGCCTCAGCACCCTCACAGGGAAGAGCTTCTGCCTAAGAGCTCAGCTCAGTCTCCCCTCGGGCAGGTTCAAGCCATTCCCCTTGGCCTGTCCCTACAGGCCCTTGTCCCAAGCCCCTCTCCAGGTTCCCTGCAGCCCCTTCAGGCACTGGAGCTGCTCTCAGGTCTCCCCTTCAGGAGCCTTCTCTTGTCCAGGCTGCCCCAGCCCAGCTCTCTCAGCCTGGCTCCAGAGCAGAGCTGCTCCAGCCCTCGCAGCATCTCCATGGCCTCCTCTGGCCTGGCTCCAGCAGCTCCACGTCCCTCTGGTGCTACTGCCCGGAGCTGACCCCATGTCCCAATTCCCACCTGGCTGGCTGGGAACACTCAGGGAGGCTGGCACAGTTTAGGTGCAAGTCAAGAGCCATACGGCAGCAAGCACCACCCAAGAGGTGCCAGACAGCCCCATCCCCACGGCTCCGGTGCGCTCGTGTGGTTTTTGGCTTTTCATTTCCTTCTGTTCCAATAAAAGCCTGGCAGCCACTCTGGAATGAGACACACTGAGGAGAGCAGGACCACGCCGAGCTTCCCAGGCGGGCTCCGAGAGATGCCCTCCAGCATTCCTTCAGCTCAATTACCTTCTGCAAGGATCAAAGGCTGAGCTTTGAATCCAGATGTGCTCTTACCAGTTCTTGGAGGGTGAGTAGGTATGGATTTCATCGAAGAACCTCTCCGGCTGGTGCAGAGGGTAAGGGCTCGGCCGTGTCCACCCACCAAAAAGCACCAGCAAGTCCTTGTAGACCACGAGCGTGGCTCCAGCCTTGGGTGAAGGGTATGAACCTGGGTAAGGGAAGAGAAGGGGGAGGTCAGAACCCACACAAGCACTGAACTCTGCATCGCTTGTATTGATGTGAGACAAGGCGGAGGCTCCACCTTTAAACCCCTCCGTCTTTAACACTCCATCTTTATAAAAGGAAGAGGAATAGGAGGAAAGAGGCAAAATTAGAGCTGGGAGCCTGGGAAGAAAACGTCTCCTGCCAATTTGTGTCACTGTAATTAGTAGGAGCCTGAAAGCACATCTCATGTGTGGCAAAACTTCTGTCACTCACTGCCAGGAAATTGCTGCTTTCCAATGGAGCCCTTGAAATTAGTGCTTCAGCGTGGAATCAAAGCAGTAATTACCTCCAAATCCCTCCTAACTTCTCTCCATGGAGGGGGAGAGGGAGAAGGAATCCCAATCCCAGGGCATCCAGAGAGGCTCATGGCAGAACACTCGGGTACTCCGAAGCAAACACTGAACCCCATGTTTGCCAAACAGCACGGTTAAAGCCTAAAAGCTGCGCTGTGTGAATTAAGTCACTCCTCAGGTCTGCAGAAGGAAATGCACCTCAGACACCACTGACAGACCTTCAGTTTGGCTGTTTGAGGTTTTAAAGGCTCCACAAGGGCCTGAGACCTGCTGAGCAGCAGGATGTGAGCTCTCAGGCTGGAGCATCGCAATTCACTGTGCCAGCGCCTCAGCACCCTCACAGGGAAGAGCTTCTGCCTAAGAGCTCAGCTCAGTCTCCCCTCGGGCAGGTTCAAGCCATTCCCCTTGGCCTGTCCCTACAGGCCCTTGTCCCAAGCCCCTCTCCAGCTTTCCTGCAGCCCCTTTAGGCACTGGAGCTGCTCTCAGGTCTCCCCTTCAGGAGCCTTCTCTTGTCCAGGCTGCCCCAGCCCAGCTCTCTCAGCCTGGCTCCAGAGCAGAGCTGCTCCAGCCCTCGCAGCATCTCCATGGCCTCCTCTGGCCTCGCTCCAGCAGCTCCAGGTCCCTCTTGTGCTGCTGCCCCAGAGCTGGAGCAGGGCTGCAGGGGGGGTCTCCCCAGAGCGCAGCAGAGGGGCAGGATCCCCTCCCTGAGCTGCTGCTCACGCTCTGGGGGTGCAGCCCAGCACAGGGGGTTCTGGGCTCAAGCGCTCACTGAAGCCGTCTCATGGGGAGCTTCTCATTGACCAACACCCCCAAGTCCTCCTCAAGGTCTGGGCACCTCCTGCAGCCTGAGGTCTGCAGCTGCAGCCTCTCTCTTCAGCAGCTCTGAGTGAAGGCACCAACCACCACTGCCAGTGCCATGAGTCCCTTTGCGAGAGCCCCTGTCAATGAATCGGATCCCTTTGAGCTGCTGTGAGGAGCCAGGTCAGAGTCTGCTGCAGAACCCCCCTGCCTGCTCCAGCTGCAGTGTCACTGACGTCTTCAGCGCTGAGCCGCTTCCCCGGAGCAGCTAAACCCTCTCCAGCCAGCGCGGAGGCATCCGAGCATCCTCCTTCCCGCTGTCACCACCAGCACCAGGCAGATTCCTGCACCTCTGCAGTCACCCTTTCCAAATAAACCCCAAATACATCACCCCAAAACCATGGATGCGGGAAGCAGGGGCAGCTCAAGGGCACAGCACGTGGCCACGGGAGCACTGTCACCCTGTCCGAAAAGGCTGATGCACCAAACCTCTCCCCTGCTGTCCCAACAGGCCTTGGGGAGTGTTTTTAGCAGGTAATGACGAGCAGAACAGGGACTATTTTTAAAGGAAACCAGAGCAGCTATTTTAAGATGCTGCAGCTGAGAAAAGCGATTCCAGTGCGATGGGCTCCAGCTGGGGGGGAAGAGCCAGACACAGAGGAGATGGGCATGGCGTCCCTGAGCCCTTCTCAAGAGGCAAACCACACTTTGGTGCTGCTCTCAGGTGTAAAGTATAGGGGATAAAGTGGTGCAGGAAACAATCCTTGTGCTGGGGCACAAGAGCTACACCCACAATCTCCTTCAAGACGAGGGTGCCAGGAGAAGGTCACATTTGGTTACTCTTTGTTCCCAAATTCCAGGCTTCCTGCTCATTCCGGGGCTGTGTGCAATTCATTAATCCCCAGCAGCAGGTTCACAGCCTAAATGCTCTCCCTGGCAGGGTATAAAGTTGCTCTCCCAAGCGTGGCATTGCAAACTGGGCTGTTAGGAACGTTCCTGTGTGGCTTGTAGAGAATCAGCTGGTTGGGTGCTCCATGGAGGAGAAGCAGAGTCATAGACTCATGGAATGGTTTGGGTTGAAGGGACCTTAAAGCTCCTCCAGCTCCAACCCCTGCCACGGGCAGGGACCCCTTCCACTGGAGCAGCTTGCTCCAAGCCCCTGTGTCCAACCTGGCCTTGAGCGCTGCCAGGGATGGGGCAGCTCCATCCTGGGATGTGTTGTGTCCGAAAGGGCTGGGATTGCTGGGAGTGGGGAGAGCCACCCTCCTGCTGCTGTAACCTGAAGGTCAACCCCAGCCTCAGACACCAAGATGGTTCCCAAATGAGTCAACAAGATGCAAACAGCCCAGGGCAGGGGCTGGCCCCGGTTCTTCAGGAAGCTTTGCCTGTTACTGGACGTTGTAAGGGTGTAAATGAGCGGAGCCTCATTCCGCAATGCAGGAAAAGTCTGAATTATACCACTCAAAGGAGAGTTGGCCTCTCAAAGCCTCCTCCAAGCAGGCGGTCGGGTCCCTACACAAGAGACGCACGTGGTAACCAGGAGGCCTGAAACACATGGACAAAGACTGGAAACCTGGAGAATTAACGCTGCTTGTGTCTAAAGCTGCAGAGAGCTGCTGCTGCCATGGGCATCTAGGGAGACGGAGCACCTCCTGCCCTGCCCAGGGCAAAGGGAAGGCAGCCTCGGTGACTTCAGGTCTCAGGTATGCGGAGGAGCAAAGGGACATCAAAGGGCCCCCGCTCAATTCCATGGGGCCCCGTGACAGCCTGCGCCAGGTCCCAGCTCCCTGGAGGATGTGCTGAGCGGTGCTTCAAAGCCTGGCAGCAACCTACTTGACATGGGAGGGCTTCCTCCTCTCCGGGACTGTGCTTCCCGATGGAAGAGCTCCTGTTCCTCTCCCCCGACTCCAGCGCCTGCAGAACACGGGGGTAACTGCACTGGTTTCTGCCTGGATCAGGGCGCAGCGCAGGTTTCCACACCCTGATAACACCATCGAGCCCCAGCTGAGATTATCTTTCCTTAGGGATAAAGATTGAGGCGTGCGGAGGGTGCAGCACAACTAACTGCTCCTAAACATAGAAGGGAACATCTCTTCGCAGCTGACGCTGTTTACTCAGTCGGGATGAGCAGCGAGAAGCTCCTCTCAGATATTGTGTTCTCCACTTGATGGATTTTCCTGGCTCGAGAAGCAGAGACAGACTTTTAAAACAAACAAACAAACAAAGATCTCTGGCTTCCAGGGATGTTTGGAAGAGAAATTCCAGCCTCTGATCGCTTCTGACGCGTGCTCTGGGCCTATCTCTTTAGGATCTGGCCTTATAAGCAGTTTTTAAAGCCCATTTATTCAGCCCTCTAATGCAACCGGAGCAGCACACGCAGAAATCAGCGACCACAGAAGAAAAGCCTGGCTGAGAGAGCAGGAACGGCCCAAACCCCCCCTGTGCTGGGCTGCACCCCCAGAGCGTGAGCAGCAGCTCCGGGAGGGGATCCTGCCCCTCTGCTGCGCTCTGGGGAGACCCCCCTGCAGCCCTGATCCAGCTCTGGGGCAGCAGCACAAGAGGGACGTGGAGCTGCTGGAGCGAGGCCAGAGGAGGCCATGGAGATGCTGCGAGGGCTGGAGCAGCTCTGCTCTGGAGCCAGGCTGAGAGAGCTGGGCTGGGGCAGCCTGGACAAGAGAAGGCTCCTGAAGGGGAGACCTGAGAGCAGCTCCAGTGCCTAAAGGGGCTGCAGGGAACCTGGAGAGGGGCTTGGGACAAGGGCCTGTAGGGACAGGCCAAGGGGAATGGCTTGAACCTGCCTGAGGGGAGACTGAGATGAGCTCTTAGGCAGAAGCTCTTCCCTGTGAGGGTGCTGAGGCGCTGGCACAGGGTGCCCAGAGAAGCTGTGGCTGCCCCATCCCTGGCAATGCTCAAGGCCAGGTTGGACACAGGGGCTTGGAGCAAGCTGCTGCAGTGGAAGGGGTCTCTGCCCATGGCAGGGGTTGGAGCTGGATGGGCTTTAAGGTCCCTTCAACCCAACCCAGTCTGAGGTCCTATGAAGCAGTCTGCAGCTCTGCTGTGTCAGTGTTTCAGGACAATCCATCTGCAGCAGAACAAGACGTTTTGGGGGTTTTCACACCAAGGCGCTTGTGTTGTGCCATAAAGAAGTGGTAAAAAGCCAATTCCTTTTAAGAAGGAAAAATGTGACCCTGCTGATGGATGTCACAGCAGAAATGAGGCTAAAAGCAGGGCTTGGACTTACTGCACTCAGGCTCTGAGCTCTAAAAGCCCTGCCTCCAACCTTGCCTCGCGCAGGAGCCGGCTGCGTGGCTGCTGTTTGAACCTGTGCGTTATCTGCAGGGAGCAGCAGTGAAAGGGAGAGCTGAAACCTCCTCGTGCTCAGCCCGGCTTTATCAGCCTGGCTTTAGGCTGGCAGAGATGTGAAGATGCCAAATCACAGGTCCTGGGCTAGAAACCTCAACCTCATCCAGCCCAGCACCACGTCGGCTCCCCTCCATCACACAAAGGTCCATCCCAAACGTGCCTGACAGCATCGAATCCCCAGATTTTCCCCCTTCCCTGGGAAGGGAAACCAGAGATGGAAAAACTAACAACCCCTGCGCTTCCCAGGCTGCGATGTTTCCGCAGCTGTCTGCAGAGCTGCCCAAAAGCTTTTCCCCTGTCAGCAGTTCCTGAGGGTTCCCAAAAGGAAGACGAGAAGCTGGTGAGCAGCGGTCCAGCGGCTGGAATACAGCGGATGAGCATCCCAGCTACCCCAGCATTAGAATTAACTCGATTCGGGAGCCAAAGGAGAGCTCCTAGAAGAGTGGGTACCTCCATGGCACGCTGCACACAATGCACTACCCTAACTCTATCCCCGAGTCAAACCCAACACTTAGGGCTCACTGAGCCCTTGATTCAGCATCTGACCTTCACCTGGTTTCATCCCCAAGGCCCTCAAAACAAGGCACTGGGATTACAAACGTTTCCAAGACTGGCTTTGACTGGCCCTGCCTAAAGCTTAAAGCTTTTAAGAGCCAGGAAGGTATCATTTTCCCCTCCCAAAGCCACATGTGATTTAGCGTTCCCTCAAATCTGGCTTCGAGAAAAACCTCCAAATATTCCTTGCTTGGAAGTAAACAGGAATTGAGTTTTGCATGAGTTTAAAGAGAAACCGAACGCGATCCTTTTGTCTTCCAACAGAGAGAAAAACTCTTTGCAGGCACATTCTGCTGCCTGAAAACCCCTCTCAGAGAGGGGAGCGGAATATCAAATGCAGAGGTTTCCATATCGAATGCAGAGGTTTCCATATCGAACATAGAGGTTTTCTTGCAGGTTAGGGGGGATGCAACCAAATCTGACCCCTTCCCACCACGCTCTCCACGCTGAGTTTCCACCCTGCAGTGACAGATGGGTACAAGCCCAGTCAAACCCACGGTGCTGAACCCAAAGAGCTGGTTTCATGCAAGCCTTTGGAGGCGGAGGAGCAATCCCCGCCGGGGAGGCTCCGTCACCCCCAGTGCTGCAATGTCACAGGCGTTTGTGTGCTGCTCTCTCTTACCCAGGAAATCCGTGCATGCTGCGACTCGGAGCCTGATAAAGTGTTGAAAAGGAGAGGCCGTGCCCTCGGAAGCCTGCGGAGCAGGATCACTGACTCACCCTGTGTGTAACGCTCAGCGATGTCCTTACCCAGCACCTTGAGCAAACAGCGGCGAGACAAGAGTGGGGAACACAGGGGGGCTTTCCCCCCTCCTCTCCTCATGCTGCAAACAAGGGCCACTGGAACAGAGAAGCTGTGGCTGCCCCATCCCTGGCAGTGCTCAAGGCCAGGTTGGACACAGGGGCTTGGAGCAAGCTGCTCCAGTGGAAGGGGTCCCTGCCCGTGGCAGGGGTTGGAGCTGGAGGAGCTTTAGGGTCCCTTCACCCCAACCCATTCCATGGTTCTAATTCACCTCGATGCTGGAGGAGAGGTTCTACAGAACCAAGGGTGAGGTCACCCCATGCTCCCCTTCGCAATCATCTCCCCGCTTCTGGGAACTGCAGCTCGGGCTCTGCGGTGCAGGGTGCAGCCGTTGCAAAAGCTGCTTTGCCCTGGAGGTGGCTGGAATCAAACCAGGCAGCACCCACCTCCCTCTGCTTTAATGCTTGTTTGCTCCCAACCCCTGGAAGCGATACCTGCCCTGCAGGCTCCGGAGTGACTGCAGTAACAGTCTGGCATCCCACACAAACCAGCCCTGCTGCTCATTACAGAGCTCAGCAGAGACGGAGGGGGGGGATCAGCTCCCACTGCTCCTCTTCCTTCCAGGAGGTAAACGGAGAGATGGAAATTGCTGTATCAGACGACACGAGGCCGTAATAACCGGCTAATTGCAGGGGAGGGATGGAGGGATGTGTGGGGCAGTGCAGGAGCGTGCCCTGGCCCTGCTGAGCTCCACACTTTTGGCTCCAGTCACGCTCCCGTTGCGTTCGCCGCAGCGGGAGGGAGGCGGCTGAGGCACGGCAGACGTCGAAGAAGCCCCAAATTACCGGTGTTTCAGGAAACGCTGCTGCGTAATTTGGTGAGGTCGGAGCTACCGCGGGGCTGAAGAAACCTCAAGTGTCCTTTAAAGAGCATCCTGTGGGCACGGGCAGAGACGTCGACTCGAGGAAAGCGCACGAAGCTCAGCGCTCAAGATGTGCTGCAAGGGAAGTGCAGCTCCTCGCTGAAACCCCAGCACCGACCTGCTGGAAGGCCCAGCACAGCACACTAACGGATAGAGTCCAGCTCTTAGCATCTTCCCTTTAACCACCCCTTCCCTCATGCTGCTTTCCCCATCACCTTCCTTTTCAAGCCACCGCTTCCCGCACTGTGCTCCCTTCACACAGGAGGTTGCTTCCCCCCCACTCATTCCAGTAAATCCAGTGCTTAATGCTAAATGTGCTAAATATTTCATGTCAGGAATAAATATTCACCTTTTGGCCTGCAGACAAGCATGAGCTAGTGCTCTGTCATTCCGTGCACCTTCTAGAATTCAGGTTTTACAGCAGATGCTTTTGGGAAAGAGGTAAAATCCGGCTACAGCAGGAGGATTTAAAGAGACTTTGAAAGCACAGCTTGTATAGACCAAAAAGGGAACAGGGCATCTTCCAACTGGAGTTCCGTACACAGAATCCTGGTGGATTGGTCCCAAAGGCAAAAGCACAATGGCAAGAACAGCTAAAAGGAGGAAAACTGGAGTACCTGCAGCCCTGCTCCAGCTCTGGGGCAGCAGCACAAGAGGGACGTGGAGCTGCTGGAGCGAGGCCAGAGGAGGCCATGGAGATGCTGCGAGGGCTGGAGCAGCTCTGCTCTGGAGCCAGGCTGAGAGAGCTGGGCTGGGGCAGCCTGGACAAGAGAAGGCTCCTGAAGGGGAGACCTGAGAGCAGCTCCAGTGCCTAAAGGGGCTGCAGGAAACCTGGAGAGGGGCTTGGGACAAGGGCCTGTAGGGACAGGCCAAGGGGAATGGCTTGAACCTGCCCGAGGGGAGACTGAGCTGAGCTCTTAGGCAGAAGCTCTTCCCTGTGAGGGTGCTGAGGCACTGGCACAGGGTGCCCAGAGAAGCTGTGGCTGCCCCATCCCTGGCAGTGCTCAAGGCCAGGTTGGACACAGGGGCTTGGAGCAAGCTGCTCCAGTGGAAGGGGTCCCTGCCCGTGGCAGGGGTTGGACCTGGAGGAGCTTTGAGGTCTCCTCCAACCTAATCCCGGGATTCCACGATTCTGTGGACACCTCCGATGGGATGTGTGCCTGCTGGCTGGGATGCCTGGGAAGGAGCTCCTGCCGATAGGTGTCAGCACAGCCTGCCTGAAGCCTCGGAGCAGGACCTTTCCGAAGGCTCCTCAGAGCAACTTCCCAGCTGGCAAGCAATGGGATCGCAGGGGTTTATTTCACTGATCCCCAAACGGGGCTGCCCCTGAAGGTGAACACAGGGAATGCTTTGAGAGAGCTCAGAAAGGAATAACTTGGTATAAACCACGCAGGGAGCTCATGCTCAGAGGGCTCTCCACAGAGAGCAGCGCTCAGGATGCCGGCAGGAGCCGGGTCAGGCTATCAGCTTCCTCTCCGGAGCAACCCATTAATCCTATGTGAGACAACACCAATGCAAACACGCAGCCTGGGAGGCCGGAGCACCCGCTGGAAGGGGTTTAGGCTGTATTTCCTGAAAAGGAAATCAAACAGAAGGTTTCAGAGATGCTGCGGATGCTCCAACAAATACCTCGGCTCCACTCAGCCCAACGCGGGTGAGCCGGTATCCAGGTGTCGGGGAATAGGTAGAGCCCTGGAAGGGAAAATTCCTTATAGAAAAGTAAAAACCTCTTCAAAATGAACCCTGGAGAAGAGGTTTGGAAGGGGACAGGTCTGCAAGCGGAGAAGGAGACGTTTCTCGTCATCATCCCAACAGAAGGTACCCAGCTCTCAGGTGCATGAGACTTAAGAAGTTCCCAAACTCAGCGCCATCATCGACACCCAACTACTTCTGTGTCTATATAAGGCCTCCTAACCCCAGGAACCTATTTTTAGGGATCACAGACTCCTTATCGACCCACAGGCTGCAAAGAGTTTTCCTCAATTTTGGTACAACCACCTCAAATATCCAGCAGGATTTTCAGAGGGCCTCACAGTCACGTTTCCAATGAGCACGTACCACGGTGGGAAGCACGGTGCATCCAGCAGCCACCCTGTCCCTGCTCATAAACCGGGACCAGGGAGGCTAAAAATTCTCCCCATCCATCCCGGAAAAAGGCCATAGTGGGAAAAATTCCTCTGTTAATCTCTGGAGGAATCTGCACCCAGGGAATGTCTCCCTGGGAACCTAAATCTGACAGGGTTAAAGCAACAAGCTATTTTTCATGTTTTTTTGCTCCATCATCACAGAACCCCAGCCTGGTTTGTGTTGGAAAGGAGCTTAAAGCTCCTCCAGCTCCAATCCCTGCCACGGGCAGGGACCCCTTCCACTGGAGCAGCTTGCTCCAAGCCCCTGTGTCCAACCTGGCCTTGAGCACTGCCAGGGATGGGGCAGCCACAGCTTCTCTGGGCACCCTGTGCCAGCGCCTCAGCACCCTCACAGGGAAGAGCTTCTGCCTAAGAGCTCAGCTCAGTCTCCCCTCGGGCAGGTTCAAGCCATTCCCCTTGGCCTGTCCCTACAGGCCCTTGTCCCAAGCCCCTCTCCAGGATTCCTGGAACCCCTTTAGGCACTGGAGCTGCTCTCAGGTCTCCCCTTCAGGAGCCTTCTCTTGTCCAGGCTGCCCCAGCCCAGCTCTCTCAGCCTGGCTCCAGAGCAGAGCTGCTCCAGCCCTCGCAGCATCAGGATATCTTAATGCCAGGTCGGACCAGGTGGGATCAGGGAGGGCGGCACAGAGAAAGCCATGCAGTGAGGTGGTTTTCAGACACTGTGCTCACAAACCGGAGGCACGGGTGTATTTTTCTCCCTGGTAGCAGCAGTCCACATCCATCTCCCATCGCACTGACCGGAGAGAGAGTTCAAGAGCTTTACTTCTGAAGCATCCAAACAACCAGTCTCTGCAAGCAGGCAGCAGATTCCCAAGAGCTACAGTGACCCCTGGGAACAGGATGGGAACCTTTTGCCTGGTTCAGTGAAGGCATTTGCAGGATAGATCCTTGCAAACAGCAGATCGCACACCCCCTTTGCAATGTGTGTGTTCTACCTCTGCAGCCCTGGCTTCATTCACGCTATGCTGCTGGGTCATGTGTGGTGTCCACACCAACGGGCAAGAGCTGCACCGCACACAAGTGATGCTGGAAAACAACAGATCCAGACCGAAAACCTGAATCAGAGGTTAAACACAAGCAGGCAGAGAGGCCACGAGACCAGAGCAGGCAAACCAAAGGGAGGGGAGATGTGTTGTAAACCTAAAACCGCTCGGATTAAGCATCTAATCACCACACAGAGCAATCCTATTGAATCAAACAGCGACGGATTAACGTGCTGGAAGCCAGCCCGCCACGCACAGGCTGTGCTTTGCCAATGGGACATCACAGCTCTTGGCAGAAAACAACCCTTCACCTGCTGAGTTTCTGATCTTTCGTCTCTTGCCCTTGGAATAGTTCACATTTCACACCACAAAGGTCATTAAAGCCACTTTTCCAAAGCAGCCAAGCGAGGAAAGGAACAAATGAGCACCCAAGCCTGCCCCACACAGCCTAACCAAGGGCCTGAGAGGCACCCCAGCTCCGCGGAGCCTCGGAGCCTGCCAAACCAGCTCCAGGCTCACCCTCTGAAGGGCACCAAGGAAGTCTGAACTCGCTGTTCAAGGCTGAATGGGGAGCTCCTGCACAGAGCAGGGTGTAACTCGCCCTTTCCAAACGCAGCAGACCCAGGTCCCACTCCCTGCAACGCTGTGTTTTGCAAGAGGTTGTTCAAGGTTTGCACGGATGCAGTTTTCACCCGGCAGCAGGAAGCTGTGCAATGGGATGACCTTGGTGTGCTGTGCATTGGGATGTTTCTACACGTACCACCAGGCAGATCACACCAGTTACCAGGAGTCTGCTTCAAAGGATGCACTTTGCCTTCTTACTGCTGCTTACATTTCGGAATGGCTTCATCCTCCAGCGCTCCTTGTCACTCCCAGCCCCACAGGACAGGGGATTTGGCTATTACAACTCTGCGTGAGTGGTTACTCATCTCCTGGTAAACCTGTGAGCTAAAAGAGGGGGAAAACCTCGACCTATTTAAATCAGGGAAAGTAGTTCCAAGCAACAGCACCCATCCCAAAGGATGGTGTAGAAGGAAGGCCAGAAACTCCTGGCTGCGCTACAGAAGGGCAGTGTGTGATAAGCAAGCTCTGGCCAGGCAGCAGCCTCACCACAATTAAAGCAGAGTTTCCAATGGGATCAAGTCAGTCTCGGCTTAAGGGCTCAAAGAGCATTTTGATGGTGGTGGGAAAGCCAGGGATTGGTTTTGATGGTTACATGGAAAGTTTTAGCCCTACAAAGGCAGAAACACAGCTACTGAACTGAGAGGACGAGAGAGAAACGAGCCAGACCAGGAAAAGAGCTGGGGAAAAAGCTTTCCTCCCCTCCACGATGCATTCACTACAGAGGGCTTGCATCCCTGTCATTAACCTGTTCGACTTTGAAGCACCAGACACCCGCAGCCAGCAGCCGCAGCCCTAACAAGAGGTGCTATTGTCTGCCAGGCACCAGCTCCTGTTGATTCCCAGGACGGCAGCAGCTGTGATGCGGCTGCAGAGGTGATCCCAGAGCTGAGCAGTAAGTTTGGCACGGCTTTCATTAGAAAGGGATGCTCATCACTGCAATGAGCTCAGGAACACACAGAATCACAGAACCATGGAATGGTTTGGGTTGGAAGGGACCTCAAAGCTCCTCCAGCTCCAACCCCTGCCCCGGGCAGGGACCCCTTCCACTGGAGCAGCTTGCTCCAAGCCCCTGTGTCCAACCTGGCCTTGGGCACTGCCAGGGATGGGGCAGCCACAGCTTCTCTGGGCACCCTGTGCCAGCGCCTCAGCACCCTCACAGGGAAGAGCTTCTGCCTAAGAGCTCAGCTCAGTCTCCCCTCGGGCAGGTTCAAGCCATTCCCCTTGGCCTGGCCCTACAGGCCCTTGTCCCAAGCCCCTCTCCAGGTTCCCTGCAGCCCCTTTAGGCACTGGAGCTGCTCTCAGGTCTCCCCTTCAGGAGCCTTCTCTTGTCCAGGCTGCCCCAGCCCAGCTCTCTCAGCCTGGCTCCAGAGCAGAGCTGCTCCAGCCCTCGCAGCAGCTCCATGGCCTCCTCTGGCCTCGCTCCAGCAGCTCCACGTCCCTCTTGTGCTGCTGCCCCAGAGCTGGAGCAGGGCTGCAGGGGGGGTCTCCCCAGAGCGCAGCAGAGGGGCAGGATCCCCTCCCTGAGCTGCTGCTCACGCTCTGGGGGTGCAGCCCAGCACACGGGGGCACACAGAGCCCATTCTGCAGCTCTCCCTTCAAGGGCTGGAAGTGGCAATGAGCTGCACTGAGTTTGGAAGCTCATTTTCCAGACCTGCTTCTCCGGGCTTCCCTCCTTGCATCCACTCTCCTAAGAATCTGTTCTGCTACAAAACATTTCACAAACGGTGTCTCAGGGACTGGAGCAGTGCCCAGACTGAGAAACGCTGCTCCAGGGAGGCCATTAGCACCGGCAGGGCACGGTTTGGGGGGGGCTTAATCCCCAAAGCAAAGCTGTGCCTTGGATCACTCCCTACATTACCACGAGGTAAGTCATGCTGCAAGGGGAACAGAGGAACACGGGGTCAGGGCTGAGTGGTTCAGGGATGAGTCTCAGCCCATTCCGGCTGTTCAGAACCATGATGACGCAGAACACAACCCAGGACAGAACAAGCTGCAGCTCTCAGGAGCTCTTCAGCCACGGCGGGATTTAAATCCACACGGGAGGAGGTTTGTACTCCTCTAATGAGTATTTGCCCATGGAAACCCCAGTGATCCCTTGGCAGGAAAGTGCTGCACTGATGTGTGGATGTGGAGGGCTAGGTGCTGGCTGGATCACTCCTGCACAACCACCTCCATCCCTTGGGAAGTGCTTTGCTGGGGCTCATGTCTCCTTTCAGCTCCAGAAAGCTCAGAGCCCTGAGGAGGAAACGCACTCCAGACCAGGACCAGCATTCTGAGACTTCACCAGCTGCTCCGAGCACTTGCCCTGGTTTCTGCAAGGGGATGATGAAAACAGAGCTGGGTTTTTTTGGCTCCAGGCAAGGTTTTTGCAGAGCTTTATCAAGGGCAAACCGCTCCTCAGCTACCAGGGACCACATCTGATAGAAGCACCTGGGGCAGGTGACAGCAGAGCCTCTCCTGCCTGCTTTGGGCTGTTAGCTCTGTTGACACAACACCATCAAAGGCACCTTCCCCTCAGCTTGCAAGGGGAAACCTGAGCCTTAAACTCCAGCAGCTCCCACTCAAAGCACTGAGAGAGGACCTGGGGGAAGAACAGAGCCAAGAAGAACCAACAACCAACGTGGGAGAGGGCTTTTTGCACACTTACGGGGTTGGGTTAAGGCTACTTGGGAGGTTTGCAGGGCAAACTTGAGGCTGATGGGCTCTACTCATTTACAGGCTAAAGCAGGGAGTATCGGCTGCTCTGATGTGGCTGTGCCTTGACACTGAACATGGGCAGAGGGGATCTGAGCATTTAATGAACAAGGTTTACCCCCAAGGCTGGTTTTATCCTCAGATCCTGAGGGACACGAGCGGCTTTCCCATCTCCCAGCGAAAGCAAAAGCAGCGTGAGTGCAGGGAGAGCAAACCACCAGGAAACAGGTCCTGCAGTCCCACCTCCCCGGCGGAAGGGTGGGCACACGGAGAGCCTTCCATAGCAAACAGGAAGAGTGGAGCCTGAGTCTCCTTGACTCCCCTGATAGCACAGTGGGAACTCACAGTGGGAAAACACACAGCACCAAGGGGGAACTGGGGCCTTTCCAGCTCTCCTGCCTCCTGAGGTGTCCGGAGAGGAGATGGGATCGTGCTTGGCTGTGGATGATAAAGCGGAAACAACAGGGAGGATGTGCAGATCCTGCAGGACTTCAGCTCACGTTCCTCTCCCTCAAAGACCTGCTCTTTGTAACGTCATTCCTTACTCTGCCAGCACAGCAAGAGGCTTGGTTTGGGAAAGAAAAGCTTTCCATCTCTGTCCCTAAGCCCCTGGGAGCATGGGCAAACCTCCTGGCATTTTCCTCTCTGATGTATAAAAGGTATTTCCCAGTTTGGTGCAGGCAGAGGCCAAGTGCAGGGCTCCTGAGGCACATAAACTAACAAATACAGGAAGGGAGAAAGTCTGCAGGAACACACAGTCTGGAATAGCATGGCAGAAGGAAAACTGCCTGTGGATACGGATACACCTCGAAGTTATCCTCTGCAGCCCAAGGAGGACACAACAGGAGACAGAGATGATGGCGAAGCTCCTGGGTCAGTGCTGGTGGCCGAGGCAGCCTCTGCCAGCAGCATTCATTGCAGAGACGGACGGGATCTCATCCCGAGTGCTTCACAACCACAGGACAAACCTTCCCTGCCACCAGCACAGCCTGCATCAGCCAACTCCAACCCCACGCCAAAGCCCCCGCTATGGGAACCCCAACAGTCCCCACTGCATGAAATCCCGGCACTCTCCATCCCAAAGGGGTCTGGTTTCTTCCCTGGCTGTTTCAGCTGCACAAGAGCTTGTTTTGGGGGAGCACCAGAGGATTATTGCCACCAAAGCCACCCTGCGTGTGCCCTGGCTGCGGGAGCGGCGTGCTGCAGCTTGAGTCAGAGTGGAGACTAACCCTTGCCTCCAGCTGCATCAACAGACTCCAGTGTAAACCACCTCCAGTCCTCTCTGTCAGCTTCTCCTCTGTGCAGATAGGCTCCAAGTCAAACAAGTGCCTGGGTTAATTATGCAAATGGAGAGAGAATAAAGCAAGCATCCCTAACACATGGAGAAAGGCTCCTGCCTCCCAGGGACCACCTACCCCGGGATAACATTGCAGCCTTCCCACGTAATGCCAGGGCCATTAATGACAGCTCCCCTCCTGCTCTGGCAAGGCTCCTGTGTGGGAGCGGAGGAGGTGGAAAACAGCTCCAAAGTGGCCAAAAGAGCTTGAGGGAGAAGAGTTGAGAGGCATTCCGGTTCACGTGCCTAAAATAGAGATCCTGCTGCCTTTACACCCTCCTTTGTAGAGCGTTGAGCCCCACCAGGAAAAAGCACTACATAAAAGCCAGGCGTTGACTCTCTTGTTCTGCTCCAGCCTAATAAGTCCAAAGTCAATGCCATTGTTTTAGATCTAAGCACAAAAATACTTTGAAACCTCAAAAATTAGGGTTTTTGGAAGCAATTCTCTCCCTCCTCCTCTCCGAGACTAAAAGCAACACAGGCCAATTATTCCTTTGAAGGCTAAATATTTACTGCTGGGTGAAGTGCAGCAGCTCGGGCTGGAGAGGAATCATCCAGCTCTGATGTCATCTCATGCCTACAAGGAAGAAAACCCAAAGGAAAAACAGGTATGAACAAACAACAACAGAAAAGCCCTTTGGAGAGGGGAAAGGATGAAATTGTTTCAGCTCACCCGTGTCCAAGGCATTTAGTGTGGCCCTGGCACTGGCCTCCCAGTCGCTTTAGGCAGCCCTACCCACGTCTCATTAGATAAGATGCTCACGCTTAATGAGGGTGCAAGGAGAGCGTGAGCCAAGCTCTCTGAGCAAGAACTGGCCTCGTGGAACAGCCGGTGCCTTATCCTGGAGCAAGACCTACCCTATAGAGTCCGTAGGGGCAGGTGTGGGAACTCCTCAAGCTCCAGCAGCAATTAGCCTGCACACAGCGAGGGTTCATCCATCAATGTCAGCTCTTGTGAAGAATAACAGCCCTCCTGCCTTATTTAGCTCTGACTCCTGAGTTTCAAAGCTCTCAGCTTTTGCCCCCTCCAGCCACTATTCTTTCCCAGGCAGCGGATGCCAACCCTCCGGTTAAGGGCACCAAGGGATAAAAAGAGAGCAGTTATGTGTAAGACACAAAAAGGAGAGCGGTGATGTGTAAGATACAAGCAGTTATGTGTAAGATAGCACCAGGGGCACAAGCAGGGAGTGACTCATCTCCTGTGCAGACCAAGGAACAAGAGCTCTCTGTTTGGTGAGCCTGCCTGAAGTTTCAGTTGCGATCCCATCTCGCTCCACGCGCTCGTGACAGCATGCAGAAAGATTTCCTCGGGGGATCTTCCCATGGGACTTAACTCTGACACATATTCCCACAGGACTCGTTCTTTTCAAAGTGTAATCTGTTAGTAAGGCACTGGGAATCTGACTCGGTGAAATACCAAGAGGGTGAGTGAGCGGAGCTGGGTGCCGGCGGCTGGAGCCATGGACACGACTGCGAGTCGTGCCCCGCATTCAATGCGACGGAAGAACTCGCTGGGCTGGAAGAATAGATATCCTGGGTCAGAGCAGAGGTCTGCACGGCCCAGTATCCTGTTTATGCTACCCACGGCCTGTTCTCTACCCCTGAGCACAGGGAGATTGCTCCAGCAGGGAAGGGGGAAGAGTGAGAGCCGGTTTTCACATACGCGCAGGCTGTGGTTGCTTTTCTCTCAGTCCATGGCTGGTTAATTCTCACCTGCAAGCATCATGCAGTGGATGTGCAGATGTCAAACTATGAGGAGTTGCTGGGTATCAGTCTGCACAAGCAGCCATCAAGCACTGAGTTACATGTTAACATGTCAAAGTGACAGCCCACCAATTCCCAGAGGACACCAGGATGCACAAACATCTGGATGTGGGAGGACTTCATATAAGGGAAAGAAGTGTCAGACAAGAAAATACGACTTTAAATAATAACTGAATAATCCACAACACTTAAAGAGTACAATGGAGGAGGATCTGCACCCAAGCAGACACATCAGCAAGGAGTGGCTGCTGGCTGCTGAGCTCCTTTTCTTCCTCCTACTCTTAGTCGCACATCGAGCTTTCACCGCAATCACTGCTTTAACGCTGACTTTCCTCCCCCAGTTCTGCTTGTCTCCAAAGTCACTTCAGGCACATTGAGAGGCAGAAGGAAAACAAGCACTGTGCGTGTGTGACACGGGGAGCCCGAACCCCAGGGTGGGAAACCAGGGCTGCTGTTTCCCTGCCCCGAGCACGGGGACTGCAGGAACGTACCTGCTTTCCCACGCTGTGGGTAGCCCGCACGGGCATGTCTGCTCCACTCCTCAACATAGCTGAGGTGGCGGCTACCAAGGTTATTAAAGAATACAAATCTCTCCGCATTGAGACATCCATTATTAACAAAACAGGCCCTTGTGGTCACAGGGAAGTGTCACTCATCCCGCACGGCACGGACCGGCACCGAGCTGCTCCTCCACACAAAGAGGAACAACCCAGCACGGCGCTGCAGGTAATGAGGATACTGACGTCTGGGGCCAAAAAAACCCCAATATCACCTGGAAACGGGTCAGATAGTGATAAAACACATGGGGAAACCCAGCCTGAGAGCAGCCATCGCAGGGCTGAGGTGGGTTTTACACCTTTGATAGTGGCATTCCTTACCTGACGCCAGGGGCCGGATCCACTCCTTGCTGTTCAGGTCGAGTCTCCAGAGGTCATTGAAGGCAGCGTTACAACTGCTCTGTGTGCAGCCACCAAACACGTACATGGACTGGTTAGAGTCGTAGTAACACGCACCTGGAGAACAGAAACACATCAGGCAAGGCCCTGACATTTGTGTTTTGGAGTGAAAAGAGAGATCAGTCTCCCCCCTGGCAGGTTCAAGCCATTCCCCTTGGCCTGTCCCTACAGGCCCTTGGCCCAAGCCCCTCTCCAGGTTTCCTGGAGCCCCTTTAGGCACTGGAGCTGCTCTGAGGTATCCCCTAAGGAGCCTTCTCTTCCCCAGCCTCTCCTCCCGTTTCATACAGAACAGCAGATGGGCTGCCCCAACTTCAACAAAACCAGGGGCCAGCTTAGGGATATCCCTGAGCAGCATAAACCTCCAGCAAGAACCTCATCCCCTCAAGCAGAGCTGCTCCTGAAAGTGTAAGGAAAGCTGCCTTAGAAGCCTGCAGTTAATGAGATCAGCTATGATTAGCACTAAGCACACCTCCCTTCTCTGAGCTTATTCCTATGATGTTCAGGGTCACCAGATGAGACTAAGAAACCAGCCCGGGTACCCAGCCCTTCACTTACTGCTTTTTCCAGATCTGACAGCATTTCATAGAATTATTTGGGTTGGACAAGCCCTTTAAGCTCATCCAGTCCAACCCTTACCCCAGCACTGCCAAGGCCACCACTGCCCCATGGCACTGAGGCCTCGTCTCCATGGCGTGTGAGCACTTGCAGGGCCGGTGCCTGCAGCCCTGCCCTGGGCAGCCTGTTCCAATGCCTGAGCACCCTCTGGGGCAGGAATTGTTCCTCAGCTCCATCTGAACCTGCCCTGGGGCAGCTTGAGGCCGGTTCCTCTTGTCCCATCCCTTGTTCCTTGGGAGCAGAGCCCAGCCCCTCCTGGCTCCATCCTCCTGTCAGGCACTTGTAGGGAGCGATCAGGTCCCCCCTGAGCCTTCTCTTCTCCATCTGAACCCCCCAGGTCCCTCAGCCGTTCCCCATCAGACTCTAGACCCTACTTTCAGCATCACTGAGACACATCCTACACAAGCATTCCCTTTGCTCCTTATGGGAAAGGATTAAGCAGCGAGATGGGGAACAGGGAGGGAACACAGCCCTTTACAGCCCTCTAAAGATACCCAGGGAAGGAAAGAGTGTTTGGCCCCAAACCAAACTCTGCAGGAGAAAGAAATCATATGCAAGTGTCTGCCTTCGGCAGGGTCCCATGGCACCCAGGCACCTCTGCTGGGAAATACATTAAACATTAGAGCAGAGAGGACTTGCTCAGCTTTTCTGCCTTGGAGGATGAGGAAGATTCGAACGTGTTCAGAAAGTTAAATCCCTGCAGCTACAAAGAGGATTTCCCCAGTTCTTCATGTCCCTCCCCAAATACGAGCCCCATTAACTTCATAGAATCCCAGCCTGGTTTGTGTTGGAAGGGACCTTAGAGCTGCTCCAGCTCCAACCCCTTCCACGGGCAGGGACCCCTTCCACTGGAGCAGCTTGCTCCAAGCCCCTGTGTCCAACCTGGCCTTGAGCACTGCCAGGGATGGGGCAGCCACAGCTTCTCTGGGCACCCTGTGCCAGCGCCTCAGCACCCTCACAGGGAAGAGCTCTTTCCTGCAGTGCTGTTCAGAGCTGCCCTCCAGTTCAACAATAAAAACAGATTCAGATGATGTGACCTGAGGGGACACGGGATGCTCGGAGCCTGCACAGTCAGAAAGGCTTGTTTTCCTTTTGGAAACAGCAGCCAGAAAAGAGAAGAAAAAGAACCTATAAAAGGAGCATCTGGAGCAAAAGGCTGATAACCTACTTTTGGCAGCAAGAGAAAAGGGCTCAGAGCAAATCCCCACGAGAAGTCCCTGCTCTCAGCTTTGCTCTAGGCCAGTACAAGCACATCCCTGGTTTCCAGTGATCCAACACCCCAGCCCTACTTTTGCAGGCTGGAAGGAGGTAATTCCAGTGTGGAATTGCTGTGTAACACATCCCACCCCTACGTACACCAGTAACACTCATCCTGCTGTGCGCTCAGCACCATGCTGCGACATGGTGACACCCGGTGGTCTTTGCTGAGGGTCCCATGGTCTGATCCTGTATTGAGAAGCCAGCAGCCCTCATGCCCTGGGCTATTAGGGATGAGTCCAGGGTGCTCTGCTGACCACAGGGTAGGAATCGGGGAGCTGGGGATATGGGATGTGCTCACAGGGTGAGACCACACAATCTATCCCTATCTACAATGTCCTTACGTGCAACTGAACTGTCTTCATCCCAGCCCACATCTTGGGGAAGGATTTAACACCTCTAGCGCCACAGCCCATCACTTTAGAGCTCTGTCTGGGTTGGAGGGTACATAAATGATGGTGAAGTGCACGTGCCTGGCACAGGACTGAGGAAGAAACCACAATGAAGAACAGTCCTAGTGCTTTAGCTGCTCCCTGAGAGTCAGCCCTGCCTCATTTTCACACAGCAGACCCTTGGAGGTCACCTCCACCCAGCACAGGGTGAGGTGCTTCACACCCTAAGCCCATGGAGTTAACACCCAGCGCAAAGCAACGCTGGGGCTTTTCTACTTCACCTTTCAGGAACGGCTTAGTTCCTTCAGAAATCTAATCCCCCCCTCAAGCGTGCCATGGTGAGAGCCTCTTCCTCCTCCCCACACCAGCCCCTTGGCAAGCTCAGCCTGCACACCACAGCCCAGCTCCTCTATTATGTTGGAGGGGAGGTGGCAACATTCTTCTCCTCTATTTGGCTTCAAACCCCAGGCCAGCCAGGCAGGCACCACGAGGCATTTTAATCCGAGACCAAAAGAAGTCAAACTTACTGTGCCTTGCTACTCCTTGTAAAGCTGCTGAAGGCGAGGAAGGCAGACTGGTTTGGGGAGGAAAAAGGACATCAGGGGTCAGGGAGGAAATGAAGCACAAGTGAAAGCTGCAGTTTAAACCAGGCTTGCAAAGGGGTAGAATAAATCAGGGGAGGAGGGTGTGAGTCCCTGGTGCCCAAAAAAGGGAGGAGAACACTGGATTTTGGGTTGATTTTTGTCAAGTGCCAGTAAAATTCAGTGTCCCCCATGTTTCAGTATTGCAGACACACAGATCTTTGTAACTGGAAGTGAGGGCAAGAAATATTTGGGCTGTTTGAAGATGCTGATACCTGAACAGAGCACAGATACAGCTGGATTTGAATGTGTTCCTGTTGGCCCTCTGTGCTGCACCACAAAGCATCAGAGACCTTTGCCTGGAGCATGAGATAACTGAAAGGAAGATCAAGTGGGAAGGGAAGACTGACTGCAGAGCACGTGCCCTTTGTGGTACCTGGCTTTTTAAATGTCGAGTACGTCAAATAAAGTCACCTGAGTTCAAAGGCTGCATTCCCCATTGGAGAGAGGGGAAGGAGTCAGCTTGGCTGTTGGAATCCCACTGCAGCTAACGGCTGACAGCCCTCGGTGTCGGCATTCCCAGGAGGAGCCGGCCGAGCTGATGCTGCAAGCGTTTTACATGGAGCTGCTGGCACTGGGATTGGAGGTAACCTCTCCACACCCAACCACACTTGGCACTGGAGCCATGGACGGTGACGCCGAGGAGGTCGGACCGCAGATGAAAGCTCCAGGTCCTGCTTTGCACCAACCACACGGGCGTTGTGGCATGATAAATACCTGGCATTGCTCACAAAGCCCAGCTCCACATATCTTCAGGGGGAAAAACCCCACCAAGCCACCTCCTTATGCTCTAAGCCACCATTTCCCTGCTCCTTGCAGTACAGGCACTCAATGTAATCAAAAGGCAGGGCTCCATTGAGCAATGCTGGGTGATAGGAGAAGCTCTGGTGTAAAGCAGCCCATCCTGTAAACCAAACAACATTCCGGCTTCCACCTCGCCCCTGCCTCTCAGGGTGAAGGCAGGGAACTGCCTTCGTTAGTCATCATGCTGCTGCCGCGCTCCCCAGACCGCACGGAAAAACCAGAATCAGGCTTTAAAATTAGTCACTCTTCCATCAAAGGATCAATATTCCTGGCACAACGGGCAGCATTCCTCTGCTGCTTCCCCCTTCCTGCATTCCTCCTGACGTGGCATTCTGACCGGGGCCAGTTATTTAACCACATGAGTCACTGCCCTGCTATGATGTTTGTAGGTTCATACTTTGGGGCTAAAAAGGAATTAGATGACTCCTGCAAACATCAGACCTGGTGTTCGGCTCAAAAACCTCCATGGGAAGTGTTCCTCTCACTGAGATGGGACATTTAGACCTGAGAAACCAACACCATTGCTATAGGCTGATGTTCTGCAGCTTTAAATCCTTCATTAAAACTACAGCTCATCCACGAGGTTTGTTATCAGTTGTGTCAGCTTTGCCAAACGCTCCCTCCCCACGAGACCACACGAAGGGAACATCCATTCATTATTCCTTATCAAACGGTTCTGCTGTTCCTCCCTTCGGAACTCAGAGAAGACATTTTGACCTCCAACTGTTTAGAATTCTCTTGCTCGTCCTTTTATGCTCCATAAGAGCATCTGTGGGATAGTTCTAATAAATCCTGGAAGTCAGACAGCCCTGACCACTGTTTCCGTGCCAGCTCCTGCTGTCTGCTGCCTTCAGTGGCTCATGCCTGAGAGATGATGTCTTCTACATGAACTGGTGCATTACTCACCCCTAGCAAGGGATTTGTGAGCCCCAAACCTCCTGTTCTTATTCACCTCAGCATCTCAGCAGTTTAGGTTTAAAGATTCAGTTGGAGTTTCTGCAGTGACTCATTTGCAGCTTCAGTTTAATGCAGGAACCCAGCAACACGCGACACTTTGGTGGAGGGAAAGCAGCTACTGCAGATCTGCTTTACAAAATCCCTTTAAATCAGCAAACAAGTTAATCCAGATTAGCTTTCTGCACAGAAAGTGCATTAATAACGCTTGGGGAGCAACTGAGGGCTGACCAGACCCAGGACAGCATCAAACACAGAGGCTAATCCAGATGACATGCTCCGAGGGCAGCGGCTTTAGGGAGACAGCTCACGTTGGATGGAGCGTAACAGCAAAGCCCCCAGTGGGCAGCAGGATAAACTACAGAGCCCTCAGTGTCTCTGGAGCAGTACCGGGGCCTATTTCAGGAATTTCCAGCCAGCCTTAAAGCTCACAGGTTGAAAAAGGCTGCAAGAACTGAGGGGCACCACATCCAGATTGGGAAGTCATTAATAAGCACTTTGTGAACACTTCACACCAAGCTACGAACGGTGGGCACCTGCATTCTGCAGGAGGACAAGGAAGTCTTTGAAGAGCCCCATGGCTTCACCAGAGATTCCTGCAGTGTCTCCTGGGGATGGAAGCCTTGTCCTATGTGATCGTGCCAGCAGGCAGAGCAAGCTGAGGCAGCGCAGTGCTGCTGCACTACAGGCAAGTTCTACTTCAGTATCAATTGAAGGCCAGGCTGGACACAGGAGCAAGCTGCTCCAGTGGAAGGGGTCCCTGCCCATGGCAGGGGTTGGGACTGGATGAGCTTTCAGGTCCCTTCCAACATAAACCAGTCTGGGATTCTATGATCTCTTCCTCAATGGGAATGCTTTTTCCTGCTCTCTTCCAGAAACTTGGAAGCAGAGCGAAACTTCACCCATATATAAGCAGTGTGAACTGAATCACTTCTATCAGCAACTACACTCATGTCTCATGTGTGGCTGTGTTTTAATCTGAAGGAAGCCATACTCAGCCCCCTACAGATCCATCTTCTACATCTGTGAGCAACAGATCTGCTGTAAAAGCAGGCAGCACATGCCCCAAGCGTGCTGAGTGCGAACTCAGTGGTGTTGAGTGGCCTGAGTGTAGCAGCTAAGTGGGGTTTCTACTGAAGAAGACACAAAGCTCAGGCTTGGAGCTATGGGAAGAAACCTGCATGTAAAATACACAAAACCATTTTCTTCCCTGTGAGGGTGCTGAGGCGCTGGCACAGGGTGCCCAGAGAAGCTGTGGCTGCCCCATCCCTGGCAGTGCTCAAGGCCAGGTTGGACGCAGGGGCTTGGAGCAAGCTGCTCCAGTGGAAGGGGTCCCTGCCCGTGGCAGGGGCTGGAGCTGGAGGAGCTTTAAGGCCCCTTCCAACCCAAACTATCCCATGATTCTATGAAAGCCAGAAAGCCAAGATCCCACCCCAGCTCCACAGACATTCCCAAAGAGCAATGAGCCAATAACCATGACAAGCAGCTACAAAATCCCCATCCCTGTGCAAAGCACTTGCGTTGGCAGAGGTGTTTGTTACTGTGCTGCAGTGACAGGGGTTTGCAGCACTGCTGGATGCCCAGGGACGCAGCACAAACCCCTGGGCTGCAGTGCTCGGTGGCAAACCAGGGTGAGCAGAGCTTTCCCAGCAGGTACTTACTGTGTGAGAAGCGCTGGGTGATGGGGGTGCCGGGGTAGGGGTAAGTGCGGCTCTCCCACTGAATGTTTCCTTCTTGCACTGCTTTGATAAAGCCGTGATAACACTGATGGGCCACGCCTGGGGAGAAATGAGACAGCAGCAAAATTGGGGCACATTAGGAACAAACTGTGCCTGCACAAGCAGCGTGAGAGCAGCTAGAAAGAGCTCTTGTATTTAGACAGGCTGAGAGAGCTGGGCTGGGTCTGCCTGAGGAGACGAGAAGGCTCCTGAAGAGGAGACCTGAGAGCAGCTCCAGCCTAAAGGGGCTGCAGGGAACCTGGAGAGGGGCTTGGGACAAGGGCCTGTAGGGACAGGCCAAGGGGAATGGCTTGAACCTGCCCGAGGGGAGACTGAGCTGAGCTCTTAGGCAGAAGCTCTTCCCTGTGAGGGTGCTGAGGCACTGGCACAGGGTGCCCAGAGAAGCTGTGGCTGCCCCATCCCTGGCAGCGCTCAAGGCCAGGTTGAACACAGGGGCTTGGAGCAAGCTGCTCCAGTGGAAGGGGTCCCTGCCCGTGGCAGGGGTTGGAGCTGGAGGAGCTTTGAGGTCGCTTCTGACCCAAACCAGGCTGGGGTTCTGTGATGAGTCTACAATTATAAATAAGCTGGTGTGAATTTGGAGGATTACAGAGAATAGAAAATAGGGACTGGGCGAACATGGCAACGAGCAATGTTCACTGAACCAATTCACCGTGTTTCTGCTATCCGTCCCCTCCAGCCTGGCAAACAAAGCCTCATGTGGGATGCCTCCACAGGGCTGGTTTTCACTCTGCTCTGCTGCAGCCGTGCCCTGCTGTCCCCTAATCACACCCCAGAGGAGCTGCTGCCCTTCCCTTTCCAGACCTTCCAGGACCAGCTCTGGTCAGCCCCCGAGCTGTGTACGGAGCACACGTGGCTGTGTGTGTGCTGAGAGGGGCTGGATCCTGCTCCCTGACCAAAGAGGAGCCTCTGGAGGAGTTTTACGACTGCACCGAACTTGGTGGCTTCTGCTCCACTACAGAGGATGCCACAACCTGCCAAGGGACTCTGCCAAGGATTTGCTTACTGGAAGCTCTGCTGGGAACAGCCCCAGTAAGGAATCACACCCTGGATAGAAAGCAGGAAGTTTTATTAACGAAACGCAGGGTCCTCAAGCAGCAGGTCCCGGAGAGTCACACAGGAAGCAGGATTTAACTATAGGATTTGATAGCAGATGTATCCTGACAAACAGGAAAAATTAGCCAGGATTAAAGGAATTAATGCTTTACCTCGAGTGACCCCTCGCAGGTTGCAGTTACACTGCCCTTTTGTGCTGTGATGGCCACAAAACCAGTACAGCTGCCCTGTACCACACATCCCCTGGGATGGGGGACTCCAAGGACAGCTCCAAGGCCAGGCTGTGCCTCGGGCTGCTCATCCCCCCCCTCCACTGCAGGGATGTTTCCCACAGTCTCTTTTGGGGTGAATCACCGGGTGTTTGATTCCAGCTGCATCCTTTGCATCTCTCAGGCTGCTCCAGGAACAAGTCCTGGGTGAGAAAGTGAATCCAAGCAGTAACTCAAGGGCTGGTGACACTTGAAATCATAGAATCCCAGCCTGGTTTGGGCTGGAAAGGACCTCAAGATCATCCAGTTCCAACCCCCTGCCATGGGCAGGGACACCTCACACTAAACCATCCCACACAAGGCTTCATCCAACCTGGCCTTGAACACTGCCAGGGATGGAGCACTCACAACCTCCCTGGGCAACCCATTCCAGTGCCTCACCAGGAAAGAATTTCCTCCTTCGATCCAATCTAAACTTCCCCTGTTTCAGTTTTAACCCGTTACCCCTTGTCCTGTCACTACAGTCCCTGATGAAGAGTCCCTCCCCAGCATCCCTATAGGCCCCCTTCAGACACTGGAAGCTGTTCTGAGGTCTCCACGCAGCCTTCTCTTCTCCAGGCTGAACAGCCCCAACTTCCTCAGCCTGTCTTCATACGGGAGCTGCTCCAGTCCCCTGATCATCCTCGTGGCCTCCTCTGGACTTGTTCCAGCAGTTCCATGTCCTTTTTATGTTGAGGACACCAGAACTGCACACAATGCTCCAGGTGAGGTCTCACAAGAGCAGAGCAGACGGGCAGGATCACTCCCCTCGACTTGCTGGTCATGCTCCTTTTGGTGCAGCCTTTCAACAGGGGTGCAGGCTGCTGCTGCCCCAAAGGGTGCAAAACCAGTCCTTTTGTGCTGCTGAAGTAGCTGTGCTTTAACCTCCAGCCTGTTCAGCTCTGGGCAAGGCAGCAGGAGTCAGGAACCCGAGCAATGCTCTCACACGTGCAGAGGAGTCCACAACTGAGCCATCACCCCACACAACACCCAAAGGCATCTCTCACCTGACACTGTTTTCCCCTCATGCAGCAGAGTGCCTCATTCCTCCACATTTACCTGTGGGCTCCTCTTAATCTGCTAGGGTTTAATGAAACTTGAACTCAAAGCACATGTTCCCAGTGGAAACACAATGGAAATGATCCGATGTATTCCAGAAACACTGGAGCAGAGCACTCAGGTTACATCCCTGTCCAAACCTTACCTACCTACCTGTCATATCATACCTATCTAGCATTAAAATATCCCCATGAGGCTTTGGGATTTAACACTGTGTGGAAGCAAAGAGAAGTATCTGTGTCTCAGGGCTACTCTTTGAGGAAGTGTGAATATGTAGAGCTATGTTAATGTAGATTTTATGCACCACTTCTCTTCCGCAGAGCTGTAAGAACCTGACAGGGCTTTGTTTCCAGCTGAAAGCATAAACTTTGGGAAGGTTATTACCAAGCAAGGTGCAAAGGAAGCACAATTACAGCCACATTAGCCATGGGATCTGCTGGGTGCTGGAGGGAAGCTGAGTGCCAGGTCAAGAGGGAGCATTCAAAAGCAACCTCAGTGAGCTGCTCTGTGCTGGGGTTTCACTCCTGTATATTTCAAGAGGCTGCGGGGCTCAGTTCTGGGCTGTTATCAGCACTGCCTTGAGCAGAGCAAGTGACCTGATGGCTGGAGCTGCTGTTTTGGCACCTTTCAGGATTCAGATTTCCCAGCTGAAGGGGAAAACAAGAAGTGAGGCAAAACCAAAGCAAAGAGCAGCTGGGTTACACATCCCCAGTAACAGAAATGCCCCCTCACTGCAGGGCTCTGTACCTTTGATGAGTCGATACCACTGTTTGCAGACAAGGGCAGCAGTTTTGTGCTCCTGATAGGGCGAGAGGAAGGAGAGGATATATTCCAAAACCTCTTCAGGAAGCTCCAGCATTGATCTGTTGTGCCTGGTCTCCTCCACCTCCAGCTCAGCGTGTGGCTCATCATCTTGCTCCATCGTCCCCTCCACCACGGCGTCTTCTGGATCCACAGCCATGAACCCATCATCTTCACTGTCCGAGGAGCTGGCCATGGCATTCCACTTCACAGCTTCAGGAGGGGGAAAGAGACAACAGTGAGCTCACAAGGAAAATTACCAGCACCAGTGGCCCCAGCTGGCTGGTTTGCACTGTGGGGCCAGGCAGTGACGGGGAAAGGGATCCCCACGGAATTGAGAGCAACCCTAGGTGAGACAGGATGGAAGCGACATCTCTGCAGCCCCTGCGCTCCCCTGTGCTCCCCTGTGAAACCAGTTTTGCCAGTGAGCCTGCTCTGCCCTGGGCAGCACAATGGGGGGAAACATCCCTGTCCCATTCCCCCTTAACACCCCCATTTTTTCTTTTTCTTCATAGAATCCCAGCCTGCTTTGGGCTGAAGGGCCCTTAAAGCTCCTCCAGCTCCAAGCCCTGCCACGGGCAGGGACCCCTTCCACTGGAGCAGCTTGCTCCAAGCCCCTGTGTCCAACCTGGCCTTGAGCACTGCCAGGGATGGGGCAGCCACAGCTTCTCTGGGCACCCTGTGCCAGCGCCTCAGCACCCTCACAGGGAAGAGCTGCTGCCTAAGAGCTCAGCTCAGTCTCCCCTCGGGCAGGTTCAAGCCATTCCCCTTGGCCTGTCCCTACAGGCCCTGGTCCCAAGCCCCTCTCCAGCTTTCCTGCAGCCCCTTTAGGCACTGGAGCTGCTCTCAGGTCTCCCCTTCAGGAGCCTTCTCTTGTCCAGGCTGCCCCAGCCCAGCTCTCTCAGCCTGGCTCCAGAGCAGAGCAGCTCCAGCCCTCGCAGCATCTCCATGGCCTCCTCTGGCCTGGCTCCAGCAGCTCCACGTCCCTCTTGTGCTGCTGCCCCAGAGCTGGAGCAGGGCTGCAGGGGGGCAGAAGGCGCTGTTCAACACTTGCTCAGTTGGTGCCGGCAGCTGGGGAGGGAAGGACACGCTCCCTCCTGTCCCCCAGGATTTAATGCTGCTGAAAGCTGGAATATCAAATCTTGTCCCTCCAGCTATTCCGAACATCTGCAGTGTAAGGTAACGCACCGACAGAAATACACCAGGAGATAAATCCACCTTAACAAGAGGCTGAGGCCAGTCTCCAGCTGGCACAGCCTGCAGTTATCCCCGTGCTTGTCACTGCAGAACAAATCCCCGGACCTTATTTCCTAGGAAGCAGCTGACCTGTTTTGGGAAGTGGATCCTTTCCCCTTCCAACGCCACTGGGTGATGACCATGGGATGGAACACCATTGCACAGGCACTGATAGCTCAGACCAGAATCCCACTCATGAGACTGGCTTAGGGGCTTTCTCTCCCAGAATCTCCCATTACAAATTCCTTTTGCATCCCTTCCCAGGGATGCAGGTTATAAAGAAGGGCCCAAACCAGGGCAAATGAACAGCTCTTATGATGGTGAGGTCGAGTTCTTCCTGATGGCATGAGGCAGAGGCTGCCCACATGGACTGGGATGATGGGATGTAGATCAACAGTCCATGGGATAAATCCCACTTGCAGCAAGCCCAGGAAGCAAACCCACTGCTCAAGAAGAAGACAAGAGGGTGGGCAAAGATGGATTCACCCATGGAATGTGTTTGAGGTTGGAGGCTTTGATGGGCAGCTCCCATGGAGGAACAGCAAGGTTAAAAGGGGTGAACAAGACAGGGGAGGGTGAAGTCCACCATACGGTGTTCAATACATCCATCCTGGTGCAGAGGGGTTTAACATGAGCCTCTAGGTTGGTCGTTCAACAACATCCCAAGTCAGAAACCCACAGAACAGGTGAGGTTGGAAAGAACCTCTGGAAGGCATCTGGTCCAAGCCCCTGGTCAAGCAGGGCCACCTAGAGCAGGCTGCCTAGACTCTGCCCAGATGACTCCTGAGTATCTCCAAGGATGGAGACTTCTCTTTGGTGACCAGTGATAGGACATGAGAAAGCAGAATGAAGCTGCTTCAGGGGGAGTTCAGATTGGATGTTAGGGAAAAGTGCACTGAGAGGGGGGTGGGTCTCTGGAGCAGTCCCCCCAGGGAAGTTCTCATGGCACCAACCCCATCAGGGCTCAAGGAGCATCCCAGCGATGCTCCTTGTCACGTGGTTTAGCTTTAGGTAACCCTGCGAGGAGGAGGGAGCCGGATTCAAGGACCATTATGGCTCCCTTCCAACTCAAGACACGTTCAGACACAGCTTTTAGCCCAACACACTGCAATACAAGGAGGAAGCAGTTTGTTTTTACCGAACTCTCAGTACCACAGAAAAAATGGATGGAAGGAATTTAAGTTGCTAGTTATCAGGAATCATAGAACCATAGAACAGTTTGTGTTGGAAAGGACCTTAAGATCATAGAGTTCCAACCCCCCTGCCATGGGCAGGGACACCTCACACTAAACCATCCCACCCAAGGCTTTGCCCAAACTGGCCTTGAACACTGCCAGGGATGGAGCATTCACAGCCTCCCTGGGCAACCCATTCCAGCGCCTCAGCACCCTCACAGTAAAGAACTTCTTCTTCATCTCCAACCTGAACTTCCCCTGTTTCAGTTTGAACCCATCATCCCTTGTCTTGTCACTGCAGTCCCTAATGAAGAGTCCATCCCCAGAATCCCTACAGCCCCCTTCAGATACTGGAAGGCTGCTATGAGGTCAACTAAGCTGCTGTAACAAGCTGCCACAGATGCAGAGTGTCGGGACTGTAGTGATGGGACAAGGGGTGATGGGTTCAGACTGAAACAGGGGAAGTTCAGGTTGGAGATAAGGCAGAAGCTCTTCCCTGTGAGGGTGCTGAGGCGCTGGCACAGGGTGCCCAGAGAAGCTGTGGCTGCCCCATCCCTGGCAGTGCTCAAGGCCAGGTTGGACGCAGAGGCTTGGAGCAAGCTGCTCTAGTGGAAGGGGTCCCTGCCATGGCAGGGGTTGGAGCTGGATGGGCTTTAGGGTCCCTTAACCCAAACCAGTCCGGGAATCTCTGACTGCCTTCCCCAGCTAAAGCCAGGGTTTTCCCAGCCTGGCACGCACACAAGAGCCATGGGAATAGCAGACAGCAGAGCTTCAGAGTGGAAAAGCTTTCCCTGACAACTAATTCCTGCTCAAAACCTGACGTTTGACAGCACTGCTCTGCTTTTGTCAGCCCCAGGGGCTGTCAGTCTGCAGTGGAAGCCACGTCAAAATGAAACTCCCAGTTCCCATCCTGACAGATGCTCCGGTGTCTCCCGCGTCACAAATCCTTCTCCGAGACAATGTTGTGACAGAGAGGGTCTGGAACCCCACGCTGACAGCAGCAAACTGCATTACACAGCAGATAAAGCACCAATCCCCAAAGGTTAACACATGGAAAACTAAGGGAAAAAAAAGAGTAAGTGGAGCTAGGATAAAAAAAACGGATTCAACCCAGAGGGTTGGGGCTTTTCCAAGCCAAAGCATCCATCACTGTGAAGAGCACGCACTGATTTCCATTCTGACACAGCATGGCAGGAAGCCAAGCTGCCGGTATTGCAGCCTCGGGATGCGGGGAGGCTGGAGGAAGGCGGGTTGGGAAACTGGAGCAGCACATCCACCCAGGCAGAGGAGGTGTTTCCCAACCCAAGAACGTGCTACAAACCCAAACAGGAGTGCGTCTGCATCCAGATCAGATCCAAGAGGACACCTGCGGGTGACAATGTGGAGCATCAACCTCGGCTCGCCAGGCTCCCACAGAGCTGCTGCGGTGCTGAGGTTTGGAAGCAGAGGTTGCATGTGATTCCCAACGGCTTTGATTTGCCCTTTAAACAACCTCCCAAACCTGCTGGAGGATGTCAGCTGGGAAAGGCAGGAATGAGCGCCTGGCTAGGAGGGGTTTTCCGATTATTAAATCCCAATTTCATTTCTCTGGAGTAGGTTTGGGAATAACACAAGTTCACCACAGGCGCAATCACAGCTTAGGGATTAGAACAGCATCTCTAAGGCCAATTTAAGAAGACAGGAGGAGTAGGAAACCCCTCAGTGCCTCAAATAGCACCCGATTATGTACGTCATAGAATCCCAGCCTGGTTTGGGCTGAAGGGACCTTAAAGCCCATCCAGCTCCAACCCCTGCCCCGGGCAGGGACCCCTTCCACTGCAGCAGCTTGCTCCAAGCCCCTGTGTCCAACCTGGCCTTGAGCACTGCCAGGGATGGGGCAGCCACAGCTTCTCTGGGCACCCTGTGCCAGCGCCTCAGCACCCTCACAGGGAAGAGCTTCTGCCTAAGAGCTCAGCTCAGTCTCCCCTCGGGCAGGTTCAAGCCATTCCCCTTGGCCTGTCCCTACAGGCCCTTGTCCCAAGTCCCTCTCCAGGTTCCCTGCAGCCCCTTTAGGCACTGGAGCTGCTCTCAGGTCTCCCCTTCAGGAGCCTTCTCTTGTCCAGGCTGCCTCAGCCCAGCTCTCTCAGCCTGGCTCCAGAGCAGAGCTGCTCCACACTTCATCTGTCCTTACCAGACCACTTGTTAATATTAGCAGTATTCCAATGCACCCACTTGTCTAGATCCTTGTTTTCGATGTGTGTAAGTGTCAAGAACCATCCCCCAGGCTTTCACACCCACCCTGTGCTGTTTTCGGAAGGAAAGCGAGGCCATAGCAAGCAATAAACTCTACTCCCAAAAGACAAGACGTCGTCAAAACAACCCTTCAAGCCTGTCACGGATGTGGATTTTGATCTTATGACACAGGAACAACAGACTGGGAATAACCACCCCTAAGTGCAAAGCAGCAAAACCCCGTCCCAGAACCCTGCTCCAACACTGGAAAAGGGAAAAGCAAAGAGAGCTCAAGCATCCCAGGCAGCTCCTATTACCAACTGTTCAGCAGATCCACAGGAGAACATCCCATGGAGGTGTTTTTCCTATATCAGAGCAGTGTTTCTGTCCCGCTTGCCCTTAGTGGAGATGCAGGAGGTGCTTTCTCACCCATCCTGGCTCTCCAGATGCTCTCTGCTTGCACCAAGTTGGGCTGCAGTTTGGCCAAGGGCTAAAATGAATCTCAGAGCACTCCAGAAGCCGCAGGGAAGGGATTGAAGCAGTTGTGTCTCATCCAAAAGTACAACTCCATTAAGCTGCTGGGATGCATCCAGCAGCCCCACTCTGCTTGGATCGATCTCTGCGTTGGTCACCACGAGCCCCTTGAAGCATCACATCCTATTTTGCACCCTCCGAGCCTCTGGTTTCCGAGAAGTGCCTTTAGTGCAGCAGCAGCAGCAATGGTTTATGGTGTTCAGAAATCAGGCCGAAGCTCTACCAAGGAGGAATTGCAGCTACTTAAAATAACACATAAGGAAACGCTAGAAGGGCAATTGAACGGGGCTGTGCCAGTGCTGATCAGATTGGCCCTTCCTAAAAGCTGTGTCTCTGCCAGTTGGCACAACACTTTATAACTCTTTTCCTCCTTTCAGAGCACTTCAGTTTTCCCTCTCACCCCTCCTGGAATTATTTAAGAACCTGCTATTTATTCTGCTAAAGTAATTACCCACTGCAGTGGAACAAACAGATCACAGAATGATGGCTTGGGTTGGATGGGACCTTAAAGCTCCTCCAGCTCCAACCCCTGCCACGGGCAGGGACCCCTTCCACGGGAGCAGCTTGCTCCAAGCCCCTGTGTCCAACCTGGCCTTGAGCACTGCCAGGGATGGGGCAGCCACAGCTTCTCTGGGCACCCTGTGCCAGCGCCTCAGCACCCTCCCAGGGAAGAGCTTCTGCCTAAGAGCTCAGCTCAGTCTCCCCTCGGGCAGGTTCAAGCCATTCCCCTTGGCCTGTCCCTACAGGCCCTTGGCCAAAGCCCCTCTCCAGATGAGGACTATTAAGTGCGGACGGAAAGAACAATGAGGTTTGATACTTCTTGAAGCCTGCTAATGGTATCAAGGCAGGCTGCAGCCTGCTCCTGCAAACCCCCTCTTGACCCACCGAGGTTTTCCTACCTGCAGGCACCAATCCTGGTTCCATGGACCCCCATTCACAGATGTGGGTGGCATCAGTGGTTCCCATCCTGAGCTACCTCCTCTTCTCCACAGCTCTCGGCTGCTTTAAGAAGTGCCTGAAGAACCCGCAGGCTTTTCAAGTCAACAGATATTAGTGGTGGTGGGGAAAAGGCTCCGAGGGAAAGCTCCTGACTGAAAAGAAGAGGCCGTACAAGAGGACTGAGTCAGAGCACGTTACGCATGAGGGAACGCTCATTTTCGCATGCCACAAAACACTTCTCTCTCCAAACATGAGCACAGCAGTGATGTTCTCACCGGGGGAAAACTAATGAAGGTGTGTGAAAGGACCCAGCCCTGCTCCGGCTGGAAGGAGACAGGGACTCTGTGAACAGAACAGTTAATTGCACTTGGCAATCGGGAGCTCTGGTGTTCAGTTAGGGCTGGGAGATAGCAACTAACCCGCTCCAGACTCTTCCTCAGCCTTTGCAACTGCTTATTGTGCTTGTCAACAGTGCCATCGGCACAGCAGGGGAGCATTTATGGAGATATTTAGACCTTTTGGGCTTATTCTCTTACCCACTTTAAACTCTCCATCAAACAGACACATTTAATAGTAAGTTTTAGGCTGCTTTCCTTGCAAAACAAGCCTGTATTGGGAAGGGATTGTTTTGCATGACATTGTATTGTATGGTGCAGCTGTGCCATCAGCAGCAGCTTCCCCCCACCTCCACTTTGGTTTTCCTACCATCAGTCACCCTATAGAAACCTCAAGCCCTTTTCTAGTGATAAAAGGGAAAAATACAGCATATTTCCTAGCTAGAAGTGCTATTTAGTGAAAGCAACAGCACAGGGAGCAAAAGATCTGCAGGAGCCACTGGATTCAGGGTAGGGATAAACACCGGTAAGCACGATGATGTTTCCAGTCCTCCCAAACCGGTACCAGTTAAATCACCCCATTTGAAACCCAACTGCTGGAGAGGTTCAACAGTGGGGAAGAAAGCAGATTTTAATCATGAAAGGGAAAACAAAGCCTCTGGAGAGCAAATGATGAGCAATATCCTGTCTGTGGGGCTGTGGAGCATCACCGGAGGAGCAGGTGAGACCTCAGGATCCCTGCACCACGCTTGTCTCATCCCTGCAAACCAGGCAGTTCCAAGCACTTTGAAGCAGAGCTTTTCCCTGTTTTAACCCCCTTTTGCTGCTTTTCCACAGGAAATTGTGGTTTTGCTTTCACGTAAGAGCCACAAAGCCAAAGGTTTCCTAAATTCCCTCTGTGAGTGTGAAGTTCAACTGCAGACCTTGCGGCACAACCTCCCTGCGCGCGCTTTGCCTGTTAAACCAGGATCTTTATAGAGAATCCAGAGGCAAATTCCAAGTGAGCTGACTTCATTCTGCAGTGCCAGCTAACCTGCACCATGCTGGGATGAAACAGCATGAGAACAGCTGAATGGTAATTGATATGGCTGTAATAAAAAGGTTTTGTTACCCGAAATCCTCCTGCTCTGCTGATGAACCAGCTCTCAGCTCCTCCCGATTCCTGCTCAGCTCTAGTCTAAGCTTTCATCTAAAGTAGGAATATAACATTCGGCAGCAAGATTTATTGCACAAACAGCACAGCAACCTAAATATAAATCCTGCGTAACCATCTTCCTAGAGGAGCCCTGGAAATGAGAAAGGAAATTGGATTTATTATAGCAACACAAACGTCCACGTGGGTTCTACACTTGGTTTAGTGTGCAGCTCATGAGAACAAGGGGGAAAAGCAGAGGTGACTGATGCTGCGCTGCAGGCGCCCACAGCAGAATGGGACATTCCCATCTGCCGATGGAATGAACAGGACAAAAGCTCAGAATTGGCCAGAAAGCTGAATAAAATATTAACAGATCAAGAACTGGACCAAGAAGTGACGGCACCAGAACCATCCCTGCAGAAAACTGCCCGGAGCACCCAACAACCAAACAACAAACGGCATTTGGAGACTCGGTGATTTCTTTTGACACTGTTATTAACCTTCTAAAGGCTGTAAGTTGTTCAAAACCTGTCAAACCCAAAGAAGCTGTGGCTGCCCCATCCCTGGCAGTGCTCAAGGCCAGGTTGGACACAGGGGCTTGGAGCAAGCTGCTCCAGTGGAAGGGGTCCCTGCCCGTGGCAGAGGTTGGAGCTGGAGGAGCTTTAAGCTCCCTTCCAACCCAAACTACCCCTATGATTCTATGAAACCCAGCTTGATGGGCACTGGCAGTGCAAAATAAGCTGTTATATTGCTTATCAGGTACCACTTCAGCTCACACGTGCTGTTGGCCAAGAAGCCTCAAATTTAATCTCACCAGGCATTAAATACATTGAACCTTTGGTTAAAAGGGTGATGTAGGTGGGCCAGGCACCTACAGACAGGGCACTATGCTCTTTGGGCTTCCCTGCTGGAAATTCCAGCCTCCATGTGTGCACCTTCAACTCCAAATCCGTAACTGCTCAATGACATTACATCCATCCAACCAAACCCCAGCAACATCCCTGCCTGTGGCAGGGGGTTGGAACTGGATGATCTTAAGGTTGTTTCCAACCCAAACCATTCTATGACTCTATAGTATCAACCCCAGTTGGGGTTTTCCAAAGGCAGGAAGGGTCATTCCAACAGCTCAGACCCAAATTTGGCTTGTTTTAAGAACTGCTCCTCTCTGAGGCAATAAAGGGCTGGTCTGCATCGAGGTTTGCTCATCCCCTCCACTAACCCCCCCCACACGTTGTAGGGCTGACCACGGAGCAGGATCTGGGGCTCACGCACTCCCTCTGCCGGCTCCCTGCCAGCTCCCGACGGAGCTTTCGCCTCGGCTGAACTTCATCCCCCAAAACAGATCATGATTCACTGCACAAGGAAGGCAAAACTGCACACGAGCCAGCAAGCGAGCCCTCCACCACCAGGCTTTGAGACTTGGAAAGAGAGGATTTACCAAGAAAATGGGCAGATGCTTCTCCTGTTGGAGCGTACGCCGAGGATAAACAGCTTGTACAGATAAAAACAGCTGATGGGGTTTATTCAAACCTGTTGGTGATGATTCAACAGCAAGAACTCGGTAACAGCAGCAAACACAGCACAGCACATCCTGAAAGAGCTGTCACCTTCCTCCTTCACTGAGGTAGCACAGCAGGGCTGGAGCTCACGGGCACCACTTGAAAGCTGCAGGTCAGTTACCTGGAAAAGGGCTTTGGCCAAGGGCCTGTAGGGACAGGCCAAGGGGAATGGCTTGAACCTGCCCGAGGGGAGACTGAGCTGAGCTCTTAGGCAGAAGCTCTTCCCTGTGAGGGTGCTGAGGCGCTGGCACAGGGTGCCCAGAGAAGCTGTGGCTGCCCCATCCCTGGCAGTGCTCAAGGCCAGGTTGGACACAGGGGCTTGGAGCAAGCTGCTCCAGTGGAAGGGGTCCCTGCCCGTGGCAGGGGTTGGAGCTGGAGGAGCTTTAAGGTCCCTTCAACCCAAACCACTCTGGGGGTCTGTGATGACTGTGGGGGCAGCATAAATGACACAGCACTCCCTGCTTTTCCACAGACATCTCTTTCACCCACCAAAGCCACTCAAACTGGTTCATCTGTATACAGGTTTCAGGCAAATGAAGGCAAATTTATAGCTGAACCATGAGGAAAACACGTGCTGCTGACCTGAAACCCAGCCTGGGTCTGACTGCAGGAAAACTAAGCCTGAAAACACAAGTGTGAAACATCATTTCTCTACTTTCCATTTTCATACAGCCCAAAGCCCATTTCCACACCCAAACCACCCAGAAAACCTGCTCAGGCCAAAGAATTCCATGGAAACGTCTTTGGGAAGGGTTTGCTCGCAGGGACTAGGGGGTACCCAAACACATTGGCTGATTTCGCCAGGCTGCAGCAACGCTTTTCAGTGCGGCTGGGATGAATTTTGAGACAACCACATCTTTCCTTTGCACTGTATAACCCAGTGACTCCAAACAGCTGCTCCCAGCACAATTCCCACTGCAGTCCCAGAGGTGCCCACGTGCAGAGCAAACACTGCCACAGGAAAAAGCACCATGGCAAGTGTCAGAGTCCGACCCGGCACACGACTTCCTTGGCCAGGAAAGCCCTGGATCACATCCACCTCCTCAGCTCAGCCAGCAAAACAGGCAGCTCAGGAATGTCGTTTCCTACCAATGCATCGCCTGCGGGTGAGTCTCTGCTGCCTGCAGCCACCGGCCTTTTTCCTCCTGGGAGCTCCTCTGGTCTGCAGGGCTCTGAGCTTCACTGAGGGCACTCACAGTGTGTTTCCTCTCCCTTTCCTGTCCTGTGAAACTTAGGGAATTTGAGGATCATAGAATGAATCCCAGCCTGGTTTGTGTTGGAAGGGACCTTAAAGCTCCTCTAGCTCCAACACCTGCCACGGGCAGGGACCCCTTCCACTGGAGCAGCTTGCTCCAAGCCCCTGTGTCCAACCTGGCCTTGAGCACTGCCAGGGATGGGGCAGCCACAGCTTCTCTGGGCACCCTGTGCCAATGCCCTGAGGCTTTCATCCTTTTGTTGACTCAAGCATAAAGGGACAACAGGATCAGGAATTAGTGTGAGAGGGAAGCAAACTGCATGAGCTTTGCTTCCAAAACAACCCTGACAAAAGGCACCGAGAGACAAGACACACACATGGCTCCACACCACGTCCTTCAGCACTTCAAGAGACTTAAATAAGCAGTGTCAGTGCCCACACTGCAGCACTGGCCACAGAGACCAGGCAACATCCCGTTGCTTCACCCAGTGAGACAACCGGTCAAGATTAAGGCTTCCAACACTGCTGCAACATTCCAGTTTAATGTTTCACTGCAGGAACGGGGAATGATGTCTCATGCTCAGGCAAATCAAGAGAAGCAAACACCAGGTCAAGGTCAGGCAGCTGGTCGTGCCAAGTGCTCACATTGAAGCCTCTGGGTTCGCCCTGCGATGTGGTCTTTGGCTTAACACCTGCATGGGAAGGAGGAAGAGTGGGGAAGGCTTTCACTTTTGCAATGACCAAAGTTGCTCTGCAGCTGAATTCACACCCACAACGTTCCTCCATCCACTGAGAAATGCGAGTGTCGAGCAGTCACTGGAGAGATTTCATCACAAGGGAAGATGAGCTCAAGGCTACTTCCAGGCCAAAGAGAAGAAGGATGCAGTGGGAAAAGCCATGTCTTAGTGCAGACTCAGCAGCCAAGGTTCAGTTTAAATCAATACCCCAGTGTTCAGATGGTGCTGACTTGGCAGCAGCTGGTGCAATGGTCTGATTGTGGTGAGCAAGCAGGGCGCTGAGATATCTCACACCATCTCCACACAGACATCAGCAGTGTCTGAGCACAGCAAACAATGTTCTCCTCCTGATCTTAACTCCTTGCTGCTGGGCTGTGGCACGCACTGGGTGTGTAACGCACTAACATGGGTTTTCATGATGTCCATTCACCTCAGATCTGCATTCCACCTTCAAACTAGTCTGTGTAATTCCTAGTAGGAAGGCTTTGATGAAAGCTACCAGCTCTGGAGTTAACCATCTAGCAAGTATTGCCCAGGAGCAAGGCTGGATCACCCCACAGAGAACTGAAGGGCAGAGCTGTTTAAACAGCAATTGCGACAATACAGAAAGTATTTTCTCTCTCTCTCAATGGTGGGAAAAAAAGCAGTTTCCATGCATAGATCCACACCCAGACAGAAACCCCTCTGGCCACAGCGCACCCACCTGCCTGACACAGCTTCCGACACCTTCACACACGGCACAAGCACAGCATGGGTGTCCCGGTGCCGGGCTCGCGGTGATTAACCCCATTTCATAGGTACAGAAGCACCAAGAAGCTGAGGTCAAACAAGTCCTGGGCAGCACTGGGACTACAATAGAGCATTCCAGCTCCCTGACCTGTGCTGAAGAAATGGGGCCACCTCCTCCCCCCAGGTCAGATGAACCAAGAGCTGCGGGTTTGAGCTGGAACCAGAGAGGCTGATCAAAGAGAAAGAGGTGATGGGGAAACCAGGAAGATTTCTGAAAAGCAGGCACAGATTTAAGCGCTCGCCTTGACAGCCGTGAAGAGAGCTCACGCAGAGCATGCCCAACCCATCACTGGGGCTTGTTAGCAGAACATACCAACTAGGGAGGGCCAGCACCCCTCAGTCTCTGCGATCCGAGACTGCGTACGTACCCCTTTGTCACACTGGATGGAGAGAAGAGCGGTGCCTCAGGCTCTGCAAGCACGAGATGTCAGCGAAAGGCATCACCAGAGCCTGGTTAAGAGGCAGACACGGGTCTGGCTGAGGCAGCACGGTCTCCTCAGCACCCAAACCCCATCGGAGCCACTGGCAGTCTCCTGCAGTCCCTGTCAGGGCAGTGCTGGCAGGAGCAGAGGATTCCTTTAAGACGTTAGGGAGGTAAAGCAGATGGGGAGGGAAGGAGAAATACTTTCCTCTTCGGTGATACGAGCTTGCAAAACAGCCTGCAGGGTGGTGGCAACTGCAACCCTGTTATTACAGAACAGGGAAGACTGCTCTGTGTCCCCTCGGAGGCTTCAAGGGACACGGATATAGGGATAAAGCCCCAGGGAAGAGCCACGCACTTGGTGTGAGGGGCTACAAACAGCTTCAACAACCCCACTAAGCACAGACCTTCAAGCAACTGAGCCCCCCCCCAGGGAAACACAACCCAGCAATTCCGTGCAAAACACATTTTCTGAGCCACCCAACAGGCTGGAGGAGGATTTGCTGCAATTTCCACACAGGCTGGGAATTGGCTTCTCTTTTTATAGGCTTTTCTTTTATTCCCTAGGTAATGATAAAGGTGATGTTCTGAGGAGCAAAAGCACTGCCAGTCAGGGATGCATCACCATGGGGAAAGCAGTTCTTTCTGTCTTACATGTCATATCTCATGTTTAGCTCTTTAGGGAGGCTTCAAACTACCAGATACTCAATACTAAGAAAGAGAAGACCCCCAAAATATAAGGCAAACCCACATCATGCTCATAAGCAAATAAAAAATAAGGGAAATTGAGAGCACTTCTGCCACTCAAGGGCACCCCTTTCGAACTGCTAACCGCAGCCTGGCCTCACACCGAGCACGCCATCGTCACACAGCATAAAACTCCAGCATATCACAGCGTCCAAAAGCCAGGTTCAGAGCAGGCTGAAGCATCCCCCATGTCCCTGCCTGCAGAACAGGTCACCACTGCGCTGAACACTGGAGGTCCAGGAGGTTTGGTGGGGTCGTGATGGGGAAAGAAAACAGCTGCCTAAAAACAAATGCAGGAAGAGAACATGTTCCACAGGGCAGAGGGAAGGTGGTGGCTCCCGAGCTCAATAACTGCAGGATGGATGTGACAACAATGGCACAAAGGAGCTGCTTTTGGGTCTCTTAAGGTGTTTTGGGCAAGTGCCTTCACGCAGTGGCAGGAGGAGCCGATGTGCAGCTGACAGCAGTGACAAGAAAGATTCACTGGAAGTGCTCGACTTGTGCAGAGCTGTGCTTTCAGGACAGGCTCAGCACCCTGCACACACTCTGCCTCTTCCCTGGAAGCTCACCATGAAGATAACAGCACCAGAGGGGGTTGGGATCACAAAATATGGGGTTTAAGGTTAACATGTATTTTGGGTAATGATCTTCAGCATTCAGCAACAGCCCCTTGGTCTTACCCCTGACCCGAGGCAGCAGGACACCTCCTAACACCATCCCTTCCAACCAACTCAAATCAAAGCATCTCTGCACAAAACACAACTTGCTCTGGAGACCTGGGGGACCCTTAAATGCATCTCGAAGCCCTGATTGGGGCTGTCACTACTGATCTGAGGCTGGACAAGGCTGGCAGTGAAGGGAGCATCCCCACACCTCACCAATATGAACCTCCTGAGAAGCCCCAGAGCAATTCAAGCAGCTCTGCCACCTCACCTTCAGCGGCCCACACTGCTACAACACATGCACAAGCACAGCACGAAATAAGACAGACAAGCGTTTCAAAAGGAGTCTGAAACACAGAACAGATAGAGCACATGAATTGCAAATGTTGCCTGGACTATACTAGATAGGGAGAAAATGAACATTTCAAGCCACAGATATTTCAATAGGTGTTCAGCAGGCAAAGACAAATACCACAGAACTGGGGAAACAAATAAGAGACCACAGCATGGTCCAGTGTGGATGCAGCAAAGCTCTAGGAGAACATCTGCAGCTCCTGAAAGCAACTCCTGAAGACAGGAGCCCTGTTTGCTGCACATTGCCCAACACAAGGCACAGGGTTCCATTCGGATGCGTCACCCTGCTCTCCTTTAATCTAAGACACAAGCAAGTTGAAAAGGGATTTTGACCTGAATATCTACTCTACATCAAAAGCTGCATTAGCTGTTAATGGCAGCACAACCCAGATACCTCGATGCAGCTCCCGGGGATGTCACCAGCTGCAGATGGTCCCACTCAGGTCAGAAAACACAATCAAAAGGAGCTCCAACCTGGAGAAGCACCCATTGAGCACGTTATCAGGGCCACTTGTCCTCTTTTCACAGGGTTTTCTCCAGATATGGACCAGATCCAAGCCTCTCTTTGCCTCTGACACCTTTCAGAAGCCCTCTCAGACATCCCCATGCGATGCTGCAGTTCAAAGCCAAGGGCTTGAAGCTTATTTACATCCAACCTTAAGGACAATTAGTGAGGGCAAAGCCTGGCTCAGTGTTTCCCAACAAAGCTTGCCATGCCTAAATACACAGGGAAAAAGAACTTCCCTCCGAGGCGCAGCTCTATTTACACAGAAAGTGGGAAGCCTTTTCCAGCAGCCCTCACTCATATCCTGTGGAAGCGGCTGGAATGGGCAGCGGGCGAAGCTGCCAAACCCCAAGGCTGCTTTGAAGCCCTGCAGAGACCTTTACAAACCAGTTGTGTGCTGGGAACACAGGGAGAAAGGACGATCCCCATTGTTCCAGCGCTGGTGTCGCTGCTCCGGAGGGAACTCGAATCACGACTGGGAATCACACACAGTGCTTGGACAGTCGGCGAGCGGAGCAGTCAAATCCTGTCAAACCCAAGAGCTTCACTTCCCAATGTGGAAAAAATGCTGCTTGGGTGGAGTCGGCCATCAGTGAGAACAGCAGGTAACACAGCAGGAAAAACATGCACAAACATCTTCACTATGTGAAAACAAGCACATCCAGTGCTCTGTCTCTGCGAGGAGCAGGCAGGTACAAAAGACACTGCGAGGATTGGGTGCAGGAACTACTCTCGTTGCTCGCCCAAATCCTGCCCAGGATCCTGCTCTCTCCTCTCCCGCTTCTGACAGCAGGGAAAGACCAAACACGGGTAAACCCAGGGACACAACCTTAGGAGAAGCCAGCGGCACCGAGCTTTTCTGCGGCGCAAGTGTAAGGAAAAAGGAAGGGGAGACGGGAACACGCAGGGCTACGGAAATGTGGGAATAACAGTGAGTCCCTTAACTCTTGACTCAACCATCCAGCCCCGAGACTGGGCTCTTCAGCAGGGCCAAGCCCAGGCTGCAGCTGCTGCGCTGTGATAACCAAACACTGCATCAGCACCACGGACCTGGGGCTCCACGAGGCAGCGGCTGGATGCAGGCATCCTGCCACCAGGCTCGGGATGGAAGCTCCCGTGGGACGGATCGCAAGGCACGCTCCTTTCAGGACAGGGGAGGACTCCCCGCTGCCGAGCTGCGGCATGAGCCAGGCTCCCCAGTGAGAGCTAAACCCCGTTTGAACCCCAGCACCACCCCTGGTGCTCCATCGGGTTATCCACACACCGACACAGCCCCCACGTACCGACCCGCCCCACCACACCGCAGCCCAGCACTTCAGTCCCGTTCTCTTTTGTTCTTCCCCCCCCCCGCCATGAATGAGACTTTAGGTTATCAAGAGCACGATTCCAAGGCTCGCAACAAACACCCCGCTCCATTTGGAAACCCAAACGGGCTCCAAAGGAGAGGAGAGGGCTGCACAGCATGAGCTAATCCTGCCGAGCCCCTGCAGTGCCTTGCCCAGCCCAGCCCCGTCGTGACAAGGGAACCACCACCAAACGAAGCCGTTCTCTCATCACCCACCACACATCAGCACGGGAGACAATGGCGAGGAAGGACCCCAGCGCCGCCGCGCTGGTAAACCCCAGCCCCACCGCTTCCACACAAGGCTTCGAGGACCGAGACAAGCGCAGGGCGAGCCGCACACCCGGCACGACCGCGAGATGTGGCTCCGCAGGGAGTTAATGGGGAACAAGCAGAGGCTGAGCCTCACCTTTGTCTTTAGACACGGAGGAGCCGCCTGTGAGGCTGGGGGCACCCCGGCCCCCCCAGCCCGCAGCTCCAACGCTGGTTTTGGGGGGAAATCCGGGTTTTTTAGAGAAAGCGCAGGTTTTACCCATCCCCAGCAGTAACAAGACCCGAGGCTGCGTTCCCCTCTCCCGCCGGGCAGGGAACGGGCTCCCCCCCTCCAATGGGGCGAGCAGCCCTCGGGGGCCCGGCGCAGCACCCCCTAACCCGGGGGAACAGGGGCTCGGCCCCATCGCCGCGGCCCCCTCCGGGCGAGGCCTGCCCCACCGCCGCCGCCGCCCCCCGCGGGGAAGGGTCGGTACCCGCCCCACGGAGCCCGCCGCTCACCTGCCGCCGCCCGCCGCAGCCAGGCCGGGCCCTCAGGGCTGCCGGCACCGGGTCCGCCGCGTCGCCCGGGTGACGGCTCGAACCGGCGCCGCCATCTTCTTCTCCCTCCCCTCCCTCCGCTCCGCCGCCAACCGCCGCTCCAGAGCGCAGCGCGCAGGCGCCTTCGCCTCACGTCATGACGCACGGGCGGGCGCCATGATGGGAAGGTCAGACCGAGCCCGCCCGCCTCCGTGTGGCGGAGGAGGACGCCATGTTGGGGAGGTCCCGTCATTGTGGGGGGGGCGCGGGCGCCATGTTGGGGAGGTCGCGCTGAGGCGAAGGCGCCATGTTAGGGAGGTCGCTCTGTGGAGAAGGCGGTGCGGCGGCTCCTGCTCCTCCCCGGCTTTCCGGGCTCCCTCGGCGGCCACTGCTCGCGGAGGCACAGCCGGGTCCCCGGGGCCGTGCCCCAGCCGTTAGGAAGCGGCCGTGTGGGGCTGGGTGTGATGGAAGCTGCGGTGTGGAGGCCGAGGGGGAAAGCAGCAGCAGCAGCGAGGGAAGCGGCTTTGCTCTGTGTTACCTGAGGGATGCGGAGGTGAGGGTTGTGTCTCATTGCCCCATTAAAGCCGCCTAAAAAGTCAATGAATCAATCAATAAACCCTACCAAAAAAAAAAAATCAATACATCAATAAAACCTAAAAAAAAATCGATAAATCAATAAATAAATCAACCAATAAACCCCCCAAATAATCAATAAATCTAACAAGAAACCCTAAAAGAGTCAATAAACCCTAAAACCTCAATAAATCAACCAATAAACCCCAAACAATAATAATAAACAGTAAAAATCAATAAATCAATAAAGCATAAATCAATAATCGATAAATCAATCAGGAAACCCAAAACCTCGATAAATCAATCAATAAATCAACCAATAAACCCCAAACAATAATAAATCAATAAATCCTAAAAAAAATCAATAAAACCTAAAAAATCGACAATCAAGAAATCAATCAATAAACCCCAAACCTCAATAAATCAATAAATCTATTAACCCTAAAAATATTAATAAATCAATAAATCAACCAATAAACCTAAACGATAATAATCAATAAACTGTAAAAAAAATAAATAAAACATAAATCAATAGTCGATAAATCCATCAGTAAACCCCAAACCTCGATAATCAATAAATCAACCAATTAACCCTAATAAATCAGTAAATAAACCAATAAATCCTAAACAATAATAAGCAATAAACCCTAAAAAAGCAATATTCAATAAATCAACGAACCCTAAAAATCAATGATAGATTAGTAAACAGAATCCCAGAATCCCAAGGGTTGGAAGGGACCTCAAAAGATCATCTAGTCCAACCCCCCACAAGAGCAGGGTAACCTACAGTACATCACACAGGAACTTGTCCAGGCGGGCCTTGAATATCTCCAGTGTAGGAGACTCCACAACCCCCCTGGGCAACCTGTTCCAGTGCTCTGTCACTCTTACAGTAAAGAAGTTCTTCCTGATGTTAACGTGGAACTTCCTATGTTCCAGTTTACACCCATTGCCCCTTGTCCTATCACTGGATATCACTGAAAAAAGCCTAGCTCCATCATCCTGACACCTACCCTTCACATATTTGTAAACATTGATGAGGTCACCCCTCAGTCTCTCTTCTCCAAGCTAAAGAGACCCAGCTCCCTCAGCCTCTCCTCATAAGGGAGATGTTCCACTCCCTTCATCATCTTTGTGGCTCTGCGCTGGACTCCTTCAAGCAATTCCCTGTCCTTCTTGAACAGAGGGGCCCAGAACTGGACGCAATATTCCAGATGCGGCCTCACCAAGGCTGAGTAGAGGGGGAGGAGAACCTCTCTTGACCTACTAACCACACCCTTTCTAATGCACCCTAAGATGCCATTTGCCTTCTTGGCCACAAGAGCACATTGCTGGCTCATGGTCATCCTCCTATCCACCAGGACCCCCAGGTCCCTTTCCCCTTCACTACTTTCCAGCAGGTCACCCCCCAACCTGTACTGGTACATGGGGTTGCTCTTCCCCAGATGCAAGACTCTACACTTGCCCTTGTTGAATTCCATCAAGTTTCTCCCCGCCCAACTCTCCAGCCTGTCCAGGTCTCGCTGAATGGCAGCACAGTCCTCTGGTGTGTCAGCCACTCCTCCCAGTTTTGTGTCATCAGCAAACTTGCTGAGGGTGCACTCAGTTCCCTCATCCAGGTCATTGATGAAAATATTAAACAGCACCGGTCCCAGCACCGACCCCTGAGGAACTCCACTAGTCACAGACCTCCAGCTAGATTCTGCGCCATTGACCACAACTCTCTGCCTTCTTCCTTTCAACCAGTTCTCGATCCACCTCACTACTTGATCGTCAAGCCCACACTTCCTTAGCTTATCTATGAGGATGCTGTGAGAGACAGTATCAAATGCCTTACTGAAATCAAGAAAAACCACATCTACCGCTCTACCATCATCCCTCCACCTAGTCACTTCCTCATAGAAGGCTATAAGGTTGGTCAAACATGACTTCCCCCTCATAAAACCATGTTGGCTGTTCTTAATGACCCCCTCATCCTTGAGGGAAGCTTTGTCAGGACAAATCCTGCGTGTCCCCATGGATCTGAGCTGTGCTGGGAGCGTTCCTCGGCCTGGCTTCCATAGGGAAGCTTTGCCCATCCACAGGCAGCCGATGCTGTGTCCTGGTGAGGAGGGATGCAGGAGCTGGTGGAAAACCAAGGTGAAGCGAGCAGGGTTGCTCTGCAGCCGGATCCACCCCACAGCGCTCCTGCATCCAGTGGGAAACGTCCATCCCGAGCAGCCTGATCCCATCCCGAGTGGAGCCGAGCTCAAGGGCACTTCCAAGGCAAAGAGAAGAAGGAAGCACCGGGAAAGCCGTGCCTTGTGCAGGCTCGGGGGCCAGGGCCGGACACTTGTCAATGCAGCCGTTAAATGTTAAAGAGCCCATAAAGATCCCTTGGGTCACCGCGCACTGAAAGCAGCCAGGACATGAACACCCATCAGTGCAACTGCAGCGTTTGGGGGCAAAAGGAAGGATTTTGGGGCAGGTTCTGCAGTGCGTGTCTAAAAAGTGAATTTATTGATGGATTTATTGAGGTTTTGGGGTTTATTGCTTGATTTATTGATTTTTGGGGGGTTTATTAATTTTTGTTTTTGGTTTATTGCTTGAGTCGTTGATTTTGGGGGGTTTATTGGTTGATTTCTTGATTTTGGGGGGGTTATTGATTGATTTATTGATTTTTTAGGGTTTATTCATTGATTTATTGGGTTTTTAGGCTGCTGGAATGGGGCAGTGAGACACAACCCTCACCCCGGAGACACTCAAGAAGTGAACGCGGTTGTGTCTGTTGTGGCAAGAAACAAGAGCAAATGAATAAATGATGTTTTATTTTGGGTCTGGAGGTTCAGACTGAGCACTGAGGAGTAGCTGAGGTGCTAATGGCGCAGAGGTGGGAGGGACAGACGGGTTGTGTGACCGGATGAGAATGGCTAAATGAAGGGAAACCACCCCAAAACCTCCTGTGCTCCCACACTGCCTCCGGTCCTCCCGCCCGCCAGGGGGCGCGGGCGCGCCGCCTCTTCTCCTGCCACCAGCCCCCCCCCCGGCTCGGCCGCACGTGCTCTCCCGCAGCGGCTCCCAGCGCACGCGCCGCCCGCCTCACCTCTCCCCGGGCCGCTCGCGGCGGGGCGCGCATGCGCGGTGCGCGGCTGGCGGCGGCGGAGGGCAATTAAAATGGAAGATGAGGAGGTCGCCGAGAGCTGGGAGGAGGCGGCCGACAGCGGGGTGAGCCCGGCGGGGGGCCGGCACCGGGCACCGGGCAGCGGGCACCGGGCACCGGGGCGCGGCGGAGGGCAGCGGGAGGGACCGGCGGCCGGCGGGGCGCGGTCAGCGGGCCCCGAGCGCCTGCTAGGCCTCTTAAAGGGACCGCGGCCTCGCTCGGTGAGGGGCCGTTGTACCCGGCCTCAGCGCCTCCCGCTCGCCTCTTCTCCATGCCCCGGTGCTGTGGGAGCCGCTCCCCGTCCCTGCGGCTGCCCGCGGTGCCCAGGCACAGTTCCGTGTTCTCCGGCCGTGGGGGGCTGCGGGCAGGGCGGCAGCGGCCGGGCCGGGCCAAAGCTGCGGGCGCTGGGAGCGTGTGTGGGTGCTGGGGGGCACGGCAGGATCAGCCGGGTTAAGCCCCGCAGGGTGGGCTGCGTGTGCCGGGGGGGGGTCACAGCAGAAGCCCTTTTCCCCCCTTAGCTCCGTGTTAACGTGCTGCTCCGCTAGGACAAACCGTGGCTCGTAGCTGAGGCTCTCTTGCTGTTAATAGCTCCAGAGCTGAGCTGCTCCTGGCTGAGAGGCTCTGAAGCGTGAAATAAAGCTTTAGCAGGGGGGCGGGTTGGGGTCTGTGCGGGGCTCACACCGAGGGGGAGCAAACCCTTTACCAGGCACGCTCCTGCCTCAACGCGTTCATTACCAACCGGAGGGCAAAAGGACTTTGTGACAATGACCTGGGGAAAAGGCTGAGGCTGCTCCGGGGATTGGGTTACGTCTGCCCAGCGAGAGGGTGGCAAAACAGAGCCTGTAACACAACCCGGGCCCGAGCCCAGCGCTCGCCCCGTGCCAGGGCCTGCGGAGCCTTGTGCTGGCTGGTGCGGTTCGGTCGCTCCATGAAGGGGCATAACTCGTGTCCCCGGCGACGCTGATAGCTGCGGCCTTGAGTAATGGTTTAAAATTGTAGGGCTGCTCAGATCCCGGGCAGCGGTTGTCCGTCCTCGCTGTCCTTTCCAGCCTGCGCCTTGTAGGTGTGCTTCTAAAGCCCTTAGAAGGAAGAAGCCATTCTCACCCCCGTTTCCAGTCCAAACTCGGGGGGGGTTTGTCTTCATCCAGCTCTCCTGAGGAGCTGCTGCTGCTCTTGCAGCTGCTTTGGCAGTTGTCAGGGCTTGGGGTGCCTGCAGAAGCAAAGGTGTCTGCGGCAGGAGCTCCTCTTGTGTAAGGCAAGGGCCAGGAGCTGCCTCCTGGCATCTGTTGTGATTTAGAAAGGTCATTTCCAAGCCCTGCCTGGCAGGAAGGAGCCCCTCTGCTGCTGCTGGTGGCTGCAGGAAGCACGGTGGGATGGAGCAGGAGAGCGCAGCCTCTGCCTGACCAAGGGCTTTCATGGTCTCGATGGACATGGATGCAGTTGGGCTGTGCTGCTGCAGAATCAGAGCTACCAGAGGTGGAGAGCAGAGGGCAGGAAGAGGCTGTGCTGCAGAGCAGCAGCGCGACTGATTCACCTGTTGGCTGGTCTCTGTGCCCGAGCTCTGCTGCTGTTGTGGGCCTGGAGCCGGGGACCTGGCCGAGTGAGATGGGCCTCATGGTGGAGGTGAAAAAGGATGCACAGGGAAGAGGTGAGGTGGCCAGGTCCTGTCAGCACAGGGTACCTACATCTGCAGACAGGCTGAGAACACTGGGGCTGTTCGGCGTGGAGAAGAGAAGCTGCGTGGAGACCTCAGAGCAGCTTCCAGTGTCTGAAGGGGGCTGCAGGGATGCTGCAGAGGGACTCTGCATCAGGGACTGTAGCGATAGGACAAGGGGTGATGGGTTCAAACTGGAACAGGGCAAGTTCAGGTTGGAGACAAGGCAGAAGCTCTTCCCTGTGAGGGTGCTGAGGCGCTGGCACAGGGTGCCCAGAGAAGCTGTGGCTGCCCCATCCCTGGCAGTGCTCAAGGCCAGGTTGGACACAGGGGCTTGGAGCAAGCTGCTCCAGTGGAAGGGGTCCCTGCCCGTGGCAGGGGCTGGAGCTGGATGGGCTTTGAGGTCCCTTCCAACCCAAACCAGGCTGGGGTTCTGTGATTTTATTCTTCTGCTTTTATCTCACTTGCTGTGGATTGGAGGCGGCACAAGGCAGATCCCAAAAAGGCACAAGCCAGCAGCAGCCAGTGCTCAAAAGGAATATGCAATAAAACATAAGTCACACATCAAGGAGCAGCTTTAAACACAGACTCTGCTCCTCGTACCTCAAACACTTGAGGACCTCAGTCGCTATCATTTATGTTAGACCCTTCAGCACACCTCTGAGGGAGCAGCAGAGGTGTAGCAGATCCCTGATGGGCTTTGGGATTTGTTGCTTGCTTCTCACTGTGTAACTTGTTAATATTCCACCCAGATGGGTTCCTTAGGACAAAGACCACATCCCATGTTAGTGCTGGTCCTGTCCCGGGTGTTAGGCTGTGAACTTGTGCACAAGGCCTTCAAGAAGGTGGTTCCAGCCTGCCCAGAGGTGCTGCGGTCTCTCGCTTGCAGTTCACCTCCCATCTCTCTTACAGATCTACCTTCCAACAGAGGCAGCACTAAAATCTCTAAGTTAAGGGGAAACCCCCCAAGAAACCCGTTGCAGACCTTCTGCCCTGGTTTGGTCAGTCAGGTAGCAGCAAAGCAGCAACTCGAGCATGTCTGCTGCTCTTGAGGTTGCCTTTTTGGGTCTTCACGTCTTCAATGTGGTTTCTGTTTGTGTTTTACCCCCCTGTGTCACCGGAGTTCCCCAGTGCTTGCCAGAGAAAGGAGCAGCTCTTTGGGTACGTGCCACCCCCTGAGCAGCCACGTGCAGCAGAGCTCCGGGGGACCTCCCCATCTGTGTTACCCCATTGCTGCCTCATTGCACCTTGAAAACGCCTGTGGAATGGGGCGGTTTTGCTGCTCTGTGAATTCCGGGTGGAAAACAGGGTGGAAATAACAACTGAAGTGTCTCAATGAGGAGTCTGGGTTAGTAAAACCTTGGATGACTTCATACAGGGCTTTTGTGTGGCCTGGCTGGCTCTAGGGAAGAGGGCATCACGGATGAGGAAGGGCTATTTGGGACACCTCAGTCTATTTACCTGCCTAAACCTAATAATTAAGCATCAGGTGGGAAGCTGAGCTCCAAAACTGGGCTGGAAGCCCCATGTCCTGGGTCACAGGTAACCCTCAGGCTTGAACTGGTGCCCTTCAAGCCATGCAGGGATTGCTTATTCCTTTGTTAAGGAGAATTTGTATCACTGTCATCTGAATTAGGAACTTCTGTTTTCTCTGCACAGATTCTGAGTTGAAATCAGTCTGGCCACCCAAAATGGGTTAAAAAACTGTAAAACCTGATCCTCTTGGGTGTCTTTTCTCCACCTCCATTTGCTGCTGATGGACAGTTTACAGGGCAGTTTGTCCCCAGCTGCTGCATCCAACCTTCCTACTGGCCCTTTGCACCCATCCCATCGCAGTCCAGAATCAAAGTCCCTTGCTCAGGCTGCTCCTCGCTTCACTGGTCACCACCAGCACGAGAGGCTCACCCTGATGCTCTGCAGCCCAGCCGCCCGGGGAGGATGGGAGCAGCGCAATGTGTGTCACTGACCTTTGTCCCTCCTGTGTGGGGACAGGGGTTGTCGCCTGCTTGTGTCGTGGCACTCGCTGAGGACCCAAGGTGGGGAAGAAAACCTCCTTGTTGTCACCTCTGAAGCGGTCAGAGGGCCTGGATTTGAGCCTGCGGCAAAGGCAGAGCGTTCCCTGCTTGTAAGGGTTTTAGCTTTGAGCTGCTAAATGGAATTGAAGCACAGAGAAGTGAAAGGGAAATGTTTGCGTGTGCAGTGCTGTGACTCCAGTCCAGCTCGTGCCACCAGAGGAGGAACTGATGGGGTTTTGGTTTGCAGGAGCTGCACCCGGGAGGATCGCTGCTGGGTTTTGATGTCAGGGCTGGGAGGATCACAGAACCCCAGCCTGGTTTGGGGTTGAAGGGACCCTAAAGCTCCTCCAGCTCCAACCCCTGCCACGGGCAGGGACCCCTTCCACTGGAGCAGCTTGCTCCAAGCCCCTGTGTCCAACCTGGCCTTGAGCACTGCCAGGGATGGGGCAGCCACAGCTTCTCTGGGCACCCTGTGCCAGCGCCTCAGCACCCTCACAGGGAAGAGCTTCTGCCTAAGAGCTCAGCTCAGTCTCCCCTCGGGCAGGTTCAAGCCATTCCCCTTGGCCTGTCCCTACAGGCCCTTGTCCCAAGCCCCTCTCCAGCTTTCCTGCAGCCCCTTTAGGATGGGTTTTGCTTCACGGCCCAAAGTGCTATTTGTAAAGCCTTTGCTGACTGTTCCCTTTAGGTGTTTACAGTGTCACCAGAGCCTTAAAGCTGGGAAAGGAAAGGTTCTGTTCCTGCTGCTCAGGGTTGCTGGGGCAAAGGAGGTTTGTTTGGTAGGAGAAAATGATGCTTGCAGGTCGGGAATGGCTTTGGCGATGTTGCCGCAAGTCCTGCCCATGTCCCTCAGACCATGGAGCAGCTGGATGTGACCCTGTGCGGGGACATGGGTGCAGAAGGCACAGGTGATCTTCAGGATTAAGGGATGTTCCAGGCCCTTGGCAGAGGGCTTTTGCTAGGTCTTAATCTCTGTTTTGCTTCTAGGTTGATAAAGGATGTCAGTCAATTCCCACTCTGCAGCCGAGAAGCGTGTGTCCCAAGTGCTTCCCCCCTCCTGTAGCGTGTCCGTGCTGGGAATACCGTGTGGCGCCCGCCAGGCTTGTTCCCAAAAATACTCCCGTGTCTTGTTTCCCAGTATCCCGCTGCCAGGAGCGTTATCTACCTATGGCAGACGTAAACGCCAGCGCAGCGGAGAAGCATCTGAGGCTCTCTCAGGCACCATCCGCTGCCAGGGTTTAACATAAGCCGAGTAACACGGGGAATTCATTAATGGAGCAGTTTTGATTCCCAGGATAGCCTCAGGAATTGCAATGTTCCTGTAATTAATAGAAGATTAATTTATCTTCAGAGCAAAGAAGTAGGTACCTAATGAGGAGTCAGCTTGGAGGTGGCGGAGGATTATGTGTTCCTGCTCAGGCTCGATGGTGCTTTTGGTGAGTCTGCTGCTGTGAGGGGTTAGGAATCAGGAGCAGCTTTGGTAACCTCAGCTCCGAAAGCCTGATTCTTGTCTAAAGACAAGAATATGAGCAGCCAGGCCTCGAAGTTCAGCTCCTGTCCTTTAGAAGATGCCGGAGGAGCTGGTGGTGCTCTGGTCCAGACAAGGCTTTGGTTCGGTTGGTGAAGGAGGATGCAGCTCCAGCCTCAGTTCCCTCTTTCTGGGTTTGGTGTTACACATCACTTGGGTGAGGAAGGGTGGAGGGCTGTGCTCAGGGGGAATGTCCAGTAAGTACATCCCAGGCTGTCGGTAATGCTTTTCTGGAGCTGTGTGTGTGACAAGTTATCGCCTATCTAGGAGAGCTTCCTGTATCCATGACTGTCCTGGTGGCTGTCTCCTGGATTCCTGCAGTCACCTTATTTGGGAGGTGGAGAGGAATTGTCCTCCCGGCAGAAGGGGTTGATGTAAAGCCCAAACCTCTGCTTCCCTTCGGACATTCAGTCCTGGTTACTCACTGAACTGGAAATAAACCCCAGCACTATGCTGTTATCCCTTCCCCTGGTCCACCAGAGCTGGATTTGCATCTCTTCAGAGTCCTTGCTGGCAGGGATGGGAAGGATAATTCCATAGACATACCTAATGCCTTACAGTTACTCCAACAAAGTTCTTCCAGCCACGTTAGGGCTGACTCCAGCCTCTCCCTGTGCTTTGCAGTACTCTGGAAAACTGGGTTTCTTTGGGAATGTGCCTAAACCCGACGTGATCCATGGGGACACCCCTCCTGAGGGGCACATTTCAGGGGTGTCGGGGGCAGCATTGGTCTCCAAGTACCCATAACATCACTGAGCTATGCTCTGTGTTGGTGGGGTTCTTACTTGGGATGGGTCTGAGCAGCAGGTTTGTGTGTTGGTGTCTGTCCAACGGCCTTCCAGAGGTATTCTGTCAACCTTTTTAGGCGTTGCTGTTCGTCTCGGGGTTAAAGGCTTGGAAGGATGGCTGGGATGGGGCTGGAGTCGTTTCCATGATGTCCTCACTTACAAATGCAGCTTAAATGTCAAAGAACAGTGTCTTCTTCGTGCTCTGTGTGTGCGTTTGGGTCCTTTTTAGTCCCCAGACATAATAGCCCTAAAAATAGTTTGCTGAGATTCTTTGCTAATCCTTGGGGCGGGTGGTTTGAACCGGGGGGTGGGAAGTATAGAAATAAGGGGGCGTTGGGTATAGAAAGAAGTTGATTTGGGAAATAAAAGCCAGGAGAGCTTCCTAAGGAGATCATGCCTGGCTTTGGGATCTGGGAATGTGCAGTGTGATGCCCTGGGGTGCCAGCTCTGCTGGCCTCTCCTCTGGCCTCGTGCCTTTGGGTTGTTGTAGTGCTCCTGGCATTCACCCTGCACGTCAGGGCCTAATTTTATCTCATTACCACCCAGCTTGGTGGCAGCGTGACACAGCAGTGGAGAGGGGATGACATCAGCAGGCAAACACATGCCCATGGAGCAGCGGCAAGGAATTTCGGGGTGCTTTTTCATTAGGAATGAGCCACGTCAAGGTGGTTCTGCTGCTGGGCTTCCTGCAGCGGGATCCATGCGTGAGGCTTGCTCTGGCAGCGTGATGCAGGGCTGCATCTGGGATGCTCTCCACATCCAAACACCTCCACTTCAGACACAGTCGTGTTCAACACCCAGAGCTTGACTCTTGCTGGGGGAAAACGGGGTCAAGCCCTGCACGTCAGAGAGCACAACATTGAACACATCAGGAGGTGCACGTGAGGAGGGAGCTGCTGTTATCACACCAGCCTTTGCACGCAAAGGGAGGCTCTTTGTACCCAATGGAGGCAGCTGGAATCCTCTCAGCAGCGCAGCATCGTGTGAGGCTAACGTGGCTGGGGTGAAGGGCCACGTGTGTCTGGGGGAGATGGCTGGTTTAGGCTGTTCTGCCAGGATCTTTCCGTGTGGAGGAGGCAGAGCACATCATGGCTCTGAGCTGATGTTGGAACTTGGAGGATGGTTTAGCTGCTCTTTACTTTGCTCTAAGGTGAGGAGCCGGCGTGTGGTGGCTGGTGAACAGCACTTGGTGACCACTGACAACTGTGGAGGGATGTGGAGACCTCAGAGCAGCTTCCAGTGTCTGAAGGGGGCTGCAAGGATGCTGGGGATGGACTCTTCATCAGGGACTGGAGTGATGGGACAAGGGGTGATGGGTTCAGACTGGAACAGGGGAAGTTCAGGTTGGAGATAAGGCAGAAGCTCTTCCCTGTGAGGGTGCTGAGGCGCTGGCACAGGGTGCCCAGAGAAGCTGTGGCTGCCCCATCCCTGGCAGTGCTCAAGGCCAGGTTGGACACAGGGGCTTGGAGCAAGCTGCTCCAGTGGAAGGGGTCCCTGCGCGTGGCAGGGGTTGGAGCTGGATGAGCTTTCAGGTCCCTTCAACCCAAACCAGGCTGGGGTTCTGTGGTGAGAGACCACATACCGAGGGTTTTGCCAGCAGTTACCGGCACAGGACTCAAACAGACGCGGACGGGAATTGTTTCGGGGAGCAACGTGTCCCAAACACAGGTTTTCCTTGGGGTACGTTTGTGTGTGTTAAAGCAGAGGACTCTGTTTCTGGCAGGGGAAGCTGCAGGCTCTGGCGTCACAGGACGTCTGTGTGTGTGTGTGAGGGTGTGCAGAGCTGCTCAGCCCTGTGTCAGGCCCATTAACCAGGTGTTTGTCACCCGCTCAGGTCGATCCAAGGCTGTGCAATTACAGGATCTCATAGCCCAGCACATGGACCACGACTCGAGCCCCAGGGCTGACCCGCAGAGCCACCAGGAATGTGGGGATGCGGCGTTCCTCAAACCCAGCTCCTGTGCCAGGGGGGAGAGCGCAGACAGAGCCTTGTCTGTGCCCCGTGGGCCTCACCGTGGGCTGCTGAGCTTGTCTGGTGTGCTGCAGCACCGTGACTCTTGAAGGTGCTTTCCCCACCTTGTGTCATCTTCCTGTCATCCCTCTCCTCTGCTTGAAGGCTTTAATGAGGGATGTTTAAGGATGTTCCTTCCAGTTCACTGCTTCCAGGTGCCCCAGAGAGGTGTGCTGAGCCGTTTGAGTTGGAAACAGTGCTTTAAACACTCTTCTCCAGCAGGATGCGGCCTCTCCTGGTGTGGGCACATGGGAAACCCCTTCCCCTTAGTTTGACTGTCACTGTTTGCCAGCAGCCGCTCCATCCTTGCTGGGATAACCATTTCCCTGCTGGCTGATCCTTGGTCTTTGCAGGTGGGAAGCGGCTGGTGCACATTTCATTCCATCCTCCCGAGCAGCACTGGGATGGGATTTTGCTCCCAGTGAAGAGGAAGGAACCCGCAGGTTCATCAGCCCTCGATGGGAGGCTCTAGCCATAACCTGGCCTCCAGTCCCTGGTTTTGTTCTGGCACATCCATCACTCATCACCTTCCAGTACAGAGACTGCAGAGACCGGGAGAAAATTCAGCCTCCTGTCTTCTGTCTGCCTAAACCACTTACACTTATTTCCTCCTGAGTGGAGGCTCCTTTGTGATGCTGGCCTGCTTGGAGCCAGAGAATCAGAGTGGTTTGGTTTGAAGGGACCTTAAAGCTCCTCCAGCTCCAACCCCTGCCACGGGCAGGGACCCCTTCCACTGGAGCAGCTTGCTCCAAGCCCCTGTGTCCAACCTGGCCTTGAGCACTGCCAGGGATGGGGCAGCCACAGCTTCTCTGGGCACCCTGTGCCAGCGCCTCAGCACCCTCACAGGGAAGAGCTTCTGCCTAAGAGCTCAGCTCAGTCTCCCCTCGGGCAGGTTCAAGCCATTCCCCTTGGCCTGTCCCTACAGGCCCTTGTCCCAAGCCCCTCTCCAGCTTTCCTGCAGCCCCTTCAGGCACTGGAGCTGCTCTCAGATCTCCCCTTCAGGAGCCTTCTCTTGTCCAGGCTGCCCCAGCCCAGCTCTCTCAGCCTGGCTCCAGAGCAGAGCTGCTCCAGCCCTCGCAGCATCTCCATGGCCTCCTCTGGCCTCGCTCCAGCGGCTCCAGGTCCCTCTTGTGCTGCTGCCCCAGAGCTGGAGCAGGGCTGCAGGGGGGGTCTCCCCAGAGCGCAGCAGAGGGGCAGGATCCCCTCCCTGAGCTGCTGCTCCCGCTCTGGGGGTGCAGCCCAGCACAGGGGGGTTCTGGGCTGCGTGACCAAGCACGAGCGCTGTGGTTTGGCTCCTTGTTGTGACTTGTGTTCATCCCTGCTTACTGGGGCAGCAGGGAATTACTGTGCAAACCAGTTTCTTCCCTGGGTTGTGCCTGTTGTGGTTGCTGACAGCAGGGCAGGGAGCTCACAGTGTAGTTGAGCAAACCAGCCCCAAAAGTGGAGCAGCTGCATCCTGCCAGGAGCTTGGAATTCCTGCGGTATTGCCAGTTATCAGCTGGTGCAACTGGGACACTCTCAGGTGGCTTTGTTCCCCTTTTCGCGGGTGGTTAAACACATCATTGCATCAGTGAGGATCCTGGAAGCCGGCTGCGTTTTCCTGGTTAGCCAAGAGTCCCTGCAGAATTGCTCCACTTGCAAAACACAGACAGACACCTTTGGGAAGCTTGGGACAGAAGCTGACGTGCTTAGAGCCGCGCTGGGTTGGCCCTGGGGGTCTTTGCAATGTCTTTATGCCCATGGATGACTGCAGAGCGGAGAAGCACGAGGAGGCTCAGCTCTGCTCTGCTCCTCGGGTGCACCGGGGCAGGGCAGGGTTTGGGAAGGAGGGCTCGTTGCAGCAGGAATGTGGCCCTGCCGGCCAGGCCTCCGGATGGCTGCAGGCTGCGGGGCTGCAATCGGGCACGCAGAAGGATGTGCATTGCCCCGGCCGGCGCCTGCTGCTGCTGCTGCTCTGCCCCAGAGGTTCGGTGCCAGCTCCCGCCCGGATCCGGCCATACCTCCCTGCGTATTCCTATGGCTCCTCAGCCTTGACAGAGCTGTCCTGCCAGCTGAAGTGCTTGCAGTGAGCCACGAGTGCCCCGTGGCTGCCCGCGCGCCGTGACACACAAGAGCCCCGGCCTGCTGGAGGTGCATTAATGGCTATGGATGTAGGTGGTGGTGTGGCTCTTGTCTGCCTCTTGGTTTGCAGGTCACCCTCGGGTGGACACGCACTCTGTGCCCCCTTTCTGGTTTCGCTGTAAAGCGCAATGGAATACGGGTGCAGACAGGCTTAAGCTCCAGGCCTTGAGATGAGCCTTCAGGTTTTCACGCTGCTTCTTCTTCCTTTCTAGGAGATAGACAGACGGTTGGAGAAGAAGCTGAAGATCACGCAGAAGGAAAGGTAATGGTGCTGCCCGGCTTGGTTTCAAACCCAGCCTTCTTTTCCTAAGGTCTGGGGAGAGGGGACAGCAGGGAAGGAGCTTCGGACAGAACCCACCGAGTTCCGAGGCCGGAACCAGGGAATTCCATGCTCGTGCCACTAGATGGCCCTTTCGATCCCTAACGGAGGAGTGGAAAGCTGCTGGGAGCCAGTTTGTCCCAGAGCTGGGTCTTCCCGGCTGGCTGTAGCTGCAGCCCTGGAGAAGGCAGGTAGGAAACAGACACCGAGGGTGAGTCAGGTAATCCCAGCTCCCGGCCCTGGGTTGGCTTGACAGGTCTTGCATCAGTGAGACGCTCTCTTCCTGCTTGCTTCGGGGTGGGTTGGGATGGGGGGGGGGTGCTGCCTGTTTGTAATCACTTCTGACAAGTCTTTTGTTGTGCTGGGTTGATTTTCACCCCTTCCATTCCTGGGAGGCCACTCAGGGAGTCGCCGTGTGGCTTCTCTGGGAATGCCCCACAGAGAGGGACCATAGGTGCAATGCGGATGGTGCCAGGGACCAAGGCTGGCTCTGAGGAGTGAAGTGGCCGCTTGGGCTGGGTGTGCTGGGGAGGGCCGCCCTAACAGGGAATGGAATCGTGGTGCTGATACCAATATCTGCACATGGAAACACTAAATCTTCAGCCCAGGGTCTGCTTCCCTTCGCTTGAAGACGTGGAAGGCAGAAGGGGCTGATTTTCCATCCATACTGAGCTGCTCTAGGTTAGGGCTACAAATATGGCAGGGTCTTTAATTATCCCAGGCTGCCTCTTAAGCACAGGATGACACCCGCCAGGCAGGAATTCCTATGGAGAGCAGGAAAAGCCGCTCGGTGCCGGGAACCAGAACCAACCGCCTCTTTATCCCTTTCCACCAGCAGAAAGTCCAAATCTCCCCCAAAAGTGCCGATCGTGATCCAGGACGACAGCCTCCCCGCAGGGCCTCCCCCCCAGATCCGCATCCTCAAGAGGCCGACCACCAACGGCGTGCTCAGCAACCCCAACTCCGCCAGCCGGCCGGCCTTCCCGGTGAAATCCTTGGCGCAGCGCGAAGCGGAGTACGCAGAAGCCAGGAAGCGAATATTGGGCAGCGCCAGCCCCGAGGAAGAGCAGGAGAAACCCATCCTGGATAGGTGAGAGCAGCTCCCCGTGTGCTCCTTGCGAGCGAGCTCCCTGAACAGAAGCTCCTTGGAGAGCGAAGTGAGGCCATCAAGGAGAAGGTGTTGCTTTGGGAGCAAGCAGGGAGTCCTGAGCCTCAAATAGATGGGGCTTCAGGGAGGTGCCTGATGTGGCTGATCTTTGATCCCTGGAAGAGCATGCTGGGGGGAAAGAGAGGTGTGTGGGCAACCAGGGTTCATAGAATCGCAGCCTGGTTTGGGTTGGAAGGGACCTTAAAGCTCCTCCAGCCCCAACCCCTGCCACAGGCAGGGACCCCTTCCACTGGAGCAGCTTGCTCCAAGCCCCTGTGTCCAACCTGGCCTTGAGCACTGCCAGGGATGGGGCAGTCACAGCTTCTCTGGGCACCCTGTGCCAGCGCCTCAGCACCCTCACAGGGAAGAGCTTCTGCCTAAGAGCTCATCTCAGTCTCCCCTCGGGCAGGTTCAAGCCATTCCCCTTGGCCTGTCCCTACAGGCCCTTGTCCCAAGTCCCTCTCCAGGTTCCCTGCAGCCCCTTCAGGCACTGGAGCTGCTCTCAGGTCTCCCCTTCAGGAGCCTTCTCTTGTCCAGGCTGCCCCAGCCCAGCTCTCTCAGCCTGGCTCCAGAGCAGAGCTGCTCCGGCCCTTGCAGCATCTCCATGGCCTCCTCTGGCCTCGCTCCAGCAGCTCCAGGTCCTTCTTGTGCTGCTGCCCCAGAGCTGGAGCAGGGCTGCAGGGGGGGTCTCCCCAGAGCGCATCAGAGGGGCAGGATCCCCTCCCTGAGCTGCTGCTCCCGCTCTGGGGGTGCAGCCCAGCACAGGGGGGTTCTTTCTGGTTTATCCCATCAGGACATTTCTTCGTGTGCCCTGAGGGTTTAGACTTGAGGAAACCACCACATGCAGAAGGGAGGGTGTGAATGCTCTTTACTGCGCAGGGGTCTGTTGGAGGCGTTGTGCTGTGAGCTCTTTGGACAGAAACCGAAGTGCTGGTTTGGGTCAGGTCACATTCCTTGTCCCAGGCAGTGATGTGCACCGATTGTTCCGTGGTGGTGGCTTCCCACCGAGGCGGGTGCAGGATCCCAGCATCCCAGGCTGGAAGGGACCTCAGGGATCACCAGATCCGACCTCCTCCTCCTCTGACCTCCTCTCTCCTTGCAGGCCCACGAGGATCTCCCAGCCAGAAGACACCAGGCAGCCCAACAATGTGATTAGGCAACCCCTGGGTCCCGACGGCTCCCAAGGCTTCAAGCAGCGCAGATAGAGGCGGGCAGGAGGGAGATGCTGCTGCGGGAGGCAGCGCCCGCTGCCCTGCGTCGGACTTGAGCAAAGGGAACTCCCCGGGTTCTTTGCACTGTGACCCCCTTTGCTCTGCCCACTGTGACCTTCATCCCCACGCACTGTGACCTCCCCTCGCCACCCACTGTGACCCACAGACGGCGAAGGGCTGTCCCCGCATGGCCGGGACGACAAGGGGGGGGGGGTTAAAGGACTCGGATGGGTGCAGGGAGCCGCGGGCGCGGTGCTTGGGCTGCCGCTAGCGCCAGCAATAACGTTTGTCGTCCTCGTCACCCGGGATTTAAGGAAGCAAAACCCCAGGGAATGCTCCCCAGACGCACGTCTTGTCCTTGCCGCCTTAGGAGCGAGTTCTGGTGCAAAGGATCTCTTGTTTATTTCATGTCCTCTTTGCTGTCTGTATGGTGGAGCGGCGGAGCACATGGGATGGGTTTGAGCTCTTGGGGTTCATTGTGAGAGGGAGTTGAGCTTCCAACAAGGAATTTCAATGAATTGCTGCAGCTTTTCCCAGCTCGCCTTTGGCAGCTGCTTGCTTCTCCTTCTCCATTTCCACTTCTGCCAAGCACAGGGGGTGCAGACTCCAGATTCCCACCTCTGGGAGCCTTCGGAGCCCGATGACCGTGTTTACATCCTGCTCCTGGTAGAGCTTGGCTGGTGTTTCCTGCTGGCTTTGAGGAAAAGCTTCAAATCCTCTTTTTCGGTTGTATTTTTGGCTTTCTTTTTGTATTTGGGGAGCAGGGAGCGTGCCCCCATCCCAGGAAAACGCTTCCCACCTGGCTGAGAGCACCAGGAGAGGAAGGATGAGGAATGCATTGCACGGAGGAGAAGGTGCTGCTCTGGTCCGTGGAATGAGGCCAGGGAATGGGGCGTCCCATGGCTCTGACTCCGAGCGTCACGGATGGTCACGGTACGAGCTGCGTTTCCCTCCCGGAATCACATCAGGGAAGAAACCCAGCGCTGGCTAAAGTCTGGATGATTCCTGCCATCGTACCGGCGGCTGCTGGGAAGCGGTATTCCTCCTCCAGCTCCCGGGAAGAGGACAGCGAGGCTGGTGATGGTGAAAACGGGGATATTCCCCCCGGGATGAAGCTGACCTACCTTAATGCTGAGGGGTGAGATGAACACTAAACACTCATCCTGGAGGGGACGGGCCCTGGAGAAGCATCGCTGGCTCTGGGCGCATGGTTGTGCCGCATCGTGCTCAGTAGGTTCAGGGGGAAAGGAGTGACCCCCGGTGTCCTCCCCGCGCAGGGAAGTGCCTGGACACCCGCAGACGTGTTCAACCCAACCCCGAACGGTCAAATAAACCTACCTGTGTCTCAACGACCCCGTTAGAGCATTGATGGGCTCATTCACGCACTGAGGATGGTGGCGAGGGGGGGGGCGGGCAGGGATCCCCTGGGTATCCCTGTGTTTTGGGGGGGGTGGTCCTAATGCTTATCCCCTCCCAATGTCAGGCTGAGGCCCTGGGGGGAGCGGGAGAGGGGAAAGACATCAGCAATAACCGCAGTCACCACGCCTTTCCTTAATGATAACCCAAAATAGCTTTGAATAGCCCCAAATCGGTGGGGTTTGGTGTAGCTGATCAGTGTTAAAGTCTCTGCCTCTGAAATACCCCATCTCCGGCACTGAGCCACCCCCCGCATCCAAGCTCCATCACCGGAATCTCTGTTTCCAGCACCCAGACCTCCCATCTCGGCACTGAAATCTCCATCTCCAGCACCAAAACCTCCTTTTCCAGCACCGATCTCTCCCGGCTCCTCCATCCCGGTGACCAGGAGCCGGCCAGCCCGCGGGCAGGGCTCGGCGGCGTTCCTGCGGGAAGCCCCTTCATCCCGGGAATGCTGAGGATGACCACGGTACCACGTGTGTTTTCACCCCCTCCCCCCCCCCAAAACCCGTGCGCCGTGAAGAAAACGTTTTATAAAGTTGTATTTTAAATAAATGTCTTTAAACTTTTAACGACAAAACCCGTTTGGTTCTGCTTTGTCCACCCCCATTCCAAAGGGAATGCTGCAGGTGATGGATGAGCTCCTGGTGTGAGCAGAGCCTTAAACATCCCTTGGGAAGGTGAAATCCGAGGTTTTTGGCCGTTGTGATGATACGAAGCCGAAAAGGTGGTGTCCTTCAGGGATCGGGGTTGGGACCGGGCTTGTTCAGCATGAAGTTCAACCATGACAAGTGCAAGGTCCTACACCTGGGTCGGAGCAATCCCAGGCACAGCTACAGACTGGGCAAAGAAGAGATTCAGAGTGGCCCTGTGGAGAAGGACTTGGGGGTGCTGGTCGATGAGAAAATGAACATGAGCCGGCTGCAGTGTGCGCTCGCAGCCCAGAAACCAACCGTATCCTGGGCTGCATCAAAAGGAGCGTGACCAGCAGGGCGAAGGAGGTGATCCTGCCCCTCTGCTCTGCTCTTGTGAGACCTCACCTGGAGCATTGTGTGCAGTTCTGGTGTCCTCAACATAAAAAGGACATGGAACTGCTGGAACAAGTCCAGAGGAGGCCATGAGGATGATCAGGGGCTGGAGCAGCTCCCGTATGAAGACAGGCTGAGGAAGTTGGGGCTGTTCAGCCTGGAGAAGAGAAGGCTGCGTGGAGACTTCAGAGCAGCCTTCCAGTATCTGAAGGGGGCCTATAGGGATGCTGGGGAGGGACTCTTCGTCAGGGACTGCAGTGACAGGACAAGGGGTAATGGGTTAAAACTGAAACAGGGGAAGTTTAGATTGGATCTAAGGAGGAAATTCTTTCCTGTTAGGGTGCTGAGGCACTGGAATGGGTTGCCCAGGGAGGTTGTGAGTGCTCCATCCCTGGCAGTGTTCAAGGCCAGGTTGGATGAAGCCTTGGGTGGGATGGTTTAGTGTGAGGTGTCCCTGCCCATGGCAGGGGGGTTGGAGCTGGATGATCTTGAGGTCCTTTCCGACCCGACCTGTTCCATGGTTCTATGAATTTTGTCCCATTTTTGGGCTTGCTGAGGAGGGGAAGGCGCAGCGCTCAGAGGGAGGATGTGGTTTGCAGAGCCAGTGTGAGCTGTGCCCGGGCGGCCTCCCACCATGGAGGGGGGAAAAAGGGGGATGATTAATTGAACTAATTAATTTTAATTAAGTAAATTAATGTAATTAATTGAACGTTATTAATGGTATTGCCACGTGCTGACCTCCGTGCTTGGTGCTGTGCTGGGTAACCCTCGGAGGAGCGGGGTAAGGGGCTACTGGGTGCCTGTGGCTGAATGGGGGTGTGCTGGTGACTCTCACCAGTCCTGACTCCCTTTCAATTCTTATAATTAATTAATTCTTATTAATTAATTATCATAATTAATTATGTCATTCTTATTAATGACGTAATTCTTATTTTTAATGTCCTTTAACGATGAAATCCGTTGAAAACGTGCCTCGGGCCGCTTGCCAGCGGAGACCCCCCCCAACCCCTTGCAGTGCACCCTCCCGCCCGCCAGGGGGCGGCCTGCCGCTGAAGCCCCTCCCCTCCACCTCACGCACTGCGAGCAGGGCGGTACCATGGAGGCGGCGGGGCAGAGCGGCGCCGCCGCGATGGCGGCCGCGGCGGGGTCCGAGGCGGTGCTGTGCGTGAAGCCGGCCGTGCACGTCTACCGCCTGCCGCCGCGGGCCTCCAACCGCGGGTACAGGTGGGGCCCCCGCCGGCCCCGCAGCCCTGCCGCTGCTGCCTCCCCGCGGAGGGGCCCATGGAGCCCCCTGGAGTGCGGCACCGCGGGGAGCTCGGGAGCTGCCCCTCACCCCTTCACCCCCTCTCCCCGTCACCCCCCTTCACCCCCTCACCCCCTCATCCCTCACCCCATCACCCCCCTCATCCCCCTCTCCCCATCACCCCCTCACCCCCTCACCCCTTCACCCCCTCACCCCTTCACCCCCTCACCCCTTCACCCCCTCTCCCCATCACCCCCTCATCCCCTCACCCCTTCACCCCATCACCCCCTCACCCGCCATCCCCCCCGAGGGGTATGGGGCAAGCAGGGCCCTGCACCCCCAGGAAGCTGCCTTCTTGCCGCGGAAGAGGAAGCGAAACCTCTCGCTCGGTGCCTGTTTATGGGGTGCAGCCCTTTTGGGGTGAAACGAGAGGTGTCCGGAGGAGCCTCCTCCTTCCGGGGGTGCGGGGGGGTCTCTCGGTGCCGCTGCTGATGGGCTCCATGGGGAGGTTACCGTGGGTCCGGCTGTGCTCTTTCCCCATCGCCCAGGGCTGCGGAGTGGCAGCTGGAGCAGCCGGCGTGGAGCGGCAGGATGCGGGTCACAGCCAGGGGCAGCGTCGCCTTCATCAGGCTGGAGGATAAGAACACGGGTAAGGAGGGGAGAAGGGGAGGGACCCGTCAGGTCCCTTCTCACCGCAGCTGCTGCAGGGGGATGAGGCCAGAGGAGGCCATGGAGATGCTGCGAGGGCTGGAGCAGCTCTGCTCTGGAGCCAGGCTGAGAGAGCTGGGCTGGGGCAGCCTGGACAAGAGAAGGCTCCTGAAGGGGAGACCTGAGAGCAGCTCCGGTGCCTAAAGGGGCTGCAGGAATCCTGGGGAGGGGCTTGGGACAAGGGCCTGTAGGGACAGGCCAAGGGGAATGGCTTGAACCTGCCCGAGGGGAGACTGAGCTGAGCTCTTAGGCAGAAGCTCTTCCCTGTGAGGGTGCTGAGGCGCTGGCACAGGGTGCCCAGAGAAGCTGTGGCTGCCCCGTCCCTGGCAGTGCTCAAGGCCAGGTTGGACACAGGGGCTTGGAGCAAGCTGCTCCAGTGGAAGGGGTCCCTGCCATGGCAGGGGCTGGAACTGGGTGAACTTTAAGGTCCTTTCCCACTCAAACCATTCCATGGTTCTGTGATTTTGCCAGGAGAGCTTTTTGCCCAGGCACCAGTGGAGCAGTTCCCTGGCATCGCTGTGGAAAGTGTGACGGACTCCAGCAGATACTTTGTCATCCGGGTCGAAGATGGGAACGGTACGTCCTGATCCGTGGGGCGGTTGTTGGGGGAGTCACCTCAGAACATCCTCATTGCCCTCCCTGCTCTGATTTGTGAAGGATTCTTGCTTTCAAGTGCCAAATATTCCCAGCATCCGGCGGCAGAGGGACGAGTTCTCTCGCTCCTATGGCTCAGACATGCTCTGGCCTCCACCAGGAACTAAAACTGACTTGATCTTGTTGCTTGGGGTTAGTATGAGGATGCAGGATCATCATCCTGATGCCTCCCTCTGCTTTTACTCACTTATGGGAATGTAAAACCTGGTTTTACTCACCCTGCCTCAGCACCCTCCCAGGGAAGAGCTTCTGCCTAAGAGCTCAGCTCAGTCTCCCCTCGGGCAGGTTCAAGCCATTCCCCTTGGCCTGTCCCTACAGGCCCTTGTCCCAAGCCCCTCTCCAGGTTTCCTGGAGCCCCTTTAGGCACTGGAGCTGCTCCAAGGTCTCCCCTTCAGGAGCCTTCTCTTCTCCTGTCCATGCAACCAGCAAACAGAAGAGATTCCCAGTCCCGTATCTCAGCCTCCATGCGCCCAGCTCCTGCTGGAGGAGGCGTCAGGCACGATGGGATGTCCCATCCCTCTTCCTCTGCTGCTTTGCAATTCCAGCCCTTCCTGTTCCTCCTTCCCAGGCCGCCGTGCTTTCATCGGAGTTGGCTTTGTCGACCGAGGGGATGCTTTTGACTTCAACGTTGCTCTCCAGGACCACTTTAAGTGAGTTTGTGCCTCTCCCTGTGTCTTCTCAGCTCTGTTTTTGTGGCAGATGCTCACCAGAAGTGGTGGAGAGGAAGTGGGAGGCACACCTGAGTGTTGCTGAGAGGTGGACAGCCCTGTTTCCCTATGCAGGCAGCTCTCCTTCTCTCAGATATTGCCCACTCTGCATTTGCAGGGTCCAAACTGGGCTTCCCCATCCAAAACTGAGCAAATTCCTTAACTCCTTTCCTTCGTTTCTTGTGCCACCTGTAAGGGGCTGCTCCTGCATTGCTCCAGCAGGGAAGGTGGCAGCTCCCATCCAGCACCTCTGAATCGCTGCTGCCAGGCAGAGGGGGAGGATTTGGGGGCTGGATTGATCTGGGAGAGCCTCAGCCTGGTTCCTGACGTCTCCTTTCCTGCTTCTCTGGTTGCTGCAGGTGGGTGAAGCAGCAGAGCGAGCTGGCCAGGCAGGCTGAGAACCCCGAGCAGGGCCCCAAGCTGGATCTGGGCTTCAAGGAGGGACAGACCATCAAACTGAACATTGCGGTGAGGAGCAATTCCAGCTCAATCCCACCTTCCCCTGGGGTGGAACAAGAGGAAGCAGGAGCTTGTCCCCAAAATCCCTGCGCAGAGCCCTTCATGATAACGCTGCCGGCAGGGATCTGGTTGTGTTATGGTTCTCAGTTCCAGAGCTGGCTCTGTGGGTTCAAGATGGGGATTTAAGGACAAGCCCATCCTTGGTCTGACCCCTTTTGCAGTGGGATATTGCCGCACAGCGGGGTTTTTCCCCCCAGGATAAAGGGGGAAAGCTGTGGCTGGGAGGAATCGAGCTCTGGCTCCGGATTTAAACCCAAATTTGCCTCTTTTCTTTCAGAACATGAAGAAAAAGGAAGGAGCAACCGGGACCACCAGACCCAGGCCTGTGGCTCCTGGGGCCCTGAGCTTGCTCCCACCACCTCCTGGAGGAAAACTTCCTTCTGGAGAGCGCCCATCTTCCCTCTCCAATCCCACCCAGCTCCCAGGCACCCCCATCACAGGTCCGTGCTCACACAGCGGTGGCTGTAAAGCTCTTCAGGCTCTGTTATATCCATCAAAATGGGGAAAACAGCAGGGAATTTGGGAATAAGAGTGGGAAATAACCCCTGGTGTTTGTTTTCTCTTTTCCTGACTTCCCTGGTGCCGACAGACTCCCTCTTGTCCTGGCCACAGCCGACTGCTGCTCCCTCCGCCTCCACCAGTGATGTGTGGGGAGACTTTGCCAATGCTTCAGGGTGAGGCCCTGTGGGGTTTGATTCCTGCTCATTTCCCTGGATGTGGGGTTTGATTCCTGCTCATTTCCCTGGATGTGGGGTTTGATTCCTGCTCATTTCCCTGGATGTGGGGTTTGATTCCTGCTCATTTCTCTGGATGTGGGGTTTGATTCCTGCTCATTGCCCTGGGTGTGGGGTTTGATTCCTGCTCATTTCCTTGGATAAACCCCTGTGGGGTTTGATTCCTGCTCATTTCTCTGGGTGTGGGGTTTGATTCCTGCTCATTTCTCTGGATGTGGGGTTTGATTCCTGCTCATTGCCCTGGGTGTGGGGTTTGATTCCTGCTCATTTCCTTGGATAAACCCCTGTGGGGTTTGATTCCTGCTCATTTCTCTGGGTGTGGGGTTTGATTCCTGCTCATTTCTCTGGGTGTGGGGTTTGATTCCTGCTCATTGCCCTGGGTGTGGGGTTTGATTCCTGCTCATTTCCCTGGATAAACCCATCGGGGGGTGTGGGGCATAGCTGCATCCGAGCACCCCTTTGGGATTTCAAAGCAGCTCTGACTGTTGCACATTGCTTCAGTGCAGCGCAGGGCTGTGGGTGCTGCCTTCCTCTTCCTCCCCATCTTCCTCTGGGAAGTTTAGGGTGATCCTGCAGGACCCTCCCTGTGTCCCACGGGCCCTTTTGGCATCTAAAACCTCCTTTTCCCCCTTTTTCTTCTCCAGGTCAGCTTCTACCCAGACAAACACAGGCTGGGTTCAGTTCTGACCCCATCCTCTCAGCTGCTCTTCCCTGTACGGGTGCTGGGATCATTGGGATTCCTTCAGGACCAAAGCAGCAGCTTCGGGACACGCCGCTCCTGCCCTTAAATCCCGCCTGGCATCCAAATCCTGCAGTAAGTGCCAGGAAGCAAACACGCACGTGCCTTCAAACACTCCACACCGGTGCTCTCTGTCCTGGGCCTGGACCGCAGGAAACCTCCCGAGGCCTCTCCATTGGGAAGAACAAGCCATCAACTTCATCACCTCCCCTTGATAACAAGAGGGGGAGTGAATGCTTCCAGTACTGGTTTTTACTAAAGGTTTATGTGTTAGAGCTGCTCCGTGTGTATTTGGGCTGGAAAAACCCTTCCCTCAGTGGGAGCATCTTCCTGGATTCGTCTCACCTGCACGATCCCAACGTATGCAACGCTGAGCGTCGCCCTGATCTCTTCTTGAGTGCTTACCTCCACGGTACAGGAGGTGGGGAGCTGGAGCTCTGCCTTTCCGTGCTGAAATTCCTCATTTCTCGCTCGGGGAACTTTGTTTTTCCCCCTCTCTTTTGGGAAGACACGGTTTTACCTCCTCAGTTCATGAAGGACAGGACGTTGTTGGTCTCTTTGACAGAGCTGGGCTTGAGATTCCTCTTTACACAAATAAATATTTTCTTACCTATTTCTATGAAGCTTTTTTTGGTGTCCAAAATCCTGCTCCTGTTTTACTTTTCCCAGTGTTTTGGGTTTTTATGGCTTCCATTCCCAACCGGGTGATGGTTTCAGAGCCTCGCTGTGCCTGGCAGCGAGGCTGCGCACCCAGGTGAGGGATTAACGCTCCCACGTGCTTCCAAATGCTTTTGATGCCCAAGAGGAATGTTGGTTCCCCCCTCGGAGGGGCTGGGATGTGGTTTTGTGGTTCCCCCTCCTTGCTGGTGCCGAGGAGACCGTCTTGGACAGCAAAGCACAACACACGCTCGTTGCTTAGCAGTGGCTTTATGGTTGGGAAAGACTCCAGGAGAAGAAGGTAAGGAAAGAAATGGGGGGGAAAAAGACGGGGTTTGGCATCCCCATCCCCTGGGGGAGCCTCGAGGCAGGGACCTGAAATGCCTTAAATCCCATCCATCCGCCCTGGCCCCCTCCCTGTGCATCTCCAGTTCTCTGGATGCTTCGGCAAGGCTTTGGGGCAGCCATGGGCTGTGGGGTCAGAGCTGGGATTTAGTTCAGGAGCAGGGATACTGCAGCCCCCGGTGGGGGGGATCTGGAGCTCAGGTGGGGATTTCCGCACAGCTTTTCCTGCCGGATGGGGGCACAAAGGCCGCAATTACCCCGGGAGGGGTAAATTTATTGCCCCGGGGTGGCTGCAGAGCCTTTGAGGGGGACGCACACACACATCCTAAGGGGACTTTTACTGCATCTTGGCCTCGTAGCAACCCCGCACGCTCCTCCCCGGAGCTTTTCCTGCCAGAGCAAACCCCGGGGCTTTAATGAGCTTAATGAGAGCCAGGGCTTAAGGAAAGGGCTCTCTGCAAGGAGCTCCTTTCGCTGGGGGAGCCGGCACCATCCTGCCGGGGGGCACAGCACCGCAGCGTAAGGCCGTTTCCACTCATTCTGGGCACGGGATTTGGGGGGGTTTAGTGTTTTACATCAGTTTCATCGTTCTCCTCTTGCCAAGAGCCTCCTTGGCTGGGTTTTAGTGACAAATCCCTATGGATGGGGGGATTGCTGGTAGTGGATCCATTGGGAGGCATTGGGACCCCTGAGGCAGCCAGGAAGAGGAGGGTCCCCGCTCTCGCCGTCACACAGGGAAGAGGAAGGCAAAAGGCCGGGATTTCGGGCTAATCCCGAGCACGCATCCGCTTTCCTCTCGCAGGCACGGAGCCCCGAAAGCTCCCGGGAAAGGGGTTTTGGAGCAAGGAGCCTGCAGCAAAGGGGTGCCAAGGGCTCGGCGGCCGCCCATAGGGAGCCCATGAGCGATCCGGAGGCTGCGGTTGAGGTGGGGTCCCCACATTGTCCCTCCCTGGTCCCCCCCATAGCGGGATCCGGCGGCTGCTCTCGCGGGAGCGGCGGCAGAGGGGGTGGATCAGGTTGGTTGGTTGCAGGAGGCACCGGTGCAGTGGGGTTCTGCTGCTGCAAATGGGGTTCGGGGGGGGAAATGGCAGCTCCGAGCCGGCTCCAGCACTGCGGCCGCAGTCGGGGTGGGTTTGGGATGGCAATGGGGAGATGCGGCGCCCCGGTGCCCATAGCCACAGGCTCACTGCTTCTGTGAGTGCAGCTGCCAAGCTGAAGTGGTTTGGGGATCACAGACGCGTGTTTGTAATCGGTTTGTGATCAGAGCTGCACCTTTGCAGCGGTTCTGTGCTCACAGCTATGAACTTGCAGCGGTTTTGTGCTCGCAAGCGCAAATTTGCAGCAGGTTTGTGGCTGCAGCTGCAGATCTGCAGCAGTTTCGTGATTTCAGCTGCAAATCCGCGGTGGTTTTGTGGTCACACACACAAACCTGCACCCCTCTTGCGATTGCAACTGCAGATCCACAGTGGGTTTATGAGCACAAGCGTCCCGTGGCCTCACAACTGCCTCCCGTTGCATGTCGGGGCGCAGCATTTGCAGCTGGATGGGGGGAAAAGGCTTTTCATGGGGCGGGCTCAGCTCAGCCCCTTCCTCACTGATGGCTCCATCGCGGAGCTGGATCCGTGTCCCGCTGCTCCCGGAGCCGCCCTGAGCCCGGTCCCGGTCCCGCAGCGGGGGCCATGTCCTCGCTGCTGTCCCTCCAGGAGGAGAACCGCATCCTGCAGCAGGAGCTGTCCCGTGTCGAGGACCTGCTGGCCCAGAGCCGGGCCGAGCGCGATGAGCTGGCCATCAAGTACAACGCCATCAGCGAGCGGGTGAGCCCCAATAGCCCCAAAGCACCCTTTTAAACCCCAAACCTCACAGCCATCCAAGCTGGAATCTTTGCATTCCCCGTGCTGGGAGCTGGAGGTGCTGTGGCATCAATGGGAGTTTCAGTGCTGGCTTGTCCAGACCTGTCCTGGCTCGCCAGGGCTTGTCCTGTGGGATGCACAAAGCATCCTCATCCCAGTTTTGTTTTCGGGAAGCAGGACCCCCTGCCGTGGGCATCCTTCACATCCCTTCACCGTGGCAACGGAGGGATTCAGACGGGCTTTAGGCAGTGGCCGGATGCTGAACGTGGCTCCTGGGGAGACCCATATTGGGGCACTGCCAGGATTTTGGGGGGTAACCCCTCTGTTTGTGCCTGGTTATCCATAAAATACCCCACATACTAGGATAACACCCCAAAGTGAATCACTGTGGCTGTACCCGGGGTCCCTGTATCCCAGTGCAAACCAGGGTGGGGCTTTGCTGAAGCCCTGCTTCAAAGTTGGGGCATTTTTGAATGCACCCCCAAATTTCCTGTTCCTCCCCTCCCTGTGTGTGCAAAAGCGGGGGGGGATGCAGAATCTGGGGGGTCTCACTTTGTGTAGGATGCCCTGAAGCGATGGCTCGGTCTGGATGTGAGTGAAACTGGAGGATGCTCAGAGGGGGTTTAGCATCCCAGTGGGCTCAGGGGGTATCCTGACATCAATCCTCTCCCACTTCCCAGCTGGAGCAAACGCTGCGGCTGGAGACGGGCGAGCGGGATGCACCGGAGAGCCGGAGCCTGGCGCAGCACAACATCGAGCTGCGGCGCCTGCTGGAGGAGGAGCAAGCTGCCTACAAGCGCAAGCTGCAGGCGTACCAGGAGGGCCAGCAGCGCCAGGCCCAGCTGGTGCAGAAGCTCCAAGCCAAGGTGAACCCTTCCCAGGGGACACAGGGATGTGTTGGGGACCCCGTCTCGGTGCCACCCTCCCCATTGCCTCCATCCAGGTGCTGCAGTATAAGAAGAAATGCGGTGAAGTGGAGCAGCAGCTGCTGGAGAAGGCGACAGAGCTGGAGCAGGAGAGGCTGACGGTGAGGGATGGGTTTAGGGGTCCTCTGCCTTGAACCCCCCCCAGGTTGGGGGGATGCTGATGAGATGCTGTCCCTGCAGAGCCAGCTGGATGTGAGCAGCGTGCAGCTGGAGGAGGAGGGCAGCAATGAGCTGGAGAACGCCCTGATCCGGCTGGAAGAGGAGCAGCAGAGGTGAAGGGGGGGGTCCCTGAGGAGCTGTAGGACCTCCTTGGGGTGATGCTTTGAATGACCCCCCCCCCATTCCGCACCCCCCAGGAGCAGCAGCCTGGTGCAGGTGAACTCGATGCTGCGGGAGCAGCTGGAACAAGCCAACGTGGCCAACGCGGCGCTGAGCGAGGACATCCGCAAGCTGACGGCCGACTGGGCACGGGCACGGGATGAGCTGGAGCAGCGAGAGGCGGAGTGGAGGCGCGAGGAGGAGGTCTGGGGGGGACAGGGAGCAGGGAGAGGGATGCGGGGATGTGGCATGGAAAGGGATGTGGGGATGGGAGGGGGATGCAGGACCGCTGGGAAGGATGCGGGGTCAGGGGGGGTGCTGCATGGAGAATAGTTTGGGGGTGCAGGAGATGGGGCATCTGATGGGAAGGGGATGCAAGGCACAAGGATGGGGGGATGTGGCAGGGAAAGGGATGTGGGACCACCAGGAGGGATGCAGGACCATGGGGAATGTTGCATGGAGAAGAATTTGGGGATGCAGGAGATGGGGCATGTGATGGGAAGGGGATGCAAGGCGCAGGGGTGGAGGGATGTGGCAGGGAAAGGGATGTGGGATTACCAGGAGTAATGTAGGACCATGGGGGATGTTATGTGGAGAAGAATTTGGGGATGCAGGAGATGGGGCATGTGATGGGAAGGGGATGCAAGGCGCAGGGGTGGAGGGATGTGGCAGGGAAAGGGATGTGGGATTACCAGGAGTAATGCAGGACCATGGGGGATGTTACGTGGAGAAGAATTTGGGGATGCAGGCGATGTGGCATGGAACGGGAGGGGGATGAGTCCCCCAGGTCTTGCCTTTGGAGGGTGGGAGGGAATTGGGGTTGGGGTTATAGAGCACCATGGGGATGATGGTTGTGGCCACGGGGGGTGTTGCAGGAAGATGTGGGGACCAAAAGGAAGAGGGTTGTGGGGCCAGGGGAGGTGGGGATGCTCCACCGAGGTGGCTGCATGGGGAGGGACCCCACCACCGCGGTCAGCACCAACACACTGCACCCCGTAACAGACCTTCAACACCTACTTCAGCAACGAGCACAGCCGGCTCCTGACCCTCTGGAGGCAGGTGGTGGCCTTCAGGAGGCACTTCGGGGAGATGAAAGCCACCACGGAGCGGTCAGTGCGGCGCTCGGGGAGGGCTCACGGAGATCCCTACGGATGCGCAGGGATGCCGGGTCCCATCCTGCGCCTCCCCGCACAGGGACCTGGCGGAGCTGGGCCACGAGGCCTCACGGGCGGGCAGGGCTGCCCATGCCGCCTGCCTGCACCTCGCTGCCAACCTGCGCCTGGCCGAGAGCCACGCCGGAGCGGCGCGGGAGCAGCAGGAGCTGCGGCTGGGGCAGCTGCAGGAGCAGCTGGCGGCGCGGGCGCGGGATGCGGAGCTGGAGAGAGCCGCGCTCGGAGCCCGGTACGAGGGGTCTGGGGTCACGGGGTGGGGGCGTGCTGCTGGGGGGGTCCCAGTGCTGCCCATGTCCCGGTGTTCCCCCATGTCCCGGTGTTGCCCCACGTCCCGGTGTTGCCCCATGTCCCGGTGTTCCCCCACATCCCGGTGCAGGCTGTCGGAGCAGGCGCTGTCTCTGGAGAGGCTACGGGAAGAGAATGCAGGGAAGGAGCGAGAGGTGGAAGCGCTGAAGCTGCAGCTGCAGAGCTTGGTGAGCGCTGGGGTGGGTGTGGGGAATGGGGATGCAGGGATGCGCTGGGGCTGGGGATGCCAGTGTGATGTGTGATGTGCACTGGGGCAGGGTGCGTGCAGAGCCAGGCTGAGAGAGCTGGGCTGGGGCAGCCTGGACAAGAGAAGGCTCCTGAAGGGGAGACCTGAGAGCAGCTCCAGTGCCTGAAGGGGCTGCAGGAAAGCTGGAGAGGGGCTTGGGACAAGGGCCTGTAGGGACAGGCCAAGGGGAATGGCTTGAACCTGCCCGAGGGGAGACTGAGATGAGCTCTTAGGCAGAAGCTCTTCCCTGTGAGGGTGCTGAGGCGCTGGCACAGGGTGCCCAGAGGAGCTGTGGCTGCCCCATCCCTGGCAGTGCTCAAGGCCAGGTTGGACACAGGGGCTTGGAGCAAGCTGCTCCCATGGAAGGGGTCCCTGCCCGTGGCAGGGGTTGAGCTTTAAGGTCCCTTTAACCCAACCCACTTTGGGATTCTGTGGTTCCATGCTGGAGCACGCTGCAGGCTGCACACCGCGGTGTGATGTGTGCTGGAGCACAGCACGGTGCACGCTGGGGATGATGCAGGATGCAGCCAGAGCACGGTGCATGCCAGAATGCAGTGCACACGGGGGTGGACCACGTGCTGCATGTCCGGGTGTGACATGCACCGGGGCAATGCCCGGTGCATGCCTGTGATGCAGGGGGGGGGTTTGCAGGAGGCCGCACGTGCCCAGGATCCGTCTCCAGCAGAGGTGGAATCGCTGCGCTCGGAGGTGGAGCTGCTCCAGCAGACCCTGCAGGACATCGCCCAGGTGGTGGGGCCACCCCGGCCTCAGTTCCCCCCCCCTTGCCTCAGTTTCCCCCCCGTGACACAGGTGGGTTTCTCCCCTCTCTCTCAGGCCGTGCTGTCGGGTGACCATGAGCAGCCCTCCCTGTCCCCCCCGCGTCCCCCCACATCCCCTCACCGCAGCCTCTCGCCCAGCGCCACTGCTGCTGCCGTGCATGCTGCCCTGTGCCGCCGCCAGCTCCAGCTGCAGGTGAGCGGGGGGGCTGCGGGAGGATGATGATGGTGATGAGGACCTGGACAGGCTGGGGAGGTGGGACCCTGTGAACCTCATGGAGCTCAACAAGGCCAAGGGCAAGGTCCTGCCCAGGGGTTGGGGCAATCGCAGTCACTGCTGCAGGCTGGGGGAGATGGGGTGGAGCAGCCCTGAGGAGAAGGACTTGGGGTGTTGGTCAATGAGAAGCTCCCCATGACCCAGCTTCAGTGAGCGCTTGAGCCCAGAACCCCCCTGTGCTGGGCTGCACCCCCAGAGCGTGAGCAGCAGCTCAGGGAGGGGATCCTGCCCCTCTGCTGCGCTCTGGGGAGACCCCCCCTGCAGCCCTGATCCAGCTCTGGGGCAGCAGCACAAGAGGGACCTGGAGCTGCTGGAGCCAGGCCAGAGGAGGCCATGGAGATGCTGCGAGGGCTGGAGCAGCTCTGCTCTGGAGCCAGGCTGGGAGAGCTGGGCTGGGGCAGCCTGGACAAGAGAAGGCTCCTGAAGGGGAGACCTGAGAGCAGCTCCAGTGCCTAAAGGGACTGCAGGAAAGCTGGAGAGGGGCTTGGGACAAGGGCCTGTAGGGACAGGCCAAGGGGAATGGCTTGAACCTGCCCGAGGGGAGACTGAGCTGAGCTCTTAGGCAGAAGCTCTTCCCTGTGAGGGTGCTGAGGCGCTGGCACAGGGTGCCCAGAGAAGCTGTGGCTGCCCCATCCCTGGCAGTGCTCAAGGCCAGGTTGGACACAGGGGCTTGGAGCGTTCCAACTGAAAGCAGTCTGTGACTCTGTGGCTCTGTGTTGATGATGGTGATGATGATGATGCCCACCCCTCTTTCCCCCCCATCCAGGATGCCCGGGGCCAGGCAGATGCCAGCCGGGAGCTGGCCGGGAGCCTGCGTCGGGAGCTGGGGGACAGCGAGAGGCGTGTGGGGACGCTGCAGCGGCAGCTGGAGCAGCTCAGTGCTGAGGCCGAGGTCCTGCGCAGGTACCTGCTGTCTGTCCGTCCGTCCCTGTGTCTGACCATCCCTGTGCATCCGCCCCCCTGCGTCCTGGCCAGGGTGTCCATCATCCGTCCATCCACCCATCCCTCCCTACACATTTATATGTTTGTCTGTCCCTGTGCGTCCTGCCTTGTCTGTGTATCCATCCATCCCTACACATTTTTATCTGTCCATTTGTCCCTGTGTGTTCTGCCCTGTCCACCCATCCAGCATCCATCCAACCATCCATCCATCTGTCCGTCCGTCCATCCATCCATCATCCATCCATCCATCCATCATCCATCCGTCCATCCATCATCCATCCATCCATCATCCATCCATCCATCCATCATCCCTCCATCCACCCACCCACCCGCCCCTCCATCCATCCCTACACGTTTATCTCTGCACACGTGTCCCTCTGTCCCCATTCACTCCCACCTCCGTCCTGGCACACCGAGCATCGCCCCATCTCCCCCCGCCGTGCCCGTGTGCCCGGCAGGGATCGGCAGCGCGCGGAGGAGGCTCTGGCTGGGGAGCAGCAGCGCGCAGGGGCCCTGCAGCAGGAGCGGGCGCAGCTGCAGCGCCGGGGCGAGGGCCTGGAGGATGCTCGGGACGAGGCCGCCCGCGCCGCAGAGGCCGCCCGGGAGCAGCTGGAGCGCAGGTACAGGGACACGGGGACACACACGGGGGGGCTGCACCCCCAGCAAGTGGGTGCTGTGGAACTGCAGTGCGTGTTGCAACCTCGTCCCCCCCCAGGGGTGGGTGCTGCCACACCTGCAATGGGTGCTCAATCTCCCTGTGCAGATGGGTGCTGCAGTGGTGGGTGCTGCGATAGTGGGTGCTGCAACCCCTGTCCTGGGTGGGTGCTGCAATAGTGGGTGCTGCAACCCCTGTCCTGGGGGGTTCTGCAATAGTGGGTGCTGCAACCCCTGTCCTGGGTGAGTGCTGCAACAGTGGGTACTGCAACCCCTGTCCTGGGGGGTTCTGCAATAGTGGGTGCTGCAACCGCTGTCCTGGGGGGTTCTGCAATAGTGGGTGCTGCAACCCCTGTCCTGGGTGAGTGCTGCAACAGTGGGTACTGCAACCCCTGTCCTGGGGGGTTCTGCAATAGTGGGTGCTGCAACCGCTGTCCTGGGTGGGTGCTGAAATGGTGGGTGCTGTAACCCCTGTCCTGAGTGGGTGCTGTATAATAATGAGTACTGCAACTCCTGTCCTGGGGGTGCTGCAACCCGTGTCCTGAGGGTGCTGCAATCAGGGGTGCTGCAATAGTGGGTGCTGCAACCGCTGTCCTGGGTGGGTGCTGCAATGGCAGGAGCTGTAACCCCTGTCCTGGGTGGGTGCTGTATAATAGTGGGTGCTGCAACCCCTGTCCTGAGTGGGGGCTGCAGTGGCGGGTGCTGCATGCCCAGTGGGTGCTGCACCCCTGCCTTGCCGCAGCCAGCAGCAGCTGGAGGAGCTGGATGTGCAGCGTGCGGCGGTGCAGCAGGAGCTGCTGGAGGCGCGGGAGGCGCTGAGCCGGGCGGCGCTGGAGGCCGAGGTGGCGCGGGGCGAGCGGGAGGCGCTGGCCGAGGCGCTGAGCAAGGTGGGTCCCTGTGACACCCCCCGTGACGCCCTGCAGCCGGTGCCCCCCGTGCAGGGTGCGGCTGCCATGCAGTGGGTGCATCCCCAAGCAGCGGGGGCAACCCCCCCTGCGGCAGGCGCACTCCTCTCTGCGGTGGGTGCTACCTTTGCCATGCAGCAGGCGCAACCCCGAGCAGTGAGTGCAGCCCACGTGCAGCAGGCTCATTCCCCCAGTGAAGTGGGTGCAGCCCCTAAGCAACAGGTTCAGCCCATGCAGTGGGTGCAACCCACATGCAACAGGCTCACCCCCCCCCCCCTTCTGCAGTGCAGTGGATGCAACTCTTAAGCAACAGACTCAGCCCGTGCAGTGGGTGCATCCCCCATCTTCAGTGGGTGCAAGCCCCATATGCAGTAGGTATAACCCTCATATGCAGCAGGCACAACCCCTCAGCAACAGGCTCAGCCCATGCGGTGGGTGCAGCCCCTACAGTGGATGCAGCCCCCAGACAGCAGGCTCAGCTCTCCAGCAGGTTCCTCCTCATGCCCTGGGTACCTGCACACAGCCCATCAGCTCCAGTCACAGTGCTGGGCACAGGGGTGCTGTGGGGCACAGGGGTGGTGCAGAGCCCATCAGCCCTGGGCACAGCGCTGGGCACAGGGATGCTCCAGAGCCCATCAGCCCTGGGCACAGCGCTGGGCACAGGGGTGCTGTGGGGCACAAGGCTGGTACAGAGCCCATCAGCTCCGGTCATGGTGCTGGGCACAGGGATGCTGTGGGGCACAGGGATGCTGTGGGGCACAGGGCTGGTGCAGAGCCCATCAGCTCCAGTCACATTGCTGGGCACAGGGGTGCTCCAGATCCCATCAGCTCCGGTCACTGTGCCTGGCACAGGGATGGTGCAGAGCCCACCAGCTCTGGGCACGGTGCCGGGCACAGGGCTGGTGCAGAGCCCATCAGCTCCATTCGCAGCTCTGGGCACAGGGATGCTGCGGGGCACAGCGCTGGTGCAGAGCCCATCAGCTCCATTCGCAGCTCTTGGCACAGGGATGCTGCGGGGCACAGGGATGCTGTGGGGCACGGGGATGCTGCAGGGCACGGGGATGCTGCGGGGCACAGGGATGCTGCGGGGCACGGGGATGCTGCGGGGCGCAGGGAAGCTGCGGGGCACAGGGATGCTGCGGGGCACAGGGATGCTGCAGGGCACAGGGATGCTGTGGGGCGCAGGGATGCTGCGGGGCGCAGCGCTGGTGCAGAGCCCATCGGCCGCAGTCTCTCGGCAGGCGCAGGGGAGCTGCGCGTCGCTGTCGGCAGCGCTGCGGGAGGCGCAGGCCGAGGGCTCCCGGCTGCGGGACGCGCTGGCCAAGACGAGCGAGCTGGCGGCGGGGCTGGCGCGGGACAAGGCGGAGCTGAGCCGGGGCCTGGCGCGGCTGCAGGCGGAGCGGGCCGGCGGCCCCGGGCGGGAGCTGCGGCGGGAGCTGGAGCGGCTGCGGGCGCGGCTGGAGCGCGGGCGCTGCGCGGGGGCGCTGGAGCGGCTGCGGGCGCCGAGGGCGGCGGAGGAGCAGCGGCGCAGGGGCCTGCGGGACGAGCTGCGGGCGCTGCGCGAGCAGCACCTGAGCATGCGGCAGCGCCTCGGGCAGGTGCGGGGCAACTGGGAGGGATGGGGAGGGTGCAGGGGTAACTGGGGTGGAGAATGGGGCAACTGGGAGGGATGGGGAGGGTGCCGGGGTAACTGGAATCATTCACAGGGCTATTGGAAGGGATGGGGAGGGTGCCGGGGTAACTGGGATCGTGAACGTGGTAACTGGGAGGGATGGGGGTGGTGAATGGGGCGACTGGGAGGGATGGGGAGGGTGCAGGGGTAACTGGGATGGAGAATGGGGCAACTGGGAGGGATGGGGAGGGTGCAGGGGTAACTGGGATGGAGAATGGGGCAACTGGGAGGGATGGGGAGGGTGCAGGGGTAACTGGAATCATTCACAGGGCTATTGGAAGGGATGGGGAGGGTGCAGGGGGCAACTGGGATAGTGAACGTTGTAACTGGGAAGGGATGCCAGGGGTAACAGGAAGGATGAGTTGGACAACTGGGAGGATGCAATGGGACAATTGGGATGGTGCAAGGGGTGATTGGGAAGAGTGGGGACCTTGCATAGGGCTTTTGGGAGGGATGGAGAGGGTGCATGCGCAACTGGGAGGGATAGGAAGGGTACAAAAGGAGAGACAGGAAAGATGCATGGGGCAAGCAGGACGGTGGGCAAGGCGACTGGGAGGGATGGAAATAGTGCATGGGGCAACTGGGAGGGAAGGGGAGGGTGCAGGGTAACTGGGATGGTGAATGGGGCAACTGGGAGGGATGGGGAGGGTGCGTGGGGGGCCGGGTCGCTGAGGGGCGCGGGGCGCGCTGTCGCTGCGCTGCAGGCGGTGCGGGAGCAGAGCGCGGCGGGCGAGGCGCTGGCCCAGGCCCGGGCAGAGCAGGAGCGGCTGCGGGGGGATCTGCTGCGGCTGAGCCGGGCCCGCGAGGGGCTGGCCAAGGAGGGCGCCAGCCTGGCCGTGCAGCTCGCTGCTGCCCAGCGCCACGGGCAGGATCGGGCCCAGGAGGCGGCCGGGCTCAGGTGGGTGCTGGACAGGGGTGAGGGGTCCTCGCTGCCCTGAAGCCGGGCTCTGGGCGGTGGGAGCGGTGCCGTTGTGGCTCTGGGCAGTGGGAGCGGTGCCGTTGTGGCTCTGGGCAGTGGGACTGGTGCTGTTCTGGCAGGTCGGAGAAGGAGGGGCTGGAGAGCAGCATCTTCCAGCTGCAGCAGCAGCTCACCCAGCTCAATGCCCGCAACCAGCAGCTGGAGGCTGAAGGACGGAGCCTGCTTCAGGCCAAGGAGGCGTTGGAGGGTGAGGGGTCCCTGTCCCATCACCCCGGCCATCTCCTTCTGTCCTTACACCCCCGCTTCATCTTCCACATCCTCATCTCCATCCTCATCTCAATCACTCTCTTCGTCCCCATCCTCATCCCTGTCCATCCCCATCTTCATCCTCATCTTCATCCTCATTTTCATCCTCATCCACATCCCTTCCCCATCACCATCTTCCTCTCCATCCTCATCCCTGTCCATCCCCATCTTTATCCTCATCTCTAACACTATCCCTGTTCAAACTTCATCTGTATCCTCATCTCCACTTTCATCTTCATCCATCCACCATCTTCATCCCCATCCACCATCTTCATCCCCTTCCACCTCCCATTTTCATCCTCTTCCCCACCCTCATCCCCGGTCCCCATATTCATCCGTATCTCTATTCTCATCTCAGTCCCCATCCTCATCCCCATCCACCCCTATCTTCCTCCTCATCTCCAACACCATCCCCGTCTTAATCACAGTCTTCATCCTCATCTCCAATACCATCCTCATCTTCATCCTCATCCCCATTCCTTCCCCATCATCTTTATCCTTATCCCTGTCCTTCCCATGTTTATGCTCATCTCCAACACCATCCACCTGTACTCCGTCTGTATTCTTATCCCCACTTCCATCTCCATCCATCCCACATCTTCACTCTTGTCCATCCCCATCCTCCTCCACCCTCCTCCACCCGCAGCAGGGTCATGACAAGCTCTTCTCCACCACTGTTTGTCCCCCTGTGACCCTGCTCCTGTCCCCCCACACCCCGGGGTGTCCCCACTGACACCCCACTGATGGGTGCCCTGCAGCGGAGCTGGGTGCTGCGCGGCTGGAGCGGGAGCGGGAGCTGCAGAGCCGGCGCGAGGCCGTGGCCGCAGCCGAGACCGCGGCGGTGACCGTGGCCCTGCAGCGCGCCCGCGACGGGCACCGCGCCGAGCTCGACCGCCTGCAGTGTGAGAAGGTGGGCGCAGGGGGGCTGGGTTTGGGGTGCAGAGCTTGGGGGGGATGGGTTTTTTTTGGGGTACAGCGCATATACTTGGGACGTGATGCTGGTGTTTGGGGTGCAACGATGAGTTTTGGGGTGCAGTGATGATTCTTGGGGTGCAAAGTTGCTGATTTTGGGGGGTTTCTGGTGACTTCGGGGTTCACTGATTTTGGGGGTTTCACTGATGATTTTGGGAGGTTCACTGTTGGTTTGGGTTCACTGTTGGTGTTGGTTTCATTGTTGGTTTGGGTTCACTGTTGGTGTTGGTTTCACTGTTGGTTTGGGTTCCCTGTTGGTGTTGGTTTTACTGTTGGTTTGGGTTCACTGTTGGTGTTGGTGCCCTGTTGGTTTGGGTTCCCTGTTGGTGTTGGTTCCCTGTTGGTGTTGGTTTCACTGTTGGTGTTGGTTCACTGTTGGTTTTGGTTTCACTGTTGGTTTGGGTTCACTGTTGGTGTTGGTTCCCTGTTGGTGTTGGTTCCCTGTTGGTGTTGGTTCTCTGTTGGTGTTGGTTCCCTGTTGGTGTTGGTTCCCTGTTGGTGTTGGTTCTCTGTTGGTGTTGGTTCACTGTTGGTGTTGGTTCACTGTTGGTGTTGGTTCCCTGTTGGTGTTGGTTCACTGTTGGTGTTGGTTCCCTATTGGTGTTGGTTCTCTGTTGGTGTTGGTTCACTGTTGGTTTGGGTTCACTGTTGGTTTGGGTTCACTGTTGGTGTTGGTTCCCTGTTGGTGTTGGTTTCACTGTTGGTGTTGGTTCCCTGTTGGTGTTGGTTCCCTGTTGGTGTTGGTTTCACTGTTGGTGTTGGTTCACTGTTGGTGTTGGTTCACTGTTGGTGTTGGTTTCACTGTTGGTGTTGGTTTCACTGTTGGTGTTGGTTCTCTGTTGGTGTTGGTTCTCTGTTGGTGTTGGTTTCACTGTTGGTGTTGGTTCACTGTTGGTTTTGGTTCTCTGTTGGTGTTGGTTCCCTGTTGGTGTTGGTTTCACTGTTGGTGTTGGTTCTCTGTTGGTGTTGGTTTCACTGTTGGTTTGGGTTCACTGTTGGTGTTGGTTTCACTGTTGGTGTTGGTTTCACTGTTGGTTTGGGTTCCCTGTTGGTGTTGGTTCCCTGTTGGTGTTGGTTCCCTGTTGGTGTTGGTTTCACTGTTGGTGTTGGTTTCACTGTCGGTTTGGGGCTCAGGAGGAGCTGGAAGCCGAGCGGGTCCGGCTCTCGCGGGAGCAGGAGGTGCTGGCAGCCGAGCTGGCGTCGGTGCGGCAGCAGCACGAGAGTGAGAAGCAGCAGGTGGGTGTCCCCGTGCGCCCCCGGCCTCAGCCCCGGTGCCCCCCCCGGGGCTGATCCGTGTCCGTGTCCCCACAGGCGCTGGCGCTGCACGAGGAGGAGAGGGCGGCGCTGGCCGAGGCGCTGCAGCGGCTGCAGCGGGGCCTGGCCGAGGCCACGGCCGAGCTCGAGCAGCAGCGCCGGGAGGTCTCCAGCCACCAGGAGAAGGAGGAGGTGGGTGCGGGAGGTCCTGGGACCCCCAATGGTGGCGCAGAGCCCCACATGGCCCCTGCTGCAGCCCCCGTGCCTGGGTGTCCCCTCTCGGTGCAACCCCCAATGCCTAAGCATCCCCTTCCGTTGCAACACCCATCTCTGGATGTCCCCTATGTCCCCTACTGCTACTCCCTCATGCCTGGGTGTCTCCCTTGGCTCCCTCATTGCAACCCCCCATACCTGGGTGACCCATATATCCCCATCATTGCAACTCCCCCATAGCCCCCCCATTACACCACTGCAAACCCCCATGCCTGGGTATCCCCCATTCCTGGACATCCCCCTTATTGCAAACCCCACTTCCTAAGGCTCACCCCCTCCATTCCAAGAGCTCCCCCCCAGCTTGCAGCTCCCACAGGGTCCTCCCATCTTTCAGCCTCTCCATTGCGAGCCCTCCATTTCCCCCTTGCAAGCCCCCGGGGTGATGGGGATGCTGAGGTGCGGTACCCGAGCATCCTCATCCCCGCACCATCCCCATCACGCTTCCCCCGGGATCCCAAACAAACGGGGCTCAGGGTGCTGTGCCCCCTCCGCAGAGCCTGGCAGCGGAGCTGCGCACCTTGCGGGCGCAGGCAGAGGAGACGGCCGCGACCCACGAACGGGAGGCGAAAACCCTCCGTGACCAAGTGACAGCAGCAGCCAAGCAGCGGGATGGAGCCCTGCGGGAGGTGAACTCCCCCCGAATCCCTTCCCCCCATCCCAAATACCCCAGCCCTGACACCCCCCAACCGCGGCGCAGGCGGAGGATGCGCGGGCGCAGCTGCTGCTGGTGGCGGAGGCGCGGGCCGCGGGCCGGCGGGAGCTGCTGCAGGCGCAGCGGGAGGCACGGGAGAGCCGGGAAGGCCGGGAAGCGCAGCGGCGGCAGGCGCAGGAGGCGCGCAGGGCACTGGGGGACGAGGCGAGGGAGAAGGAGGCCCTGCGGAGGTCCAACGAGGAGCTGCGGACGGCGCTGCGCCGCGCCGAGGGCGAGCGCATCAGGTGAGGGGCGAGGGATGCGCGCGGCGAGGGGTGCTCGAGGCGGGGAGAGGCAGGAGCTGGGGTGATGCTGAGGGTCGGGGTGATGCGAAGGACAAGGGGCTGCTCAGGTTAGGGTGATGCGCAGGGTCGGGGTGATGCGCAGGGCAAGGGGGTACCTAAGCTGGGAGATACAGGAGGTGGTGTGATGCTCAGGGTCAGGGCAATGCTTGGGATAGTGCACTGTTTTGGGTGCTCGGTGTTGGGGTGATGGTGAAGTTGGGGGGGTGATGATCAGGGTCAGGGTGATGTTTAGGACAAGGGGATACCTAAGTTGGGAGATACAGGACGTGGTGCAGTGCTCAGGGTCAGGGCAGTGCTTGGGATAGTGCGGTGTTTTGGGTGCTCAGTGTTGGGGTGATGGCTGGGACAAAGGGCTGCTCAGGTTGGGAGATGCAGGAGTCGGGGTGGTCAGCGGGGTCGGGGTAGTATGCAGGACAAGGAGCTGCTGGGGTGATGCTCAGAGTCGGGGTGATGTGCAGGACAAGGGGGTACCTAAGTTGGGAGATACAGGAGGTACTGTGATGCTCAGGGTCAGGGCAATGCATGGGATAGTGCAGTGTTTTGGGTGCTCAGGGTTGGGGTGATGGCTGGGACAAAGGGCTGCTCAGGTTGGGAGATGCAGGAGATGGTGCGATGCTTGGGGTCATGGGATGCATGCAGTGATGCAGTGTTTTGGGAGCTCAGGGTTGGGGTGATGGTTGGGAGAAGGGTACACCCAAGCTGGGAGACGCAGGGGGTGATGCAGCACCTTGGAGGGTGGTGCTTGCTGTTGGGATGATGCTCAGGACAAGGGGATGCTCCAGTTAGGAGATATTCGGGGTGGTGTGTTGCCTTGGAAAATGATGTCTGGGATTGGGATAATGCTTGGAACACAGGGGTGCTCAGGCTGGGAAATCTATGGGTTACTGCAATGCCTTGGAGGGTGGTGCTCCAGGTCAGGGTGATGTCTGGGGACAAGGAGATGGAAGTTTGGGCATGAGGAGAGACGCCTAAGGATGGGATGCACTGGAGCAAGATGCTCAGTACAGGGGTTGCTCGAGGTGAGCGGTGTTTGGGATGAGGCAGTGCCTTAGAGGGACTTGTTGGGGCACAGAAAAACCTGGAGAGGGGCTTGGGACAGGCGCCTGTAGGGACAGGCCAAGGGGAATGGCTTGAACCTGCCCGAGGGGAGACTGAGCTGAGCTCTTAGGCAGAAGCTCTTCCCTGTGAGGGTGCTGAGGCGCTGGCACAGGGTGCCCAGAGAAGCTGTGGCTGCCCCATCCCTGGCAGTGCTCAAGGCCAGGCTGGACACAGGGGCTTGGAGCAAGCTGCTCCAGTGGAAGGGGTCCCTGCCCGTGGCAGGGGTTGGAGCTGGAGGAGCTTTAAGCTCCCTTCCAACACAAACCAGGCTGGGATCCTGTGTTCGGAGTGGCAGCGCTCAGGGTGGAGGCTGCCCTGATGGGGTGATGGCTGGGAGGGAGCATCCAAACTAGAGGGATGTTGGAGGATGGGGATGGCTTGGAGTGGGATGCTCAGGACAGGGCGATGCTCGGGCCACTGCAGTGCCCCCGGGGGTGACCCGGCCCCGTCTCCCCTCTCCGCAGCCTGAAACGTGCCGGTGAGGAGAAGGAGCAGCGCCTGGCGCTGCTGGAGGACGGGCGGGCGGCCGCGGAGCGGGAAGTGACGGAGCTGCGGGCGGCGCTGCGGGAGCTGGAGCGCGCCCGCTTGGATGCGCGCCGGGAGCTGCAGGAGCTGCGCCGCCAGGTGAGGAGGAGGAGGAGGAGGAGAGTGGGACCCCCCCAACTTGGGACCCCCCCAACTTAGGAACCCCCCCCAGCTTGGGACCCCCCCCCCAACTTTTGACCCCCCCCCCAACTTGGGACCCCACCCCTAGCTTGCGACCCCCCCCAACTTTGGACCCCCCCCAACTTGGGACCCCCCCCAACTTGGGACCCCCTCCCCCAACTTGGGACCCCCCCCACTTCCTCCATTGCGGGTGTCCCCAAGCCGTGCCCGTGTGCTCCGTGGGCAGGTGAAGGACCTGGACAGTGAGAACAGCCGGAGGAGCAGGGAGCTGGGCGAGCTGCAGGCGCGCGTGGCCCTGGAGGAGCAGCGGGAGCAGGAGAGCCGCCGCGAAGCCTTCGGCCTCAGGCAGAAGGTGGCAGAGAGCGAGGCCGGGACGGAGGCTGCCAGGAAGGAGGTTGGGGTCTCCAGAACCCTGTTTCTCGGTGCTCTGCATCCCCATCACCCTCGGCTCCGTGCCCAGCCTATCCGGTGTCCCTGTCTCCTACCCCATAACTCAGTGCCTGTTGTCCCCAAGCATCTCCATCAACCCATAACTGGCATACTGTGTCCCTCGGTGTCTCCACTGCTCTGTTGTTTGATGCCATGCCCCTGGGAGTCCCCATTACCCCATTGCTCAGTCCCTGATGTCCCCGTCACCCTATGCTCTTTGCCCTGCATCCCCTGAGGTCCCTTGCATCCTCCATTGCTTTGTGTCTTGCAATCCCATTGTCTCCTAACTCTGGGTCTGGTGTCCCTGGATGTCTCCATCACCCCACCACTCCATCCTGCATCCCTGGGTTCCTTACACCTCATTGCTCTCTCCCTTGGGATCCCCATCACCCATTACTCCATCCCCTCCATGTCCTCCATCCCCATCACTCATTGCTCTATCTTCTGTATCCCTGTGGTTCCCCCATCACCCCATTGCTCCATCCCCGGAGGTCCCTGTCACTCCACTGCTCCATCCCCTGCATCTCAACCTTGCTGCTGCATCTCCTGCTTCCTTGGTAGCCCCCCGTCATCCCATTGCTCCATCCCTGGGGGTTCCCATTAACCCAATTGCACCATCCCTGGGGGTTCACATCACCCCAATTGTTCCATCCCCTGCATCGCCACGCTGCTGCTGTGTGCCCCGCATCCTTGGGGCTTCCCCATCACCTCATTACTCCATCCCCTGCATCTCCACCCTCTCGCTGTGTTCTCTGCATCCCTGGGGGTCCCTATCACCCCGTTACCCCACCCCTTGCATCCTGTGAGTCACCTCTCCCCATCGCCCCATCTCCGCCCGTGTTCCGCAGCTCCAGCACCTGCAGCAGCGGCTCTCGGAGGCGGAGGCCGAGTTCCGGCAGCGGGAGAAGGACCTGGCCCGCAGCCTGGAGGAGGCTCGAGGCAATGAGAAGAAGCTCTTGGCCGATGCCCGCAACCTGCAGCTGAAGGTGGACGCGGCGCGGGGCGAAGCGGCCGAGCTGAGCCTGCGCCTGAGCGCGGCCGAGGGCCGGGCGCAGGGGCTGGAAGCGGAGCTGGTGCGCGGCGAGGAGCTGCGCCGGGCCACCGAGACCCGCCTGGGGGGCATCCAGTCCGCCCTGCGCCGCACCATGGGCATCGGCCGCGCTCGGGCCGGCTCCCCCGGCAAGGGTGAGGGGCTCCGGGGACCCCCGGTGCTTTGTACCTTGCTTATAGGGGAGAGGGGTGCATTCTGCTGCAGTGCATCCCGCTGCAGTGCTCCATCCCCTGCATCCCTGGGGGTTCCCCATGTCCCATTGTTCCAGCTCTTGCATCCCTATTGCCCTGTTGCTCCATCCTCTGCATCCTCATCATGCTGTTGCTCCATCCCCTGCACCCCCATTGCCCTATTGCTCCATCTTCTTCATCCCTATTACCCTGTTCCTCCATCCCCTGCATCCCCATCGCCCTGTTGCTCCATCCTCTTCATCCATATCACCCTGTTGTTGCTCTGTTATCTGCATTCCCTTCATGCTGTTGCTCCATCCCCTGCATCTCCATCATCCTGTTGCTGTGTCCACTGCATCTCTGGGGTCCCCCATACCTCATTACTTCATTCTTCGGAGTCCCCTATACTCCACTGCTCCATCCCTGGCATCCCTGGAGGTTCCCCCATCACTCTATAACTCCATACCCTGCTTCCTTGGGGTTCCCTGTACTCCATTGCTTCATCCCTGGGGGTTCCCATAACACTTCCCATAATACTCCATCTCCTCTATCTCCATCATCAGATGCTCCATCCCTTGCGCTCCATCACACCTGCTGTGTCCCCTTCAATCCTGGGGGTCTCCCATACCCCATTTCTTCATCCCTGGGGTCCTTCATCACCCCATTGCCCCATCCTCTGCATCCCTGGGATCCCCCAGGACCCATTGCTCCATCCCTGGGGTTCTTCTATCACCCCATTGTTCCATCTCCTACATTCCCGGGGTTCCCTATACCCCATTGCTACACCCCTTGGAGGGCAGGGTGATGGGAGACCCATCTCTTACATCCCTGTATCCCATGGATGCATGCCACTGTGGCACACCCAACTCCAGCTTGCCACCGTCCCTTGGGCACTGCCCCTGTTGTCCCCGTGCTACCCTCTTTGTCCCCATACAGGTGGGGGACTGGAGGGGTCATTGAGCCCCGGCTCATCCCTGGACCCCGATGCAGCATCTGAGCCCGAGGCGGTGCGGGCAGCGCTGCGGGACTTCCTGCGCGAGCTGCAGGATGCGCAGCGGGAGCGGGTACCATTCCCCCTTCCCTTCCCTTCCCTTCCCTTCCCTTCCCTCCCCTTCCCTTCTCTTCCCTTTCCTCCCCTTCCCTTCCCTTCCCCATCACACCCAAAAAGCCCCTTTTTCACCCCGTTTTCTTGCCACAGGAGGAGCTGCGGGTGCAGGTGAGCAGCCTGGGCCGGCGGCTGGCGGAGGCAGAGGAGCAGCGGGACAGCACCAGCGCCCGGGTGCAGCAGCTCCAGAAGCTGGTGGATGAGAGTGAGGAAGGTGATGGGGGCGACGGGGTTTTTGGGGGGAATCCCCCCTAAATTGTGGGGTTTTGGGTGATTTTTTCCATGCTGGAGCCTCACCAGTGAGTGGCGAAACTGAGGCACGGGGCAGGTGATGAATGGGTGGGATTTTCTCCATGCACGGCCCCAAAATCCTGGTACAATTGGTCAGCACCCATGGAAACCCCATGAACCCTGGTAAAACCCCAATGCATGCCCAGTAAACCCTGGTGAAACTGCCCCTGTATCCACTTTAAACCCCAGTAAAAGAGGTAAAAGCCCCCATGCATCACTGTAAAACCCACAGAAACTGGTAAACCCCCTATGCAGCCTCCATAAATCGCAGTAACACCCCCCTACATCCCTGTAAAGCTGGGAAAACTCCCTGTGCAGACTCCTTAAATCTCAATAGAATGGGTAAAATCCTTGTGTGTCCCCCATAAATCCCAGTGCCATCCCTGCATCCCCTTTAAACCCCAGTAAAAGTGGTAAAAGCTCCCATGCATCCCTCTAAACCCCACTGAAAGTGGTAGAACCCCCTGTGCATCCCCCGTAAAGCCCCCTGCATCCCTGTAAAGCCCAGTAAAACTGGTAAAACCCTCTGTGCAGACTCTGTAAATCCCCCCCAATGGGTAAACCCTTGTGCATCCCCCATAAATCACGATAAAATGGGTAAAATCCCCTGTGCATCCTTCATAAATCCAAGAAAATGGCTAAACCCCCTTGTGCATCCCCTATAAATCCCCATGAACCCCTTGCATCCCTGCAGGGTGCCGCAGCGGCAGGGAGCTGAGCAGCGCGCAGGCAGCGCTGCTGCTGCAGGAGGAGACGCTGGCGCGGGGCGAGCGGGAGCGCCGGGCGCTGCAGGACAAGGTGGCCGTGCTGCAGCAGAGCCTGCGCGCTGCCGAGGGCGAGCGCCGCGCCGCGGAGGTGAGCATGGCCGGGCGGGATGCATCCTGCCCTGCATCCCCATCCCTGAGCGCTCCACGCGGGATGGCCCCGCAGGAGAGGGTGAGCGCGGAGCGAGCCGGAGAGCTCAAGGATGCCAAGAGGAGGATGGAGGTGGCTGAGAGCAGGAGCTTGCGCCTGGAGATGCAGCAGAAGGTGCTGGAGGCTGAGCTGCAGCGCGCACGCACGGCCCTGGGTGAGCGGCAGGCGGAGGTGCAGGTGATGCAGGATCGTGCTGAGCTGCTGCAGAAACAGGTATCCGACAAGGGCATAGTCAAATAGAACCACAGGTTCGGGTTGGGGGGACCTTAAAGCTCCTCCAACCCCAACCCCTGCCATGGCAGGGGCACCTTCCACTGGAGCAGCTTGCTCCAAGCCCCTGTGTCCAACCTGGCCTTGAGCACTGCCAGGGATGGGGCAGCCACAGCTTCTCTGGGCACCCTGTGCCAGCGCCTCAGCACCCTCACAGGGAAGAGCTTCTGCCTAAGAGCTCAGCTCAGTCTCCCCTCAGGCAGGTTCAAGCCATTCCCCTTGGCCTGTCCCTACAGGCCCTTGTCCCAAGCCCCTCTCCAGGTTCCCTGCAGCCCCTTTAGGCACTGGAGCTGCTCTCAGGTCTCCCCTTCAGGAGCCTTCTCTTGTCCAGGCTGCCCCAGCCCAGCTCTCTCAGCCTGGCTCCAGAGCAGAGCTGCTCCAGCCCTCGCAGCATCTCCATGGCCTCCTCTGGCCTCGCTCCAGCAGCTCCACGTCCCTCTTGTGCTGCTGCCCCAGAGCTGGATCAGGGCTGCAGGGGGGGTCTCCCCAGAGCGCAGCAGAGGGGCAGGATCCCCTCCCTGAGCTGCTGCTCACGCTCTGGGGGTGCAGCCCAGCACAGGGGGGGTTCCGGGCTCAAGCGCTCACTGAAGCTGGGTCATGGGGAGCTTCTCATTGACCAACACCCGCAAGTCCTTCTCCTCAGGGCTGCTCCATCCCATCTCTCCCCAGCTTTAGCTATGCTTGGCATTGCCCCTACCCAACCTTACACTTGGCTTCCTCATCAATTCCTCTCAGTCCCCATGGCACGGATGAACGTTAACTGGTGCATTCCCTGGTGCATTCACTGCTCTTGGTGTTTTGGCTGTAGCTGGCAGAGAGCGAGCAGCGCGCCGGCACCTTGCAGCAGGCGATGCAGCGCCTGAGCACGGCCTTGACGGACACCGGCTCCAAGGATGCTGCGGCGGCGGCCGATGGCGCCGTGGTCCACGAGCGGCTGCTGCAGCTGCGGAGCGCGCTGGCCGCGGGCGAGCAGGACCGCCGGGCGCTGCAGGTGGGGTGAGCACCCTTGGGTGCGGGTACCCGCGGGGTGCCTGTGCCGGGGGGGGTCACTGCCGTGTCCCCGCGCCGCAGGAGGGGCTGGAGGTGGCGCGGCGGGCGCTGGCCGAGGCCAGGGAGGAGAAGGCGGCGCTGCGGGAGCAGCTGCAGGAGCTGCGGCAGGAGCGGGAGGTGCTGCAGCGGGGCAGGGATGAGCTGGAGGCGCAGGTCCGGCAGCAGCAGGAGGTGAGGGCCGGGGGGGCTCCCCTCCGTGCCGGGATCCCCACGTTTGCTGTCCTTTGCCTCCATGCGGCTCCATTGCCTGCTCCATCCAGCCTGTTTTGACTCCATGCAGCCCCTAGTGCCCTACCCCATGCAACATGCTTTGCATCGCCACCCTTGCATGACTCTATGGACCCCTCTGAAGCCCCTGCACCCTTTTCCCCTATAGACCCTTTAACCTCCCCATGCAGCACCCTATTGCCCCATACAGCTCCCTGCATTCTTTAACCCTACCGTGCAGCATCCTACACCCCTTTGCCCTCCCATGCAGCACCTTTTGTCCCCCGTTGCATCAACCAGTGGACCTCTCTAGAGCCCTAGAACCCTCTTGCCCCCTTGCAGCAACCTTGAACCCCTCCAGGGAAGGAGGGAAGGGGTGCTGCTCATCCCCGCACCCTGTTGCCCCCATGCAGCATCCTCTGTCCCCTCTGGAGCGCTCCAGAGCCCAGCATCCCTTTCCCCGTGCCCACGGCCGTGCTGCCTGCCCACAGGCGCCGCTGCAGCCGCAGCGGGAGGAGCACGGGGGGCTGCAGGAGCGGCAGGGGGGGCTGCAGCAGCGGGTGAGCAGCCTGCAGCAGGCCCTGGCCCGCGCGCAGCGGGAGCGGAGGGAGGCCGAGCGCCTTGCCCTGCGCCTCGAGAAGGACAAGGGCGCCCTGAAGACGACCCTGGGCAAGGTGAGGGGGCACCTCGGGGGCATCGCGCCCATGGGGGTGCCGGGACACGCACCCGTGCGCCAGGGCTGGGCGTGCAGCAAAGGCCAACCCGAGCCGCAGCTTGTGACACAAATGTGCAATGCGCTTTGTATGTGTGTTGTGTGCTGCTCCGCTAGGCACGGGGCCCGTATGCACTGAAATACGTGTTATACATAGGAAATATGTGAAATGTCTATCTGAATCTACCAGATTTTATAGGTATCATCTGCGGTACTTTATATTATGTGTATTATCTCATGTCTGTTCCATTCCGTTCCATTCTATTCCATTCCATGTATTCTCATGTGTCTATATACTATCTGCTACAGTTTTATTATACACATCTGCTATATATTATATATGTAATCATTTTTGTATTATTTATAATCTATATTTTATATGTATTATCTGCTCTATTTTATATATATTATCTACTCTCTAGTATATATAATCTATTTTATGTTGTAATGATATATACATTATTATAGATCTATGATTCATTATATTAATATGTATGTATATCTACTATATATGTATATAGAGTATATATAAAATGTATGTATAATATATACACATATAAAATATATGTGTATATATATACATGTAATATATATGACATTAAATCTGCAATCTGCTGTATTTTATAGTATATAGAATCTATGTGGTTTATATCGTATATTATCTGCAATATATGATACAAATAACAAACTATAGCTTATTTTATATGTAAACTGGCAGCGGGGTTGGAACTAGACGATCTTAAGGTCCTTTCCAACCCTGACTATTCTATGATTCTGTGATTCTATATGTATAATCTCCTATATATTAGGCAATCTGCTATATTTTATATTATATAAAATGTATATGTAATTGCTATATTTCATATGTACTATATATGTTATTTTCTGTATTTTCCATGTCCTGCATCTCTCATTTACTCTATTCCCATGTTCTGTATCTCTCATTGCTCCATTCCTATGTCCCAGTGTATCTCTAATTGCTTCATTCCCATATCCCATATCCCGATGCCTCTCTCACTGCTCTCTTCCCATGTCCCAGTGTCTCTCTCACTGCTCTCTTCTGATGTCCCAGTGTATCTCTAATTGCTTCATTCCCATGTCCCGGTGTATCTCTCACTGCTCTATCCCCATGCATTCCCCGCAGGTGGAGCGGGAGAAGCTGGAGGCGCAGGAGGCCTCGCTGCGGCTCTCTGCGGAGCAGGGCCGGCTGCACCGCTCCCTGCGTGCGGCACAGCAGGAGCTGGCGGAGGCGCAGCAGCGCGTGCGCACGCTGCAGGTGGGTGCCATGCAGCGGGTGCTGCCCACCCGCTTGGTGCGGAGCCCCCGGCCCCACCGGTGGCTTGCAGCAGGGTGGGGATGGGGACTCATCCTGGCATGAAGGGAGGCGCTGGTGCTTGCCCTCGATGGGGCTCGTCTTGGTTTTGGGGTGCTTCCCAGCCTGCGGAGATGCTGGTGCTTGCGCTGGGATGATGCTGGGCTCATCCCAGCTTGAAGAGAGATGTTGGTGCCTGCCCTGGGATGATGCTGGGGCCTTTTATGGGCTTCTTCCAGCCTGGGGAGATTCTGGTGCATGAAATAGGATGGGTCTGGGCTTATTTTTGGGGTGCTTCACAGCCTGGGGAGATGCTGGGGCTTGCTCTGCAATGATGCTGGGCGCAATCCAGCATGAAGGAAATGCTGGTGCTTGCCCTGGAATGGCACTGGGCTTATTTTTGGGGTGCTTCCCAGCCTGAGGAGATGCTGGTGCTTGCTCTGAGTTGATGCTGGGCTCATCCCAGTATAAAGGGAGGTGCTGGTGCTTGCCCTGGGATGGGGCTGGTCTTGGTTTTGGGGTGCTTCACAGCCTGGGGCAATGCTGATGCTTGCTCTGCAATGATGTTGGGCTCATCCCAGCATGAAGGGAGGTGCTGGTGCTTGCCCTGGCATGGTTTTGGGGCCTTTTATGGGCTTCTTCCAGCCTGGGAAGGTGCTGGTGCTTGTACTGGGCTTATGCCACCATGAAGGAAGGTGCTGAGGCTTGCACTGGGGTGGTGCTGGATTTTGGGGGCTTGTTCCAACCTGGGGAGATGATGTTCTTGCCCCGGGATAGTGCTGGGCTCATCCCAGCGTGAAGGGATGTGTTGGTGCTTGTCCAGGGATAGGGCTTCCCAGGTTATGAAGATGCTGGTGCTTGCCCTGGAATGGTGCTGGGCTCTTTCGGGGGCTTCTTCCACCCTGGGGTGATGCTGGTGCTTCTATTGGGATGGGGCTGGGCTCTTTTAGGGGAGCTTCCCAGGGGAGCTGGTACTTGCCCTCGGATGTGGCTGGGCTCTTTGGGCTCATTCCCTGTTGGAAAGATGCTGGTGCTTGCCCTGGGATGGGGCTGGGGTGACAGCACCGCTCCCCATGCAGGCGCTGGCGCTGGAGCACCCATCTCCACCGAGTTCCAGGCCCTCTCCAGAGCTGCAGCGGGAGCTGGAGGCTCGGGAGCGCATCCAGCACCACCGCATCCGTAGCCTGGAAGAGCAGGTGAGGGGGGGCACTCCGGGGGGGACACCCTCATGTGCCCGTCTCACCCCAACCCCACTTTCCAGATCGCGCTGCTGAAGGGGCAGGAGCTCTGCCGTCACCCCACCAGCATCTAAGGAGCCTCCATGGACCCGTCCATGGGATGTGGCTCTGGGCCGCCTGCTCGAGATGAAGATGTCCCTGCTCTTTGCGGGGGGGTTGGACTCGCTGAGCTCCGAAGGGCTCTTCCAACCCAAACTGCTCCGTGATGCTCTGCCCGCTGCAGAGGCCGGCACAACTCATCGCACGGGTGAGGGAGGAAGCATTCCCCATCCCCATGCTCGAAACCCACATCTGTTTGTGTCTCATCATTCCCTTTTCTGGCACTTCCCCACCAAGATGACACTCGTGTATTTTTGATACAAATTGGGTGGGTTTTCCCATTTTTAATGGCTATTTTTAACAAAAGGTTTGGAATTACTCCTGGTTTTTAGCCCTGTCCCTTCACCAGCCAAGCTACGCGATTTCTCCCCCCCAATCCGTGATGTTTCACAGTCCCCAACACTCACTGGATCCTAACTTTCCCCTTTTTCTAACCAAAAAACTCCTCTAGGTCGGTGCTTTTGATCTGATTCTTGAGAAATAGAGGGATTTTTATAGCACTATTTTTGGAAGTTTGAGGTTTTTACTGGTGCTACCGGATGGCCTGCGATCAGGTCCCCAAACCGCCCTGCCCTGCCCCTGGTCAGTCCCTGTTCAATGTGGATACCCCCAAACCAGAACCCCAAGGGGGGTTTTTGGGGGGAGACAACGGTGCTTTGGGGATGCCCAAAGGGATGTCCATCGGGAGAGTGGGATTGATTCAGGTCCGTAACAATAAGCGATAATAAATAATAAGATGCATTAATAGATAACAATAATTAGTATTTTGCTATTGTTATTATTACCATGAGCACCCCCACATTAGAGGGGAGCTGCAGAGGAGCACTGGAGCCATTAAGCAGCATCCCTTGGGGGGGTGCTGCCCTCCCTCTCCTTGTTTTAAGCCTCTGGGGGAAGATTGAGCCTCAAAGAAGGATGGATCCCTTGTGCCCTGTGAGCTATGCAGGGATGGGATGGGATGGGATGGGATGGGGATGGGGATGGGGATGGGGATGGGGATGGGATGGGGATGGGATAGGGGTGAATGACAAAGAAAACTCAATGCAGAACCCTCCTGGCCTATTTTCTATAAGAGAATTGGAATATAGACCAGCTGCACCCTACATAAGAGAGAGGCACACTATAGGGCTCTATATGATATGGGACCTGCAGCCTGGGTCAGATATGCACTCCATGTAAGAGCTATGTGCTGTAAGAGAGCTACACACTATGGGAGACCCTCTGACCATGCAGAGCGGGGCAATAGAGGGGTATGGACAGTATAGAGCCGCACATTATATATGAGAACCACACACTGGGAGAGCGCTACAAGAGCTGTATGGACACGTTGTGTAAGAGCTGCACAGTAAGGAAGAGCACTGCGTGCTATAGAACTGTATCCCATATGTGCTGTATGAGAACTGTATGCTCTGAGCTGCATGCTCTGTACACGAGCTATGCACTGTATGGGAGCTGCACGCTATATGGGAGGACTGCACAGTATAGACAAGAGCTGCACACTACACACGAACTGCAGGCTGTATAATAGAGCTACACACTGTAGAAGAGCATATGTAAGACTATATATGAGAGCATAATATATATAAGAGCTACACACTAGATCTGAGAGCTATGAACTGTATAGGAGCTGCACACCACATATACGAGCTGCAGGCTATATAAGCAAGCTATGCATTGTATAAGAGAGCTGCACACTACATCTGAGAGCTACCTACCATGTAAGAGAGCTCACCCTATAGATGAGCTGCACACTGCATAAGACAGCAGCATGCGATGTGAGACCTATGCACTGTAGAAATGAGCTGCATGCTATGAGAGCTGCAAGCTATGTTAGAGGGCTACATGCTATATAGGAGCTGCATGCTATATAAGAGAGCTGCACACTATATATGAAGAGCTGCATGCTATATATGAGAGCTGCATGCTGTGTAAGACCTACACACTATATATGAAGAGCTGCATGCTATATATGAGAACTGCATGCTATATATGGGAGCTGCACACTATATATGAAGAGCTGTATGCTATATATGAACTGCACACTATATATGAAGAGCTGCATGCTATATATGAGAGCTGCATGCTATATATGGGAGCTGCACACTATATATGAACTGCATACTATATATGAAGAGCTGCACGCTATATATGAGAGCTGCACGCTATATAAGACCTACATACTATATATAAAGAGCTGTATGCTGTATATGAATTGTACACTATATATGAAGAGCTGCGTGCTATATATGAGAGCTGCATGCTATGTAAGACCTACACACTATATATGAAGAGCTGCGTGCTATATATGAGAGCTGCATGCTATGTAAGACCTACACACTATATATGAAGAGCTGCGTGCTATATATGAGAGCTGCATGCTATGTAAGACCTACACACTATATATGAAGAGCTGCATGCTATATATGAGAGCTGTGTCCTATATAAGACCTACACCCTATCTATGAGAGCTGCCCACACTAGTTCCTGTAAGTGACCTGAACCCCAACCTCCACCCTCCATCTATAGGGGATCCCAAACCCTAAACACCCAAACAGAGACAACCCCCCCCCCGCCCCGGTCTGGGGGAGCTGGTGGCACCCCAAAATCAAACCCAAACACCCCCTATTTGATCTAAGGGACCCAGAAACATGCCCCAAACACACCTATACCAAACCAAGCCCCTCCCAGTGGTGCTATTTCCCCACCAAACACCCCAAAATCACTCAGATGCTCCAAAACACCCTAAAGAACCCCAAAATCACGCACCCCACCCCCAGCCCTTCCTCCTGTGCACAGGGCCGGGATTGCTCAAAACACCAGAAATGCCCCCCAGATTGGATCATTTCCCCCCCCCAAAAAAAATCAGGAATTCCCCCCCCAACCCAGAAATCCTGCCAAAAATTCAGAAATGCCCCTAAATAGCAGAAATCCCCCCCAAATCAGAGCCCCTTCCCCCAATATTGGAGCCTTCACCCCAAAAGAAATGGACACCCCCCAATTACATTGAAAATCCTCCAAAAAATCAGCAACCCTCCCAAAACATGAGAAATACCCCCAAAAAATCAGAAATACCCCCAAAAAATCAGAAATACCCCCAAAAAATCAGAAATTCACCCCAAAATCGGAGCCTTCTATCCCCATATCGGACCCCCTCCAAGTAAACCAGAAACCCTCCGCAAAACCAGAAACCCAACCAGAAATCTGTCCCTCGAATCAGAACCCCCCCCCCAAAAAAAAATCAGGAATGCCCCCAAAATAATCAGAAATCCCCCCAAAATCAGAGCCTTTTCCCCCAACACTGAACCCTCCCCATCAAATTGGACCCCCCCCCAATAATCCGCCCCTCCTTCAAATAAATCAGATCCCTCCACTCCAAAATACAAGGTGTCCCCCCCCAATAAGGAGGCTGGAGCCGAGTGACCCTTCCGCTTTATCTCTTGGATACTCTACATAGAAAACGGGGTGACGGGGGCTGCCGCCCCCCCCTTTTACAATATAATAAAGAAAGTAATAAAAATAATAACACCCCCCCCTTTTTTTTCCCTATTATGTGCACAAAAATGGACCTTTCCTTATGTTCTTTCATGCACCGTTTCGTTAGCACCATGTGAGGAGGCTCCGGAGCGGGATGGGGACCCAGGAGACCAGGATGCGGGGATGGGGAAGGGGCTTTCGGGGGGGTCCCGGTGATGGGGGGGCCCCCGGAGCTCAGCAGCCGCCGCAGCTGCGGGCGCAGGAGGCGATGACGGTTTGGCAGAGCCCGCTGGTGGCCATCACCCCACACTTGGAGAACTTGTCCCGGCACAGGTCGGCTGCGGGAGAGTGGGAATCAGCCGGGAATGGGGTGGGGAAAACAGCGCGCATCCCATGGGGATGTCATAGCGCAAAAGGGGGGGTTCAGCCCCTTCCATAATGCAGTCCATGGGGGGCCATTTGGTGGGCTGTTGGGATTGTCCGGCCCGCATCACCATAGGGAAAAGGGGATCGGGATATGAATGAGCCCGGTGTGGGGGTACCCCCCCATCCTTACCTCGCAGCAGCTCTTCATGGGCGCACACGGTGCGGACGCAGATCTCCTTGTTGATCACGTAAACCCGGCGGAGGCTGGATGAAGGGGTTATGGGGTTGGTGTAGATGAACGGGGGGGGTCCCCAAAATAGAGGGATTGGGGGTTAGGGAAGCTCCCCCCCCCACCCCGTCCCTGCTCACCTATAGAAGCAGATCTCATTCAGGCACTGCTTGCAGGGCTTGTGCACGGAGTAGAGCCTGGTGCAGGGGTATTGCTCCTCCCGGCAGTCTGCAAGGAGAACAGGGAAAATCCATAGGGATGAGGCCTGACACCCTGGGGATGCGCTCAGTATCCATTCAGTTCTAACCCAATGCTCTCCCAGTCCTCATCTTCAACCCGGGGTGTGAGCGCGGAAGCGCATCCTTACCCCAGCAGGGATAAGAGGGAGGATGAACCGCCCAAAACGGGGACCAGGGAGTGGGGACAAGGACTCACCAAGGGGTCCTGGCTCCGTGGGCTCAGTCTCTGGGGCAGCAGCTGTGTGGAGTTTGAATGGGGGGGGGGGGGGGAGAAGGACATTTAGGGATGGAGCAGAGCATCTTTGCCTGGGTTTTGGGGCTGGAGCATCCTTACGGTGGTACCCACCTGGGGTTGGAGCCGGCACGACTTCCTGCTGGGATTGCTGCTGGGATTGGTACCGAAACTGCTCCTCAGGGGCACGGGGGGTGACATCTGCAGGGAGAGGGACAGTGCGGGCACCCCGCAAAATCCTGCTCCCCCCCATCCGACATCCCGCAGGGAAGCCACTTACCGTGATAGTCGTAGTAATCCTGAATTTCTGGGGAATGAAACGGAAAACAGCAGGGGCTGAGGGTGGGATTTGGGGACAAAACACCCCCCATCAGGGCCGGTTTAGCCATGAGCCTCCCCCCCCCCCCATATTTGCAGCTGGTCTGAGTGATGGGGTAACACCCTCCAGGCACCCCAGGAATGGGGCAGCATCCCGTGGCGGGGGTTAAGCTTAATAAAGGCTTAATAAACGGTTGATAGAAGGGGACAGGAGAAGATGTATAAGGAGGGAGGTGGGAATGTGTTGGGAGGAGGCTGGAAGTATAAGGAGGAAAGGGATGGAGCAGAGAGCATTGGAGAGGCATCGGATCGGTGTTGATCGCCAGAGGAAGCAAAAAGAGGGAGGAAAAGGAGCAGGAGGGAGGTGGGTGAAGCCTCTCCCGGGTCAGGGCGCTCTAACCTGATTGCTGGTCGTACTGGGAATACTGCACCGGCTCGGGGTAGGTGATGCCTTCAAACCTGCTGTACTGCGCCTGGACCAGGAGCGCTGCTGGGATGCAAGAGCCGGGGGGAAGAGCATCACTTAGAGGGGCACGGGCACCCCCAGCCTGGATGGGGGGTCCCTGCTCTGCCTCCACCTCTCCTCCTTTGTGTCATCCCCAAAATACCATCCCAGAGCTGTCCTTAGGGACGCGCTGCCTGGAGAGGAGGAGGGAGAGGATGGTGGGATGCTCACTGATGGGGGAGCAGTGATTCCTGCCTTATCCAGGCACAGCTGGGGGTGATCCCCATGTCTTGCAGCACTTGGGTACCAGGACCCTGCCCATCCTGCATCCAGCTGAGCCCAGTGATGCTCCTGACACCCCAGGCATCCCATGCAACCCTTATGGAGACCCTGGGAGCTAATCCAGCCATGGAACCAGGGGGGAAAAATGGGGTTCGGAGGCCAGCGTGCATGAGATGATGGGATCACACAGGCAGAATGCTTCTGGAAGGGGGGATCAGGTCACTCCCATCCCCAGGGCATGGCAGGGACATGGAGTGGTGCCCCTCCAGATGCTGCATCCCTCCGCATCCTCCATCCATCAGCAATGGGATTGATGCTGGGATGGGACTTCTCTGCCCACTCCTCCCCATGCTGCCCCCTCCTTCCCAGGCTCCTTGGGCCTCAACTGTTAATGTTTTCCATCTGCTCCCTCCCCTTTGTGTGGAGCTGCTTTCACCCAAAGCTTTCCTGGCTCCAGGCTCCGTCGCCTCCCTCCTTGTTTCCATCCCGCCTTTGCCAGCCCCTCCGGGGGTCACAAACCACCACATCTCTGGCTGCTATCCCAGCCCCGAGGTGCCACTTTGGTGCCACCTCCATGGCCCCAAGCAGGAGGGATGCGCCTGGTGCCAGCCCCCGGTACCCCCCAACCTGAAGCAGCAAGAGGAGCCTAAACTGGGGTTTGGGGTTAGTTCTGGGGTGCAGGAGGCCATGGGGCGATGCTTGCCCCGTATGGGTGCAGCGCCCAAGGGTGGCTCCTGCTGTCACCTCGCCTTGGGGACACTCACCTGGCACACAGAGCAGGAAGAGCCCGACCGCTCTCATCCTGACAGCAGCGATGGAGGAGCAGCGCGGGCCGGGATGCAGCCGGAGTCTGGATGGGGCCGAGGGGACAAGCAAAGGGATTAGGGAAGAGGGGACGCAGATCCCAGACCCCTCCAGTCTCCATCCCCTATAGCAGCGCCACCCCCCCCGTCCTCAGGGATTGGCTCAAAAACCCCCCCAAACCCCAGGAAAATGAAGAAACTTCCCCAAAACCGGGCTTCCCGTGGGAATTGCAAGGACCAAACCCTCAAACATCCCGCGGGCAGCGAGAGGGGGGACGAGAAAAGCTGGAATGTCTGAATCACAGCCATGGGGGGGCGTCTGGATCCCCCCCAGTCACTTGGGGCTCCATTCCTGGGAGTTTCAGCTCTGCTCCTTGGGAAAGGGATTATCTGGGGGGTCCCCGCTGCTGGGGGATGCTTTGTGTGCTTGGGAATGCCCTGAATCCAACGGGATGTGGAGATCTCGGAGGGAAAAACGCGCTTCCAAGAGAAATCCCGCGCTGGGTTTGGCAGCTTTGGCTGCTCGCGGCTTCCCAGCACTTCCCAAGCAAGATTCCATGTCAAGGTCTGTCTGCCCTGCCGGAACCCCGGTCCCAGTGGTGGCTGCTGGGGCCGCCGGCGCAATTCCCATCCCCCCAAACCAGCTCCAGGGGGAAAACTGGGCGGAAAAAGGAGAAATTCTCCCACAAAACTCCTCTAAGGTCCAAGCGAACGTGTTCGGCTGCTGGGAAGGGAGCACGGCGGCTTTCCCGGTGCGCCGGGATGCTGCGGGGATGGAGAATCCCTCCCGGCATCCCCCGGGAGCAGGGAAACTGAGGCATGGGTGGACATGACCAAACCCATTGGTATCCATTGGGGTCTTGCCCCTGGTGCTGGGGGGAGCAGCAGGAGGCTCCCGGATCCCACCGGCTCCCGGCTGGATGCAGCCCCCGGGATGCGAACGTGGCTTCCCCATCCCTGCTGGGATTGAGACGGCCCTGGGGAAGGTGGGGTCAGTGGGACCATCGTTAGAGCATGGCAGCTCCTGATGACCATGTCCTCACCATCACCTTCTGGTGAGCACATCCTGCACCATTGCCAAGGGGTAACACCTCCCGGGGACCACATCCTGTGCCGTCACCGTAGCGTCGCGCCTTCTGGCCCCCATGTCCTCAAGATCACCAAAGGATATCTTGTACCGACCGGGTCTTCACCATCACCAAAGCACAGCACCTTCTAGAGACCGCATCCTGCACCAGCAGTGAGGCGCAGAACCTTCATGTCCTCACCATCACCAAAGTGTGGTATCCCCGAGGGACATTGTCCCGCACCGTCACCGTGGTGTTGCACTTCCTAAGGACCAATCCTCACCATCACCAAAGTGCAGCACCTTTTAGTGACCACGTCTTGAGCCGTATCCAGTGCTGCACCTCGTAGCCACCATGTCCTCGAGATCATCAAAGCACAGCATCTTCTAGGGACTTTGTCCTGCACCTTCCAGCCACCACATCCTCACCATCACCAAAGCACCTTCTAGCATAGAACCATAGAACCAGCCAGGCTGGAAAAGCCCTTTAAGCTCATCAAGTCCAACCTTTACCCCAGCACTGCCAAGGCCATCACTAACCCATGGCAAAATGCAGCCACCACGGTTGCATCTTTTGGGTACCACCTCCTCTTCCATCCAACGGATTCCAGCCCTTTCCCAGCATTGGGGAAGCCACAAAGTTGGTCTGTGCCTGAGCCGGGATCCGATAACCAGGAGTTCAGTAACCAGGAGTTTGGTGGGTGCCAACCGAAGCACCCAGCCAGCCTCCATCACCAGCCCATGGCTGCGCCTTGGTGGGATGCGGGTCCCTGCAGGCCCCATCTGCTTCCCACCGCAAAGGAAGCCTCAGACCCGGGTTTAACCCAGGCTAATTGTGCCCTCGGATAAAAGGGATTGCGCGGGGATGAGCGGGATCATGGCACAGATCTGGGTTTGGTGGGTGCTTGGAAAGGGTCTGGAGGCTTTATCAAACTGCTTAAATCCTGCCTTGGATCTGGGTCCTGGCCAGGATAGGATGGGTACAGGGAACCAGGGGAGCTTGGGGCTACCTCGAGGTGCCAGAAAGGGGCTGGAGATGCCCATCCCAGCCTTTGCCGGGTCTCCAGATACTGGAATCCAATGGGATGCTGGCACCAACATCCTGCAGCCCCAAATCACCCGGTGTCATGAATCCCACCGGGATAGCTTGGGGCAAGGCTGAGGGGCAGATGGATGCCCACCTCCAGAGGCATCCCACATCATCCTCCCGTCACTCCATTGATCACAGAACCCCAGCCTGGTTTGGGTTGAAGGGACCTTAAAGCTCATCCAGCTCCAACCACGGGCAGGGACCCCTTCCACTGGAGCAGCTTGCTCCAAGCCCCTGTGTCCAGCCTGGCCTTGAGCACTGCCAGGGATGGGGCACTGGCACAGAACCAAGGCCCCAGGGATGCGGCCCCGCAGCTCGGGATGAACCAGCCCCCCCCAGCCCCGGCGCAGTTCGCAGCCTCCACGGCCCCTCTCGAGGCCCAATTCCCCCTGAATCCCCCCCCCGAACACGGAGCTCTTGGAGCGAGCCCGCACGGCTTGGCCGGGAGCGGGGACAGACGGGTCACGTCTGCCCTGCACCGCGACGCCAACCTCCTCTCCTGCTGCTTGAGGCCACCGGAGCACCCAGCACCACCCCCAGAGCCCCCCCCATGATGCTGGGGGTCCCCAACACCGTCCTTACCCCCCGAGCGTCCAAAGAGCAACAGGGCCACCTCCTCCCTCCTCCTCCTCCTCCTCCTCTCCCCACCACCAGAACCAGGGGGGGCGATGCCCCAGGTCCCCTCCCCAGCTCGATTCCCCTCCGTGCAGGGGTCCAGCGGCTCCAAGCGCGCCAGATGTTGCTGCAACTGCACATCTGGGAACAATCAACCCCGAAGAAAGAACACCACAGCCTCGCTCTTTCATTCTGCTAAACCCCACCTCCCCCCAGCCTTTCCCCCCTCCCCCCGCTCCCTTTTTTTCCCTTTTTCCTTTCTTTTTTTTTCTTTTTCTTTTTTTTTTTTTTTTTCCAGCTCTCCGGTTGCCAGAGGGTGGGAGAACAAAGGGAATAGAAAAGGGTTCACTTTTGGGGGGAGGGGGGGCCCCGTTAACCAAAGGTAAAACCCACCCCTCCTTTCCCCCCATTCCCATTTTCACACATCGTGGTTTCGCTTGGGGCCCGCTCCCACCCGGGGCACACACACAAAATACATGGAAATACTGAAATATCCCTTTCCTACGGCCTCATTCCAGGGTGGAAAAAGGAAAAACCCCGTTCCCTTCAGGCACTGTGGGAGTTTCAGGCTCTTGGAAGTGGTTAAAAATCGACCCAAAGTGGTTAAAAATCTACTACATCAGCTGTCAGGCTGCAAAAATGCCCCCCCCCCTTCCCCCCTCTTCCCCCCCCCCATGGCTGGCGGCTCTTTAGCACCCCAAAAATGAGGTGGGTTTGTTCTGGAGGAGCTTAAAAGGTTGGGAGCGGCTTTTCGAGCTCGGCTGATGGGGTTTGTAAGGCGGCTTCAGAAGCCCCAAAGATGGGGTTTGGTCCCGTGGGGTGCCGGGGGGGATGCGGGATGCAGGGGTTGGGATGGGGGGGTCCCTCTCGCCCGGTCCTTACCGCTCGCGGTGTCGGTGCTGGCTCTGCCTCCGCCCGGGTCCCTTCTCGCGCTTCCCAAAACTCCGAAATGAGTTAAAAGCCTAAAAAACAACCCAAAAAGCAAAGCTCCTACCTCCAACATGGGGGATCCGCTGGGTCCTAATGCCACACCTGAGCCGGCCCCTTCCTCCGCCCCAGCTGCTGCCTGTGAGGGAGGGGGGATAATAATGAAACCAACCTGATCAATAAGAGCACAGGGATGCAGTGGTCGTCAGGGATAGGGTTTTCCCGGATGGATGAGTTTGAAATGGATTTAACGTTACTTTGATTGTGAAAGCAAGGAGGGAGGAGGATTTTGTGCAGCTCCGAGCACAGTTTAGGCTGGGTTTTGTGCTGCTGTGGGGGGGCAAATGAAGGGATCGTGTCAAAGCATTGCTCTATGATCCCGGGTGTCTTAGGGAAATGGGGATAAACCCCCCAAAACGGGGATACCGGGACCCCAAATCACTCCTCCTCACTCCATGCTTGGCATTAGCGCTCCATCTCCCACCGAAGCAGCGAGGATGCTGCAACTCCACAGCAGATTTAAAGTTTTATCCCAGGATGAAGGGAAAATAACTCAAGAATTCCCTGTTTTCCCGCCCCGTCGGAGGATGCCGGAGCTGATCCGCAGCCCCTGTGTGGTGCTGGAGCCAGCACTGCTGACCGTGGGGCCCTCTTTCCCCCGGCTTGCTGGCGGCTTTCCGCAGCACACAGGATGCCGGCTGCATCCCAGGGAGCCAGGGATGCTCCATAAACCCCCTGATCCTGGGGGAGGCACAGACCCAGTACTGGGGGGTGAAATCCTGCACATTTTAAGGTGTTCTAAGCCAGCAATGGGGCAAACAGAGGGTGCTCGAGGGCTGGGATGGAGGGAGAGGCTCTCTGGGGATAGGGATGAGCAGTGGGGAGGAGGATTGCCCCTGCTGCACCCATTGCCCGCAGGCACTTGTGCCAAGGAGTGAGCACAAAGGGGATCTGATTGCTCTAAAACCAGTTTCAGAGTAGAAGGGGGATTTTAAGGCGCTCCCATCTCCTGTCAAGCCTGGAGGATGGATGAAACCACCCCAATGACTCCAAACACCCAAAGCTGCTCCCATAAAGCTCCTGCTTGTCCCTAACCCCAGCACTGTCCCTGTCCCCAGCCCTGTTAACCTCTAACCAAGGCCAGGAGCTGCCTGTTAATCATCAGAGAGACTTTGCAACCCCCCAGGGCAGGGCAAAAACCAGGGGGCAAAGGGTCCCCTTTTGCTCTCTGAGTGGCCAAGCCCGGGTCTCGGGGGCTGTGTGTGCTTTGTGTGCGTTTCCAAGCTCAGGAAGCCTGGTTTAGTAACTGCAGCCTTGGCTGGGCTGTCAGGAAACCTCTTACCTCCGCTTGTGCCTCATTTCCTGACCTAATCCCCAGCTCCCGGAGGGCAGAGAGGCGCCGCTGGCGCTCGGAGGGGTTTCGACTTTCCATGCAGGAGGCTCCCTGCAAGAACCAGCCCTCGATCCAAGAGCCAGGCTGAACCCCCCCCCCCTCAGAAGGGGATGCAGACACCCCAGGGGCTCAGCTCGGCCCCTTTTGGGATGCGGCATCTCCATCTCTTGGCTTTTCCGCCCTTGGAGGAGCGAGGTTTTGCAGCCTTGGCGAGGACACCTGGGTTTTTCCAGCAATTATGATGATTTTCTAGGAAATTCAAGCTGGAAACAGGCTCGGGGGTTATTTATACACAGGCGGAGCTGCTGCAATCCCAGCGGTGCTGGCTCTGGACTCACTCTGCTTTGGGGCATCTTCCAGCCCAGACAGAGCACAGGGGGACCCCAAAACCTCTTTCACCTTCTCCTTTCCCCCATCCACTCCTTCCCCCGCCCCATCCACACAGGCAACACAAGCAAGTGCTCAAGAAAATAGTGTTAATTTACTAGAGAACGCTCAGGAAGCACCATCCAGGACCCGAACGTTGCTCTTACACCTCAATGCACTGCAGGAGAGTTAAAAAATACAGAGATTTGGGGGGGGTTTAATGCTACGAAGGTCCAGTAACCCAAAAGCAGAACTGCTCTGTGGGAGCATCACAAGCGCAGGGGGCCCATGCCTGGTCCTGGGGCTGAGCAGCATCCTTTGCAAGCTGCGGCTGGGGGGGCTTTGTAAACAGTTCCTACACATCCAGGGCGCTTGCTTGGGGAGGCTGCAGGGTTTTTCTGTCACAGTGAGCAGACGGGAGGTTGCAGCGGGTGTCCTCACCATGAGAGCATCAGGGTTGGTGGTTTAGGACAGTCAGGAGAGGGAAAAGGAGGTGGCATCCCCCTGTGTAACAGTACTGGTGCCCCCGGTGGGGAGGTGGGTCCATGGGAGCAGGAGAGGGCCTGGAGGAAGAGCTGAGATGAGAGGGGGTGGTTTCTCCTCTTCTGGACCTTCCCCCCAGTTTGCTCCTCCGCCATCTCCTCCCCACAGCCACGATGCCGAGGGTTTTCCCGCAGGATCCTTCCCGCAGCATCCCTCCCGTTACCGGGATAAATAAATAAAGAAGTGTCCGTGGGCCGAGGGCAGACCCCGGCCCGTGTTATCTCACGGCGATGGACATCTTGGGTGTCGCAAGGAGCGGTTGGTTGAGGGGGGGCCAGGGCGGCTGCTGCTGCCTCAGCTCCTTCTCCAGCCTCTTGAAAAGCTTCTTGGATGGTTTCTTGCGGCGCAGCCTGCGGAGGCAGCCGAGGAGGCCGTGGTCCAGGGCGGTCTGCAGCGAGGATGGGGGGAGAACAGTGTTGGGGATGCCAAAGGGAGAGCAGAGCCGATGCCGAGGTGAGGCCTGCTCCCTCCATGGCTCCTGGAAAAGGGGTTGCTTGGACGGACCCAAAGGGATGACGGTGTCCCTTGTGCGCCCAATGCCCACCTACCTCCAGCACAAAGGCAGTGAAGAAGTTGAGGGCAGCGATCCCCAGCAGCAGCAGCTTGAAGTTCAAGTCATCGATGCCCTGCAGCTTCAGCAGGGTCTTGGGGAAGCCCAATGGGTAGAGGGTCAACCATATCATGAGGCCAAAGAGGAGGATGAGGACCACCAAGAACAGCACTGAGGGGGAGAAAGAAGAGGGCTGAGGAGCAGGATGAAGGTTTGACGTCTCTCTTCACCCTCATGACCATCATCACCCTCACCATTGGTGTAGAGTGGCTCCCGGAATGGGTACCCCTTGGACATGGCGACGGCCAGGATGAGGTACTGGAAGCCCGTGACACAGAAGAGGACCGTGTTCTCGTAGTTGGGCAGGTTTTGGGGAGCTGTCACCGTGCTGTTCAGTGGCACGTACCTGAGCCAGGCAGGGGACAAGGCAGAGGGTCAGCCAGGAGCCACGCAGCGCGCCTGGATGCATCCTTGATGCCAAAACCAAGGCCAAACGCCTGGGCTTCGTTGTGATCCTTCCCATCACCAAACCCAGGTGAAGCCGGGTCCCTTACCAGCTCTGTGAGACAGTGATGAAGTAGCTGAGGACCTGCACGGTGATGAGCAGAGCTGTCTGCAGGAGGAGGCTGCCCAGCACGAGGACACTGATCAGTGCCCCTTGGGGACGCTCCACTCCCAGCTCCTGGGCAGGACCGGTCCGACCCATCAGCACGGCCACCGTGGTGGTGATGATGAGGTCGAAGAAGAGGAACTGGAAATCGCTCAGGTTGGTGTTGATCTGGGAAGCAGAAACCTCAGGTCGGAGTGTGCGGATAGGAAAGGGACAGCATAAAACCCAGCTGGGACGAGGTGACCCAAAAGCATTTGGGCAACCGCAGGACTCACAGTGTAGAGCAGCAGGACGGACACGAACTGCACCAGGCTGTACAGGGCCATGTACTTGAAGACACCAAAGGAGGTGACCAGTGAGCACCTGCCCTCCCTGCAGTGATAAAGAGAGATTCACCCACCAGGCACAGCACCCTTGCCGTGAGCTGTCCCAAGGAGGGGTCGGAGGCACTCAGGACACCCCCACCCTGGCTGTATCCCCCAGCACACGCATCCCAGCAGCTCACCGGATCACAGTGGGCACACACTCGATGTTGGCCACGTGGGAAGTGAAGGGTGAAGCCACTGAAGCCTCTGCCTCCGACAGCGAGATGCCCACGTCGGCTGCCTTCAGAGCCCCACAGTCGTTGGCACCATCCCCACACATCCCCACGCAGTAGCTGTGGTGAGAAGGGATCATGAGGGGATGGGGGAAAAGCGCTGGGGCTGCAAGACTGAGCCCCCCAGGGATCAGCCCACATCTGGGAGAGGGCAGGATGTGATCTGCAGCTGCCAACAGCTTCTGCACGAAGCATAGGATCACAGAACCCCAGCCTGGTTTGGGTTGGAAGGGACCTTAAAGCTCCTTCAGCTCCAACCCCTGCCACGGGCAGGGACCCCTTCCACTGGAGCAGCTTGCTCCAAGCCCCTGTGTCCAACCTGGCCTTGGGCACTGCCAGGGATGGGGCAGCCACAGCTTCTCTGGGCACCCTGTGCCAGCACCTCAGCACCCTCACAGGGAAGAGCTTCTGCCTAAGAGCTCAGCTCAGTCTCCCCTCGGGCAGGTTCAAGCCATTCCCCTTGGCCTGTCCCTACAGGCCCTTGTCCCAAGCCCCTCTCCAGGTTTCCTGCAGCCCCTTTAGGCACTGGAGCTGCTCTCAGGTCTCCCCTTCAGGAGCCTTCTCTTCCCCAGGCTGCCCCAGCCCAGCTCTCTCAGCCTGGCTCCAGAGCAGAGCTGCTCCAGCCCTCGCAGCATCTCCATGGCCTCCTCTGGCCTCGCTCCAGCAGCTCCACGTCCCTCTTGTGCTGCTGCCCCAGAGCTGGAGCAGGGCTGCAGGAGGGGTCTCCCCAGAGCGCAGCAGAGGGGCAGGATCCCCTCCATGACTGCTGCTGATCCCCTTTCCCTCCATCCATGGGGGGACTCACTCGAGCTCCTGCAGGCTGCAAACCAGCTGAGTCTTCTGCTCAGGCAACATGCGGGCAAACACGGTGGCTTGGATGAGGATCTGCAATGAAGGGAACACTCTGTGTTTGTACCACAGCATCCTCATCCCTGCCCATCCTGGTTATCCTGAGCTTTGCCAGCTCAGCAGCACACAGGCACCTTGTACCAGCAAAGAAACCCCCCCCCCGGCACTCAGTTATGGGGGGTTCGCAGCCACGGGACTCACCTTGGGCAGCAGCTCAGCAAAGTGCTCACAAACCACAGCGAAGGATTTGCCGTTCAGGGCGAAGTGGCAGGGCTGAGGCTGCAGGAAACATCCATCCCTTGGCTGGGCCAGACCCTGCGAGGGAAAACAACGCCTTGCTCCAGCCCCCGGGCAAGGCTCTGAACCAGCATCCTCAACACGCACGGGGCAGAGGGTAGAGGAACTGCAGGTAAAGCAGCATCCCTTAAAGCTCCATTTCAGGTGTATAAATGATGGGATTTGGGATAAAGAGCTTGTGGGAGCAAGCCCTTCATGTGAGGTGCTGGCTGCATCTCCTGAGTGTGTCTGGAGCATCAGCTCAACCAGCACATGATGTGCTCATGGGGAGAAACAGGAGCAGGGCGTCTCCTAACGGAGGCTTTAAGGAGCAGCCTCGCGGCTCTGAGGGATGCTGGAAGAGTCCCCCGAGCTCACGGGCGCTTTGGGCTTCACAAACCCCCCTGGGACACTGCCCTGGGACCCACCTCCGGCTGCTCCTCGCCCTGGGAATGCTCGGCCGGGATGAACTTGAGGGCAGCGGGTTCGTGGTGGCTGGGAGGGGAGGCGCTGATGAAGATCACCCGCTCCTTGGGCTCCACCATGCGGCAGCTCCGCGCCACGTTGATGGCTGTGAGCATGTTGTCTCCTGGCAGAGAGAGACGGGGCCGATGAGCAGCCACGGGCAGCGAGTGCTGCGCAGGGTCCTGAAGCCAACCAGAGCAGCTCAAACCCGCCGCGGCCCCTCTCCCAGCCTCCGTGCTGCGGAGCCCTTCGCTTCCCCGTGTTTCGGAGGAGAGCCCGATCCTTACAGGCTGGGTGGGGAGGGGATGGAGCAGCCCTGAGGAGAAGGACTTGGGGGTGCCCCATCCCTGGCAGTGCTCAAGGCCAGGTTGGACACAGGGGCTTGGAGCAAGCTGCTCCAGTGGAAGGGGTCCCTGCCCGTGGCAGGGGTTGGGGCTGGAGGAGCTTTAAGGTCCCTCCAACCCAAACCAGGCTGGGATTCTGTGATTCCTGCTGGAGAACCCTTCACCCCTTGCACCACATCAAGGGCTGATCATGTCCCATCCCTTCCCGAGCTCCGTCTCCCCATTCCCCCTGCAGGGTTACCCGTCACCATGATGGGGCGGATGTTGGCGTTCCGCAGGAGGTGAATCACGGGCGCAGACTCTGGCTTGAGCACGTTCTTCATGACGAGGAAGCCCAGGAAGCTCAGGCTGCTCTCCACAGCTTCCCTGGTGGATACAACAACCCCTTCAACACCATCTTCAACACAAGCATCAACTGCTACAAACGGCTAAAACCCAGGGTGGGTTCGGAAGGAATTCCCTGCAGGCTGCTGGGATGGAGCATCCCATGAAATGCTCGGCGCAAACAAGGGCTAAATGGACAAAGAAGTTGTTGGCACCAACCTGGGGAGCTGCAGGGCCTCTTCGAACGTGGTCACTGAACTCAGGGGTTTGGAAGCGAGACCCAGGACCCGGAACCCATCCGTGGTGTAGTGCCGCAGCATCTGGGAGAAATCCATGGGCACTGCCAGCCACGAGGGGAAAACCATGGTCAAGATTGCTCCTGGATGAACCTGGGCTGTGTAGACCCGGGGCTCAAGCTCCCAAATGACTGAAGGGCTTTGGATGCTCATCCAGCCTCCAGGCCCTGCCTTCTAGCTCCTATTTTCTTCCCCCCTGTGGCTGAAGGTCTCCAAGGTCCCTTCCAACCCTATCCATTCCATGATTCTACGAAGCTAATCCAAAGCCCTGTGCCTCTGGGGACTGCCCCACAGCATCACCAAGGAGAATTCCCTTTGGGGATGAGCTGCAGGGATGCCGATGGATGATGGAGCAGCAGGACCAGGGCAGTGATAGTGAACCCCCATCTCCATCACGTACCAGTCTCCTTCCTGCAGAGGCTGGCCACCATCTCCGGAGCACCCTTGACATAGACATGGGCTGAGGCTTCACTGGGCAGCTTCACCAGGACACTCATCCTCTGCAAGGAGGAGGAGAAGGGGAACCGCCGGAGGATCCCCACAGGTAACTGGTGCTTCTGTGGAGAGGGAGAAGGCGTCAGGGCCAGGCAGGACCTTCTCTGGGAGGTACAACCCCTCCAGGGGCTGCGGAGCACAACCGCCCTTTGTTGTGTGGGGAACCGGAGCGACTGCTCCGTGGGCCATACCCTGTCCCGTGGCTGCTCTTCCTCAGGTGGAGGCTTGACCACAGCCAAGACCTTCATCCCAAACTGCTGGGAGGCAGGTAGCTCGCCTTCCTCCTCCTCCATCATCTCCAGGCGCTGAAACCAAGGCATGCTGAGATAGAGAGACGCTATCCACCCCATGGATGGTTTCAAACACCCCTTCTCCTGCTGTGTCCTACCTCCTTCTTTCCAGACAGGCACCTTGCCCATCACTTTGCTTACCCAGCCAGTGGACTCCAACATCTTGAGGTCCACAGGGTCCCCGATGGGCTGTGCCTGCAGCACCGAGACCGTGTGGCAAGTGGCCAGCGAGTAGAGCAAGGGACCAGCGGGCAGGCAGCGGGGCTCGTGGACGATGGGCATGAAGTGGTTGTTCTCCAGTGGAACCACCCCCCACACATCCAGCCCTTCCTCCGTGAGGGTTCCTGTCTGTGGGGATGAGGATGGAGGGTCCACAGCAGCCCCTGGAGACAGGAACTCCGGTCCCGTGGTGATGCTCAAGCCTCACCTTGTCGAAGCAAACCAGGCGGATCTTCCCGCAGAGGTTGATCCGGGGAGGGCTGATGCAGAAGATGCCCTGTTTCTTCAGCCTGTTCTGGGCATAGATGGTGCCCACAGTCATGGCAGCCGGGAGAGCCGGGGGCACGATGACAGTGACGAGGTCGAGGGCACGGATGATGATCTGCCCCACGGGGACCTGGTAGGTGAGGAGGAGGAGGGGTGGGCATCCTGAGAGCGCTCACCCATCTCCACCCGCATCTGCTGATGGTCCCAGGCTGTGCTCCAGGACTCCCAAGCCCCAACAGCCCTACCTGGTTTTTAACCAAGATGAGGATGCTGTAGATCGTGCCGATAAAAGCTGTGCAGAAGGAGGGAGGAGAATGGGCTTGGTTACAAAGCAAAGCAGATGAAGGGTGAGTTCACCCACGGCAGAGGAGTTTGGCTGCTCCTGGCCATGCCTCTGCACTCAACTTACCCAGGACGGCGAGGAACAGGACAAACTTCACAGCATCCTTGTAAAACTTGAAGCTCACGGGTTTGGGGTAGAGGATGGAGCTGATGAGATCCCCTTTGGCTGTGCAGAACCCTGTGGGAGAGGGGCAAGAGGTAACCATGGGCAAAGGCATGGATGAGAATAATGGAATCATGGAATCAATCGGCTTGGAAAAGCCCTTTAGGATCACCCAGTCCAACCGTTCCCCAGCACTGCCAAGGCCACCACTGCCCCATGGCACTGAGGCCTCGTCTCCACGGTGTGTGAACACTTGCAGGGCCGGTGCCTGCAGCCCTGCCCTGGGCAGCCTGTTCCAATGCCTGAGCACCCTCTGGGGCAGGAATTGTTCCTCAGCTCCATCTAAACCTGCCCTGGGGCAGCTTGAGGCCGGTTCCTCTTGTCCCATCCCTTGGTCCTTGGGAGCAGAGCCCAGCCCCTCCTGGCTCCATCCTCCTGTCAGGCACTTGTAGGGAGCCATCAGGTCCCCCCTGAGCCTTCTCTTCTCCATCTGAACCCCTCAGGTCTCTCAGCCGTTCCCCATCACACTTGGGCTCCAGGCCCTGCACCAGCTCCATTGCCCTGCTCTGGACCTTAAAGTCCCTGTTCCAAAGGACGCAGCTTAATCCCAGCTTTATCCCTTAATCCCTTACCTGTGCGGGTCACCACGGCCAGCACTTCCCTGCCCACATAGGACTTGGCTTGGATGACCTGCGTCCCACAGAACAACGTGTGCCGCCTGTGCTCCTCGGGGGAATAGACGGTGCTGCCAGCCGGGAGAGGGGTCTTCATCACTGGCACGCTCTCCCCTGCATGAGGAACACCATGGAGGGAAGAGGAACACCATGGAGGGAAGAAGAACACCATGGAGGGAAGAGGAACATCATGGAGGGAGGAGGAACATCATGGAGGGAGGAGGAACATCATAGGAGGAGGTACATCATAGGAGGAGGCTTATCACCCTAGGGGGGTCAGGATCCCACCAGCCTGCATGGGAAAGGGATGGAGGAGGACACAAGGAGATGCAGGGCTTGCTCTGTGCCCCCAGGCCAGCTCTCACCCGTCAGCATGCTCTCGTTGACCATGCACTCGCCCGTCAGCAGCGCAGCATCGCAAGGGACCAGCATCCCATCCACAGGGAGGCTGATGCAGTCGCCCGGCACCAGGTCTGCAGAGCTCACCACCATCTCCTCTGCAAGAGAGCATGGCCAGGCTCAGACACCTCTGGGAAAAGGACTTGGAGGGGGGGGATTAGGGAAAACTGGGACCTAATGGAAGTTAGAGCCTTAAGGAGACTTTATAAGGGTGAAATAGAGCTGCTGCTTCCAGGGTGCTGGCACACACACTATCTGCTCCACTACAGCCCTCCAGGCAATGCAAGCTGCCACCTTAGCACATGCTAAGAGGAGTAATGGAGGGTGGAGTGGAGACCCCACAGCCAGGCTCTGTTGTAATCCCTGCAGGAATGGGAACCAGATGGTACCATGCAGCTGACAAACCACAGAGCAGCTGTCCTGGAATGAACCTGGAATGGTTTGTGTTGGAAGGGACCTTAAAGCTCCTCCAGCTCCAACCCCTGCCACGGGCAGGGACCCCTTCCACTGGAGCAGCTTGCTCCAAGCCCCTGTGTCCAACCTGGCCTTGAGCACTGCCAGGGATGGGGCAGCCACAGCTTCTCTGGGCACCCTGTGCCAGCGCCTCAGCACCCTCACAGGGAAGAGCTTCTGCCTAAGAGCTCATTTCAGTCTCCCCTCGGGCAGGTTCAAGCCATTCCCCTTGGCCTGTCCCTGCAGGCCCTTGTCCAAAGCCCCTCTCCAGTGGTTACAGTCTGGTTGCCTGTTGCTCCAGGCTGGTTTCACAGTCCGTGTGCTATCACTGACCCTCATCCTGTCATAAACCTGCCTTTTGTATAAGAAAATCCTTCAGCTGAAGCCCTTTTTGTGCAAATCTCCAACAATTTGAGGAGCTGAAATAAGGGACTTGGTGATGCTGTCACTGCAGGCCCCAACAGGTTGGTTGAATCCCCACCTCTGACACAGTGGGCTGTCCAGTAGGATCCCCACACCAGGATGTGGACAGAGTGGGACACTGACAGGCTGATCCAATATAAAGGGTTCAAGGAAGCCCCTTTTAACAGGTCTCACATCATCCCCATCCCAAATCCATGCCGGGAGCCCTCACTCCTCGCAGGCATCACACTCACCTCCACCGGAGCGATGGACTCGGACACCCACTGACATCTTGGCCATGTTCTGCAGCGTGGTGCTTTGCTGCAAGGGAGGGAGCAGTCAGCTCAGAAAGCACAGCAAAGCATCCATAAAACAGGTCTGGAAGGCTCAGGATCACAGAGGAAGGACAAGGAAACCTGCTGCACCACTGGGAATATGGGCTGTCCTCCCCCAGCTGGGCTCAGAGGGAGTTCAACATCAGCACAGAGGTCAACCAGCAGCAGAGAACAGGTTGTTTCACCAGAGCTGCCGGTCCCAAATAAGCCCAGCACCAACCTTCCTTGTCTCGTAGAGGGACAGCCCTAAGGAGATGGTGGAGATGAGGAAGATGCAGGCGGCATAGTAGTAGTAGGCGTCACAGACCCACAGCACGATGCTGAACACTTGGAAGATGTAGAAGGGATTGAGAACCTAGAAGGGAACAAGGAAGGTGGGAAGGGTTTGGGGGAAGAGCTTCCTCCAGCCCATTGCTGAAGGAGGGGATCCTGCCCCTCTGCTCTGCTCCCATGAGACCCCACTTGCAGCACTGTGTGCAGCGCTGGTGTGCCCAACATAAGGACATGGAGCTGTCGGAGTGAGGCCAGAGGAGGCCACGAGGATGCTCAGGGGCTGGAGCAGCTCCCGTATGGAGCCAGGCTGAGAACACTGGGGCTGTTCAGCCTGGAGAAGAGAAGCTGCGTGGAGACCTCAGAGCAGCTTCCAGTGTCTGAAGGGAGCTGCAAGGATGCTGGAGAGGGGCTCTTCATCAGGGACTGGAGTGATGGGACAAGGGGTGATGGGTTCAGACTGAAACAGGGGAAGTTCAGGTTGGAGATAAGGCAGAAGCTCTTCCCTGTGAGGGTGCTGAGGCGCTGGCACAGGGTGCCCAGAGAAGCTGTGGCTGCCCCATCCCTGGCAGTGCTCAAGGCCAGGTTGGACACAGGGGCTTGGAGCAAGCTGCTCCAGTGGAAGGGGTCCCTGCGCGTGGCAGGGGTTGGAGCTGGAGGAGCTTTAAGCTCCCTTCAACCCAAACCAGGCTGGGATTCCATGACTCTATGATTGTGAGACTTCCAGCTGCTTGGGGACCAGCTGCTGATGCAGAGGAGCAGCTGGCCCTTCCCTGCGGCTGGGGATGCACCAACTGACTGCTTGCAAGCCCTCCATCCTCCCTGGCCTGGTTTATGGTGGGTACTCCTGAAGATGCTCAGCCACCTCTGCAGCCAGCTGGGATGCTCCTGTCTGAGCTAAGGGGCAGGATGGGTCCCCTCCACCAGCTCTGCCTTCTCTGAGGCAGAGGAAGGGCCTGCAAAGCACCAGCAGGGAGGGACCTGGAGCAGGATTGCCCTGGGACAAGAGGCTCTTTGGAAGCACTGTGGATGCACACACACCTCCTCCACCAACAGCCTCGCATAGGATTTGACCGGCACCTCGATGAGGTTTGCTCCGTAGATCTTCCTTCTGCAAAGGGGACAGGAAAGCAAATCCATGCTAGGAACAGCTGCATTTCCATGCTGAGGGACCCTCACACTGCCCGGACCTCCTTGGGAGCTTGGTTACATGGAGAAGTCAAGCCAGGGCAATCCAGCCCACTTCTGCTTTGAGGTCTGAATGCAGGAAGAACACAGGCTCCAGGATTTACTGGCCCCTGGAAAAGCCTCATCTGTGCTCCCCACATGGCCCATGGTAGCTGGTAGATCCCTACCTGGTGTTGTGGTCCTGTTGGCTGAGCCCGGCCTGTGAGAGGTGCAGATCTGCGCAGGTCCAGCCTTCATCCAAGATGCTGGCAAGCACCAGGGGAAAGGAAAACAGGGAAACGGAGTCAAAATCAGCAGGAGCCTGGCCCAGAGACACAAACACCACGTCCAAGTCCTTGCTGACAGAAAAGAACCCTTTGGGAATGGGAGAGGATCTTGTTCCTCGGCCCCTGCTGCAGCTCGCGGGTGCCAAGGAGCAGGAACAAAAGGGCACAGTTCGGAGAGGAGCATCCAGCATGAGGCAGCTGCCAAAGTGCTTTGCCTGGTTTCCTCTGCCCACAAAGACAGGCAGCACCAACAGACAGGGGGAACAGCAGCGGCTTCCTTGACCCAGCACCCCGGGATGGTGGCCAAAGGCTCTGCAGTGCAGAGAAAAGCTCCAGCTCTAGTGGTTGTGTGACCTCCCGATGGGTCAGGACCACATGGAGGGGGCTGAGGGGCCAAAGGAAGCAGCAGAGAGATCACAGAATCCCAGATTGGTTTGGGCTGGAAAAGACCTTAACCCCTTGTCCTCATGAAGAGTCCCCCTCCAGCATCCCAACTTTGATGCAAGGAGTTTTGCTGCGGCAAAGGGGACAGGGGAGTACCTGACTTTGCAGTACATCTGCCGCCGCTCGATCCAGACGTAGCGCATGCCCTCGAAGAGGTAGTACCGCAGGATGTTCTTCTGAGCAGGGCAGGACATGAGAACAAGGTGTCAGCAGGACACGAGGGAGAGGAATTGCAAGGCAGAGGTGGGAAGGGTCACCGGTGTTACCTCTTCCTTCTCATGGAGCCGGATGGTGTCCCGGCTCTCCTCCTCTTCCGACACACCGATAGCGATGCTGGTCCTGCGGTCCTCCAGCCTGGCCCCGGGGTGATGCTCCAGGCTGCTCGGGATGGAAAACAAGGGTCAGGCCTTCCCCATCCCACCAGTGCTGCTGTAAACAGGCCCTGCTCTCTGGAAGCCAAATGCAGATGTGAGCCCCTTGCCATGTCCAGCTGTGAGCCCAACTCACCTGCCCTCGCCCAGCGCCTCTGTGCACACACGGGTGGTGAAGCACTGTCCGAATTTGTCCTGCAACAAAGGCACAGGGGCTGAGCAGAGGGAACGGGGGAGCTCCCCATGGATCCCCCCTGCTCCTGCAAACAGGGACAGCATCCCAGGGAGGGAGCCCCATTCCCAGATGCTGGCTGGGCTACAGGGACAAGAGAAACACAAAGCCAGGCTGGTGGCTGTGGAAGAGGAAAGCAGGAAGGAACAAGCCCAAGGACATCCTGGGAAGCCAACAGCAGAGCCCAACCCCAGACCTTCCCAGGACTTACTCTGATGATGACCCAGTCGGCCTGGCTGAGGGCACAGGGTTTGCACTTCACCTGCACCTCCAGGCTTGGCTTCCAATGGAAGAGGACGAGGAGCAGCCCTGCCGTCAGCACAGAGCCAATGTGGCACAGGGCCACCCGCCACGTCTTGGTCTGGTAGCCCGTGACCTCCTGGAAGAAAGGAGGAGACCTGTATGGGAATGCTTGTTCATAGAACAAACTGAAACGAAGGTCAGCAAGCATCTGCATCCTGCACTGATGGAAGCCTGAGTCCTGGCATGGTTTAACACCAGGCATGACAGTAAAGTAAATCTGGGGCTGAAAAACCATCGTCTTGTGCCAGTGTTGGACAAGCCAAGGGGAACGGCTTTAACCTGCCAGAAGGGAGACTGAGATGAGCTCTTAGGCAGAAGCTCTTCCCTGTGAGGGTGCTGAGGCGCTGGCACAGGGTGCCCAGAGAAGCTGTGGCTGCCCCATCCCTGGCAGTGCTCAAGGCCAGGTTGGACACAGGGCTTGGAGCAAGCTGCTCCAGTGGAAGGGGTCCCTGCCCGTGGCAGGGGTTGGAGCTGGAGGAGCTTTAAGCTCCCTTGAACCCAAACCAGGCTGGGATCCTACTCTAACACCCAATTTTCCTGCCAGCCCAGCACGGCGCTGCCTCCCTCCCCACACCTACCATGCGGGATGTGTCCGTGTCCGTCTGCAGCGTCCCGTATCCCGGCCGCTGGTTCCCCAGCAGCCTGCTGCTGTCTGCAAAGCCAAAGAACAGGGGGGGGAAATAAAGAGAGCTGATCCCAGGGGTTATTCAGGAGCTGCCACGGTGATGGGCTCCCGGCTGCAGCAATGACATCCCTGGATCAACCCCAGGAGGTGGCTGGGCTCAGTGTCCCCTCTTCCATCCGCACTCCCGGCAAAGCTGCTTTGGGAGGGGGATGCTGCGGGCACGGGGCACCCCAGGACCTCCCAGTCACCTGCCTGTGGCACGTGATGGTCACACGAACGATGTCAAAGGAGCCCAAGGAGAAAAGCTGGCACAAACCCAGTGGGCTTAGCAGCCAGGGGAAGGGAGCGGGGCTGGTCCAGAGCCAGGTCAAGAGCAGGGAGAGCTCTCTCAGGCACTTTTCGTGCTTGTTTGCTCCTCGTGTTCCTCCCTGCATGGAGGAGGTGGCCACGACATTGGTGTTTTCCAGTTTTAAGGATGCCCAGCATGGCTCAGCACCTCCAATTCCTGCTGATCCCCAGCCAGGGAGATGGGGATCACTGGAGGCATCGCCATCATCAGACTGGTTTGGGTTGGAAAGGACCTTAAGAGCATCCAGTTACAACCCCCTGCCATGGGCAGGGATTATCCCAGGTGCATTTTAATCATTACCCTCCATGCCATGAAGCTGAACTTGCTCATTATCCCTATATCCACATGGGATTATGAGCTGCGGCGTCCCAGCTCCGGGATCTTAAAGCAGCAGCAGGGAGATAACACGTGGCACAAACACCAACCCAGGAGCGAGCTCCCAGCCCTGGAGCATGTGGATAATTTCCTGGTTGGGGCAGGTTCTTGTTTCCAGGAGGTCACTGGATTAACCAGTCACATGCCAGGTGGGAGCTGTGCTGGGAAAACCACCCTGGATGGGTGGATTTAAGCTTAAACAAGGGAGATTCAGGTTGGAGATAAGGCAGAAGCTCTGCCCTGTGAGGGTGCTGAGGCGCTGGCACAGGGTGCCCAGAGAAGCTGTGGCTGCCCCATCCCTGGCAGTGCTCAAGGCCAGGTTGGACACAGGGGCTTGGAGCAAGCTGCTCCAGTGGAAGGGGTCCCTGCCCGTGGCAGGGGTTGGAGCTGGAGGAGCTTTAAGGTCCCTTCCAACACAAACCAGGCTGGGATTCTATGATCCAAGCACAGCCACGTCTCCACCTGCACTCTGCTGTTACCAACACTTTAAGACCTTACAAGCAGCAAAGCTTTAGGAGGAGCCGCAGCCGGCTCCATCCTTGTACCATCCCATCCCCATTGGGTTCCTCACCTCCTGCTCCCATCCCGGCTGCTCCCCAGAGCACAGCAAGCGATAGGGCTTTGCCTTGACTCACCCCACCGGCTGCACCGGAGCCGTCGCGGCTGGCATGGGATGCGGGGATGGGATCCGTGCACCCGGGCAGCACCTGGGCAGGGGAGGGCAGAGCGCGCCGGAGCTGCGCCACCGGTTTGAATCCTGGAGCAGAGGCCACACCTCGTGGGCAAACACAGCGCAGGGCACCCGCTGAGCCTCTGTGGAGAGCCCTGGGACAAGATCTGCTGCTCCCTCTGCTGCTAAGCAGGGATCAAGAGGAATACAACAGCCAGGAGTGGCTGCAAAGGGAAGAGGGGAGCCAGGAACTGGATGCCAGAGAGGGACCTCCATCAGGGTGTGCAAGGACAGGCCAAGAGGAATGGCTTTAACCTGCCAGATGTGAGACTGAGATGAGCTCTTGGGCAGAAGCTCTTCCCTGTGATTCAGTCTGGGATTCTGTGATGCCCTCACATGTAGCACATGTCCTGGCATCCAAGCAGAGCTGGAAACCTTGAACCTACACATTTCATGGCACTGAACACCTCCTGCAAAGCAGCCCCAGCCCTGGACCATTTGTGAACACCCACGCTGGTCCCTGCCCCAGGGTTCTGCCCTCAGATGCAGCCTTTCTCCCCAGCGGCATGTCCATCCTGGAAGCAGATGTGTGCTGATTGCAGAGACCTTCTCCACAAGCTCCCTTTGCAGCCACAGCCCTTTAGAAACACCTTTCTTGAAGCAAACAAACCCCCAAAGGACTCCCAGATCTCCCTGTGCTCTTCTGTTCCCAGCTTGATGCTCCTGAGCAGCGTTATCCATCCATCCATCCATCCATCCATCCATCCATCCATCCATCCATCCATCCATCCATCCATCCTCCATCCATCCATCCATCCACCCACCATCCTCCGTTCATCCATCCATCCATCCATCCATCCATCCATCCATCCAACCATCCATCCATCCATCCATCCATCCACCATCCTCCATCCATCCACCCACCATCCTCCGTTCGTCCATCCATCCATCCATCCATCCATCCATCCATCCATCCATCCATCCATCCATCCATCCATCCATCCATCCACCATCCTCCCTTCATCCTTCTCCATCCTTCCATCCACATGGTGCTGTCTAATCAATGGGATGGGGCTGGCAAGGTCAATCTGGGCCCTTGAAGACAAGGCAGAAGGAAGGAAGGAGGGATGGGGGAAGGAGAACGGTGCTTGGGTCCTGTAGGGCAACACGAGGAACTTCCAGAGCAGCCTTCAGGCTTCCCCCTGGAATGGGAGACGTCATGGGCAGGGGCATGCCCAGACCCAGGGAGGGCTGGGAGGAGATGGCGCTGATCCTCCTGCCCTTCCCACCCAGCCAGCATCAACTCATCCACATGAGCCAAGCGGCAAGAACACGCCGGAGCCGGAGCAAACGTGTTACACCGGGAGGTCTGGTCCTGCCCGGACCTGGCAGCAGCTGCCAGTGGCAAAAGCCCAAGGCTGGGAGAAACAAAAGGAGACGGCTCCATACAAGGTGGGGATGTGGAAGAGGGAGATTTGGGCTCTGCCGTCACTGGTAATCCCAGGGGAATCGCGCTCGTGCATGCAGCCCTGGAGATGGGTGAGGGAATCAAGTCCTTGTAGGCAAAGTGCTCATCCTTGTAGGCAAAATGCTCACCCAGCAGCTCTGTTCACCTCAAACTGGTTCCTGGCTGGATTTGCAGGGAATCATAGACTCATGGAATGGTTTGGGTTGAAGGGACCTTAAAGCTCCTCCAGCTCCAACCCCTGCCACGGGCAGGGACCCCTTCCACTGGAGCAGCTTGCTCCAAGCCCCTGTGTCCAACCTGGCCTTGAGCACTGCCAGGGATGGGGCAGCCACAGCTTCTCTGGGCACCCTGTGCCAGTGCCTCAGCACCCTCACAGGGAAGAGCTTCTGCCTTGTCTCCAACCTGAACTTCCCCTGTTTCAGTTTGAACCCATTACCCCTTGTCCTATCGCTACAGTCCCTGATGAAGGTGGTAGCACAACCAGCGTTTGCTTCACCACACACTGACACCACCAGCTAAGGCAATGGTCAATTGCCTAATGGGGTCAAACCCTTCCAGCAAGGCAGGTTTCTGCCCCACATTGGGCAGGGATCACGTTGACCTCTCTTAACCCAGGCTTGCAGGAGCTCCCTGTATGGCACAAGCCATAGAGAAGCACCCAGTGCTTCAGGGAGCATCCTCACTTGGCAACCACTGGCCATGCAGCAAGAGGTTGCTTAGAGCAAACCCCACGTTTTCCCCATATCCTGGTTAAATAAAGGGCTCTATCGTACTGAGGGAGAGGAGGGATGTGCTCCTTGCAGCCCAGCGTCCCTGTTTTGGGGTGTTAAGGCAGGATTAGAGCATCTCCTGCCTCTGGAGAAAGCATCCGTGGCTGGCAGTGTTCAACCCGGGTGCCCCCTTGAGAAACCTGGAGAGGGGCTTTGGACAAGGGCCTGTAGGGACAGGCCAAAGGGAATGGCTTGAACCTGCCCGAGGGGAGACCGAGCTGAGCTCTTAGGCAGAAGCTCTTCCCTATGAGGGTGCTGAGGCGCTGGCACAGGGTGCCCAGAGAAGCTGTGGCTGCCCCATCCCTGGCAGTGCTCAAGGCCAGGTTGGACACAGGGGCTTGGAGCAAGCTGCTCCAGTGGAAGGGGTCCCTGCCTGAGGCAGGGGCTGGAACTGGATGAGCTTTAAAGTCCCTTCAACCCAAACCAGGCTGGGATTAAAACAGGGTTGAGGTTTAACCCCCCCGAGTGTTGCTATGCTGTGGATCTGGAGCAAAAGATGGGGCAAAAGGGGTCTGAGGGGCTGGAAGTGGGGTGGACACTGTGGCATCGACCATGGTGGCAGGGACCACAGCCATGGCACAGCCAGGCACCAAAGGAGCTCTGCAACTGGTGCTGCCCTCTTCCCTTTCCTGCCACAAAGCTCTTCCTTTCTCATTCAGACACTTCTCCATGTCAACCAGGGCAAATTCAAAAGGAAACAAGAAGGTCGGAAGGGCTGCACTGGTTCTATACGGAATAAGAAACGCCACAGACACAAGGATGCTTTCTCCAGCTCAACACTGCATTCCCCAGCCTCTTCTGAACACCTGGATGCATTTTCCCCACCTTCCAAAGGGTCTTTTGGCTGTAAAGCCAAGCCACAGCCGGCCCAGACACTGACTGAGGCTTCACTCACCCGACATTGCATTACGTCCGTTCCCGACGGGAGACAACCCCGGGATGCTCGGCTCGCGGGGTCAGCCAGGCAGCGTGGTCCTTTGTAACCTCAATATCCACCTCGTCTGCACGATGATCCCACCAAAGGATCCTTTGCTCCAGCCGCAGGTCCCAGCGAGCTCGGAGGATCCCTAACACCGAGTGGGAACAACCTGCTGGCAGGGAAGCAGCTCCCGCTGTGCCGCAGGGATCCAGCCGCAGCCTTTCGGAGCATCCGAAAGCGTCACTTCGGGTTTCGTTTCCCCTCGTTCTGGGTGGATGCATCAGCAGGAGCCTCTCCACACGGTCCCATGGAGCGGTGCCGGCCGGAGCGGGGCTGAGCGCTCGTGTCCCGATGGGATGTGAAGCCAAACCGGTTCTGCAGTAAGGAAGCACCCATTAAAAGCAGCAGCAGCACCCCGCAATAACAGCACAAGCCCAGACCTCAGGGTCCGCGCTTGCCAGACCCACAGCACCCCAGCGTGCGCTAAAGGCTCCTCGGGGGTGATGCTGCGCTCCTCTCAGCTCTGCCTGCCCCCCAAATCCATGGGGGGGGGGGGTGCTACACCCCGCTCTGCATCATCCCCACCTCCTCCCCATGCTGCAAAATAGGGCGAAATAAGGCCAAAAAAGGCAAAATAACGAAGAATAGAGTGAGGGTTCGCTCCCCCCTTGCACCCTAATGCAATCCCCAACCCGCACAACCTAAGGCACCCGCACAGCAAAGTACAACCCCGGAGCCACGCACGATGCGCGAACCCCCACAGGGCAAGCCGGGGGGGGGTCCCTGCACCCCCTCTGCACCCCCAAACACCCGGCGTCGGAACCCCCCCGACCTGAGCTCATGGCGGACACGGGCGGGAGCCCCGGAAGGGCGGAGCATGGGGGATGCTGGGACTTGTAGTCAATTTACCCCCCCCCCGAAAAGCAAAGCAGCATCCCAACATAACCTGGGATTAACTCCTATTAGGGCTTTGCCCCCCAGAACCTGCAAGGAAATGTACGGGCTCTGCCCGCAAAAGGGCTTTGTACTCCCATATCTTGCAAGAAAAGGCAAAGGGCTGCACCCCAAAAGTGCTTTTAAACCCCACATCCTGCAAGGAAATGCACCAGGCTCTGCACCCCAAAAAGGGTTTGCACCTCCCATACCCTGCAAGGAAATGCACTGGCTCTGCCCCCAAATGAGGTTTTGCACCCCCATATCCTGCGAGACAATGGGCTCTGTGTCCCTAAAGGGGGCTTGCACCCCCACATAAGGATGCCCCCCGAAAGGGGGTTTGCAGCCCCCCCTCTTTTCTCTCTGCTCATTTGCACACCGGTGCAGGGCTTCCTCCCAGGAAGCTGCTCCAAGGGGGAGTCTGAAGCTGTGAACTGGGTGCAGCCCCAAACTGCTCCCCTAGAGCAGAGCACATTCCCCCCCACCCCCAGCCAAAGCTCTGCTTTATGGGGCTCCAGCCACTGCAAACCCAATGCTATAAGCAGGGCTGCTCTTATGCAACTGCACCTCCATCCCTGCACAAGGGAGCTTTGGTTTCTGTGCCAGGAAGGGAGATAAAGCCAATGTTTTCCCTGGCTCCTCCAGTTCCAACCCCTACCACGGGCAGGGACACTTCCACTAGAGCAGCTTGCTCCAACATTCAAGACACAGAAGAGATGGGCAATTCAGTGACACAGAATTGCAGCCCCCAAGTATTCCCACAGCTGAATATTAAGGCAGCAACATCAGCTCAGCTTCCTGAGGCAGCCAGGAGGTTCCATTGCTGTGGGATAGCTAGCTATAGGGAACAACCCTGGTCATTTGGGGATTAAGCCTTGTAGACAGCTTCTTCTGCCACTTCTGTCTTCAACTGCAGCATCCTGGTGAGCACAGCACATCTCAGAAGCAGCATCATGACATTTCCAGAAGTTTTTACTCCATCTAGATACAGATTTATCTATTAGAGAGCAAAACAAAGCACTTCCCTTCTCTCCACCCCCCTAAGACCAAAAACTGCTGCTTCAAGCAACAACCCACCCTGGGCATCACAAGTTGGGTCAATCAGAAGCTACAAAACCACTTGTACTGGAGCAAAGAGGAAGATTCAACCCTGTTGTAATAAATCTACTTAAGGAGCTGGAATAGAAAATAAGCCCAAAAAGCAGGGCGGTGGCAAGACACCTCTGTCCTAACAGCACAGCCACTGGCCTTTGACCCTGTGAGTTCCAGGTGCCCAAGTGATTCCCAAGAGATTCCAGAACAGGGTGAGATTCTTCCAACATTCCCCTTTCCCAGCCACTTCCATCATTTTCCTGCTCATCGCCACAAGGCTTACGACTTGCAGGTCTCTTCCCACACATGCACTCGCTTTCGAGACACGGGATCAAGGTCACCACAGATACTCTGTCTCTATCTATCTTCATCTCTGCCATGGGGCCAGGTTCATATCCTCATCCACAGCAGAGCCTCAGAGGTGACCCCAACTCCTCAGGCACTCAAAACCCAATTCCAGAGAGCCTGGGGATGCTACACCAGAGGCAGAAGCATCAGTTCAATATTGTTAATAAAGTAACAGCTCTTATTTGTTCTTTACAGTATTTATTGTACGTGCAAACCTATAGGGAAAACACCAAACTGCCTGCTGGAACCTTCTCTTGCTCAATCAGGTATGAATTCCTATCAGGTAAAGCATGTTTGTGTGTTCCACTTCCAGTTAGGGAGCAGCATTACGCAGCAGTCGCCTTCTGTTTGTAAGTTGCCATCATCTTCTTGATCTCAGCAATTGCTTTACCAGGGTTCAAACCCTAAAAAGTAGGAAAATCAGCATGTTAAAGCCCCCACCTCCTGCTTCACCCCAGTCTAAGTCATGGTAAGGTCACAAATACGCTGCTACTCACACAAATAACAGGCAGAGGAGGTGCTCAGCACCCTTTTTTCCCCTAAAAGCTGGAGTCCAGCCTAATCTTGTGCTTCCTTTTCAAAGCTAGGAGGTTAAAGCATAATGAGAGGCAGCTCTGAAGAGCTGGCTGCAAGCAGGCCAGGCACCACGGCATGCAGAGCCATGGGTTTCAGCACGCTGCTACAGGTTTGCTGCACTTCAGCTCAATTTTCAAGGGTAAAAGCAAGGCAGTCGGGAGCAGAGCAGCAGTGCTGGGAGCTCACCTCCTCCACCTGCAGGCTGAGCCAGCAGCACTGCCCACTGCTCATTTGACTTTGGAGGACTGGTTTTGAATCAGCAACACGAGGATCAAAGAGAAGTGAGCACCTGAGGGACAGGAACTTCTAATAAAGCTTAAGCAAGGTGGAATTCAACAGTTTTATAGGGGTTATAATGAGTTCTGGAGACAGGAAACTGCCTTGTAAAACCTGACAGTGATGGGACAAGAGATCATAGAATCTCAGACTGGTTTGTGTTGGAAGGGGCCTTAAAGCTCCTCCAGCTCCAACCCCTGCCACGGGAGCAGCTTGCTCCAGGCCCCTGCGTCCAACCTGGCCTTGAGCACTGCCAGGGATGGGGCAGCCACAGCTTCTCTGGGCACCCTGTGCCAGCGCCCTCAGCACCCTCACAGGGAAGAGCTTCTGCCTTATCTCCAACCTGAATCTCTCCTGTTTCCTTGTCCTACTGCTACAGTCCCTGATGAAGAGTCCCTCTCTTGCATCCTTGTAGCCCCCTTCAGACACTGGAAGCTGCTCTGAGGTCTCCACACAGCTTCTCTTCTCCAAGCTGAGACTGGGAAAAGCTGATGTGGCTTTTCTCCTTACCAGAAATAAAACTGTTTTGGAGAACACTGGGGAAGTGAGCAAGAACAAAGTCACCAGCTGTAAATGCTCCTCACACAAGCCAGCTAAGTGTTCCTAAGGAGGTTTTCCTACAGTATAGACACTTCAGTCACAAAGGCCCTTCATCCTGCAGCACTGCTACCAAACTGAGCATGGATAATCTCAAGATGAGAGTATGGCTGAGATTGGAAAAGGAACTGCACAGGAACTGCCCCTGGTGCAGAGCTCACTGTGCAGTCTGTCAGGCCTGATGAAGACAACTGACAGGATTAGAGCATGTGAGGGGCAGTGTGTTATTAATCACGAAGGTGTCTCAAACTTAAGGCCAAGAGCTGTTTCCTCACGCTATGTACATTCCTCCATACAGCCAGATTTTCAAGTTGAACCTTCACCTTCAGCTGAACAGCTGACACTGACCAGAAGCTAGCTCCCTTTACAAAGGGGGAATTGTCTGTAGTCAGGGCATCACTTGAGAAACACATGGAGAAATGAGCATGCACCGTGTCAGCCCAGATCTCAATCACCTCCCCTTCCCATCTGTCATCTGCTCAAATATTTACCTTTGTATTAGTTCACAGCTCAGGAATTACTCCACCACCAGGTGCAAGCAAAGGCTGAGCAAAGCACAGCTGGCAGGAAAGCAAAACTCAATAATCTGCCCAACAACAGGCACAAGGTCATTGCAAGATGAGGAAGAGGCACGCTCTGGTTTGGGAAAGCTTACTCAGTTCTCAAAAGAAATACCAGAGAACCAGACCATCTGGGAAATGTCCTAACAGCAGGATGTCAGCATAAAACACGTCCCTCTGAGGTGTTGAAAGCTTGTTGTAGCCTTCTCCATTACGCAAGTTGCACAATACACCAGGGATAGTTGCTGCTACTGGAGTTTAAGGTTGCACTGTGGAGGGTTGTGGTGCTCACACCACTGATTTGACCACACAGCACAAACCTCCCTGTACCATCTCTGCCAGCGTCCCTCTCATGACCAGCGCCCTACTGTCACACTCTAAAGCTTGGAAACAGGTTCTTAAAGTCACAGCCTTGCTCACAAGGAAGAGATGTTCTTGCAGTGTGTAATACAAACTTTGCCATGTCCTCTTGTACAGCCACTATTGTAAGCACAGCTGCTGGTAACGCACTGTGTTTCAAGAGGCTGAACAAGGCAAGGCAAGCTTGAGGAAAAAAGCAAGCTTAAGTGAGTGTTTCCCTGCTGGTTTTCAGGCAGGGCGCTTGGAAACAATCCAGGAACCCTACAAGGGACACAGACAGGAGACACACATACCTTAGGGCAAGTCCTTGTGCAATTCATGATAGTGTGACAACGGTAGAGAGAGAACGGGTCTTGAAGCTGAGCCAGACGCTCCTCTGTGTAGTCATCCCTGGAGTCAATCATCCAGCGGTAGGCCTGGAAGTCAGAGCCAAATGCTTCTTCAAGGTGTTGTAACCAGTGGGAAGCATTAAAAGCAACATCTCCCTCAGGAATTCCAGCCCAAGATGCGGACCGTGCAATACTGTCCCACCTATCTGTCCTGCTTCTAGGTGAGGGAGTCCCCCAGCAGCCCCACGTGACAAACAGGATCCGTCCTTACCTGCATCAGCACAGCAGGACCCAAGTACTTGTCCCCGTTCCACCAGTAACTGGGGCAGCTGGTGCTGCAGCAGGCACACAGGATGCACTCGTAGAGCCCGTCCTGCATGGGGTAGGAGACCACAGCCAAGTCACTCCAGAAACCCATGACAAAGCCTTCTTTTAAAGAGGGGATTTACAAGAGCATGTGCTTCCCTCACTACTTTTCCCCTCTAGTGACTTGGTGCAAGAGTGGCTCTGAAAACCTTAGACTGAAGCAGCACTGCTGGAAGAAAGCAATTCCTACATGCTGGTCCTCCCCATGTTCCATCCTCCCAACTCAAACCATATAATAAACCAGGGGTTTGTGACAACAGGGAGGAAAAAGCATAAACTGAACTAAGGAAATTGCTTCATCCTCTGGCATTCCATCCTTCCAGTCTGTTCCAGAGAGTGGCTGAGGAAAGGAATAATGTGCTACCAAGTAATGATTCAAGGCTGTTTTGCAGAAAAGAGAGAGAGCACCGTCTACCCCACAGCCTCAGGGAGAAGAGCTCTAGGTCAGCATGTGCTTCAAGGGCATCCCCAAGCACTTAAGAGAATGGGAACGGTGCGAGCCTTGAGCCATTTCATCATTTACACAGAGATGAAGGCACTGAAGACCTATGTGGAAGTGACACTGGGCAGAAGACAAACTCTCCCAAGCTTCCTAGTAGCTCAATCAATCCCCCAGGCTAAGAGACAGAGTCCAGTCTAGCTTAATTTATGTACCTGAATGCTGTTTTGGGACAAAAGGATCATTACATTTAATTTAGAAAAGTACCTGATGCCAGAACTCCTCAGAGCTTTACCAAGTCACCTGCATTAGTCTTTCAGAAAGCTTTGCCAGAGCTCTGCAAGCCAGAGTTACCTTCTCACCCCAAATTTGTCTCATTTCTCACTGTAACATTTCAAATCACTGATGATGCAAAGGAAAAGGTGGAGATTTTCCAGCTGTATCCACACGTCTCCTGCACTGTTCTCACAGCAAGAGGAACTTCAGCAACAAGATAAAACAGGTCAGATAACACCATGAAGTGGTGCAGGAGAACTATCTGTTGCCTTCAGATAAAGATTCTTTCAGACTGTAAAACCCTATGGTTGAGAATGTCACAGCACCAGTCTCATGACACTGCCGACATCTGGGGCACATGATGGGTCTATTCACTGCCCTGTAGCTTTGCAGCAAGCACACCCCTCATGGAAAACTTTCAAGATGACTGCAGCTCATGGGTTTTTATTGCATCTCCTTTCATCAGCCTTCCTCTCTGCTGTTCATATTCACCTCTCTTTTACCACTTGCCAAAATGGGGGCTGCCTGCCCACTTTGTGCCTACGCAGTGACAGGCTGAGCTTTGATCCATGAAGCGATGGATCAAGACAGGTCAGAGGCAAAAGAGAAACTGCTGATTTACTGCTACCTCCTGTGGCAGCCAAGGAAATCCAGACAAGAACTTACCCCCACTATCAGCTTTTTAAAAGGCTGCTATGTCTCAGCTGTTCCTCAGACACCCTTCAGCTTTCTGCAGAAGCTTTGGATCAACACCACTCTATTCCCAGAAAAAAACCCCCAAAAGCCAGACATTTAACTCATGCACAAACACATCATGCTTGTGCTCCGCATCCAAAAGGGTTTAGCTGTTTGCCATTAGTTTTTAGGGTAAAACTGCTTTTAGGGTAAAACCCAGCAAGCAGCAACATGAAAGCACTGCTTAGCATGCTGCAGCTAGACAAGAGAGCGCCAAGCCTGACAGCCTGCATGCCAGCGTGAACTGCAGTGCCTTATCTCTACTAGGATATTACAAGCCTGTAGCTTTTATAGTGTTTTTACAGACAGTGGAAATGAGATCAGAGTCCCCACCACAACCATGACTGCATTTCATTAGCAGATGTTATCCTTAGCAACACCAGCGTGCCAGGATGCTGCACTTCAGGAGCAGATTCCACCCACGTGGCGTTTTGCACCAGACGGCTTGGTCATTAAAGGAACTAGAAGCTACTGCATGTTAGCGTTTAACGCAGGTTTTATCTGGAAGGGATTTCAAGGGTAGAAAAGAAGAAGTGACCAGTTTCTGACGGTCTTCTATGGACTGCAGGTACTGCTCCTTGCCCTCTTTGGACTCATCCTTCTTCTTCAGGTAAGGCTCGATGGATTTGTACTGTGCATAGAAGTTACTCAAGTCCTAGAAGTCAAAAGAGGTCACATTTATTAAGCTAAATTAATGCATGACATTGAACATCTGCTACCCCTCCAATGGAAGGTGGCATTTTCAACCTCAACCTGCCACATTCCTCCAAGTGAGGCCAGACTTAGTCACTGCTGTGAAGCTCACACCCACCCAAGCCAGAAAACAGGAGTAACATGTGAACTGTGAGACCTGATCTTGTTGGCACCTCCTTTCCCAATCCAAACCCCATGCTGCCTGGAACAGCACCATCCTTGGTGGCAAGCTGAAGGAGGCGATACTCACTGGGACAAGGTCCTTCACCACATACATGTGGGGGAGAGGGTAGATTTTAGTGATCTTGTTGAGATCAGGGTCAATTTTTTTGATACAGGCCAGCGTGTTTCCACCAGCAATGTTCATGGCACAGGAGCCACAGATGCCTGAGTGGGAGAAAAAGAGTAAAGCATCAGATATTTACCCTCTTATCCTACTCAAGAAAGATCTTCTTGGCCCCAAGCATTCCCCCAGGCTGTCTTCAGGAAACTCTGTACGTGACAAGGAAAACGCCAGGAGTTGCCATTGGCCCAAACATGTTGCTACTTAAATAAAGAACAAACACAGGAGTCACTTTCATTAAAGCCAAAACTCATTCTCAGTGTTGAGCTTTCTTCCACAGCAGAAAACAAGTGGCTTGGACACCTCACCCCTTTCGCATCACTCATTAGCTGTACATGCTACTTAGGGTGGAGAAACCATTCGGCTTCATTCACAAGTTTGAAGCACAACCTTGTATCAATGCGAAGCAGCAAACACCAAGATTATAACATGGGAACCAGGTGCATCCCCCATCTGCCCTACAGTGATGGTCAAAAACATCCCTGAAGGTCAGGAACATAAAACAAGGCCAATGGACACTGAGCTGTGGGGTGCAGTTGACATGCTGGAGGGAGGGAAGGGATGCCATGCAGGGGGATCATGACACGCTGGAGAGATGCAACCGCACACCTCATGAAATTCAACAAGGCCAAGCACAAGGTCCTGCATATGGGTCAGGGCAATCCCAGTCACTGCTGCAGGCTGGGGGAGACAGGATGGAGCAGCCCTGAAGAGAAGGACTTCGGGGTGTTGGTCAATGAAAAGCTCCCCATGACCCAGCTTCAGTGAGCACTTGAGCCCAGAACCCCCCCTGTGCTGGGCTGCACCCCCAGAGCGTGAGCAGCAGCTCAGGGAGGGGATCCTGCCCCGCTGCTGTGCTCTGGGGAGACCCCCCCTGCAGCCCTGATCCAGCTCTGGGGCAGCAGCACAAGAGGGACGTGGAGCTGCTGGAGCCAGGCCAGAGGAGGCCATGGAGATGCTGCGAGGGCTGGAGCAGCTCTGCTCTGGAGCCAGGCTGAGAGAGCTGGGCTGGGGCAGCCTGGGGAAGAGAAGGCTCCTGAAGGGGAGACCTGAGAGCAGCTCCAGTGCCTAAAGGGGCTGCAGGAAACCTGGACAGGGGCTTGGGACAAGGGCCTGTAGGGACAGGCCAAGGGGAATGGCTTGAACCTGCCTGAGGGGAGACTGAGCTGAGCTCTTAGGCAGAAGCTCTTCCCTGTGAGGGTGCTGAGGCGCTGGCACAGGGTGCCCAGAGAAGCTGTGGCTGCCCCATCCCTGGCAGTGCTCAAGGCCAGGTTGGACACAGGGACTTGAAGCAACCTGCTCTAGTGGAAGGTGTCCCTGCCATGGCAGTGGTATGGGACTGGATGAGCTTTACGAACCCTTCCACACAAACTATGCTATGATATGATAAAGTCTCTAAGCCAGAAGCTTCTCTCTTGTGCCTTCTGTAGCAGGGTAGAGCAGTGTCATAAACTGTATTTATTAACTCTCAGAGGTGAGAGGACTGACACTCACCAGAACAAACAGCATATAAATAGCTTAACAAATGGATTAAATGACACCAACAATGATCTCCCAGTAACAGAAGGATCAGATGAAGCCCAGGAAAGGCCAAGGTTTACAACAAAAAAGCAGCACCCCAGAACTGTCACAGATACTGCTCAGGTCAGGAGCTCGGGTGTCCAATTCCGATCAATGCCTAAATCATCATATTAGAAGAAAGACAAATGTTGAAAGGGCAAAATTCTAATTTCAGGGGATTTGCCACATATCAATTGATATGAGTCAGAGAAATGCCACTGCTCCTCACACTGATGAGCCTCAGACACACTGGCCTTCCCCTCACTGCCAGCTAAAGGCTGGCACTTGAACAAGGTTATTCCTCCCACTCGAGAGATGGTTACACGTATTTTCCAGTCAACTGGAGAGGGAATTGGGATTGCAGACACAGGCCCACAAGTATGCAACAGGAATGTGTGATCAGGTGGTTTTCTTAACCCCGCATGGCAGAAAAGGGGCAAGATTGAACCAGCCCAGCTTGAAAATCTGTCTTCAGGTTCTCAAAGTAAAGTATTCAGGGCAAGTCAGCTGCTGACTATCTTAACATCAGACTCTGAGAACAACCACACTGCATGGAATTCCTCCACCTGCTATGCAGATTCTACAGGAAACTGCTGCTTTAAAGCAGCTTTTCATTGAGATCCAAGTCAAAACATCTTAAGGCATCAACTGCACCTCAATTTCTCATACTCCCAACCCCACCTAATTAAATCAGAAGTCAAGCTATAAAGGAATCCTCCCTTCTTGCACTTCCTCAGCTTGCATTTTAAGCTGAGCTTCCCAATATTACCCATGAATCAGGATAGTTCTTACAGGTAAGTTCTAATGCAGTTTAAGCAGACATGTTGATTTGTACCTGTCTGAGGACCAGCTCTGCCACGGAAAACCACCAGATGGCCTCTTCCTCAACCAGTCCTCTCACTTAGTCAAAGGGCCAAAAAAAGATTCCTGAAGCTATTCCTAGAAGTCCTAAGTACTCTTCCAGTTACACCCTTTCTTATTGCCTCAGCAGCCCCTAGGATTCATTCCCACTCATGTCTGCCCCCTCAATTCTGCTGCTGTCATCTCCCTGGCTGGAATTCCCGATGCAGTCCGTCACCAGAGGGCAGCAAGATGAACAAGATTAGGACAAACTGGAAGGACTGGGGCTGTCTAAACACATTGCTCATGGCTCAGTCTTGTGTGATTACACCCTACAAAGATGAGCTTTAACTTTACTACTTGATTCATTGGGGGCTTCAAACGCAGTAGCTGAAGAGGACAGCAGCACACTGCCATCTGCCCTGGAGTTTTCTAGTGGTTACACGGGTGCTGTCACAACAAATCAAGGACAAGCTCCAGTGTAGCAGGGGGAAAATCCTTCTTACCTTCCCTACATGACCTGCGGAAGGTCAGAGTGGAGTCTATCTCATTTTTGATCTTGATGAGAGCATCAAGCACCATAGGCCCACATCTGCAACAGAAAACAGAGTCAGTAAAGCTGTGTAATTCCCCCTCCTTGCCTCAGCGCTAAATCTCTGGCACCAACTAAGAAACACTTTTATCAGCTACAGTTAAAAGCACACTTGTTCTTCCAGTCCAGGCACCAAGATAGAAATCCCTTGACCAGCACGTGCCCATGTGCCTCTGGTGGGAGAGAACCCCTTTCTCTTGTCAATGAACAGAACACCTGGCTCAGCTGCAGAGGGTTCACACAGCACAACTGGAAAGCGAGCACCTCTCTACCAGTCCTGCCCTTTTGGGTCAGGTCTTAACAAGTCTGCCTGTCCTTGTTGGTCACGAGAGGCAGTGCTGTGCACGGAAACACACTCACAGAATCACAGAATCTCAAGGGTTGGAAGGGACCTCAAAAGATCAACTAGTCCAACCCCCCCACAAGAGCAGGGTAACCTACAGTACATCACACAGGAACTTGTCCAGGCGGGCCTTGAATATCTCCAGTGTAGGAGACTCCACAACCCCCCTGGGCAACCTGTTCCAGTGCTCTGTCACTCTTACAGTAAAGAAGTTCTTCCTGATGTTAACGTGGAACTTCCTATGCTCCAGTTTACACCCATTGCCCCTTGTCCTATCACTGGATATCACTGAAAAAAGCCTAGCTCCATCATCCTGACACCTACCCTTTACATATTTGTAAACATTGATGAGGTCACCCCTCAGTCTCCTCTTCTCCAAGCTAAAGAGACCCAGCTCCCTCAGCCTCTCCTCATAACGGAGATGTTCCACTCCCTTAATCATCTTTGTGGCTCTGCGCTGGACTCCTTCAAGCAATTCCCTGTCCTTCTTGAACAGAGGGGCCCAGAACTGGATGCAATAGAGCAGAGAAGGCACTCCCCACAAATCACTAACTAGTGCAAGTCACCCTAAAATTTGAGTTCTCCACCATGTGCTTCTTAAGCAGGGAGCTGGGTGGCTTTGTATGTGGAGCTTTCAGAAAGGACTCAAGGGGAATTCCTCTGGCAAGAGCAGAGCAGCAACTGGAGCGCAGGGAAGTCAAGGCACACGTGCCCATGTGAAGGTTTATGCACCACAGATGAAACTGCACCTCTTCACAGGGCCACGGAGAAAAGCTTTCTGGGTGACAGCTACACCAAGGTGTGCAGGTCATTACTACAAGTTCAATGTGATCTATGTGGCAGAAGTAACTAAGTGGGAAGAAAACTATGTGAAGAGTTGGATGAAGCTTCCATCTTATCTGCCAGGTTTGGGACTGCTAGCTATACATAAAAGAGTTTCCCTATGGAACATGCCCCAAGATTTTCCACATAAATAAAGCTTAACAAAGCCACATACACCTCTGAGCCTTCAAACCAGCTCAGGAACACAGCAGAAACCTCATGGAAGTGACAAAACAAAGTGACCATTTTAGTGCTGACAGCTATTGAGACACGGGCCTTCGGGGCACAGCTGAATTCATCACACCCAGCACTGACAGATGAGGCAGGGGAAATCATCTCACATGATGCTAGTAAGATTTATGAGGAAACAGCGATGATCTCAACTGTGCTGAGGACAAGGCGCCCTGTAACACAAGCTGAGGCACTACCTTCCTGGCCACTCCAGCATGGTTGAAGCTTAATGAGGCTGCTGACACCTTCAGCTGCCAGCTCAAGCGCTGCTCCGTTATCACTTGTCAGGTACCTGCGTGCCCAGGCAGCCCCAGCACGTCTGCCTGGCAGCAAAGCTTCTCCCTAACGGGCCACACTCACTTATTCAAATCCACTTCATAGGTCTGCATGCGGGGCTTGTCCCCAGGCTTATCGGGATCCCATCTGTAGATGGCAAACTTCTTGAGACGGGGCGATGCCGCGGCTGCCGTCTGCGCTCCCCGGCACACCTGTATTCAACGAGCAAAGCAGCCCTGAGGTTAGCCAGGCACCAAAAGCACCCGAGGCCACACGGTTGGGGTGAGAGCTGCAGGAGCCATCGCTGCGGTGGATTTGGGCAGTTTATGGGATATCCTCGCAAGGCTTTGCTGCAGCACCGGATCCTGGCGTATGCAGCTGCCTCCTTCATGAGGGAGAGGAGACAGTGCTGAAACAAGGTGCCTGCAGGCATGCCTTCCTGCCCCCAGACTGCCCTCAAAGCTCCCAGTCACTTCCCTACCCAGCTCCAGGCTAACAAACCACCTCCTCATGGCATTCCCACCCCAGGCCCCTACCCCCCCTCTCCCCAAATTACCCCTCACCCCTATTCCTCCTGTTCCACATCTCTTCCCAACCCCCTTCTGGGCCCCCCATAGAACCCCCATTTCCTGACAACCTCCCTCTCCCCATAAACCCTTTCCCAAACCCACTCCCGCTCTATTTTGTCCCCAGACCTTCCCCACCATTCCCAACACATCCCCTTTCCCCAAGCCCTCCCCACTCTTCCCCTGCCCACTCTGAACCCTCTTCCCACCCCGTACTGCGTGCTGGACCCCCTCCTGCCCCACAGGCCCCTCTGTGACCCCTCACACCCCCCAGCACCCCTCCTGCCCCCCACCTCCTCCCCAGACTCGTCTGCCCCTCTCCTGCCCCCCAGCTCCTCTCCAGGTCCCTCTGAACCCCTCCTGCCCCCCAGCTCCTCCCCAGGCCCCTCTGCACCCCCTCCTGCCCCCCAGCTCCTCCCCAGACCCCTCTGCCCCTCTCCTGCCCCCCAGCCCCTCCCCAGGCCCCTCTGCACCCCCTCTGCCCCCCAGCTCCTCCCCAGACCCCTCTGCACCCCCTCTGCCCCCCAGCTCCTCCCCAGGCCCCTCTGCACCCCTCCTGCCCCCCAGCTCCTCCCCAGACCCCTCTGCCCCTCTCCTGCCCCCCAGCTCCTCCCCAGACCCCTCTGCACCCCTTCTGCCCCCCAGCTCCTCCCCAGGCCCCTCTGCACCCCCTCTGCCCCCCAGCTCCTCCCCAGACCCCTCTGCCCCTCTCCTGCCCCCCAGCTCCTCCCCAGACCCCTCTGAACCCCTCCTGCCCCCCAGCTCCTCCCCAGACCCCTCTGCCCCTCTCCTGCCCCCCAGCCCCTCCCCAGACCCCTCTGCACCCCTCCTGCCCCCCAGCTCCTCCCCAGACCCCTCTGCACCCCTCCTGCCCCCCCGGCCCTTCTCTGTCGCCCCAAGCCCTCAGCCCCTTCTCCCCACCGAGGTTCCCCCGGCCCGCAGCAGCCGCGCGGGGACGCCGCGCCTCAAGGAGACTCCCACCACGGCCGCCGCCATCTTGGCGCTGCGCAGTTCCGCAGCGGACGGAAGGCCCCGTGCCCCCGCTCAGGGGAGGGAGGGGCCGGGCTCTGCCCGCCGCCATCTTGGGAGTGGCGGCGGCCTGAGGGGAGGCGGCCATGTTGAGCGTGGCGCGCCCTGTGGTACGGGGCGGGATGGAGGGGCCGGGATTCCCAGATCACACCTTTTTTTTCGGGAAATTGGGAAAACAGCGCGTCCTTCTAGTCATTCTGTTTGCAGGGGAGGCGCCCAGACCCTCCCACCTCCCCAGCACCATGCAAAGGGCAAAATGGCTTCCCCCTGCCTCACCATCCCTGGGGGCTTCCCTCCCTTCCCCTTACAGTTATCCCCCATTCTTCTTTAACTTCCCGCCTCTTTCCTCACAGCAAATTCATTTATTAACTGGATTGCAAGCAACACACACGGAAGAAGCCATTAGGGGTGGAAGAAGGAGCAGGAGACGGCGCGGCTATGGCGTTACGTGCCACCATTTGAAGGCGAAGGGCCGGCGCTGGACGTTGGTGCCGCAGCGCACCTCCCCGAGCCTGCCGTGGTAGGAGCACACGTCCTCGAGGAAGCGGCAGCGCAGCCCCAGCGGCTCCAGGAGGCAGCGGGTTTGTCGCTCCAGGCAGCACTCACCCCCCATTATGGGGCCGAAGGGTTTGGGGATGCCCAGGTCCTTGGCCAGGACGATCATGGTGACCTGTGGGGTGACACGAGAGGGGTGCCAGTGGCGCTGGGGCTGATGGACATGAAGGGAAGGTGCTCGTCACCCTCCTCCAGCACCCCAAACTGGGGCATCAACAGCGCGCTCTGCAGCCACTTGCCCCCAGGATTCCAAATCCAATGTTGTTTTCCGCTTTTTATCATTAAACTCACCCCATGCCGTGTGATTTCCCCTCTTTTTGCCCCCAAAATGACACAGTTTAACCCCACCACAAGCAGATTTGAACCCATCTGGGCCTGGCTGGTGTCAATATTGCGCTTTTTTGGGACAAATCAGGGATTCATCCTGACTGAAAAGCTGGGTTTTGGAGAGGACCCAAGGAGCGGGACCCCCCTCACCATGTTGGGGAAGTACGGCACGGCTTTGCCCTGCTTGTCAAGCTTGAAGAGGGCCGGCAGGTCGATGATGTCCTCCTCCAGCAGCCCCAGCTCCTTCTTGAGGACATCCCTGTTCCAGTCGATGCAGCGCTGGAGGGGATGGAGAGCAGAAGGTTGGAGGGGGACACATAGGTAGATATGGTGGTGTGTGCAGTTCTGGTGTCCTCAACTTAAAAAGGACATGGAACTGTTGGAACAAGTCCAGAGGAGGCCACGAGGATGATCAGGGGACTGGAGCAGCTCCCATATGAAGACAGGCTGAGGAAGTTGGGGCTGTTCAGCCTGGAGAAGAGAAGGCTGCATGGGGACCTCATAGCAGCCTTCCAGTACCTGAAGGGGGCCTATAGGGATGCTGGGGAGGGACTCTTCATCAGGGACTGTAGTGACAGGACAAGGGGTAATGGGTTAAAACTGAAACAGGGGAAGTTTAGATTGGATCTAAGGAGGAAATTCTTTCCTGTTAGGGTGGTGAGGCACTGGAATGGGTTGCCCAGGGAGGTTGTGAATGCTCCATCCCTGGCAGTGTTCAAGGCCAGGTTGGATGAAGCCTTGTGTGGGATGGTTTAGTGTGAAGTGTCCCTGCCCATGGCAAGGGGGTTGGAACTGGATGATCTTGAGGTCCTTTCTAACCCTAACTATTCTATGATTCTATGGTCCCCAAAGCATCTTACACAGGAGGAGAGCCAGAATTCAACACCTCCCTTAAGGGTTTGCACCCCCTGGGGCAGTTATTGCAAGAAATAGCTATTTTTACCAGAAATATCAGTTCTTACCTGGACGTACTGGTTCTGCTGCATCAGAATGTTGTTGGAAAGGACCTTGTTAATGGTGACTCGTTTTGTGTCTGTCCCTGAGTACCCTACAAAAGCAAACTCCCTTAAAATAAAGTGGTGGTAGCAGAATCCTGGCTTAAGATGGGGAACAGAGATGGGAAAAGTCCCCAGAATCCCTATTTCCTGAGCTTGGGGTCTCAATTCTTAGTTTATTGGGAAACAGGGTGGGAAGAAAACCTTTGCCTGTTGGAAAGTGCATTGGCAAGTTCCTGTCATCCCACAGGAATCATGATCTGCTAAAGTTCTCCATTCAGCTCCATTCGGAGCTGCCAGCTCCACAGAGGTGCTCCTTGTTTGGGGATGGCAGCAACCCAGAGGGACCCATGGAGGTATGGAGACCTTCTCCCCACACCACTGCAGGTGGATGGCGTTCAAAACCACAACTAAAGGGTGCTCAAACTGGTGACCAGAATGTCATTGCTGCAGGGAGGGAAGGACAAGTGAGATGGGAGTGCTCATCCTGCTCCGTGCTGGCATTTACAGATGCTCCATCCCACCAAGCAAGCATCCCCTCCATGCAGAGGGCTTTATCCCTCCCATCCCACTCGCTTTCCCAAAATAGGGCTTGAGGAGGCTGGGAATGGTGGGCAGGTGTCCCGCTTGCCAGCACTGAAGGACAATGGGGTGGCAAAAGGTCCCCATGTCCCCCAGTACCCTCAGTCAGACAGGCGCTGCCGCCCTCAGCCCGGCTGCTCTATGGGGAGGCTCTGGCTGTCTCAGTTGACATCAAAGCTCAGCCAAAGCCACCCATTGTCCCCTCGCCTTTGAACATGGTGGCTTCACCCTGGCCTTCCTTCTGCTTCTCCCGAAAGAGCTTGTAGCACGCTGCAGGGCTGGCCATCAGCATCCGGAACCGCTGGGGTGGAGGATGAGAGAAGGGAGGGAGAGCAGTCACCAAAACTGGCTTCACTCCAGGGACCTCAGGGGCTTATTTCTGCAAGGAACCTGAGCTCAAACTCTTAAAATCATGTGTGTCTGATATTATTTAGTGTCTTTTTTAATGTGTGGTGGGAGGATATATCAGAATGAGGTTCAGTGATTTATGCTGTTGGCAAATACAGACCAGATCACACCCTGAGGGGTTAAACTGCTGCTGGGGCAGGGAGGAAAACTGCAGCCTGGCTGCAGCTGGGTCCAATCCTGCCTGCCTCAAGTGGGGTTTATAAACCCCCTGAGTGAGTATGATGGAGGTTTGGGTGAGCTAAGATTGAGGGTGAGAAGCACTGCTGCTGTTAAGGGTTTTGTGTCTTGTTTCTGGCATTGTAATTCAGGGGGGAGGATGGAACAAATGACTAATCAGGCTCTGACTTCCTCAGGAGAAGCCAACAATGGTTATTAAGCTAATCCCATAGGAATGATGGATTTGTAGGGTCTGAGTGCCATGTGTGACCTGACTTGCTTCCTACCAGTGGAAAAGGTCTCCTTAGTGGGGCACTAGAAGCTGCTTACTGCAGTCTTGATGGCATCTCTTATGGGGGCTTATTACAGTCCTGGGGAGGCCTAAGGGTTGGGGGTGGGGGCATGTATAAATACTCCTTTTCTGAACCATCCAGGTCAAGGTGTATTTTTTTTCCCCAGGTGAAAAATTCTTGTATCAGAAACACTAAAACCAGTGACAATGAAAAGAGCTTCTGAGAACACCTGGGAGGTGCTGAGCAGCTGAGAGCCCTGGCCAGCCCATGTGGATTCTGAGCTTTAAACTTCTTGGACTGCCTTTGCAGGTGCCTTTTCTCCTCTTTGTGTTGATTATTACCTCAGTGAGTCCCTTTTTACTTTCAGAACCCTCAGTTTTGGGGGCAGGAGTGAACCCCCAAGCAAATACTGGCTGGGTCTGTCAAAGAAATGCGCTTTGGGGTTTTCCTTAGAGGTGTCCCAATGGGATTAGTATCTCAGAAGAGAAACCAGAGAGTGGTGTGGGGGTTTTGGGGTACCTTTTTGTCAGAGGTGGGCACAAAAGTGACGAACTCATCGACGTGGCCCACAGCCAACCAGTCTGAGTAGAGCTCCACGGGAGCCTGCACTTGCTGGGCACAGAGGAAATCCCGCACTACCCTGGTCATTCTCCTCCCTGCGGAGCTGGGGGGGAAATATCCCCAAGAGAAAGGGATAAGGGGAATAAATATGAATGCGTGAATATGTATGTACACATAAATCACTGCCGAGGTGGAGAAGAGAAAGGAATGTGCAATATAATGGCAGAGATTGAGCACTGGTTGTTGAGTACACCCATCCCATAGAGAATCACATGTGCAGCTCACCAGGGAATAGCTAATTCAGCCCATTAACATAATTTTGAGGATGTTTAAGGGGTACCTGTGGTTCCTTTGCTCCCAAATGGTTTCCCAGGTCTTACGTGGGGAAGCTGCTGCCAATGAGAATCCTTCCCAGGGGATACTCCTTCCCTGCCACGGTCACGGGTGGGCTGACCTCCAGGTTGCCAAAGGAGTCAAGGCTGGTGATGGCTTCAAAGAGGGGCTCTCTGCTCACGTAGCCAAAGTCGGGGCCCTGCAGGAAGAGAAATCACTGTGAGCTTTGCCCTGGATCCCCCCTGCCTCCATGTCTTTAGTTTTATCCTTCCTGCTGGTCTCAGACCTACTCCAGTAGGTACAAACCATGAAGAGAGAAGCCTGTCCATGGATGGGGAGAGGCAAGAAAAGGCCAGAGGCAAGGCAAAGAATAAAGGAAAGGTGAGGATAACGGTCTCTGAATTGTCTGGGCTCAGTGATAAGTGACAAATGCTAGGGGCAGAACTGGGACAGGTCTCTGCTGTCCCAAAGCCAATGTTTTAAGTGTCTGCATTTAGCTAATTAGGTGCTGGGGTAGCCCTGAAGCTGAGTTTCTGGGTGGCTCTTGTTGAGCTAGAGGAACTTCAGCCCCGTAGGGGAAATCCACCCCAGGCATCAGGGCTTCACTTCACTTAAATCCTACTTAAGCCCTGATTTTCAGGACTTACTGTATCTGGGGTTTAAGGCATTGTGCATGCAGGGGTAATGAACCCTTGTGGTGATGTGGCTGAAATGCCCAAGGGGCAGATTGCAATGCTAAAAACAGGGTGAAAATGTCAGAGGTGGGACAAAAATCCTGCCTTGAACCTGTCCTTGATCTCTGGATCAAGTCAGTATGGGCTTGGAGCTCACAGCAGCCTTGGGATGAGATCAGGTGTCTGCTGGGTTTTCATTAAGTCCCAGTCGCTTGCCAGTGTTGGGTTTCTGTGGGGTAAAACAGATATGCAGGTCCCTAAAAATGAGCAGAGAGAGCTGAAGGTGATCTGGAAGTTGCTTTTTGTTGTTCAAAGGCGTTTGAGAAGCTGGGATTGGGAAAATGCACCAGGATTGCCTTTCCCCAAGATGACCTGTGCATTTTTGGGGCGCATGGCTGAGGATTAAATTCTTTCCTTGCGTGCTGTAGGGGGGACTGAGCATGAAACACAAGCTCTGAGCTCATATCATTGTAATAAACAAGGGACCTGGTATGGTTTCAACTGTCAAGGTCCTGGTTCATCCCAGGTTTGTGGGTCACATCCAAGTCCTATCAGTTCCAGACTGATTTTGAGGGGCTAATTCCTTCTCGTCTCCTTTCCCTGGCACAGGGTCCCACAGGCTTTGGGCTTGGCTGGGGTGAGGACAGGACCAGTATGTGTCATGTTTGCCTAAATATTCCTAACTGGAAAATGAGATGGGAAAGAGAAGAGTGGGGATTAGAGAAGCCTTCAGAACAGCAATTGGAGTATAAAGTGTTAGCAGCTCCAGAGGCTGAAATTGCTTCCTAAATATGAAGCAAAGCAATTCTTAATGAGGATGAATAGGAGTGGATCAGTGTGCTATTCCCATCCTGCCTGATGGATCTGGGACTGGGTGTACTCATTTCAGGGATGAGAAATGATACATTTCAATGCTTTGGAAAGCTCTTCACCTTCCCCAAAGTGGTGTGCAGCACAAAGTGAGCTGCCCTATTCTCCCCTTACTGCTGCTGCCTGGCTGGGTCTACGTGGCAGCAATCTGGGGATGCTCTGCCCTTTCTGCATGGTGGTATCCCAAAGGGATCATTCAATCCATTTTTCCCTGCTTGTCTTTCCTGGGCTCTCCCTGAATGCTTACTGCTTTCCCAGACAGCCTGCATTGCACATTCTGCCCATGGCTGGCCCTTTGCCTTGGCAAAGCAGCCCCACAGGGATGTTTTTGGCAGCTGCCTGCATCTTGTTCTCTTTCAAGGAAGTAAATTGACCCCTCTTGTGTTTTCCCTTCCTCTCCTGCTTGGGAGCTGCTGCATATTCACAGGCATAGAGGAGGAAAGGAAAAACCAGCCCATTGCTGGGATACTTAGGGTGAAGAAATCCACTCTTCTCCTGGAGCTTGGCAGGAATCTTTCATTCCCAGAGGCATGAGAGCCTCCTTTTCCCTCTCATCCAGCACCTTCTGGGCAAAAGGCTTTCCAGATGGGCTGTGGATTAGGCTCTGATCTTGGTTTGAGGGGTTGAGGCTGTTGGCATCCTCCCAGCTGGAAGTGGATGGGGTGGTATCTCCATGCAGAGGTGTTAAACTCTCATGTTTCAAACAAATTCACTGTAGGCCCTCCAAGGAGCCAAGTTCAAGTAGGGTTTTAGGAGTGGTGGAGTAGGCTCAGCTGCTGCTCAGGAAATACAAGCAACTGTCCTGCTCTTACCAGTAGATCCTTGATGGGGAATCGCTCCAGCCCTCCATCTTGAGGGGAGTCCAGCACCACTGGGAAGCTTTTGTGGGGAGCATGGGTGTAGCCAAACTCAATCTCATCCTAAAAAAGGGAGGAAAACCCGTGTGGGGCACATCAGCAGGGTAGGAAATATTTGTCCCCACTCTAGTGCCCACCTACCTGCATCCAGCGGTCCCCACGGTTGATGTAGCCAAAGCAAACCTTCAGCTCGCAGCCAGCCTTGTTCACCAGGTTTTTTATCTCCTTGATGAAGAGGTAGTTGTCCTTCATGCTGGGAAAGTGGATGGCAGGAAGGATGAGGATGAAGCTGCCTTTTTCCCTGCCCATCACCTCCCCACTTTTCCTTTGGCCTTTACCTGCAGACAAAGACGTTCACTGGTGCCAAAGTGTTGGGGGTCATGATCCACGGTGCTACCCTGAACATGACTGTGTCAGTGAAGATTGGTGCATGAGGGATACCCTGGAGGAGGCAAGCAGAAACTGGGGAGCTTTCATTCCCTGTTTACCACTATTCCCCCTAAATAGAATCGTAGAATAGACTCATAGAATAGTTAGGGTTGGAAATGACCTTAAGGTCATCTAGTTCCAACCCCCTGTCATGGACAGGGACACCTCATACTAATACCCAATACTTGAGGTCATTTTTTGGGGTAAATTAGTGTGGACCATTCTCCATTCGATCCCCATCCCCTTCTCCATGCCCCTGCTGTCACCTCCCACCTTTACTCCTTCCCTGGAACCCCCTGACCTCAGCCAGCATCTCCAGGAGGCTGACATGGATGGAGACCAGCCCAGGAAAGGTGTCATCAGGAAAGCGGAGCCCCTCAACAAAGAAGTCGAGCTCAGCAGCCCCACCAGTGTACTGCACCGTGTGGTAGAGCTTCCTGCGGCCCAGCACCTGCACGTACCGCTGCCCGAAGAAGGGGTCTGCAAGAGGAGAAAGGGGATGGTGGCAACCTCCAATGTTTCTGTGATGGTTTTGAGTGTATGCAAGGAGGTACCACGATCCCTCTGTGCTGGAGCTTCTCTGCCTGTATGGGTAGATACAACCTCACCTGGAAGAAGCATCTTAAAACCTTAAAGGGCTTTCAGTTTGGCAGTCATGCACCAGAAGGGAGAGGAAGTGTCTCAGCCTTTGCTTGGATGGAGCAGTCACTGGGAAGATGTTTTCACGGGGTTTCTGCTGTTTCAGCCCCACTGACAATGCCACCACCTCTCCTGCTGAAGGACTACCTCTGCATGGAGGGAGAAGACCCATGTTTCTGGGATGGATGAGGGCTTTTGGTCACAGGAAATAAACCACTGTGCCCACAGCAGGGAACAAGCAAGGGAAATGTGTTGTAGAGTGTGTTGTGATCGTAATAAAACATCTGGGTGTCAGGACACATGGCTTTTTCTGCTACTCCTGTGCTGGATGAGCTTGATAAATGGCTTTATGGCTCTGGGCCTCTGCTTGTTCATCTCCAGTTTTCCATTTGGTAGAGAAGAGAATATTCAGTGCTGGAAAAAACTGGAAAAGGGATGCAGAGGCCTTCGGAAGTGCCATTTGAAGAGCACGGAGAGGACAAGGGCAGAGATGGAAAGCAAAGAGCTTGCAGGAATCTCAAAAGCACCACAAGCAAGGAGGAAGGGACAGAGGAGGAGGTGAGGAAGGACTTACTCTGCACATAAAAGACTCCAACTTTATCGGCTTCAGAGACAGGAATATAGAGAATGATTTCATACCCCCGGGGCAGACGCTGGGGCCCTTCAGTCCTCAACACCATCCGAGACATGTCCAGCAAATCTGGGTGCAAAGAAGAGGAACCTGGGTGATGGGTGGTTGCACCATGCAGCTCTGGCTGATCTGCACCCTCCCTCCTGGGGTTTGCATCTCCTCTACCAAGCTCTTCCCTTGCTACCAGCCTTTGCAAGCTGGAACAACAAGCTGCTAACAAAGCCTGGGGCTTGTGCTTTGAAACAAGTGCCCCTTTCCCTCCCCTCACAACCGTGGCACAGCCAGTCCTTGACCTCAAAAAAGTGATGGGCACTGGCTCCATGTGGTTGGAGTTTTCCAGGAACCTGGGTGTGTTCTTGCCTCATGCCTTGCCCCGAGCTTCTTTCACCCATGTGAAGCATCCCTGGGCCAAGCTCTGCTGTCAGTGGCACCTCTGCTGTACTTCTGGCTGGGTTTCGTGCCCTGCTTGACCGCAATTAGTTTGGATGGCATTAAACAAAGAGAATTCCCATGTGGGAAGCTTACTCAGCAGCTTGGTAGAGAGCAGCTCATAGACAGCTGGTTCCCAAGCAAGATTTCACCTCCAGAAAGGTTCAAGAGGGGGAATAACATAGCATTTTTTGCTTTCTATGATACCTTATATATATATATATATGTATATAGAACTTTTATAGTTACCTTCTCTGCTGAACACCCTCTCGTCATCACAGTCTGATGCCACAGTGAAGGGGTTCTCTTTATCACAGCTGACGAGTAGGATGGCGCCATGGCCCTCGGGACCCCAGGTCCAGCTTGCCTGAAACACCCCACTGGGCCTTAGTGAGCTCAGGCCCTGCAAGCCCATGGACTTCCCATGCAGTGCAAGAGGCTGAGTTACCTTGTTGGGGCTGTTCTTCTCCACCACACCATCCCGATCCGCGTCGACATCCAGAGAGATTCCTGGATGGAGAGAACTCACCCTCATCCCAGGGTACAGCAAAGTTGGGTGGGTGCAAGAGCTCCCCAGATCCAGTAAACCTGGGTCCATCTTTGCCCCTACATCGCAGCACCTCCCTCCAAGAGATCAAGGGGGTGAAAATGGATTGCTCCACAGAAGCCTTCGTACTCACCAATGCCAGTGAGGAAGACCCCAGCTTGGTTTATGGGCTGCCCTCCCTCTGCGTAAAAGCTGACAGTTACCTGCAAACCCCCAAATCACTGATTGGGGAAGGAAGTTCTCCCTCTGTGGAGATCCCACACCCCAACACCCCACTTCTCACCTTATTATCATTGACCTCAGTGCTGGCCCTGCTCATGTTGAACCTCAGCACCGTCCCCTTGTCCAGCGGCCACCGTGTCCCACTGCCAGGGGCTGACCCGACCTCCGCTGGGCTTTGGCATCTCACCTCCACGCTCACCCCCTCTGTGTGCTTCACACTGAAGGAGACTGCCCCAGCTGGGGCCGCCCTGCCAAAATCACTCTGGTTTAAGTGCTTTGCACCAAAATCACCTGGTTCTCACTGTGATTAATTCCACTGCCCAGAACACAGCCAAGACTGGGCACGCTGGCGTCACCACGCTCCCCGCCGGCACCTTCCTGCCCCTGCCTGGGAATGCTTCAAGTGTCTTTATACTTTTGCTTTTTAGGACAGAACATGCTATTTTAACAAAATGAGGTTATTTTGTAGCCATGGGTGCAGATTACAATCTATAATAACCCCAGCCCAAAGCACTCAGAGCTGCTGGAACTGACCTTGGGGTTGTACTTCAGTGGAGAAATCCATGTTTATTTTCCGGCTGAGGCAAACCCAGGATTTAACAGCTCATCCTAACAGTGGGACAACCCAACTGGGACTTCACCATGGGAAACTCTAATTGTGGGGGTGATTTTGGTCAACCCTCAAGCAGGAGTTGTACCACTCCCAGTCCAATGTGCCCTTGCTCTGTGCATCTCTTTTCCCTTTCCCAGCTCCTTTTCCCTAATGTCTCCATCTTTCCAGGATTGTTATTTGCATCTCATGAGGTGCAGGCTCCCTTTGATCCCAACACCCAAGGGCTAACACTGTATCACTGTTACAGCATCATTTATTAGGTTTCTGGATGCCAACAGACACCCCCCCCACCCCCCCCACCCCCCCCAATCTGCGCTGGGAGTGAGGAGAGGAAATCTGCGCACTCCTTTGCTGCTGCCTGGGTGTTTCTGAAGTTATTAAATTACATTTAATTATGCATGGAAAAACTGGTTTGGTTTCCTTGTTTCTGGGTTTTGGGAATCCCACTGGGAGGAGATTTCACCTGGAGAGGTGCCAGATGAGTTGTAACTGTGCTGCTTGGCTCGAATATTGAGGGTAAGCTTTGCAAAAGCAGCAAAGACCCGAATCAACCATGAAATGAGCTTTTAAACTGTTTCCTTTGGAGAGGGGGAAATATATCTGGAGGTAGAGGGCTTGGTTTGACTTAGGGGAGCAGGGTTGGTGGTGTGGGGGTGCTGCTTGGTCACTAACTACATCTTGTTTCCCTCCCCTCTCCCAGCTGCATCTCCTCCTCTGCAGCCCATCCCCGTGGCTCCTGCTGCAGCAGCTTTCCAAGATGACACTGGATCAGTTGACCACAAATGGCTCAAACCCATCACCATCAGGTAAGTACCACATCATGCAAACACTGATGCTTGAAGTTTTCCTGGCTCTTGTCCAGCTTTGCAAAGCCCAGGGAGGATTTTGCCCATAAAATGCATTAAATCACAATGTTGGGGCTGTGGAGTTTGGGGAAGCAGAAGGAAAAATGAGGAGGGGGGATTTGCAGAGGGATAAATGGGGGGTGAAGGCAGGCAGGAAGGTGGGGTGCAGAGATGGAGGAGCACAGGGGGTGTTGGGGTGTGCCACTCACCCATAGACATCAGCTGAGATGTAGGTGCCCAGCACACACAGGGCCTCGATGCGGTTCCCGTGCTGCAGCCGGAGCGTGCGGTCCCCCGGCATCTCCCCGTGCAGCCGCCCAGGCACCTTGGCGATGGGCACACGCACCCTTTCCCACCCGCTCTGTGTGGCACTGAGACCCCAGCAGCACCCAGCTGCTTCTCCTTCCCCCTTGGCAACGCCTCCCTCCTCCTCCTCAAGTGACTGGAGCAAATCAAGCTGCTTTGGGAGTCTGCAGAGTTTGGAACGACAACTCTGCAGCCCCCACCGTGCGCCAAAGGAAGGAAGCAGTTGGATTGGACCCTCTAAAGCCCCATGAAAATGATCTCCAAGGGGAGGGAAGGGATGGAGGGGGAAGGCACCCAAGTCCAACCAGCTCCCAGCTCTATGCAAGCAGCTCCCCCAGCTGTCCCCAGCTCCCCTCCAGCATCTCCCTGACCCCAAACAGGGACGAGCCGCCCAACATGGAGGTGATTTTGCAGTGCTTTGGCTGGTGTTTGCACCTGTGGGTTATCCATTCTTTGTATACACTTTAGGGAAAAGCTCTGGCTGCTCTTGGGAAGAAAGAAATACAATTTTCCAGCCCTTAGGCTAGAGCAGGACGCTCCTTTTGATTTTTTCCCTGCTTATTTGCAAAGGGAAGCAGGGAAGCACTTGCTGAGGTGGGGAAATCAGAGGTGGTTTTCCACACGTCAGGAGCAATTGCTGCCCACGCAGGCCTTTGCATTATATATTAACATCAAGCTAAATATTCATTTTAAACCCCAAACTTCTGCCCCAGATTTGGAAAGCCACAAGCAATTAGTGAGGAGCAGAAATGTTCAGGTTGATGTTCCCTATTTATATCCCTTTTGGGCTTCTCTTCCCTGTTCCTTTTAGTGCTTTCTTCCCTCTGTGGCTGGGGTGTAGGAAAGAAACTCAAACGCATCTGAAGCAGATCCTATTTTATTGGGTTTGGTTGGTTTTGGAGGATGTTTGCCATGATCTGAACAAATGTGAATGAGGACTTTGTGTTGCTATGCACAAAAAGAGGCAGTTTTGCTGGGTTTCTGCCTGTGAAAATGGGTTTTTGGGCAATGGGGGGTTTTATTCAAGACCATTCCGTTCTCCCTGAGGAATAGAAGAAGATAGAAACCTTCTATTAACCTTCTATTCTTCTGTAGAAGAAGGTAGAAACCTCTGTGCCTTTCATGGAACATCATGGTCAGGGCAGCACCACTGCTGTGTACCTGGTTTAGACACCATAATCTAGCTGGAAAATATTCCTTCTTTTGAGAAGCATCATGATTTCTCTATTTACTGCCTATTTAAACCACCAGTAGTAAAAAACACTGGTGAAAGAGGAACCAGGAAGAGAAATCATTGAAACAGAGAAAGAACCAAATGAAACCAAACCCACATCGTGTTTGCACAAGCCGACTCTGTTTCCAGCACTCTGTGAGCCTAATTTTCCTTCTTTTCACCCTAAAGCAGAGAGAGCAGCTGGCATTGCATGGGCTGGGGTGGCCTCACCTCCCCATGCTCTCTGGGGACCTGTGGGCTGGGAAATGAAGGTGTAAACCCATCAGTTGAGAAGAAAATGAGCAAAAAGCAGCTTCTCTTTCGACCATTTTCACTTCCTGATTTCTCTGGTTTAGTCTTTCAGTTGTCAGTGAGGAAAACACATGGTATTGAAATCCTCCTTTCCTTCAAAACCAACCCCAAATCCTGCCTATCTTATAGAGAGACCCCAAGGTCACTGTGACTTCTAAAGCAGCATGACTGGGGGGTTGTTTTATACATCCTATGTAAGTGTATTTATATCCCCATAGCCTGGCTGGTGTGATGGTGCTGGCATGGGTAGAACCCCTTGGAACTTTCCAGGTAGAAGGAAACCTGTGGAGCAAGTGTTATCTGCTGCCAAAATGGGATTGAAACCATGGATGCTCTGGGGATTTTTGAGTGGCCCTGAATTCCCAAAGGGAGCAGCCAGGCTCGAGCTCACCTGCATCTCTTTAGGAGCACACAATGAAACAAAGAAGAGGGGAATGCCCTGTTTTGGGGCAAAATTGGGGGAGAGCTACTGGTCTGTGTGGGGAAGGGGCTGCCAGAGCCCATTTCCCCTCCACAGCACTGGTCTCTGTGTTTGAGACATTAGCGTGGAAGGCAGATGAGGTCTTTGCCAGCTTCCTGGGGTTTTTGGAAACCAGGTTTGCTCTTTGCAAGCCATGTGGGGTCTTTCAAAGCTTCTTGGGGTCTTTGCAAGCTTCTGGGGGTCTCTATGGAGCTGCTGCAGCTGTGCCAACAGTGGGGAAGATACTTGCAGAGGCTTTGGCAAAGCACCCACTCATTGCGATGTCGTCTGTGGGGAGGAAGGAGAGAGGTAGCTGAGGTATCCTCTCTGTCTGGTGTTGGGGACAAGTGCAAGGACCTGCCTGTCCCCATTGCAATGACAGCCTGGGTGACTCCCCTGTGTGTTGCTAAATAAACCTTGGTTTATGCTGCAAGAATGGGATTTTTCAGGATGCAGAAGTGCCTTGTAGCAATGCCGGCTCTGCCCCGTGCTATCAGGTAGGAGATCAGCCATGGTAAGCCATCACAGGACGTGTATAGAGAGAGCTATATTTATACACACACACGTAGATGTCTGGAGGCTCGTGGTTTCATGGCTGGAGTCAATCTGGTCAGGGGAGTTCTCTCTTTTCTTTTTAAACATCAGATCTGGCAGCTGAGGAGCTGCTCTGCAGAAACTGCCCTGTGCTCACGGATCCCTGCCTGCCCTCATTTCATCCCAGCTCTAGTGCTTGCGAACAACCCCAGTGAGCTGCTTCTTGAGGGTTTTCACGTGCGCATCACCCAACATCTCCTCCCCAAGCAGCACCGAGCTGCTGGCTTCATGCAGGTTTGAAGTTCCGTGGGTGCTTGCTGAGAGGTTTTGGGGTCGTTTTGTGGCTCCCTTCTTGCAGGCACGTGCCTTATTGCGAAGAGTGGGCGGGAAATGTTCCCCCCACAGAGTCCTTTCAAGCTGACCTTTCATGTTTAGGAGGTGCAAACAGGTGCCTGGCCCCACTGAGCCACGAGGCACTGCCCATTCCTGCCCATTCCTGCCTGTGTTGGCTTTGTTTTGAAGGCAAAACCAACCCACTGGTGAGGATGAAGGAGCTTGGGTGAAGCTGAGCCCATCCGTGGCTTTATTGCTCTCTATGGAGGAGGCATCCAGCACGCCTCAGCGAGGCAGATATTTATAGGGCAGCACATTTAATGCAAAGCTGGGGGGAACGTGGGCAGGGTGAGCACAGGCGAAAGAGCAGTTTTATGGGGTGCATTGCTCTTGCATTGCTACCTATGAAGTCTTCCAGCAAGCAAACACCTTTATTTTGGGAAGAAGGAAGGATAAAAGGGGATTTTTGTTGCATTAAGCAGCTTTAAAAGCATTTTTTGCTGGTCCAAACTAATCTCCTGCACTTCTTCCAAGTGGGATGGGGAATGCAGGTCCTCGGGAGGGAACTGCATCAAATGCTCCTTCTCTGCTGTTACAGCTACATGCCTAAAGCAAATAAACCCTCATGTAAACCCAAGCGGGACTTGATAACTGGTTTGATGCCTTGTCCTATTGCAAGTAATTAGGCTGACATGGCTCTTAAAAGTTCCTGCCTGCAATTACACATGCAGAGTAATAAATAAGGTGTAATTATCAGCTTAGGGAGACTATCAAACTTTCCTTGACAGAGTGGTGGTACAGGATGGGTGAGGAAGGAACAACCAAAATGGGGTCTGGCCTATTAGTGGGGCTCCTGGGGAGCACTGGGGCATCAAGTCTTGCTCCATTATGGTTAGAAACAGGCTGAAATTGGGCACAAAAAGATGAAATGAGCTCCCAAACTCAAGGCTGACCAAGCTCACTCAATCTGATGGAGAGGCAGGATCCCATCTGTCTTGTACCAGGGATCTTAATAGCAACTTTCTCAGGACAAGGTGTTATTAGGAAGAAACACTCAGCTCTGAATGGGCCAGATGACTTAAAATCATCATTCTGCCTGTGCATGGGCATGTCGGTGCTAATAGCAGGTGGAGGAGGAAGAAGAGGTGAGTGTAGCTACCACCCAATGAAGATGAGGTGCTTTGGGCTGGAGCGAGCATCCGCAGTGACCGTGGTGGCTCCAAATGTGCCGTGACTAAACTTGCCGAAATAAAACCCCAAGCCCAAAATGAAGATGAGGTTTCAGCACTGTGTCTCCATCCATTCTGGATGGGTGTGATCCTGTCTGGGTTTGGAGAAGCACATGCTCCCAAACCCTCTGCTGAAGCCCTCATGCTCGCTGAGAGCCCGAAACCACCATCCTCCACCTCCCTCCAGATTACAGACCATACCAGCCTGACCCTGTGAGGATTAAGGTGTGTTCCCTGTCCAGCACAGGGCTCAAACCAGCCGAGCAGGATACAATGCTAAAATCACAGCAGGCAGCAAGCTCAGCACCATGCCCAGTCCAAACCAGTGTGACCAGCAGCCACGAGTGGGAAATCCGACTTGCAGCTCTCTTTGGTAGAGATGCTGCCATGGCCGGACTCTTCCTCAGGGGATGCAGGTAGCTTCTCACGTGCTGGCTCTGCTTCACCCAAATGGGTCTTAGGGATGAAGCAGAGGCATGTGTGAAGGCTTATGTGTTTATGGGGTGTGTGAAGGCTCGTGCACCCCTAGTACGGCTTGAGAACCAACAGAATACCCAACTCTAGGAACATCAGCAGTTTGGCTTGTGCTGGGTTTCGGGAAATGGATTTTTATCTTAATCTCAAGCAAGGATTGATTCTGGAGGGCCTGGAAATGCCACTCTTGTTCCCCACTGGAGCATCCTGGCAGGCTCCCAGTGTTATTAAAGCTGTTCTTGTGTTCGAGACACGGTGCTGAGTTTGTTTTCCTGCTGCAATTAAAGGTGGAAGGAGCCCTTTAATGTAGACAGGAGATGTTTAAAGCAGGTGGTTTGATCTCACAGGGGGTGGCTGCTCCTCTGGCTGAGGACGTGCAGCTCGGTGCAGTGGTGGGGGCCAGCCCTTCTTGCTCCACTCAGCTTGCTTTGACGTTTTAATCTTCAAGGGGTCCTGCTGCTCACAAAAGTGTGATTCTCCTGGCTCCAGCTCTCTTGGGCCCATTGCATCAGTGACGTGACCATGTCACTCTGTGTCCTCCTTGCTATGAGGATGAACCTTGCAGTGATGGGGTTGTTGGTGTGTTCTCCATCCCTGTGTTGCCTTTTCCCTCCATCTTTGCTGCTGCACCATCTCTGAGTTCAGCGAAGACCTCTTTCCTGGCTTCAGCAAGATTAATCCCACGTGGTTTCCTTCTTCACAGGCAGGAAAAGCCTCCTGGGATGGCCTGGAGAGAGATGCCTATCTTCTCTTCCAGCCATAGGGATGTTTCCCGTGGGAGCTTTGCTGCCTGCCCCAAAAACCCCAATACCCCTGAAACATGAGGTCCAAACAAAACACTGTGGACTTTTAATTTCCACTGAAAGGCTCTTGTTGTGTTGTTGTTTGTTGTTTTCCCCTTCCCTGCCTGCCAAATAACCAGTTTTCCCTGCACTCGTTTCTGCCCGTCGCGCTCTCAGGAGTTGTTATGATGGGAAGGACTGACCTGAACAAACATTTCCTTTTGTTAGGCTTTATTCAGGTATTGCCCTAATGGGGTAACTGAGGCCGTGAGTCACCTGCAGAGCGGCCAGATGGAAAATTTGGGTTGTTTTAAGAAAAATGCTTTATATTAATGATAGCATGTATTGTAATAACCCTAAACAACCATATTGTACTCCAGGAGGAGTGGAAATGTTTAATGCATTAAGCTTTGGAGTCCTTATATGGAGCTGTAAGGGAATAAAAAGGTGAGAATAAACCCCCATGCTGAGCATCCCAGGGCAGGGCTGGGTGTCACGCACCCCGTCCTGCCCCTCTGCTCTGTGTCCCCTCCCCAAAGCTGCCTGTCCCCCCCCTCCAGGGGCTGCCTTATCACCTCCATCTCCTTCAGTGGGGCGGCAGCTTGGTAGGTGGCGGAGGTGGAGACATCAGGGTCCCCTGCCTAAACCCCGTCATTGAGGGAAGGAGGAGTTAAATTCCCCTGCCTTTTAATCCAGTCCTGCTGGTTTACCTACCAAGCCAGGCAGCAGCTTCCTTCACATGCAGCCGCAGTCCCCGGCACATCATGCCCCAACGTCATGTCATGCAGATGTCCACCAGCCACGCCACCTATGGCGTCTGTGTGTTGGGTACCGAGGTCTTCCTTGACATGCGCCGGTAAGGCTTGGGATGGGGGGATCCATATGGTTTTCCATAGAGTTGATGGGTTTGGGGAGAGCCCGGTGGTGTTTTCCCTCTTTGTTTGGAGGAGAAATGGGTGCTGGGGGGAAAATCAGTGCTCATTTTGAGCCTGCATCATGAGTTCATCCATGGGTTTTGGGAGAGCCCAGTGGTGTTCTTCCTCATTGTCTGGAGGAGAAATGGGTGCTAGGAGGAAAACTGGAGCTCATTTTGATCCCTCATCACAAGTTCATCTAAGAATGAATTCAAGCTCATTTGTTGCATGGTGGTTATATCCCACTGGATCTGGTTTAGGAGATGATGTCCCATGTGAAGCTGCACCCAGAGAAGGGATGTTGGCTCTGGCACACAGGAGGTGTCAAAGCGTAGCTGAGCCATGACGTTTTGCAGGCAAAAGCCCATGCACACCCTGGCTAAGAGAGGTCTATTTCTGGCTTTGAAAACATTAGGCAAGAGCCATTCAAGATGAGCAACTTGGACAGAGCTAAAATGGGGTAAGGAATAAAATGCATGGCTCAGGCAGAAACAATCCAGCAGCAGCTTTGCATGGCTGAGTTCACCAAAAGAGATTTTCCCAGCATGAAATCTGGGGGTTGCTTTATTGGCCAGATAGAAGGCTGTCCTTACCCAGCTCTTACACTGTTATTATTTAATAAATCATATTTATAATGATAGAGACTACAGGACAAGCCAGGCGGCATCACATCCGGGGCAATTACTGGGGTTGTGTGTTGGAGCTGGGCCAGGACGTGCTGCTGTCCCCCCAGAGAGCTTTGCATTGAGCTTTAGCTGCCCTAAAATAGTGTTATGTTTCCCTTCTAATGGATGGGAATATATAAACCCTATTATTTGCAATTATTTCCCCTGGATTTGGACTTAGAGCAAGCTCAGACCCATTCAAATACGGAACCTGAGCCCCAAAATGGGCTGATTTGGCTCCTTGGTAGCAAATTTGAGGTTTGGTCCAAAAAAGCAGATGGAGGATGCTCTTTCAGCTAAAAGAAATGGATCGTTTTGTTCCTGGAGAGCAGTGACAAGGGGGAATTTGGTGATGGATGGGTCAAGCTCTGACTGTAGTTTGGGCTGGTTTGGGGCAGATCATGGAGCACAGTGGGAATGAGGTGGTGATGCTGAGATGTGAAGGCTGTAAAATCAGGGCAAATAGACCCAAACTGGAGAAGTCTTGGTGTGCAACAGCGTGCAGGTGGATTTATAACATTGCATGATGTTCAATACATGGGGCAACAAGCGAGATGACACTTTAATCTCCCCTTACAAGCCACTGCAGGCACCAGAGCTCCCATGCCAAGAGCAGCACCAGGAATAAATCTCTTGTGTGGGTGGTTTTTTGTTCTCACTGTTAAAATTTACCACCCTCTGTCTTTTTGAACGGCTGGCTCCTGATGGCAGACAGGTCGGAGCACTCATGCTCCTGGGATGGAGGTACTGGGCCTGTAATGAGCAGGTAGGCAGCACTTCAAAGGCGAGGGATGTCATGCAGGTGGGGTGCAGGTTCTCCATGCTCGGATTCAGGCTTTGCTCCAGTTTGAGCATCTCTCAGGTCAGGGTATGGTCCTGCAATACCCATCTCCCTGCACAGCTGACATAGAGAATCATCCTGGCTCTTTATTGAGGTTTTGTCGTGGGGTGTTGAAATTCTGGGGGTTTTCTTGCTATTGTGGAGGGAGGTTGGATGCCCAAACTTCAGCAATTCACAATCTAGGGCTTAACCACGGCCAGACGTGCTGAAGCTCCAGTGGGAGCTCTGCTTGCTCAACACCACCGCAGAGATAATACATATAAAATCCAGGCGACGCATTTCATCACCCAAAGACGGTTTGAGTCCTTTCCATCCAGTTAAAGCTGGATTTTAATTCCAGGTTCAAGGATTTGGCTCCACAGAGGAGAACAGGAGGGACAACTTATTCTCTAACCCCACACTGCTCTCTGTTTCAGATCTACCCCCAAAGGTGCCGCGTCATTTGAAGTCCATGCCACCTCCGCGGTTACAGTCCACATCATCCACAGCCCCATGACAAAACCTATGATTAACTCCAGATGGCCCCTGGATCCCGATATAGAGGTCATAGTGACCATTGATGTCATCAGCAGGACTGTCAATGACAATAAGGTTAGTTGTTTTTCATGTACTTAAACTGAAAATGTAAGTCAGGCTTCCTAGGAAAGAAAGGAGGATTATGGGAAGGCTCAAGAACTTCTGAGTAGTGCTAGCATCATGCTTATTTTCAAGGGAAAACCCTCAAATTTAAACAGAATTATGTAATTAGTGTGTCCAAAAAATGAAACTAAGAAGGAGAAGGAGATCACGTTTCATGATTGCAAAAGCTGCTGTCAGAAACCTTGTGCCAGGCCGCGAAAAATACTCCAACCTTGGCTTTTTCTGTGCCTGTTTTTGTGCTGAAGCAGGCAGAAATGGTTCAGCTGAACTATGATTAATGGAGAATGGCTTGGATGAACCCTCCAAGAGCTGGTTGTATAGCGTTGGTTGGTCAACCCAATGAGTGGAAAGACCTACTCAGCATGACGGGATGTGGGACTTGGGTCATGATCTGGTGGTGTCTTCACAGGTTAAGATTTCATACTACGGATGGGAAGACAATGAGCTTTCAGTGGCTTGGTTGTACCTCACCTGCGTAGGTAGGTATTACAGCATCGCTTGTTCAAACCCAGCCGCACTTTTGGATGCCAAGATCTAGTTGGGTTCCTGGGATGGGAGTTAAGTGGGGGGCGCGGGCTGCCCATCTGTGATGTGCAATGAAGGGTTTGGGTGTTGACTGATGCTGACAAGCAAAAGGGAAATAATTAAAAAGCTATTATGCTGCCTTACATGGTGCAAAAGAGACAGAGGCTGGGCCATGTCCCCACCCAGTGCACACGCCAAGCATCCTCCTCTGCTTGCCAACACCATTGCGTTAGCGGAAGAGGAGCCAAAGGAGACCGTCTCCCCCAGCTTTGCCTGGTGTCCTCCTCCTCGACCTCTGTTGCAGTTAGGGGAGAGGAATAGGCAGCAAAGTGTAGTTGTCTGACCTATTTTAGAAGTTTAGGATAGAGATGAATCATTCCCTTGAAATGCCTATTTTCCTCTGCTGACTACAAAGGGAGTCTAGACAACCAGTCTGGATACAGAGTCTTACACTTGGATGGATTAATTACCCTAAACTTGGGATTTTCACATGGCAGACAGACCTGTGTCCTGAAGTCATGCATATGCCTCCCAAAATTGCACCCGAAGATGGGTTTCCCACGTTCCATGACTGATGGGCTCATCCAGAGCCACCGCTGTCTGCAGGGCTTCTGCCTGATAAATGTTCTTTGCTTGCTTAGATGTTGAGCTGCATTTCCAGGTTCTCTGTGTCCTCCTCTCTGTATCAAGGATAAAGACAATCTCAGTTTCCATGCCTGTGTTTTCCACATACTATAGAGCCCATTTGGAGGAATTTCTTTATTAAGACAAGCTTAATACAGATTTAGTAGGGTTTGGATGAGGTTGCTGCAGGTAAACCTGTACTTCGTTGCAGCAGAGGCAGAGAATTGGGGCAAGAAGAGCTCTCTAAAGAAAAGTTCTTCTCAAACATTGCATCAAGCCTAATTTTGGTGCCCACTCACCCATGGTGAAAACACAGTCATGTCTTCACTATGTTCTGGATTCATGAAAAACACTACAGTCAATATGAAATTGGTGCAAACACAAAATATTCCATGAAGTGGGTATGTACCTGCTGGTGAAACAAGATGCATGAAGACAGCTGGTGATCAAAGGGGAAAAGCCATGAAAAAGCCGTCAGGTTGGCTTCTCTATCAGCAATTTGACTTTCCTATCAGCATTTTGGACACAGGTCTGGAGCAGATTTGGGGCGTGAGGGTGGGATTGCTGTTGCTAATGTCAAGGATGAAGCAAAATGCCATCAAGAACTTATTCCCCTGCCAATGGCTTCCTTCTCTCTTGATATTTCAGATGTATCCCTGGACGTGGACTTGAGCCGTAGTGGCAGAGTGAAGAGCAAAGGGAAGGACAAGGTAATGAGAAGCTTTGCTGTAAGCAACGTATGGAGGGTCATTGCTGGGTGTACCCATTCGCAGTCTCTTCCCTAACAGCCTCCAGGAGGGAGGTGGACTTCGCTGGTGTCGCTGGCGTTGGAATTAGGGGAAATAACAAATGGTCAACCTAAACACTGAGGAGGAAAAGACTATTTTCTTACTCCATAATCTCCTACATTTCCAATCCAGCCCCAGGGATCATGTAGGAGAGAACAGTCTGCTTTTTTCCTTTTCTTCTTCTTCCTTTTTGAACTTGAAACATGCCACTAAATGAGTCAGCTGCAACTTTAGCAGAGCTTTCCCCCTTTGGCAACAGATCTGCATCTGCCCCAGCATTTGCACCGGGGTAATTACCTGCAGCCCAATCAGCACCAAATTGTGCATCAGATGAGATGTATTTCTAGAAACAGTACAGTGTCCATATGAGGCCTGGAAGGTACTTTCTGGCTTGTTAGAAGATAAGATCTGTTTGAAACAGTCTTTGCTGGCCCTACTAGAATCTGAGATTAGGAACTTCAGTGGCTCAAAAGCATCACTACTGTCTCCCCACCAGCCTTGACTGCATGTTGTGGGTTGACCTCCAAGCACGGCTGCGGTGGTGGGGTTTTCCCATCTCTGGTTGGGATGGGGGAAATTGAATTTCCATCCCCTTTGGGTGTTTCTCCTCCAGGCTAAGTGGACGTGGGGTCCGAATGGGCAAGGTGCTGTGCTGCTGGTCAACTGTGACCGGGACAGCCCCGGTGCCGTGGGGATGGACAGTGGTCAGGCAGCCATAAGGACCACTGCAGGTAGGGTGTGATATGCAGGGCTCACTGGGGTGTTTCCCCTTTGCAAGACCTCCATGGTTTTTCTGTCTTCATCCTTCCCTTTCAATGTAGACCTCCAGGACATGTCTGTCATGCTGCTGCGGACTCAAGGTCCCAGCGCTATCTTTGCTGACTACCAAGTGGTTCTGCATGTCCCCGAGTCGGATGCAGATAAAGTGAGAGTTTTCCATGCTATCCGTAAGTATTCCTTCCTTCTTGCCAGATATCCCTGTAGATATCTTAGATATCCCAGACCCTGAAGCAGACGAACCCTGAACTAGAAAGCTCACTGTGGCTAAGGGCTGGGCACCTCCAACTGCTGGAAACACTCATGTACTTCCAAAGCAGTTGTAGAAGATGGGGTTATATGGGAAAAAGGGTTAAAAAAAGCTTTTCTCAAGGAGCTTGCTGAGATTTTGACATTCCCACGGGGTGGATAACTCCCACGTGGCTCCCGGCATCTTTTTGGCTTGGGCAATGACCCAGCCACCAAAGCAGCCCATCTTGTCAGGCAGCACCTTTTGACTTTGAACACCCTGGCAGCTGGATCCCCAGCAGCTCCCTGCCGAAAATCAGGTCAGGGAACCCAAGTATATCATTAGATGCTTAACTCGAGCCATGCACCTTGAAAGGGTTGGACCTGAGGGTATATAGTCCTCTTTGTACAAGAAAGATCAAGTGTGTTCCCCAGAGAAGAAGAGACACACCCACTCCTCTGCAAACCATGCTGGCATCAGCCACCTCCTTGCTGGTGCCTCCTTCCAGTCTGGTGGAAAGGTTGGTCACCCCGTTTTGGGTTGGGTATTTCGGTGTTTCTCCAGGGACTGACTCACACCCCCAGTACGTACCTGTGTTGGGGCCGGACAGGCTCTCCTACGTGCTGGACCACTTTGGCAGTGGAGAGAACACCTTCTACGTTGAAGGGTTGGCTTTCCCCGACAGAGGCTTCTCTGGGTTGGTTTCCTTCAGCGCCAGCTTGCTGGAGGTCCCCCATAAGGTACGTGAGGTTTGCCTCATCTCCTGCCAAGTCCCCCTGTGGTGAGGTTTTAACCATGACTCCTCACTGGTTTTGCCCCTCACAGAATTCACCAGGCACCCCGATTTTCACGGATACGGTGGTTTTCCGTGTGGCACCCTGGATAATGACGCCCAACACCCAGCAGCCTACGGAGGTTTTTGTCTGCAGGTAGGAGGGATGTCACCCCACTGCTCTCCTGCTTTGGAGGACTCTCCCATGAGGAGTTTTCAACCCTTCCTTACTATGTAGCTGCTGTAGCGTAAGCCAGGCTTTATGCATGTTATACTGGAGGCAGTATTTGGGTAGGAACTGCTGCATTCATTGCAACCTCAAGGAGAAAGGCTGGAGGATGCTCTCTGAGTCTAACCTCATGCAAGACTATTGCCCAGCACATTTAGGAATGGGCTGCATGGTTGGAGATTGGGGTGCTTCTCATGATCCCCTATTGCAGCCTTCACTCTTTCCTCTTCCTCCAGCATCCAGCGAGGCTCAGACTCCAATGAAGTCTTTTTGGAAGGACTCAGGGTCCTGCTGAAGAAAGCCAACTGCAAACTGACCATCTGCTCGGAGGTGGAAACCCGGAGTGACCGCTGGATCCAGGTCATCAATTGATGCTTGTAATATGGCAGCTGTTCTGGTCCTTTACAGGCTCCTGGGGCATGTAAGGTGCCATCAATGGGGGTGACAGTCCTGGTAGGGACTGGCTTTGTTGCTGAGGGAAGCACCTAACTACTAAGAGATGAGCCAGGAAGCCATGAACTAAAGCATAGGGAATGTTGCCGGCAGTGGCAACTGGCACAGACAGGGATGTTGCAAGAGGGATCCCGTTGCAAGAGAGACCCCATGGGACACTACAGGAGGGACCCAATGGGGGCATTGCAAGAGGGACCCTATTGCAAGACAGACTCCATGGGACATAGACACAGGGGTGACTTGTGCCAGGCACTATGGTGTCACCCCCCAGGACAGCAAGGCAGCTTGTCTGCCTTGGGGTTAAGGGCAAGAGCCAGTCTTTGCCAGGTTTGCCCCATTTCCTGCTCCACCCTCGCCACATGCCTCACGGAGATGGCTATCACCCTGCCAGGAGCTTTCCTCTTCCTCTTCTTCTTCCCACAACAGGACGAGCTGGAGTTTGGCTATGTGGAAGCGCCACACAAGGTCTTCCCTGTTGTCTTCGATTCCCCCAGGAACAGAGGCTTGAAGGATTTTGCTTTTAAAAAGATCCTGGTGTGTTGTTGTGATGCCAACCCCTTCTCCTCCCCACAAAACCCCCCCCTCTGGGCATCCCTGTCACTGCTCCCCTCTTCTGCAGGGCCCCGATTTTGGCTATGTGACCCGTGAGCCCCCCGGGAGAGAGATCACCAGCCTCGACTCCTTCGGCAACCTGGATGTCAGCCCTCCAGTGACAGTGCGAGGGAAGGAGTATCCCTTAGGCAGGATCCTGATTGGCAGCCCCCTGCCCTGGTGAGATGTGGAGGGGCTTGAGCCTTTTCTCCCAGGAGGTGAAGAAGCACCAAAAATCCTTGTGTGAGAAAGGGTTGAACCACTCAGAGTGGGAATTTGGGGCCAATTCCCATCCAAATGGGAATTTGAGGCCACTTTCCATCAAATCCCAGTTTTACCATGCAGACCACATTGTTATCACTTCAAAAATCATGCCACAGCCCTGATGTTTACCCCTTCCCAAACTGCTAGTGCTTCTGCTTGGATCTTACAGTGCTATAAGCATCCGGGTCCTTAATTTTTCTATTTCCTATTAAAAGGAAAAGCAGGGAAATCCAGGAAAGGGTAAAATCCTGAATAACTGGAAATTGTTTTGCTCTGGGCAGGCAGTGCTAGGCAGTCCTGCAGCAACAAGAGCACCCTGCAAAATCCTCCACAAAGGAGGTTATTTTCCCAGAGAAATAACAACTGGGGGACAATCCAGATCAATGAGGTCTGAGCCGGGATAACAAATGGGATGCTTCCATCCCGGCCCCTCTGCAAGCCGGGGGGTTGCTTTGGTTACAGCAGAGGGTAAATGGCCTTGCTAGGAATGTAATTATCCCTTATTAGCAGAGGTTTAATTAATGCTTTCCCAGCCTGCTGCTGTCTATCTAAGAAACATTCGCCCCCGCGCAAAGCGCTGCTGCAGGAGTGAGTTAAGATGCACCAGGACCAGGGACATTAAACCCAAAGGAGCCTGAGCAGAGCAGGGCACAATTGCCTATAGATGTGTTTGACCTAGATATATATGAATACATAATATAGGGATATATTAATACATAATATAAATATAATAATACATAATAGAGTTATTAAGATGAATGCCTTATTAATATATCTAGGTATTACATATATATATATTAGATATTATGTATAATACAAAGATACACTTCTCAGATGAAGACAAGCTGTGTGGAGATCTCAGAGCAGGTTCCAGTGTCTGAAGGGGGCTATAAGGGTGCTGGAGAGGGACTCTTCATCAGGGACTGTAGCAACAGAACAAGAGGTGATGGGTTCAGACTGAAACAGGGGAAGTTCAGGTTGGAAATAAGGCACAAGTGCTGCCCCGTGAGGGTGCTGAGGCGCTGGCACAGGGTGCCCAGAGAAGCTGTGGCTGCCCCATCCCTGGCAGTGCTCAAGGCCAGGTTGGACACAGGGGCTTGGAGCAAGCTGCTCCAGTGGAAGGGGTCCCTGCCCGTGGCAGGGGTTGGAACTGAATGATCTCTAGGTCCTTTCCAACCCAAACCAGGCTGTGATTCTGTGATTCTTCCTGGTGTTTCCCGTAAGAATGGGATGTGCGGATGCACCTTCTCCCTATGGTGTGATGTTTGGGGGAAGGGTGGGGTATGATGGCCACCTGCTTTCTCCTCCTCCCTCTGCTCCAGGGCCTCTGGCCGGCGGATGTCCAAGGCTGTCAGGGATTTCCTGTATGCCCAGAAAGTGCAGGCGCCAGTGGAGATTTACTCGGAGTGGCTGAGCGTGGGCCACGTGGATGAATTCCTCACCTTCGTCCCAGCCTATGATAGGAAGGTACCAACCCCTGGAGCCATCCCTGCTCCTGCAAATGCAAAGAAAAAAGCTCTTTTGCAGTTGCTTGTCTTCCCTCCTCCTGCTGGGTGGTGGCCTTCTTTTTGGGGTGGCTTCCCTGGATAGCATCCTGTGCAGCCTGTGATGCCTGAGGCTGGCTTTGGGATCCGTGTGGTGTCTCTCGGCAGGGTGGTGGGATAAAATATCTCACCAACAGCAAAGTGATGACTCCCAGACTCCCTCCCACAGGGTTTCCGGCTCCTTTTGGCCAGCCCCAATGCCTGCTACAAGCTCTTCAAGGAGAAGCAGAGGCAGGGCCATGGTGAAGCTACACTATTTGTTGGTAAGGATTTGAGCATCCCTGTGGTGCAGTGGGGACCACCAGCATCCCTTCCTGATTTCCCTAACCTGTCTTCTCGTATCCCCATGCAGGGCTGAAGAATGCTGAGAGGATAAGCATCGATGAGATCCTGGCAGATGAGCCGTTGAAGAATGACAACAGGCACGTGCAGGTGGGTCTCTGCAGCTGTGGATCTGGGTGCATTTGCTCTCTCCATGCTTGCACATTGCTGCCGGGTAATTTCTGGATCCAGCGAGCATTTTAGGAGATCCTGTGGAATAGCAAGAAACTGTGGCATGAGTTGTACCATGCTGGGTGAAAGCAGGCAGGCAAGAAGAGGAGCCATGAAGGAGCAGGCACCCTTGGGTGCTGGGTCATCCCAAGCTCATTGTTCCACTGGGAGGTCATAGAATCATAGCATAGGTTGGGTTGGAAGACACTTACAAAGGTCATCTAGTCCATCCCTGCTGCAAGGAGCAGGGACATCTTTAACTAGATCACGGAAGATGCCCCAGGTGACTGCAGAGATGTCAAAACCAACAGAAAAAGAGGTTGCTTGCACGACAAGTGCAAGGTCCTACACCTGGGTCGGAGCAATCCCAGGCACAGCTACAGGTTGGGCAGAGAAGAGATTCAGAGTGGCCCTGTGGAGAAGGACTTGGGGGTGCTGGTTGATGAGAAAATGAACATGAGCCGGCTGCAGTGTGCCCTCGCAGCCCAGAAACCAACCGTATCCTGGGCTGCATCAAAAGGAGCGTGACCAGCAGGGCGAAGGAGGTGATCCTGCCCCTCTACTCTGCTATTGTGAGACCTCACCTGGAGCATTGTGTGCAGTTCTGGTGTCCTCAACATAAAAAGGACATGGAACTGCTGGAACAAGTCCAGAGGAGGCCATGAGGATGATCAGGGGCTGGAGCACCTCCCGTATGAAGACAGGCTGAGGAAGTTGGGGCTGTTCAGCCTGGAGAAGAGAAGGCTGCGTGGGGACCTAATAGCAGCCTTCCAGTATCTGAAGGGGGCCTATAGGGATGCTGGGGAGGGACTCTTTGTCAGGGACTGCAGTGACAGGACAAGGGGTAACGGGTTCAAACTGAAACAGGGGAAGTTTAGATTGGATCTAAGAAGGAAATTCTTTCCTGTTAGGGTGGTGAGGCACTGGAATGGGTTGCCCAGGGGGGTTGTGAATGCTCCATCCCTGGCAGTGTTCAAGGCCAGGCTGGATGAAGCCTTGTGTGGGATGGTTTAGTGTGAGGTGTCCCTGCCCATGGCAAGGGGGTTAGAACTGGATGATCTTGAGGTCCTTTCCGACCCTAACTATTCTATGATTCTATGATTCCTTGAGTTAGGAATGGGTTGAGGAGTGGGATGTGGTGGAGCAGGTGAGGATCCAAACAGTAAGCAGTGGGGCACACAGGGATCCATGCACTGCCAGGGGTGGCGATTCCAGGTCCCCTCTCTCCACAGCGCTGCATTGACTGGAACCGTGACCTCCTGAAGCAGGAGCTGGGCCTGAGCGAGCAGGACATCATCGACATTCCCCAGCTCTTCATCCTGAGGGGCTCCCGCGCAGATGCCTTCTTCCCAGACATGGTGAGACCCTGGAACCTCCTCCCCTCTTTTTCCACCCACACCTGATGCAAACACCCCTTTTGGGTGGAAAACACTGGCTTTTGGTCTGGCTGCAGGTGAACATGCTGGTGCTGGGCAGGCACTTGGGCATCCCCAAGCCCTTTGGACCACAGGTGGGTGGGCAGTGCTGCCTGGAGGAACGGGTGCGGTCGCTGCTGGAGCCCCTGGGCCTCACCTGCACATTCATCGATGACTACTTCTCCTACCATGTCCTCTCTGGGGATGTCCACTGTGGCACCAACGTCCGCCGTAAGCCCTTTGCCTTCAAATGGTGGCACATGGTGCCTTGAAGCCCCCGGCAACGGGCCCAGGTCCTGCAGCCGGAGCATGAAGGTGCATTTGCTGCATCAGGAGACGCAGCAAAATCAAGGGTTTCACCAATAAAGCTGCATTAATGCCAAGGGTGCAGCTCTTCCCTGTCTCCCATCCTTTAGCTTCTGCTCTTGGATTGAAAGTATCATTTGAAACCTGGCTTTTGTTACAGGAGTGGTGGTCTTATGGGGTAGGGACAACACTTTGGAAGCATCGTGCATGCGTGTGAGTAGGCAAGGAGGGTGCTTTGGGGTTTTGAGACCCCATCCTGATGTTAAAGGGTCTCATAGTCCCAGGTTTGTAGCCAATCCCTCCCAAATTCCCCTATATCCACCAAAAATCCACCTCCTGCAGAGGAGACCAGCTCTCCAGCATGACAGGGATGCAGAGCCCCCTCCTTGTGCAAATCCTTTTACACCTTCTCCCTTTGCAGCCACCCTGACTGCTCTTCCTCTCCTTTTCATCACAACCCAAGAGCAGCATTTCCCTGTGCCAACCTGGCCCCTCTGCCCTCACCCAGCAGGAATCAGCACCAGGAACTGAAACCTGCCCCTGCCTGGGGCATCACTTAGACCTGTGCAACCCCGAGGGCTATTATAGGGCTAAAACCACATTTGGGGGGGCTATTTCTTTCCAAGCAGTGCTTTCTTGAGGTGTAAAAGTGCAGCTGCACCAACTGCTGTGACACCACAAGTGATGCTGGAGATGGAGGGGAAATGCTCCCCAAAAAAGGTCAAACATCCTGCTTTACACCCCTCTTTTTGCCCCAAAGATGATTTCTAACCCCATTTTCCCTGCAGTTACGGCTCTGCTGTGTTTTCCCTGCCCCAAAGGAGTGCTATTGAATTCCAGCAGCACATGACCCTGCAGGGAGTTGGTGGGGGACAGCTGCATCCACAAAGGGCATACCACGCCGGGACAAGGCTTTCATGTGAAAACAAAGGCGATTAAAGCCATGGCTGTCCCCACTGCAGGTGACTTATCCACCCCCTGGCCCATGCAGCACCCAGGGGATGGGGCAAGCACCCAGCTTGCACCTTCCACCCTCCCTGAAACAGGAATTAAAGCCACATTTCCCAGCTAAGCAAATGCAACCCTTCAGGAAGGGAAATAAAACCCCACCAAGCCCGGCGCTGGCACAGCCCCAGCTCAGCTCCTGTGTCACACTGAATATTTTACAGCGTGGGTTTATGGGTGGTTGGTCACATCAGTGTCTCTTTGTGCTGAGGGGGAAAAAAAACACACCCCCGGGCTTCTTATAAAAGCAACCACCACCCCCCCCCCGTGGGTGTCTTGGGGTGCTTTTCCCCCCACACTGATTCATCCTCCATCACCGGGAAGCACGGCCGGGCATTGCTCACACCCAGCCCGGAGGCTGAAAGCCTGGAGGTGGGATTAAGCCAGGCTTTGGCTGATCTCCTCCCAGCAGCCAGGCTTTATAAATCCCCTCGTGCCACCCGTCACAGCACCCAAGGGTGCCCCAGGGGCCTGCCAGCATGGCGCAGCAGCGCCGCGTCCAGCTTTCCACCCAGCGTCCCACCAGCACCGTCTGCGTGCTGGGCACCGAGCTCTCCCTGGATGTCTGCGGGTAAGCTGGGAAGGGGGAAACACATTAAAGCCTTTTGCTTTTATCCCATTAATCAAGCTGATAAATCAGCTCAGGGCAAGGTGGGGGGAATGCTGCTGCTTGGAGTGTTTTTCCCAGGGGATGCTGAGCTCTGGCAAGACAGGGATGCTCAGAATTGCGATGCATCCACCAAGCAGTGATCCCTCCAAGGGGGATTTTTGGGTGCAACCCCCCGTGGGAGCGTTAAGTGATGCTTCAAGCTGAGTGTCACATCCCAGCTCCAGGGCGTCCTGCAATACGGAATTATTTCCCTGTTTCTGGGGAACATGGGGTGAAACCCCCGTGGAGCTGCTGGCCGGGGTGTCACCTCCCGGCACTGGGTGTTTCAGCTGCCTCACTGGCTCCAGCCCAAGTTCAAGTGCTTTTCAGCGGCTGCCTTTGCTTTTTGTTTCCTTAAAGCCCTGCCCGAGCTTCCTCAAACCCCAATTTGAGGTTTGATTTTCCTCTGACACATCCAAACCCACCACACCGCCGCTGCTGACAGCTTCCCATCCTCTCCCGCTGCCCCTGGGGTGGGTTTTGCCATGCTTCCCTCCTCACAGGTCGGGATTTATACTCCTTGGCCCATCGCCTGCGGTCTCTTGCACCGGGGAGGAGCCATACGAGCTGCAGCCTGCGCAGCCATGCACCGTTGCTTTGCTCTTAAGGGGATGCAACTGGTCAGGGCATGGAAATGTGACTATTGGAGAAGGCCAATGCCATAAAAACCAAATCCCAAACAGCTCCAAGGTTTTGCTGCGATGGGAAACTGCAGGATTTGTTGGAATTGCGTTGGAAGTTGTTGTTGCGTTTTACATCATTTGATGCAGTTGAATATTGCAAGGTCCTGCGTGTGTCGCAGGGTTTGTTGCAATGCGCATTGTGGGATTTGCTGCTCCTCCAGGATTTGTTGTCTCCAGCAGGATTTGCTGTAATCCCCTTTGCTGGGATTTGTTGCAGTTGCCTTTTGCGGGATTTGTCGTAATCACGTTCCGTAGGATTTGATGCATATTGAAGGACTTAGAGCACTTGCCTGTTGCAGGATGTGTTGCGCGTTGAAGGACTCGTTGCAGTTGCGTTTTGCACGACTTGTTGCTGTTGCACATTGCAGGACCTGCTGCTTATTGAAGGGTTTCATGGAGTCATAGAACCCCAGCCTGGTTTGGGCTGAAGGGACCTTAAAGCTCCTCCAGCTCCAACCCCTGCCACGGGCAGGGACCCCTTCCACTGGAGCAGCTTGCTCCAAGCCCCTGTGTCCAACCTGGCCTTGAGCACTGCCAGGGATGGGGCAGCCACAGCTTCTCTGGGCACCCTGTGCCAGCGCCTCAGCACCCTCACAGGGAAGAGCTTCTGCCTAAGAGCTCAGCTCAGTCTCCCCTCAGGCAGGTTCAAGCCATTCCCCTTGGCCTGTCCCTACAGGCCCTTGTCCAAAGCCCCTCTCTAGTGGTTACTCTGCAGGATTCCTTACCTAGTGCAGCATTTCCTGCTTGTGTCAGGATTTGCATCACCTGCGGATGCTCTCACACTGTAGCATTCCCTCAATGCCCCTTTTGGGGCTCTCACTTTGCTTTTCCTTTCCCAGGTCTGCACCCAAAGACGCCGTCACCTTCCACGTGCAGGGAACACCAGGAGTGAAGGTCTATGTGGTGCATGATACACAGAGCGTCAAGATGCCCTCCAGCGTGAGCCGCTGGCCCCTGGCCGCCGGTGCCGAGGTGCTGCTGTCCATGGATGCTCTCAGCAAGGACGTGGGTGATGAAAAGGTGGGTGCTGGTGCTCCCGCACGATTCAGCCCCACTTTGCATCATGCTGAGCATCGTGCTCCTTGTTGCAGGTCAGGATTTCCTATTTCGGGGAGGCCGGCGGGGTGCCCGTGGGCAGAGCCATGCTGTACCTCACCTGCGTGGGTAAGTGAGCGTGGGGAACCCCAAACCACGGTGCTGGTGGGGATGTGCCCCCTCAGCACCCCCCTCCCTGCAGAGGTCTCGCTGGATGCTGACACCACCCGTGGTGGGACGGTGAGCAGGACGCTGATGGATAAGGTACAAAGCAGGCTGGGAGCCCCCAAGGACTGCTGTGGCATGGGGAATGCAATGACTGACCCCCCCAGCCCTGCTTTGTCCATCCCTTCCCCAGGCAACGTGGACATGGGGTCCTGATGGGCACGGGGCCATCCTGCTAGTGAACTGTGACCGAGATGATCCCACAGCCAAGATGCTGGATAACAGCGACACCGCCATCCGCTCTTATGATGGTACCAGCACATCCCATGGAACAAACCTCCTTTTCCTACTTTTTGCCCCCCAGATTTCCCTTTCTTACACCCCTTTCCAACCGCAGACCTGAAGGACATGTCACAGATGGTGCTGCGCACCCGAGGGCCCCGCACCATCTTCACTGGCCACCGCCTCATCCTCCATGTGGACTATAGTGATGCTGATAAAGTCGGTGTTTTCTACGGCGGCAGTGAGTGCCCGACACTGGGGTTTGGGGAGGGGAAACACCCCTAATTACTGGGGTTCAAGCAAAATCCTTGCAGCACAGCAGGTACCACTTCTGCAGCATTCATCCTACATCCCATGCTGGAGTTTATCTGATGCACAGGGTGATGCTCCCCTCTGTGCATGATCCATGGGATCAGATACACCCTTTTGGAAAGGTTTTAGCAAGGAAAATAGTGCTAAAACGATGCAGAAAAGGAGGTTCAACTGCTTAAAGGGGTTGTACCCACAGATAGTGTTGCACTGGAGGAGTACAAGCATGTCCTGGGGGGCTCAAAGCTCGCCTACACCATCAAACCCAGCCGGCATCAGGAGGAGAGCATCTTCTACGTGGAGGGACTCGCCTTCCCTGATGTTGGCTTTTCAGGGCTGGTGGCTTTCCACGTCACGCTACTGGAGAGCCCGGAGAAGGTACCAGCAGTGGTGGGGTTGGGCTGAGCCATGGTGGAGGCAGCAGAGCCCAAATGCTGTTCCTCTGCCATCCAGGGGCTGCTGGAGACTCCCATTTTCACGGACACCGTGGTATTCCGCGTGGCTCCGTGGATCATGACCCCCAACACCGCAGCACCGCTGGAGGTCTTTGTCTGCAGGTGGGTGCTGGGTGGGTGGCCGCATCCTGCCTGATGCTGGGTCAATCCTATATCCCATTTCCCTTCCCAGTGTGGACAATAATGAGGATTTTGTGGCGGCTGTGGGTGCTGTGGCTGAGAAAGCCAAGTGCCCGCTCACCGTGTGCCCGCCGCTGGAGAACCGCCAGGACCGCTGGATCCAGGTGGGTGCAGGATGATGCCCAGCCCCAGCCCCACTGCAGCAGCTCCCTCCCATCTTCTCCATCCCTTCCTTCTCCAGGATGAAGTTGAATTTGGCTACGTGCAAGCTCCCCACAAGACCTTCCCTGTCGTCTTTGACTCACCCCGTGACCGGGGACTGAAGGATTTCCCTGTCAAGAGCATCCTGGTACCTCATCCCTTCCTTCTTGCTTCCCAGAATGCATGAAGCTTTGCAAATCCATAAAAAAATGTGACAAATCTCGTTTTTCCTGGCAGTTTTGGGAAGGGAAGAGCCAGCACAGAGGGTGATTTGGGAATGATGCACTTTGGATGCTTACAGACTTTTCCTTTTAACCTTTATCATCTTTTTTCCCCCTATCCAGGGTCCTGATTTTGGTTACGTGGCCCGGCAAGCACCAGAGGGTTCTTCTAGCTTGGATTCCTTTGGGAATTTGGAGGTGAGCCCACCCGTGACAGTGCAGGGAAAGGAGTACCCCTTGGGCCGCATCCTGATTGGCAGCAGCTTCCCCAGGTGAGATGCAGCTCAAAACAAAGGAAAAACACCCTCCAAAAAGACTTTTATGGACCATTCGAGATTGGATACAAGCAGAGCATCCCCTTGGGCACCCCAAAATGTCACCTCGCTCCTCATGCCCCCCAGGTTCGGTGGCAGGAGGATGGCAAAGGCTGTCAAGGACTTCCTCACTGCGCAGAAGGTGCAGGCACCGGTGGAGCTGTTCTCGGACTGGCTCGCTGTTGGCCATGTGGATGAGTTCCTCAGCTTCGTCCCTGCACCCGATCGGAAGGTAACGAGTCCCATGATGGGGAAGAAGTGGGGCGAAACCTTTATATCCCCCCCCGACCTCATCCCTTCTCCCTCCTCAGGGTTTTCGGCTGCTCCTGGCCAGCCCCAGCGCCTGCTACCAGCTCCTCAAGGAGAAGCAAGAGGAGGGCTTCGGCGAGGCAGCGATGTTCCATGGTAGGGGGAGATATAAAATAGGGCTCAGTGGGTTCATTTTCCCCTTTTTCCTGCAATGTGCAGCGAGATGGGTGGATGCACAACCCCCCCAAGCCCATCAGATGGGTGGGAAGTGCTGCCAGCAGCAAGGATGGGGCAAAATTGAGTATAAAGCCGTACAGATTTGATGTCTTGGGTTGGGATGGAGCTCACTGTAGTGACCCTGAAATGGGGGGAGCTCCTGGATCAGAGCCAGGAGTCTCATCCCAAATGTGTTGGGGGAGGAATTCCTGCCCAGTTATTGTGCTGCAGGGCTGGAAGGGGTGCCCAGGACAACCATAACCGAGATCCTGGCTGATGAAGGGCTCCGGAAATTCAATAGTTATGTGCAGGTGAGGAAGGGGAGCAGGGGGCTCCTTTCCACCCATCCCTATCCCACTCTGTATCCTTGCATCCCTCTGTCCATGCTTCCATTCTTCCCTCTGTCTACCCATCCTTCCATCCATCTCTCCATACCCTCATTCCTTATTGGCCATCCCTCTGTCCCCCCATCCACCCATCCCTCCGTTTGTCCATCCATTCTTCTCTCCAACTCTCTATTCCTCCACCCATCCCTCCGTTTGTCCATCCATTCTTCTCTCCAACTCTCTATTCCTCCACCCATCCCTATGTCCATCTTTCCAACCCTGTATCCCTCCCTCCCTCCATCCATCCATCCATCCATCCATCCATCCATCCCTCCCTCCCTCCCTCCACTTCTCTGTTCCTCCATCTAGCCCTTTGTCCACCCCTTCCTCCTTCCACCCATTCCTCCCTTCATCTGCCCATCCCTTTGTCCCTCCATCTCTTCATCCCTGTGTCCATCCCTCCCCCCCCCTCAGAGCTGCATCAACTGGAACAGGGACATCCTGAAGCGGTCTCTGGGCCTGTCCGAGCCGGACATCCTCGACATTCCCCAGCTCTTCCGAGGTGACACTGCCCATGGCGCTGAAGCTTTCTTCCCAGACATGGTGAGACCCTCAGCACCCTCCTCTCTGATGCAAACACCCCTTTTGGGTGGGAAACACTGGCTTTTGGTCTGGCTGCAGGTGAACATGCTGGTGCTGGGCAGGCACTTGGGCATCCCCAAGCCCTTTGGACCACAGGTGGGTGGGCAGTGCTGCCTGGAGGAACGGGTGCGGTCGCTGCTGGAGCCCCTGGGCCTCACCTGCACCTTCATCGATGACTACTTCTCCTACCATGTCCTCTCTGGGGAGGTCCATTGTGGCACCAACGTCCGCCGTAAGCCCTTTGCCTTCAAATGGTGGCACATGGTGCCTTGAGGTGGCTTCAGCCCCCGCATCCCTGTCCCCATCCCACAAGTGCCTTCAGCGGTGGTGGCCGTCAGCCTGTCCGAAATAAAGCAGGGCTGCAGGTTTCTCCTCTTGCTGGTGCAGGGTTTGTAGCCGGGGCCTCAATGGGAAGGTGTGCTCCCGGGGTGACTCTTGGTGGTGGTGGTGCAGCACGCGGGCATCGCGCTCCCGGCACAGCCAGGAAGTGATGATGGTTAAAGGGGGAGATGAAACATGGAGAGTGGGGTTATGGTGCCCTGGGTGCTGGTGCGGTGCTGCAGGTGCAGAGTGCACATGGGTATGTTCCAGAACATGTGTGTAAAGCTGTGTGCATGCCAGGAACATGTATCTACAGAATGCACATGCATGTGTGCACAAAACCATGTTCATGCACCAAAAAGCATTCACATGGGTGCACAAAACCATGTTCATGCACCGAAAAGCATGTTCATGGTGTACAAAACCATGTTCATGCAGAAACGTACGTGCGTGTGTGCACAAAACCACATTGATGTCCTAAAATGTGCATGCATGTGTACAGAAACATGCATATGCGCAGAAATACACATGCCTGTGCACACAAAACCATGTGAATGCACCAAAATGCACACGCATGCGTGCACAGATCCATGTTCATATGCTAAAACACATATGCATGTGTGCACAAGCCCACATACATGCATACAATCGCCTCTGCATGTATGCGCAGAGCTACAGGCATGCAGGAATCACTTGTGCATGCAAACCCACCACGCATGCACACAGGGAATCATGCCTGTGTGCCCCAAAGCCAAAGGCATGCACAGAGGCACACACATGTACACCCGTGTAAAGCCACATGCATGCATGAAACCATGCATGCATGCATGTCAATGCTCAGCTGTGTGTGCAGGATGTCTCTGCATCCTGCCTAATACAGGGCACTATGGAAAACTGGATGGGGAGGGAATATTTTGGGCTGGAGGGTGCTGTCCGCAGCAGGATGGTGCCCTCTAATGGTTTTGGCAAGGAAAAAGCATCCCCCTGCCCATGTCCTTTGGGTTCAATGCACTCCATTGAGCCCAGCTATCACAAGCAGGGGGGAGCGGGGGGTGTAGACAATGACAGCCTTTATTTAAACATTTCCTCCAAGAAATATAAAAAACCAAACCATGAAGAAGACAATTCCAGCACTAACCCAGGCCCTGCTGCTAAAGGACGCGGCATTCCCACATCCTCCTGCCTTGGGATCATGGTTCCTTCCCGGAGCCTCCTCTGACCCGTGGCCGGAAAGGGGAGTTTAACCAGGCTAAAACCATGTCGCTGTCGGGCAGGATGGAGCCAAAATGATGCTTTTTGGAGGGATAAAACTGGGGCTTTGGGTGATTTCTTCACCCCGTTTTACTGGGGTTGTGGCTCTGCTTGTGCCACAACCCCCCAAAAATGACTATTGCTAAAAACGTGGAATATTTCATTTTTCCACCCAACTGCAATCCCAATCCTGGATCTTTGCTCTCTAACAGCACCCCCCCCTCCCCCAAAACAACCCCCAGTCCCAAAGGAAACAAAAAACCCACTTTGTTTTACTGCAAAACTCCCCGAACTGGGGCAAATGCTGCCCCTGAGCCCCCCCAACCCCCCCCAATAACTCAACCCCTAAAAAGACAGAACTCAAAGTCAAAACCACCCTTGGGTTGCGCGGAGGCAGAGCCAGGCTCTGCTAAAGGCACCTCGTTTCTCCAGCACAGTGCACAGCGTCGTAGGAGGGGCTTTGGGCTTGAGACCAGGCAGAGTGAACAGTAATTAAACCCTAATGAATCAGTAATGCCAAGAATGAGCTTTTAGGGGCTCCCCTCTTCATACCTGAGATCTCCCTGGGGTGGGCAAGGGCTGCGATAGCTGGAGGGGAGCCCCAAAAGGATGCTGGGGATGGGTTTGACCCAGTGCAGGGGGGTGAGATCTGTATCCTGAATCCCTCCGGGAACAGGGATGCTGGAACAGGGGGGGACCCCCCAAAATGAAAGCACCCAAAGCAGAGGGAATATGGGAAAAATGCTAAAAGACTGGGATATTAGAGGGGGAAAGAAGCGTTTTGCTGCTGCTCTTCAGGTCCCCAATGGTATCCCGAGCCCGCAGCCAGGGAATGTGGCGCAGCCAGGGAATGTGGAGCTGGGAAAAGGGAAAATAAAAAAAGTGGGGAAAAAAATACAAATAAAAATCAAAATAATTACAAAAAAAAACCCAACACCCCCCCCCCCCCAAAACTAAGCCTGGATGTGCCAAAAGATCCTGCTACGGTCGGAATGCAGAAAGCCATGGGAAGGGGGAAATAAACCCCCCCCCAGGCTTCGGGAATGGGGTAACAGGTAGTTAAATCCGTGGCTGGCTTGGAAAAGCGGGCTTTGGGGGGGTCCTGGTGAGGTCTGGGGGTCCCGGCTGGGTTTTGGGGGGTCCTGGCTGGGTTTTGGGGGGGTCCCGGCAGGTTTGGGGTCGCTCAGATGGTGCGGGGGTTGTACTCGGGCAGCTTGCGCAGCTTCTCCTTCTCGGCATCGGTCTCGTCGCGGGCGATCACCAGGGAGTGGGCATAGCCCATGGCCACCTGCGGGAGGGCAACGGGGAAACTGAGGCACGGGGCCACGCGCCTCCTGCCCCCCCCCTTCCATCCAGGGCCATGTCTGAGCACCCCATCACTGTGATGAGCTGTGCATGGCCTCAGCTGACCTGTTTATGTAAGGGGAGGCTCCCACACACCCTGCCTCCGGCACCCCACGGGTGTGATGAGCCACATACAGCATCGGCTGCTGTATGGCTTTAAAAGGGCCGCCCCCACACCCTCCCTTTAATGCATCCCATGGGTGTCACGAGCTGTGTACGGCCTCAGCCCCCCTCTTTATCTAAGGGGAGGCCTCCACACATCCTCCCCTTTCGTGCCCCATCACTGTGCTGAGCTGTGTATGGCCTCAGCTGACATTATTTACTTAGAGGGGAGGCTCCCATGTGCCCTCCCTTCAGCACCCCATGGGTGTGAGGAGCTGGGTACTGCCTCAACTGCTGTATTCATTTAATGGGAGCATCCCCCACCTCCCTTTAGCATCCCACGGGTGTGATGAGCTGTGTGTGGCCTCAGCTGCTGTATTGATTTAAGGGGAGGCTCTCACATGCCCTCCCCTCCAGCACCCCATGGGTGTGAGGAGTTGTCTCCAGCCTCAAATGACATTTATTTAAGGGGAGGCCCCCACACACCCTCCCTGCAGCACCCCATGAGTGTGATGAGCTGTATACAGCCTCAGCCACTGTAGCTATTTAAAGGGGGCCCCACACACCCTCTAATGCATCCCATGGGTGTCATGAGCTCTGTGCGGCCTCAGCCGCCCTCTTTATTTAAGGAGAGGCCTCCACACACCCTCCCTTCAGCGCCCCATGGGCGTGATGAGCTGTGTACAGCCTCAGCCACCGTATTTACTTAAGGGGAGGCTCTCATGTGCCCTCCTTCCAGCATTCCATGTGTGTGAGGAGCTGTGTATGGCCTCAACTGCTGTATTTATTTAAGGGGAGGCCCCACACAGCCTCTCTCCAGCACCCCATGGGTGTGATGAGTTACGTACAGCCTCACCCACTGCAGTTATTACTGGGGGTTCCCCCCCCACTCACCTGCTCTGTGTAGATCCCATCCAAGGTCTTTACCTCTTGGGCAGCTGTTGAGGATTTGGGCTTGTGGTCCCCGTAGCCCTGTCAAGTACATCCCATGGAGAGGGGGGGGGAAAAATCAGTGCAGGAGTTGTGGGAAGCACCCAGTCCCTCCCACTAGCGGCTGAGGGGGGGTTTGGGGATCAAGGGGTTGGGGGTCCCCACTAAACCCTTCTCACCAGTTCCCCAAAGGTGGGTGAGGGCCCCCAGCTGATGGTGCTCTCATCTGCTGCTACAATGATGCTGCTCTTCCTGCAGTGGATGCGAGGCAGGGTGACCCCGTGTCCCCCCATTCCACCCCACACCCCAAACGCCAGGCAACTGGGGTGGTTTGGAAGGGGCTGGACTTACCCACAGGCCAGGCTGCGGATCTTCCAGCCACAGAGGTCCTGCACAGCTTTAGGGTACATGGTGGACTCCCGGGAGGTGTTGGTAGCACCCCAAAAGAACAAGCCACCTGCAAACCCCAACATCACCAGTCAAGGCACCCCCAAACCACCCCAGATTGATGCTTTAGACCCCCCCCCAAGGCCTGACCTGTCTCGCTGACGGCGAAGGAGCACGTGTAACCAGCGTAGATCTGCGCTGCTCCGCGCCCCGGGAAGTCGAAGAGCTTGACCAGCCGAGGCACCATCTCGTCCTTCTGCTCGGCGTGGCCAAGGCGCCCGTAGCCCCCAAAGCCCCAGGAGAAAACGCGCTTCTGAGAGTCCAGGACGAGCTGGAGATGGAGAAACATCACCTCTGAGCGTGAGCAGCTGAGACCCAACCAGCTCCGTGCAGGGAAAGCTGCGGCAGCCACAGCAAACGGCATCGACGGCAGAGTATGGCAAGTGCTAGATGCAGGCTGCAAATGTCAGTCCTTAAATGCAGGCTGGAAGTATTTATACTTATATGCACAACACGAATCTCTATCCATAAATGCACACTGCGAAACTTCATTCTTAAATGCAGGCTGCAAATCTCAGTCCTTAAATTTGTGCTGCAAATCTTCAGCCTTAAATTCATGCTGCAAATCTCTGTCCTGAATCGCAGGCTGCAATCTCTGTCCTTGAATGCAAGCTGCAAAACTTTATTCTTAAAGGCAGGCTGCAAATCTCAGTCCTTAAATTTGTGCTGCAAATCTCAGTCCTTAAATGCAAGCTGCAAATCTCAGTCCTTAAATGCAGGCTGCAAATCTCAGTCCTTAAATGCAGGCTGCAAATCTCAGTCCTTAAATGCAGGCTGCAAATCTCAGTCCTTAAGTGCAGGCTGCAAATCTCAGTCCTTAAGTGCAGGCTGCAAATCTCAGTCCTTAAATGCAGGCTGCAAATCTCAGTCCTTAAATGCAGGCTGCAAGTATTTATACTTATATACACAACACAAATCTCCATCCATAAATGCACACTGCAAGTCTCTATGCTTATATGCACACTGCAAAACTTTATCCTTAAATGCAGGCTGCAAATCTCTGTCCTTGAATGCAGGCTGCAAATCTCAGTCCTTGAATGCAAGCTGCAAGAATGTATCCTTAAATTCATGCTGCAAATCTTAGTCCTTAAATTCATGCTGCAAATCTCTGTCCTGAATCACAGGCTGCAAACCTCAATCTTTAAATGCAGGCCTCAAATCTTTAGCCTGAAACACACACTGCAAGTATTTACACTTACATGCACAACACAGATCTCTATAAATGCACACTGCAAACCTTTATCCTTGAATGCAGGCTGCAAACCTCGACCCTTGAACACACCCCGCAGATCTTAAGCCTTAAAAGCACCTTGCAATACCTATCCATAAATCCACAGCACAGAACTTAACCCTTAACTGCAGGCTGCAAATCTTCATCCTTAACGTGCCTGCTGCAGAACCTCCTCCTTAAAACGCACGCTGCAGATCTCCAGCCTCAAACATGCGCTGCAGATCTTTATCCTCGCAGGCACCCTGCGGATCTTTATCCTCACATGCACCCTGCTAACGTTTATCCTTAAAAGCTCAAACAAGCGTTTCCCCTTCAATCCAGGCATCCTTTATCCATGCCATTCCTCAGTGCTGCTGCAGCCAATGCCTACCGTGTGGTTGGCCCCCGCACGCCACGTCCCGCACCACCACGTTGGGGACGGGCAGGATCTGCCCATCTTTGGTCTTCTCGATGAAGATGGCCACGCGGCGCGGCACCAGCTCGCAGTCGTACTCTATCCGCTGCGCCCGGGCAATGAACTTCCCATCGGAATTATGCCCTGGGGGGGGGATGAGTACTGGAATGAACACGGGGTATCCCCAGCCCCGCATCCCACTATTCCCAAACCAGCTGCATTAATCCCCTTCTCTTGCAAACCCCTTTTTATTCGCAGCTCCCACCCCACTGCTTTTGCTGGAGGTGAATGGGAGGAGTGATGCTTTGCTTGCCCAGATGGGGAACCAGAGGCAGGGAGCTTTTCCCCCCTCTCCCAACCCTATAACAGCCCAAGGAATTAGCAAACCCCACCCCAAAAGAGCACCGTACCCAGCTGCCCATACTCAGGGCACCCGAAGGAGTAAAGGTTTCCTTTGCAGTCCATGATCATGCTGAATTCGGCACCACAGGCCAGTTTGGTGATGGGCTGCCCGTTGTACATGATCTGCGGGAGAAGCCAAGAAAAGGGGCTAGGAAAAACAAGCAGGCAAAGGCAGAAAGCTGATTTGCCATGCAGAACCCCCCAAATTCCTCAAATCTGGGGGGGTTATTTTAAATCACTGCTGTTTGCTCTCCAACTGCAGCTGCAAACGGATCTCTCCCACAGTGGAATGCTCCGAAAGGGGTTTGGGCTCTGCTAAGGCTATTTTTCAGTGGAAAAAAAACCCAAATCTGCTGTCTTTTCACCCAAGGTGAGGGAAAGCACGGGAAGGGGCAGTGATACCTGTGTGGGGCTGGGCACGGCGTCTGTCTGGTTCCCCAGCCCCAGCTGCCCCATTTTATTCTCCCCGAAGGCAAACACGGAGCCGCTCTCTGCAAGGCAAAAAACCCAACTGAACACCCAAAAAGCAGTGGTGTTTGGGGCAAAATGAGCCGATTTCAGCCAACTGATCCTAAACACGAGAGGGTTTTCCTTACCTGTGAGTGCCAGGGTGTGATTCCGACCACAGGCTGCCAGCACGATGGCTTCACCCCCCAGCACCTCGATGAGCTTCGGCGCTTCCACCCGCTTTGTGTCCCCATGGCCCAGCTGCCCCTTTTCATTGCGACCTACCCCAAAATCAGTGTTTTTTGCAGCCAAATGGGAAGACGAAGCCCCCTGGTGTGCCCGAAGGGGGGGCTGGGGGTGGTTTTGGGGGTACCAGTGCTCACCCCAGCTCCAGAGCTTGCCCTCGGTGGTGATGAGCAGGCTGTGAGCAGCGCAGGGTCCCGACACCACGCTCCGCACCTGAATACCTGAGAGGCACCCGTACCTGTGCGGCCCCCACAGGTTCTGGCCCAGATTCCGATAGGCAACTGTAAAAAGAACCCGAAACAACCCCAAAAGCATTAATTAATGAACCAATAATTACATTTAAGTGCATCCAAAAGGAGCAGGGAATGTATAATTCAATTGAAATGCATCAAAAATCAGCAAGCGCCTTCCTTTGGCTTTGGAGAAGATGGGTGCACCCCAAGTTGCGGCCCATCTTACGATACGCAACTGCAACTTCCCCTCCCAATTAACCAAAGAATCAAGCCTAAACGCACTAAGAATAAGCAGAAACAAAGCAATGAAACCAAAACACACTAAAATGCAGCAGGAAAAGTAATGAATTAGAAATGCCCCCCGAAATGAGCAGCGCCTTTAGTTCACGTTGCAGGGGATGCGGTGCCCCTCAACTGAAGGGGGCCTATAGGGATGCTGGGGAGGGACTCTTCGTCAGGGACTGCAGTGACAGGACAAGGGGTAACGGGTTCAAACTGAAACAGGGGAAGTTTAGATTGGATCTAAGGAGGAAATTCTTTCCTGTGAGGGTGCTGAGGCGCTGGAATGGGTTGCCCAGGGAGGTTGTGAGTGCTCCATCCCTGGCAGTGTTCAAGGCCAGGTTGGATGAAGCCTTGGGTGGGATGGTTTAGTGTGAGGTGTCCCTGCCCATGGCAGGGGGGTTGGAACTGGATGATCTTGAGGTCCTTTCCAGCCCCAACTATTCTATGATTCTCTGATTCTGGCCTCGGCTGCAAGGTGCGGCTGTAAAACAGCCCCTCCGAGATGCTAATTAATAAAAGCAATTAAACAGAAACGCATTGGAAACGAACAGGACCATTCATTCCCTACGAAGGCATCAAGCAGCAGCAATGCCTCTGTTTCGCTCCGCAGGAGCCCCAGGCGCTGGCCCTGACTGCAGCAGGATCAACCCGCAGGTACCAATTCAATCACAATTAACCAGCAATTAACAACAGTGGGGTGGGAAACGCGACCCAAGGGGCGAGCTGGGCACAGGCAGAGCCCTCACCTTGCTGCTTAGGCACTTCCTTGCGGCCGATCAAGTCCCAGTTGGTGGCCCCGAAGATGAGGAGCTGCCCCCGGCTCTTGGAGCCCTCGAGCTTCTGCAAGGAACCAGGAAACCATCAGTGACCCAGGGACAGGGGACACGGGGGACAGTGGGGATGTGGGGGACACAGGGGACATAGGGAAACATCAGGGACAGGAGGGACTGGGAGGACACAGGGGACATTGGGGATGGGGAGGACATGGGGGACTGGAGCACACAGGGGACATGGGGGACATTGGGGATGGGGAGACACAGGGAAACATCAGGGACATGGGGGACATTGGGGATGGGGAGACACAGGGAAACATCAGGGACATGGGGGACATTGGGGATGGGGAGACACAGGGAAACATCAGGGACATGGGGGACATTGGGGATGGGGGGGACATCTGGGACATGGGGGACAGGGAGGACACAGGGGACATTGGGGATGCGGGGCACATGGGGAAACATCAGGGATATGGGGGACATCGGGGATAGGGGGGACATCTGGGACATGGGGACATCAGGGACATGGGGGACTGGGAGGACACAGGGGACATTGGGGATGGGGGGGACATAGGGAAACATCAGGGACATGGGGGACTGGGAGCGCACAGGGGACATGGGGATCATCAAGGATGCAGGGGACATGGGAGACATGGGGACTATTTGGAACATGGGAGACATCAAGGATGAAGGGAACATGGGGGACAACAGGGACGTGGGGGTAGGGACATGGGAACAAAAGGGATGTGGGGACATGAGGAACATCAGGGACATGTTGGACACTGGGGATGTGGAGGAACATGGGGGATACCAGGGATGTGGGGGACAAAGAGGATGCAGGGGACATCTGGGACAGAGGGGACGTGGGGACACGAGGCACATCAAGGACATGGGGGACACACTGGGGATCTGAGGGACATGGGGGACATCAGGATGTGGGGGGCACTGGGAGACGTCTGGGATGTGGAGGATGTGGGGAACATGGGGGGAAATCTGGGACGTTGGGGATAAGGCAGATGCAGGGAACGCTGTGGACAGGGGGGATGTAGGGACACGGGGGGGGGGGACACCAGCCCCAAAGCCAGTGCACCCCATTCCTCTGTAACCCCGGCTCTGGGGGGGCAATGAAGTGGCTCAAGAAGGGGGAGCACTGTCATGGGGTGCAAAAGAAGGGGTGTGACTTTGGGGGTGCAACTTGGGGGGGGGGGCTGGGGGCACATGATGAAGGTGGGTAAAGGGGGGGTGCATTGGGGGGGGTGTTGGAAGGTGTTAATGGGATGCATTAAGAGGTACAATAAGGGGGGTGCAATGGGGGTGCATGGGGAGGTACATCATGGGGTGCTCTAGGGGAGGGCTGTAAGAGGGTGCAATGGGGGGATAGGATGGGGGTACAATGGTGGGATGCAATGGTGGGGGCATTGGGGGGGCTAAGGGGGTGCCATATGGGGTATTACGGGGTGCAATAGCGGGGTGCATTGGAGAGTGCATGGGGGGTTCAGTGGGGGCTGCAATGCAGGGGTACAAGGTGGGGCTGTACTAAGGGGTGCATTAGGGGTGTGCAATGGGGGGACTGCATTGTGGGTGCAAGGGGGTATAAAGAGGTACAGAGGGGTATAAGGGGGTGCTGGGGGGGTACAAGGAGAGGTTACAAGGGGGGGTATGAGGGGGTACAGGGGGGATGAAGGGGAGACACAAGAGGTGTAAGAGGGTACAAGGGGGAGTTTCAAGGGGGGGAGCTGCTGGGGTACAAGGAGTGTGCAGGAAGGTACAAGGGGGGGTACCAGGGGGGTGCTGGGGGTCCAGGGGGGTAAAAGGGGGTGCAAGGCAGGGTTACAATGGGGGGTGCTGGGGGTACAAGCAGAAGTTACAAGGGGGGGCCCCAGGGGGCACAAGGGGAGGTTCTGGGGGACACGAGGGGTTCTGGGGGTACAAGGGGGGGTTCCGGGGGGCACAAGGGGGGGTTCTGGGGGTACAAGGGGGGTCTGAGGGGTGCAAGGGGTGGGTCCCGGGGGGCACAAGGGGGGTTCCGGGAGTACAAGGGGGGTTCCGGGGGGTACAAGGGGGGTCTGGGGGGTACAAGGAGGGGTTTCGGGGGGCACAAGGGGGGGGGGTTCCGGGGGCACAAGGGGGGGGTCCGGGGGCACAAGGGGGGGGTTCCGGGGGGCACAAGGGGGGTCTGGGGGGCACAAGGGGGGGTTCCGGGGGGGCACGGGTGCTCCGGGGGCGCCGCTCCCTCACGATGCGCTCCTTGCTGTGCTCGGGCTCGCAGATGACGACGCTCGGTCCCCGTCCCGCCGCTCCCGCTCCTCCTCCTGCCCCGCCGGGCCTCCCGGGCCGCCTCCCGCCGGGGCTCCCGTCCCGCGGCCGCCGCTCCCGGGGCGCCTCCTCCTCGCTGCTGCCGCCGCTGCTGCCGCCGCCTCCGCCTCCTCCTCCGCCGCGCTCAGGCCGCGGCCTGCGCCGCGCTCCCGCAGCCGGGCCCGGCCGCCGCCTCCCCCCCAGCGCCGCCGCCGCCGCCGCCCCGTTCCCCGGGGCCGCTTCCCAGGGCGGCCCCGCCGCCTTCCTGCGGGGCATGGAGCCTGCGGCGGGAGCCGCCGTCACCGCCAGGCCCGGCCCGGGGGGGGGGGGAACAAGGGGGGGCCCCCCCGGACCCCAACTGCGCTTGGGGGAAGCGGAAAGGGGGAAACGGGGACAAAAGGGGGGGGAGGGAAAAGGTTGGGGGGGGGGGATTTGGGGGGCAAAGGGGGGGTGTAAGGGGGGGTGCACTGGGAGGGGGCCGGAAAGGGGCGATTGACGGGGGGGGGGGGTGCAAAGAGCGTGTTTGTAAGGGGGGGGCAACAAAACGTCCCGCAGACAACGACCCCGCCCCCCAGCAGTGCACGGGGGGGAGGGGATCGTGTTGGGGGTCCCCGCTCCCCCCAAACCCCACCTGCTCGCGGGGGGGCCCCGCTTGCGCTCCGGCCGCCGCTGCCCTTTGCTATTGGCTTGGGTTGGCGGCGGGGGGGGGGGGTGGGGGTGGAGGGGTTGGTGTTGGGGGAGGGGGGAATTGGGGGTGGGGGTGGGGGGGGTCCAAACCCAATCCCAGCCCCTGCGCGGCCCCGCTTTCTCCTTCCCCCCCCCCCCCCCCTTAACTCCCCTTTATTATGGCCGGGAACAATGGGATCCCTGTCTGGCCCCAGCACCACGTGGATCCGCCTTCCTTCTCCTTTCTTCCCTTCCCTATTCCTTTTCTTTCCCAGGATTTTAAGCCCCCCCCCCACCCCCCCCCATCCCTTTTTTCCCCTCCTCCTCCCCCCCCCCCCCACCCCCCTTCCCCTTACCCCCCCCCATATCCAAACCTGATTTTAGGGCGATGGGCGCAGCATAAAGCAAGCAACAACCCGGGGCCTTTGCAATGTTTGTGCTGGTGTTTCCTGTTGTAGAGAAAAAGGAGGTAAATCTGCCCCTTTCCTTCCCGTTCCCCTTCGCCCTCCCTCCGCGCCCACCCACCAGATGCACTTAAAATGTAAATAGGAGCCTGCAGCGCGAAGGCTGCGGTACAAAACAGAAACACATGTACGGGCAGGAAGGGGAAGGGGGGAAAAAAATCGCCCTGCTTTAGGGAAGGAAGAGGCTGCAGGGTCCGGCTCCGCACGCACAGCTCCATCTTTAGGACAGGAAGACTCGGCGAGCACGGGAGCGGAGGAGGCGAGGGAGCGGCGAGGGGGTTTCGCGGAGGGGAGAGCACAGGAGTGGGGTTGGAAGGGGGAAATGGGCTCTGTTGCAAAGGGATCCCCCCCCCCCCAATGAGCACGTTGCACTTAGTGCAAAGGGGTTTTCTCCCAGGGAATAAATGGACATGTTGCCTTGATTGCCGTGATTTTTCCCTATAAATAAATAAATGTATGTATTGCCTTTATTGCACTGATTTTTCCTTATAAATAAATGTACATTTTGCCTTTATTGCGCTGATTTTTCCTTATAAATAAATGTACATTTTGCCTTTATTGCACTGATTTTTCCTTATAAATAAATGTACATTTTGCCTTTATTGCGCTGATTTTTCCTTATAAATAAATGTACATTTTGCCTTTATTGCGCTGATTTTTCCTTATAAATAAATGTACATTTTGCCTTTATTGCACTGATTTTTCCTTATAAATAAATGTACATTTTGCCTTTATTGCACTGATTTTTCCTTATAGATAAATGTATATATTGCCTTTATTGCACTGATTTTTCCCTATGAAATAGATGGACATGTTGCCTTTATTGCACTGATATTTCCTTATGAAGTAAATGGACATGTTGCCTTTATTGCAGTGATTTTCCCTTATAAATAAATGTACATTTTGCCTTTATTGCACTGATTTTTCCTTATAGAGAAATGAATATATTGCCTTTATTGCACTGATTTTTCCCTATGAAATAAATGGACATTTTGCCTTTATTGCACTGATTTTTCCTATGAAATGAACTTGGTATATTGTCTCTATTGCAATGGGTTTCTTTTTCCCTATGAAATAGATGGACATGTTGCCTTTATTGCAGTGTCCCCCCCAGTAAATAAGTACGCTCACTGCTGTTGTTGCTGAGTGGTTTTTTCCCCCCAAGAAATACACATTTTGTGTGATTTCCTTTATTGCAATGTGGTTTTTCCCTGAGAAGGAAATGTCCAGATTGGCTGTTTTGCAGTATTTCCGTGTGTCGTGTCCCGTCCCCCCCATAAATGAATGTCCGTTTTGCCTTCATTGCAATGGCGTTGCAAAGCAAGGAGCACTTCTCCCTGTTTTACAGGGGCAAAGTCACGTTCATCTCCTTGCAAAGCAAGGGAAGATTCCAAGGAAGCTGTGGCTGCCCCATCCCTGGCAGTGCTCAAGGCCAGGTTGGACACAGGGGCTTGGAGCAAGCTGCTCCAGGGGAAGGGGTCCCTGCCCGTGGCAGGGGTTGGAGCGGGATGAGCGTTAAGCTCCCTTCATCCCAAACCATTCCAGGATCCTATGGATATTTGATGCATTTCCACTTTGCGATGCATTTTGAAATGTGAAGACCCAGCCCCACAGGATGCTGGTGGGCACCATTTGCAAAAGCCACCATGGAATTCCCAACTGCTGGAAAACCCTGGTGGGACTTCAGAACAAGAGAACTGCCTCGGTGCTTTAAAGGGGATAAATAAATGAACATCTACTCACCAAATCATCCACGAAGCATCTCAGCGCGGCAAACTCCGATGCTCCGGCTGCGTTTGGAAGATCAAAGGTTGGATGGGGTAAAATCTGGGATGTATTCCCAAGGGAAGGAGGGAAAGAGGCGCCTCAGACCTTCAGCATCCCAAAAAACTGGTGGATTTAAAAGGGTTTTTGCTGCTGAGGAGTAATTTGGTGGTGAGGATTCCTCTCGCCTATGGGATGTGTTGCAGCGTGCAGCCTGAGCTCCCGGCCAAATTCCCCTCCCAGGCACCTACTTGCCCCTTTCCCTGAAAATTTGGGATATTTTAGGAATTCCTTAGCAGCTTTCAGCCCTAATTCTGGCCAAAAAAAGAGACTTAAAAGCATTGCTCCCAAGTAGCAGACGGGGGACTTGGTTTATTTAGGGGTTTGCCATGATACCGATAGCAGCATGGTGCAACTCCAACGCTGCCAGGGCTGCAACCTGGGCTGTTGTTCCTAAAAATGGGATTTTTTCCCCCCAGAATGCCCACTGGGTTGGACAGGGTGGATGGGAAGGTTTGGAGGCAGTTGCATCAGGCTGCGGGTTAAACTGGTTTTTAACCTGGATAAGGAAAAACTGGTCTTACCTGTTAAATCCCAAGGGAGTCTGGGATGGGGAGCGACTCACCTTGGGTAACCTTGGCCTTGTTTCGCCTTCTGCAATCCTCGATCCGGCCGCATCCCCAGCCAATGGTATTTGGGGTATCCCTGGGGATACTTGGATGTGCCCATAGCAATGGGAAAAGGGGGTTTGCAGCAAGAGCTGTGCAGGAATCCCGCTGTCCAGGGGAGAGGGTGCGGCGTAGGAATGGGATCCAGGGGCATTTGCATGCCCTGCCCGCAGCCAGAACCCGGCTGGTGCATCCCATGGGAGATGCTGCAGTGAACCCAGGTCCCTTTCCAGGCTCCTTTTGCACCGCCGGGGTCTTTAATCCAGTGTCTGGGGTGCTTCGGGAGGGGATTTATCCTGCGGGTGAAGCGCACGTGGAGGTTTCCCAAGCATTTCATGTAAGTGAGAGGGGAATTGAGGGTCTGGTTTGCCTCCGGCCGGAGGGATGCTGATGGGAGATGGGGCTCCAGGGGACTGCATGGCTGGGAGATGTGGAGGAAGCAAGGGATGGGCTGAAGGGATGAGTGCGTGCTTCCAGGCTTGCATCCACACGCCCCGCAAGGGGGGTTTGTGCACCTCTGGGGGGGTCCTGTGGGGACAGCGGTGAGAAAACCAGTCCGGCTGCTCTGCTGCATCCTTGTGCCACGCACCGGGAGCTCTGGCATCTCCATGGGCAGCAGCTTCTGGGGCCTCCCTGCAAGGCTTTCCCAAGGAAAAACCTCTGGAGAAGTTGGGATACCTCTTGGAGAAGGTGTCCCAAAGCCTTCCCGGGGAGGATGCCAGCAGAGGGCATCCCTGGACCGGCTCCATCACCCCAGTTACATCGGTCCCTATGAATACGTATATATGTGTATTCCCACTGATCGATGCCATTTAAACCACCACCTCCCTCCATGCACATCACCTGAGTCACGCACAGCACCCGGTGCACTCCAGCGGGTATTTAAACACCAAATACTTCAAGTTCCTTGAAAAAGCCTCTGTTCACACCCATACAAACAGGTTTATTGGGTTCCTCCGCTGCCTATGGTAAAGCTTTATGGGGAGGGTGTGAACCCAGCGAGGGAGGAGGGGTAATTTACACGGGGTTTGCATTTTAAACCCGGAACCAGCAGCTGGGGCAGGACGGGTGCAGGATGTGGGCCCATCAGCTGGGCTCCATCAGTGTCACTGCGAGAGGGGAGGAGGATGCTGCTTATTTAAGGGCTGAGCATGGGTGCAAGCTGTTTGCTTGCCCAGATCTCTTATGGAGCTGGTCCTGGAGGGGTGAAGGTCTGGGTCCTTGCTGCAAAAAGCACCCTTTGGTAGGCAGGGGTAAATCACTGTGGGTGCCTCCTGCCCCACAACCTCCATCCCTGGTGTTTTGTGGATGCATAAAACCAAGTTGATAGATTTCTTTTGGCTAAAAGGGGGTTGCTCTGTGTGTAAGCAGGAGGTGCATGAGGTTCCTTCCATGCAAGGAGCTCGAGAAGCACCCTTAATCCTTGCAGGATGCAGCCCCGCAGTGGGGTTTGATGGGGCTCTTTGCTGGTCCCGGCCCCCTTGGCTCGCAGAGGGGATGCTCTGCAGGGTGATGGTTTATATTTAATCTGCTTTGATTTAGAATGGGTTTATTCTGGGGGGGGTGTTTCAGCTCCCAGCACCCCAGGGTGGCCCAGCCCTGCTGCCACTGGCACCCAGCCCTGCCTGACTCAGTGCTCCCAGGCACCCACACGCCGGCTGCGAGCACCCAAATCCCAGCTTGCTCCCAGTGTTGCTGGGCACAGGGTGAGTGTCTGGGGGGTCAGGGTGGGGAATGCACCGGGGTGCACCCTGGTTGAGGGGGGGTTGCAGGGTGCTGCTGCGGGCAGAGGGTGCCCAG